>NC_090390.1:37329059-38017384 GCF_036365525.1 Heterodontus francisci | reverse complement strand
TTTGTATATTCAAATAGTCTGACGCAAACAAAGAACAAATCTTCAAATCCGAAAGGTGATAATAAAACCCATCTCACACTTATCATAGAAACATTCCAGAATTTAATGTCTTCTTCCAAGAAGACGGAGGTGTGAAGTAGCCACATCCTGGGCTATTGTGCGATCACCATGGGAAGGAAACCAGAATGTCTCCTAACCAGAGGTGAGGAGTGACTGTCTTACCTTGGGAAAAACAGACAGCCTGAAAGAGAAAGAAAGAGAGACTGACCCAGGTTGTGAAGCTACCTGTAATTGCTGGCATTCCAGAAAGCACAAGCCCTGCTGGAAAAAAATCCGACATCTACATCATGCAGCAGGGAGAGCAAGCTAGAAGTGACCCACAATCTTCAACAGAATCTTCAATCAAGGAGAAATCTACAAGCAACGCAGGCCTGTAACTATTTGAACATTGAGTCTCAAGAGAATTCAACAGGTTTATCCTAACCCTTCTCCCCCACAAAAAACCACCTTCCTCTTTCCCTCAGCTATCTGTTTTTTCTTGGGTGCGTGTGCACGAGCGAATGAGTTAGTGAATGAGGTAGCCATAACAGTACAAATCCAGCAAGCTCTTAATAATAGGAGGCAAAGAATGAGATGCCATTTGTGCGAAGCAATTGGCAGAGTGACATAAATCAACCAGTGTATCTCAATCCCCTAAACTTGCTGGCTGATTTTCACATCAAGAATGGCATGCATCATTAAGGGTGTTATTTTTACGGCAAGAGCTAATCCATTATTTACACTTTGGCAAAAGTTCTCCATCAACCCTGTGTACTTTGTTACTCACCCTCAACTTTCTGCCCCTCCTAAATTTACCAAGTAAATAAAGATTGTCAAGTGACCAAAAATTGCAAGAGTGCTCTTAAATTTAGTCTAGAATGCACAACTTCTTGAGAACAAGGGGAACAAATGCAGAAGAGTTCAAGACAAAAAGGAAAGAGGGAGATAGAGTGAGAGATATAGGGCAGAACCTGAACTTCAAAATTGGTCACTGGTCAGGACCATTTTCACGTCCCGACCCTGCACTTGCTGGCAGTGCGCCCGTCAGCGTGATCTCCCCACCCCCACCACTGCACCACCCACCCACGACCCCCCCCTCACGGAT
Organism: Heterodontus francisci; assembly: GCF_036365525.1. Classification (NCBI taxonomy): domain Eukaryota; kingdom Metazoa; phylum Chordata; class Chondrichthyes; order Heterodontiformes; family Heterodontidae; genus Heterodontus; species Heterodontus francisci. Next base: position 38,016,240 of record NC_090390.1, on the reverse strand, counting down.
TGTTTTGCACAATGCAATTCTCCCTCCGGAGGGGAGAGATTGGAGACTGGTTCCCAGATCTCCATAATATGGCATGCAAAAGTAGCCAAGAGTTGGGACTTGTCCTTTCGTGTAGGAGGAAGCACCTAATTTCTGCATGGTATTATCTAAGTGAACCCCAGTCATCGTTGAGAATTTGTATAAATAATTACATTGATGTTGCAGGATTTTGGAGTCCTTACCAGGATGCAGGATAAAATACCCTCTTGCATTGCCTGCATGTAGCACACTTGAGAGAAAAAGATGCTTACACATTGAAAATGTCAGTTTCAGGGCATATAAATAAACCATATCAGAATACTTTCCATTTAGCTTCTCCAATCTCACTCCAAGCTTCTTCACTCTTAAGATGTTCACTTTTTACTGGAGTATAGTGCCTTTGTTTTGGGCACCCCTCTGGTACCTTGTCCATTGATCATTCTTCATGTGTGAACATAGTAAATTCGGGAAGAATATTCAACTGTGGGGAGTGGTTGAACTTGACCTCTGTCTCTGCCCTAACTGGATATGCATACAATAAACTTGCTATTAGGCAGAAACCACTGGATTGCAATCAGAAGCAGGTACCCTGCCTGATTCCTAACTCCCTTTGAGGCCAGGTGGAGCACCCACAATTGCTATCCCCAAAAGGTTAGCAAATAGGGCAGACCAGAAATTTCAACTGGCACCTTCAGCTGTGTACAGTTTTTTGCCTTATACCATGTGGCACCATTATACTCAAAGTGAGCGAGTGTGGTATAACTGAATTGAGATACTTTTAGTCAAAACATGATTTATACAATTAAGCGGTTAATGAAACCCTATATGAGTACAGGGACACACCATGTGGTCACCCACCCACACAAGTAGAAGTTGTACCCTTCTGGAAATAACCACTAGTTTACAAATTTGGCTTTTCTTCCACTTTCAACAGCTGCTGCATTTTTGTTCCATATAAAAGCATTCAATCCAGAAATAAAGGCTGCAGTTCATATCGCCCATTGTGATCTCAATCTTTTTGGAGACAATCTTCCATTCTTAACCTAGAGCAGATATTTTGCACTTCTTTCCGTGCCTTTATTCCAGCTCCTTTACATGGCAAGTTTTTCCCCTTCTGCTCTCCAAGATGAACTGAAAGCTTTCAGTTCAGTTGGTTTGCACATGACAGTCATGATTACAATGAACAGGAGTTACACCTAAAAGTATGTAGCATCTATTCTTTGTAATTCAAGGCTTTTCTTAACTTGCCAGATAAAAATCAGACCAATAATTTGAAGTGAAACTAATGTAGTGATGCAGTATGTTAAGTTGCACACAATACCAATAAAATTTTATCTTGGCTGTGCTGTTGAAGCAAGCAGCAACCAGAGACAAAGACCTTTCCCCAACTTTTCGAACAGACAGCAGGAAAATTGGGGCATTACCCTGGGCCTCTCATTTTATAACAGCTGGCTCTGCAGAACACAAAAGAATAAACTTCTGAGATTTGAATTATTCTCCAACTTCAACTGTAAGTGTAAAATAAAATTTTATGCCTGGGAATAACTGAACTATATGTTATTGTACAAACTTCTAACTGGCCCATAGCAAATTCCTTTCTTTGCTATTCCAATGGGGCATTTATTCTATCTTGTGCAACATAATTAAACTGACAAGGAGGTTAAATCCGTGATTAAAATAGCAGAGAAGAATTTGATTAGAGCGTATTGCTGCTCGAGCTATAACATTGCTCAGGCATTTCCAGGCTTAGTGAGTAAATTGTGCCAACATTCCCAAATTCACAAAATGTGCGATATAAATAAAAGATATTCCTCAACTTTCAGAACTAATAGGAACAGGAATAAATCATTCAGCAAGTTGAGCCTGCTTCATCATTCAATGAAATCATGGCTGATCTGTAGCTTAACTCCATTTGCCTGCCTTGGTCCCATACCCCTTACTTCCCTTGCCTAACAAAAACCTATCAATCTGTTTTCAAAATTTTCAATTGACCAAGCTGCAACAGCTTTTAAAGAGAGTGTTCCAGTTTTCCACTACCCTTTGTGTGAAATGCTTCCTGACATCACCATTGAATGGCCTGCTCTAATTTTAAGGTTTCGCCCCCTGTTTTGGACTCCCCCCACCAGAGGAATTAGCTTCTCTCTATTTACCATGTCAAATCCTTTAATCATCTTAAACACCTCAGTTAGATCATCCTGTTAAATCTTCTATACAAGGGAATACAAACTCAGTCCATGTAAGCTGTCCTCAATTTAACCCTTTTAATCCCAGTAATGGTTGTCAGCTGCCCAAAAACTTAATATGAACATACAAGACTACTGACAATGGAAACCCATTTTTCTAATTTGATGTTTTGTCCCATTAAGTAATACTGGGCAACCAAAAATGGGTCATGTTTGAACACTAATCACTACATTTACACAATGAGGGGTGTTGAATGTGAATTATTTTTAAAAAAGAGAATCACTGCAGATGAATCAAGTTCATTCAAAAGATTCACTCTACCAGTCAGAACAGGCAGATACAACATGATATTTGATCAAATCTTTGTAATTTGGACAGTTAAACTTTGCAATCACATTCCACACACTTGTTACCTATGGATATGAATAGACATTGACAAATTGTCAAACCCTGCATACCCATGCTGGTCACTGCATGCTGTTTGAATAACTTTAGAAGCAACAGTAACTTAATATTTCCAAGTTATTACATCCTGTACCAGATGATTATTCTTTGTGTTCAGACATAAATTCCAGCCTAGTTTTTCAGATGCACACAACCAAATTAATCGCTGTTCTACATCCATCATAAATATGCTACTGTCAAAAGTTTTAAGACCCTATGTCACCTAGAATTTCTGGGTTGCAAGTCAGAATCTCCGGTTTCAGAAATTGCATAAACAAATTCATTCACAGTGGGATCTTCTTTCTTTTAAAAGCAAAAGTTTAAATGGAATTCTGGACAGAATGAAAAAACTTATCCAACATTAAATTTAAACGTGTAGCAAGATTAGACTCGGACCATTATCAAGATTTTCCCTGTGAACGATATCACCATCTGATGTTAACCCATGAAAGCACCTGTAAATGTGTCTAAGGTGCAAGCAAGTTTAACATTGATAAGTCATGATAAACCCTACATAACTGGATGTTTATTTATTAGTTTTTACATAATGTGCTAAATCAAATTAAACCATTTGTTATGGTAGCTTTCACATTCAAGAATTATAAATTTCCAGATAAATTAAAACAGTCATGCTTCCGTTACTACACTATTGTTTCTCAATAAAGTCAAAATATCAAAACAAAGAAAAGGAACAATAGCACAGACACAGTACACAAGAGTTCCTGTGGTGTAATAAATAGCTGCGCGTGTTACTGCCATCATCCATAACAAGACACCAGAGGTACTATTAGCACATTTAAGTGTTACATAAATCAAATAGGTGCATTAAAAACAACTGTCTGGGGTATCCTCTGTGGCATGCAAACTGCATGAAGATCCCATCTGCTCGGCCGACACTACTCGAGTTAAAGGCTTTGGCTACCATGTAAGATGATTAAACCTACATCCATCAAGATGAAAGATAATTATTACCTTTGTCAGACACCACCTGTTTCTGTAGCATTCTTGAACTCAAAGGACATGCTGAAACTTTCCTCTGAAGTTCACGTTTGACAGTTGCTTCAGGCACTTCTATTCATACCTATGCTGCAGCCTTCTACTGCACTCCAGCATCTTATATTATATATTATACACACACACACACACACATATATATATATATATACACATAACTGACATACAGTACAGGATAGCTGCTCACCTATATTTCCAATGACAATGCAATCAAATGGGATGGCGTCTTAAAAAAAAAAAATTCTACATTAAGTACTAAATCCTCTTCGGAATGAGTCTATAAAAGTCAAAAGAACATAACTTACATTCTTTCTACATATAAATATCTATACCCTAGGTAAGGACAAGCATTTCCTTCACGATTACCTTTTTGGAAATGCAACTTTGAAATTTAGACAGCTCTTCAAATTCGCAGCTTTCTTGCAGTCAGAATAAACCTTGACATTGCACAGATAAGAACTGCTTTCTCAATTTCATTGCCCAGTAACAGCATTAAACACTAAAGATTGGATATAATCTCAGCCAGAAGAAAATACCCAACGCTGCTCGACTAGCGTACTGTGAACCAAGCTCAGAATGCTATAACGCCATCAAAATAACACCCTACTGTACCAATTTTTTTTTCTATTTCCATGGCTATCGCTCTTCACTGCCCCTGTAATGGAGATGGAATTTTGGTTATAGATCGGAGTTCACTAGAAACTAGCTTGCAATTGTCCAAAAGTTGAAATTGAACAGAGCGATTTCATCCCATCTCTCTTGCCTAAATTCAAAATCCAGAACATAAGTAGAACAAGTTCACAAATACTTAAAAAGCACAACACCAATTTGGTTCACACCTTGACGTTAAGATGCCAGAAAAATTCCAAGACAGACAGAATTTTTTGGAAACATCACTTGGAAAATGATTAACGCCCACTTGGGCAAAAGTGTTAGCATCTGTGGAACTAGAATCATAGAATACAGCACCGAAGGAAGCCATTTGGCCCATCCTGCCTGCACAGACTTTTTGGTAGAGCTATCCAACTAGCAAGCTCTCTCAGCCCCACCCCTTTGGCCATTGAGCTGCAATTCTTTCCTTTCAAGTTATTTATCCAATTCAGATTTAAAATTACTGCTGAATCTGGTTCTACCACCCTTTCAGGCTGTGCATTCCAGACCACAACAATTCACTGTGTAAAAATAAATAGCTTCTTCATGTCACTGGTGGTTCTTTTGCAAAATCACCTTAAATCTGTGTCCTCTGGTTACTGACTGTTCTGACACTGGAAACCCTTTCTCCATCAAAACCCTTCATGGTTTTGAACACCTCTATCAAACCTCCTCGTAAGCTTCTCTGCTCGAAAGGAGAGCAACCCCAGCTTCTCCAGTCTCTCCACATAAAATGAAGTCCCTCATCTCTGGTACTATTCTAATTAATCTCTTGTGTGCCCTTTCCAAGGGCTTGACTCCTCCCTAAAGGGAGGTGGCCAAAATTTAAGACTCCAGTTGAGGCCTAGCCAGTGTTTTATAAAGGTTTAGCATAACTTCCTTATCCCATATACTTTAACAGCCTTAACTTGTCCTGCCACTTTCAAAGATTGGTGCAATACACCCCCAAGTCTCTGTTCCCACACCCCATTAAAAATTGTACTATTCAATTTATATTACCTCTCATTTTTCCTAGCAAAATGCATCACTTCACACTTCTGTTAAATTTCATCTACCATGAGTCTGTCCACTTGAAACGTGATCTACCTTTAATAAATTCATACTGACTCTCATTTATTGGCCCATACGTTTCCAAATGCCAGCTGTATCCTGGATTATTGTCTCAATATTTCCTCACTGCTGACATTAGGCTGACTGGCCCGTAGTTGCTGGGTTTATCCCCTTCCTTTAAAAAAAAAAGTGCAACATTTACAACATGCCAGTCCTTTGGCACCACACCCTTATCTAAGGAGGATTGGAAAACTGGCCAAAGCTTCCACAATCTCAACCCTCACTTCCCTCCTCATTTTGGGACGCATCCCAACCAAAGTGATTGACTTTTCTAACCCAAAGAGCAGTTCATGTTTTCATGAGAGAAAGAATGATTTTTTTTGGAAAACTTTATCTTTTAAGAATGCTATATTTGAGAAATGCTACACTAATCTTTGCCACAATAAAAACCACCTACAATGACTGTTGGTCGTGGCTGGGCTTCCCATGTAGATGCAAGTGTATGCATAAATGTATTTTGTATTATTACAAGAAAAGTCAGTGTCCTTCCAATTGCAGTTCTGAACAGCATAGAGGCCTTTTTAAAACTGCCACACAACACAGCAAACCAATTTTCTATGTCATAACAGTGACTAGACTTCAAAAGTACTTGGATATCCAGAGGTCATGAAAAGTGGCAAATAAATACGTTCTTCTTCTTTGGTATATTAAGTAAACTTCCTGCTCATAAACTGATCTTTTACTTTCTCATAAGTTAGAATAAAAAACAGACATTAAAAGTTAACACCACAGGATCCTTTGACCAAGGATTCCTGCAGTTCTGATGCCATGAATCCCTGCTTTGGAGAACCATTGATTGTTGTGTGCCAAGAATGCACTAATTTACATCCTCTGTCTCCTCTTCACCTCATCCTCCCATCCTCCCATCCATAGCCCAGACATTCCAAAGTTTGGGATAATCAAGGTCATGCCATTCATCAGCTGAAGTATCAGTTAGGTGACAAAATTCCATCACAAACTTAACCAAGTATGGCTTTCCACCAGAGACCAAGTGGAATAGAACTTTGCTCACTATCTTTAAAATAAAAAAAATCTGAAAAATAACTCGAAGTTGCTTTTTGGGTAAATGCACTACACAGTGTAGCACCGAGTGGTCTGATACACTGATTTCAGCAGAGGCAGAAGTAGGTGATGCTATAATTGATCTTTGTTCTCAAGCTAGGGAGAGGAGCAAAGAAAAAGAGAAATACATGCAATTTAATGTTCCTGCTCCTGATCACCCTCCAGTGACCTCTACTAAAATAGCACAAGCAACTGGACGTTGATTTAAGGCACCTCTCCACTTCAATATACTCCTTGGTTGAATAGAATGTCAACATTCACCATCTTCTCTCTCTCAGATATGGCCATGATTGAAGTATTGGAAGACTGCCAGTGCTTTTGGAACCATAATAAAAACAAAAAATGCTGGAAATACTCAGCAGGTCTGGCAGCATCTGTGGAGAGAGAAGCAGAGTTAACGTTTCAGGTCAGTGACCTTTCATCACGGACATATGGAACTATACTTCAATATGTTATTACCTTTTGGAGCTGGCAATGAAAGGAGGAGGGAAAATGGGAAAGAAAACTGAGGAACGATTGCCTCTGGATGAGACGATGCAATTGTGTAGGAAGGGAATATACTGTGGAGTAAAACAGGGTGAATGCGCCATCAAAATCCGTGTTTAACATAGGGCACAAAATGACAATGTGATAGAGTTTACAGTACCGAACTGCTGATCCTTTTACACTCCTGATTAGGTCACCTTCACAAGGTGTTAGATTGACAGCAAAGCAACTTTACATTCATTCCAATTTAACAGAAGGAGTTAATACATCAACTCCATTCATTGACATGGTTGCTGTTATATATTTCTGATGAGTTCATATCCTTGAGTTGACAATCACACCACAAAGTAAGTGATGCAAGCTCGGCATTACTGATTGCACACACTGAATGCTCCAGTTGTTCAGATTTATGGACTGGTGTTATGTAGGTTTTGTGTTATTATACACTGTTCGCATACAAGATGCTCTACTTTTGAGGGCTGGAGGTTGCATGGAAAGCATAACTTGGTTGGCACTTGAGGTGCATCTGGCATATTGACCCGAGCAGCTGGGAATGCACAAAAGCTCCTTTACCAAGCTACTTCTCTTAAATGAATTCCAAAGAGAACACATCTACTATATCTCATGACGGCAGTGTTTTCTTGTACATTAATAACACAAGAGATGCACACTACATGAGTGACAGCTATTGAATTTAATCCAAGCAGTGGCCAAGGACAATTCTAAAACCACAGTAAGTAAATCAAGCAGAATATAAAAAGCACAATGGATTCATTATTATTGTGCTATCTGAACTTCTACAATTACATTAGGTTCCTTGAATTCCTTGTTGGAACATTTTGTTGTAATGACCAATTGCATATAGATGTGCCTTTTGAGTTTAAGTGTTGAATAACTTTAGTTTTGTAGGATGTATTTAAACAGATGCATATTTTCAGTTAAGTACTAAATTGCTTTTGGAAAATAAACATTAATTTCAAGTGTATATGAACATTACCAGATATTAAATTGACTGTCCAATCCTTGCTTGATGATCAATTTAGTTTTGTACTAATTGATTTTCATCTGGTGCATTTCTGCAATCACCTGCAGTATTACAGCTAACCTTTTTAGACTATTTTTCACTGAAGGATGGCTTAGATTATAGATAACAGGTTGCTCACACACATGCAATTTTCCATGTGGAGGAACGTAATGAGGTGGTGCTAGAAATTCAGATGATACCACGTAATTTTCATTTCCCCCCCTCCTTAGCCCCACACTCCTACATTTGAGTGTCGGCAAACATCTTCCCAAAGGTAGTCTGAGACAGCTTGATGATGGAGGACGTTGAACAAGAGTCAAGAGATATCTGGTGGTGAAAACAGTTAAGTTGTTCTTGCCCTGAGATGATCTTGGTGCAGTACAAGATTGGCTCCCAAGAAGGAAGTAGAGTTAGATGGGGTCAGGTAAATTTGGCAATGGATAACCAGGCCGGTTACTCACCACATGCATTCAAGTATTTGGCTCACTGATTATGTATGCAATAATGAAGGTTGTTCCTGTACAGGGAACCAGACAAAAGAAGATTAGGCTGCAATGCCCTTCAGTACTCAGTCTGTTGACACCAACTGTAAATTCATACATGTAAAATGGTCTCTTCCAGAAAGTCCTAGAAAGCAGTCAGTGCCTGTTGAATAAGATGTCAACAGGTATCACAGCTTTCAATTGATGTGGGATGGAGGAGAATCATTCTTTCCTGTGCAGAGACCAACAATGTACCTCAGTTGCACTCTTCAGGGTTACAGAAATTACAAATAAAAATAGAAAAGTGCATGGAATACTCAGCAGGTCTGGCAGCACCTGCAGAGAGAGAGAGAGAGAGAGAGAAACAGTTAATGCTTCTGATCAGTTCTGATGACTAAAGATCATCGACGTGAAACATGAACTCTGGTTCTCTCTCTCCAGAAATCCTGCCAGACCTGCTGAGTATTGCCAGTATTTTCTGTTTTGATTTCACATCTTCAGCATCCACAGTTTTTAAGATTTATTTTGCAGCTGCACATGCCTGACAGGATACAGCACTGCATGTAAATATATTTCCCTACAGTGCAGAGTGCAGCATTCAAGATAGGTAAGTTTCAAGCAAACACAGTCATACCCACCCTAACACAAGAGCGCAGCCAGGCATATCAGTGCAAAGACTGCTGTCTCATAAATCTGACCCGAGAAGTTACTGAGAGCACAGTCAGACATGGAGGAATGGTTCCAGGGTGGGCTGAATTATTAGTGGAAGGCCTGAAGAGTAGCAAGTTATGCAGTCAATGTAGAACAGCAAATTTAAGTTCGACATGCATTATTAATGTTGTAACATAGTCAATGTATTTGATGATATAAAAAGTTTTAGCCGAGCTCCTGTGGCATTGCTTATGAACTAAGATTACGCCTTTGCAAAATAAATACATTCTAGCCATCTGGCCACTCAATGTGATTACGAGGAAAGGCTGAGGGACTTGAGGTTGTTTTCGTTGGAGAGAAGGAGGAGAAGAGGTGACTTAATAGAGACATATAAGATAATCAGAGGGTTGGACAGGGTGGATAGTGAGAGCCTTTTTCCTCGGATGGTGATGGCAAACACGAGGGGACATAGCTTTAAGTTGAGGGGTGATAGATATAGGACAGATGTCAAAGGTAGTTTCTTTACACAGAGAGTAGTAGGGGCGTGGAACGCCCTGCCTGCAACAGTAGTAGACTCGCCAACTTTAAGGGCATTTAAGTGGTCATTGGATAGACATATGGATGAAAATGGAATAGTGTAGGTCAGATGGTTTCACAGGTCGGCGCAACATCGAGGGCCGAAGGGCCTGTACTGCGCTGTAATGTTCTATGTTCTAAAGACGCCAACAGTGTGGGTTCAATCCCCTTAACGGCTGTGGTAGCTCATGGACGTCTGCCTCTTTGCCTTGCCCCATGCTTGAGGAGTGGTGCCCCTCAAGCTATACATTACTGACTGTCTCTCTCCCTAATGGACAGAGATGCCTATGGTCCTTTGAGACTACATCCAGAAAAACATTTGTCCCTTCAGATGCCATAATGCCATCAATAAGTCTGCCACCATTTTGAAGAGCAGGGCTTCACCTTTACCTATTCATTGTTCACTTTAAGCCCTAAACCATGTAGAAAATTAAATATTAAGTAAGGCGAGGTGAAAATTAGTTTAACCAATATCTGTGCAACAATCCTTGTTGTTAGCAAAAAACATTCATATTTAAATAAGGAGTTTTATTTGGAGTGTCCCTCCAAACTTGAATAATGGTAAAGTCCTTCCAGAATTTGCTCTGTATATGAATAATAAATTAAGATTATTGCTGCAATGTCTGTGCACATTACAAATATAAAAGACCTATCATGCATGGAAATGTTCACCTCAGCTGAATCTAGCATTAACCCCGTTACTACTACACCTGCTGGCTCTCTGCAAAGTTAAGCTAACACAGGCCACAACTTTTGCTTTCAAGTTGACCTCAGAAAATGCTGGAGTTCACACTTTACAAAGGTTTTGATTTTTGATACAAAAGAATTTCAATTATTTCTAAAAAAAAACGGTTTCTCTGGTGGGTTTCCTGGTCAGTAATTTTCCAGTGATGTTGCAAGTTTATAAAACACAAGTGGCAGAGTGCACTGTGAATGGCCAGTCTCTGTCAATCAAAACTTTCTAGAAATTGTTTGCACAGGCACATGCTGGCATCTGCTCAACAACGTGGAAAAAATGCTTAGATATGCCTTGTCCACAAAAAGCAGGACAATCCAATCAGCTTACTCTCAATCAGCAAGTTGATGGAAGGAGTCAATGACAACACTACCAAGCAGCACTCACTCACCAATAACCTACTCATCGATGCTCAGTTTGGGTTCAGTCAGGACCACTTGGCTCCAGACTTGGTCCAAACGTGGACAAAAGAGCTGAATTCCAAAAGGCGAGGCAAGAGTGACTATCCTCAACATCAAGACAGCATTTGACTGTGTGACACCAAGTAGCCCTATTAACATTGAAGTCAATGGGAATCAGGTGGAAAGTCATTGGCTGAAGCCATGCTTAGCACTAAAGGAAGACGCTTGTGGTTGTTGGAGGCCAATCATCTTGGCCCAAGGACATGGCTGCAGGTGTTCCTCAGGGCAGTGTCCTAGGCCCAACTACTTCACCAATGACCTTCCCTCCATAAGGTCAGAAGTAAAGCTGTTTGTTAATGATAGCACAGCATTTAGCTCCATTTGGAGTTCTACAGATAGTGAAGCAGTCTGTGGCTGCATGTAGCAAACACAGGACAACACTGAAGCTTGGACTAAGTAGCAAGTAACATTTGCACCATACAAGTTTCCAACTGGCAAACAGCTAGACATGGAGCAGCGAGAGCGAGAAAGATAATATGTATAGGGGCCCCAAGTACAAAAATCACCAATAGCTAGTGGACAGGTACAAAAGGCATGACAAAAAAGAATTTTGGCTGTTATCTCAAAGGGGGCGGAATACAAAGGGGTGGTGATCATACAGTTATACAAAGCTCTGGTTAGACCAGATTTGGAGTATTACATTCATTTCTGGGAACCACACCTCAGGAAGTGTATACTGGCCTTAGAGGGGGTGCAGTGCAGATTCACGAGAAGGATGAGTTGAGAGTGTTAAATTATGAAGACAGTTTGCATACACTAGGTTTGTATTCCTAGATTAAGGAGCAATTGAATGCGGTGTTGAAAATAATTCAAGTATTTGAGAGGGTGTATAGAAAGAAACTACTGCCTCTGGTGAGGGAATTCAGAGCAAGTTGTGGGGGTTGGGGGGGGGTGTGGGGAGAGGGGCAGTGGAAGAGGGTAACCCTAAAATTATAGTTAGGCTATTCAGTGGTGATGTCAGGTAGCACATCTTTATACAAAGGGTAGTGGAAACTGCTGGGGCAATTGAAAATTTTAACAGAGATTGCTAGATTTCTGTTTGGTAGTGGTATGAAGCGTTACAGAACTAAGGTGGGTAGATGGAGTTAAGATATAGATCAGCCATCACCTAACTGATTGTCAGAATTGGCTCAAAAAGGCTGAATGACCTACTCCTGTTCCTAAGACTCTCTGTATAAGTGCCAAGCAATCATTTCCAACATGGAATCAATGGGCCGAATGGCCTCCTTCTGAGCTGCAAATGACAGAGTTACCACCTTCCCATGGCATTCAAATGGTATTACCATCACCGTGTCCCTCACCATCAACATCCTAGGGATTACCATTTACCAGACAATTCAACTGGACCAACCAAATGTTGTGGCTGTTAAACCAGGTCAGAGGCAGTGATGCAAGATGGCAGCCTGCCACCACCTTCTCAAGGGCAACTAGCAATAGGCAATAAATGCTGCCCGTGTCAGCAACACACTCATCCTGAGAATTAATTTAAAAAAAAATCCAAGTTCAGTAGTTTGTTTCCGATGAAATTTCAGCCATCACGTGCAAGTGGCACATTTGCATATATATCCTTAATGCAGTGTGTGATGTACAAGTCAGTGTTAGATGCAATATAAATGACGTCTATTTCTCACTACAACAACTCAGTTGATGCTCTTCTTGATTACCATAACTCATGGCGGGCCCAATAAGCTCCAATACCAAACAACCTTCCTCCCTCAAAGAGGCTAGAGATGCATCTTCATCCCACCACATGGATTTTCTCTCTGCACAAGCTCAGTTTCCTTTTCCAATTGCTTGTCCTTTCTTCTTGCAATTGCCCATTAGCTGGAAGGCTAATTCCTGAATAGTCTCTCCCTAATCCTTCGCAAGGCATGCATGTTTTCTCCAATTTTCCATGCGGAAAGATTTATTAAAAAGTAAGACCGAAATACAGTCCAATAATAAAACAAAAAATGCTGGGAAAGGGTCATCAATTTGAAACGTTAACTGTTTCCCTCCCCATAGATGCTGCCAGACCTGCTGAGTATTTCAAGCACTTCCTGCTTTTATTTCACTTAATACTATTTTAGTCCAAATGATTTCTGTACTTTCTTCCTCCTCCACTTCATTAATTTTCATTTTGTCTCCCTTACTAAGCAGGTCAACATCAATCCTAGCAAGCAGACCACTGAGCAACCATACCGAACAAGAGGCAGCAGTACGCTGTCTTGTCAGGCCTTTTAAAAACATCTTTCCAGGAAGAAAGTGACGTAAAGAGCATTTCTCAAACAAGCCTGAGCAAGTTATGCGAATGGTCAGTTCTGTCAATCTAAAAAAAATCCTGACGTGTAATGCCAGCCCTACTCCAAAATGTGGTGACTTCTGTATACTACTTATGATACCATCTAAAATTTATAGTCTAAGTGATTGAATGTACCAGTATCACTCTATGCAAACAGTTGTAATCTGCTATCCAGCAGGGCCTCCTCATTTGGTGTAGGCAATAATAGACACAGTAATAGCCATAGAAAGCCTAATGAATTTACGTACCAGGCACCTGAAATTCAGGCTGGTCTGCAGAGGGAAACATTGTTAGAGATTTTAAGCACAGGAAAGACATTATATGGGTGTGTTTAATAATTGTGTGTGAATGATGTCCATTACAAAGTTTTTTTGTTCTTTGCCCTCAAGTTACCAAAAGAAAATGTGACTTCGTAGTTCCTTTCCTGTTCTGTCAAGAATCAACAGTCAGCAAATACCATCAACAGTTTTTTTTTTAAACCTCCATTACTAATGTTCACGCCAACTTGTTCAAGCACCATTTGGTACTGTTTTGCTGCTAGCTCACAAACACAAGGGGTGCAGTTTGACAAATACTTTCTGGTGATTACCAAAGTGTGATCAATGCTTGTTTAAAAAAGGCATATATTTCTTGATCAGATCTCCACATTCTTACTCTGTGTTAGAGAGTCAGGAGAGTACATTGAAGAAAGTGCAACAGAATTTAAGTGAGACAATTACAGGAAGTGCACACGACATGCAGATTACTTTGATTTATATTTTGTGGCAAAAAAAATACTTGTATTGGTTTCCAATAGTCGATGTTTCAGAACCACAGTTATTAGGCCACAGAAACTAATACAAGTAGCTGGTATTTTCTGAATGCTTACATTTATAAAAATAAGCCTCATCTCTTTGACCCATTCACAAGCAGATAACTAAGCCTTCAAAGTATTTACAAATGGTCTTATTGAGCTAAGAAGTGCAACCTGCAGCAAACTGTGGCTTGTTCCAGTAAACTCCCAGCCCCGCAGCATGTGAAATCGGATAGGAAGCTTTGACTGTCAATGCTGCTGTGACTTGTCCTGGGGAAGCCTCCAATATGGGGGGTCAAACAGAGTTCAGTGAACTGATGAACCAACACAATATCAGCTTTCTCAAGGTACTCCTTTCACTTATCTCCTATCCCTGCTCGTTATTAAACTGATGGCTTACACTAAGTAAATAAAAGGACATCTTCCCCTGCCAAATGACCCAGACAAGGTCCCATACGCAAGATGCTGCCGACAAAAACTGTGTGCTGGGTTGATTTAGACTGTTGTGCTGCGACAAATACAAATAGGAGTTCAAAAGTTCAGATGAACCATGAACTTTGCCATTTCGCAGCAGGCTATTTCACAAATATAGCCGAAAAGGGAAAAGTGGCTAAAGTCCCTTAAGGACCGATTAAACTTTTATAAGCTCCAGGTGAAGCAAGTGTGTGGACAAAATAAGTATCTTTCCTGCCAGGGAGTGGGGCAAAAAAGGGAAAATAACTATTGCAGAGCTATGGACTAATAGAGTAAAAATTATTTGCGGTTAGTCTTTACATAGATTTGATCTGGATTTCTGAACTTCCTGCCCACATGCTCAGTAAATCTGTTCAAGTTATCCGAAAGAGAGAATTCGGAGAGGGTTTGCATTTCTGCCCCGGTCTTTTCATGGCCGCAGCAGCATTCCTCTCTGCCAGGAACTTAGTGGAAAAATCAAAACAAATGGGTCATGACTTTCTGTATTTGTTTAAAACTGAGCAGCATGTCAGCCTGTGATGTGGCCCTGGCCCCAACTATGCAAAACAGTACAAAGCATAACTAGGTTTGGAATGATAAATATGTGTTGTATGTGCCTTTCACATTATGTACTATCAAGGAAATTACTCATTCAGGTTTTCAAAGAAATGAAAACATGCACATACTTTGACATCTTACAATGCCAAGACCAGCAGCTACAGTAACCCAGCGGAATAAAATCTGCAAGACAAGCAGCCTAGAACCAATTTGTCAGTTATTAGACACAATTTACCATACTGGTGCCCCCAAAAAATAACATTTGCTTAGCAAAATCCTAACAAGGCTTCGGGGAATAGTAATACTACCAGTTACAAGCTACAAAGACTTTTTCCTCAAGTAGATCCGAACAGACCTCAAGTCCGAAGACAGAATAGGCTATTTACACTCCTATAAACTTAGAGCAGAGGATATTAAAAATTATAAAATTGAAAGTTTGATACGGCAGGCACTGACCACACTTTTCTGAACACATCAGACTGCACCACGCTTTTAGGAAAGGTGGATGATTTTGTGGACAGTTTTCTGGTTAGGTGGAAGCTTATACAAAGCTTAATTTAAAAAAAAAAAATGGTGTCTTCATCACACACACACACAACTTTTAAATTACTAACGACCATATTGCAGGTGAGCTCATCCCTAGTGATGGTAAATTGCATTGAGATGCAAGAGATGTGTGGTCAAAATTCATATGTTCCTTAATTTTAACAAAATAAGTAAAAAGGATTTTCAGCAGCCAAATGTGAGATTGCAGCCCACAGACACCATCCCTTTGTGAAGGGAGCTCAGAAGCTACCACAGACAGTTAGGAATGACCTTCACCTGACTGGGGGTGAGAGAATAGCTCGTTCATCACTAGTAAATTACCATGAAATATAAACTTTGCCAATCTTTGTTTAGTAATAGGCTCCTATGGTATTCATACCAAGGGTAAACTTAAGTGCATTCTACATAGTAGAGGGGAGCCCCTCCTCACATCAAACACAATGGAGCCTACATTCCACTAAAGAAAGGAGAGGAAGTAGACAAACTGAACTGTGAATAGGCTGTAACAAATGCAATTACGATTCAATTTTAGGGGGGAAAAATTAGTGCAAGGAGAATCCCATCACTGTACCATGCAATGAGAGGGGCTGCAATCACATTTTCAATACATAAATACTGAACCACAACTAGCTAATATTTTTCCAAGATACTTCATGCCACAAAATAATCATTCAAAACACGCATACAGATGCTTCTGCGCAGTACAAAGCTAGTATGATGTAATAGGGAGAAAATATAGGACCTCCTATTGGAGGACCAACTACTGCTATCATGGCTGTATACAGTACAACAGAACAGAATTAGGTCTAGGTTTTTCCAAAGATTACTAGCTCCTCGAAATGACTGAGCAGCTTAGCAATATAGACCAGGAAGGTTTCAGCATTGCTCACTAATCTACCAAGTTAGCTGATCTCAGTAACAACTGCAGTTGTGATTGGGTAATAGAAAAAAACTCAAGATTCCTGCTCCAGATAACTAGTGGTATTCACCATTAAGGCTCATACATAATTGTCACTCTTCTGGAAGAACTGGAGAGTGCCCAGCAGCCTCTGAAAAGGAGTTGATGCCTATTGGAGTGAATAGAGAATTGCTAGATGGAAAGTATAAAAATTTTGTCCAAGTTGCCGCTGCTTGTAGCTACTCCTACCAAGAGATGTGGGATCATGATATGTCACACTCATCTATCTTGCACCATCCTCACACATCCACTGTAGCTCGGCTGCAACCAGTCTGTTACGTCCGTCATCCAACTACGCCTAGGTTGACCCCTCCTTCTGCAGCCCTCCACTTTGCCCTCTAGAAGAGATCTCTGTAGCTTTTCAGCTCTGATCAAATGGCTGAAATACTGACTCTCTTTTCTGGATGTAATTTTTTTAAAGATATCATTTTGCTATTGCAATTTCAAGCACCACTTCATTTGTCTTATGGTCTGTATAAGGAATTTTAAGCATATGTCTTAGCATCCACATTTCAAAGGCTTCTATTTTCTTCCACAGATCTTCACTTATTGTCCAGGTTTCTGAGGCATACAGGAAAGTGGACAGAATGTAGCACCCAATGAGTTTTTTCTTTGTTAAAAGTTTGAACTTTCTTGTTCTCGTTAACACATGCTTCACCTTCACAAGATTATTTCTGGCTATCTCAATCCTTCTACTGACTTCAGCATCGCAACTACCATCTTGTGTTATCATTTGTCCTAAATAGACAAACTTAACTACTTATTCCAGTGTGACACCATTCACTTTTATCTTCACTCCGATTTCTTCTAATGTATTATTTTAATTACCATTGTTGTCTTTTTAGCGTTCATACTCAACCCATATTTTAAACTTCTAGACTTTACTTGATGTACAATATTTTGTAGGACCTGTTCTAATTCTGTAAGTAGCACTGTGTCATTAGTGTACTGCAGGTTTATGTGCTTGTGCACAATTTTTACACCTGGAAGTACATTTAATTCTCTGAATATTTGTTGCGTACAGATTGAATAATTTTGGCGACAGTACACAGCCCTGACATACTCTTCACTTGAAACATATCTGACTGCCCATCTTTTAGCCTGATACTGACTATTTGGTCCCAACGTAAGCTCTGGATAAATCTCACATTTTTACTGTCAATGTCACATTCCAGCAACATGTCTATTAGCTTTTGGCGATAAAAACGATTACTAGCTACTCTAAATAATTTATAAAACATATGTAAATGTTCTTGTTCACTTCTAGATACTGATCAAAGATTGTTCTTAGGTTAAATATTCCCTCTCTTGCTCCTACTCCAGGTCTAAATCCACACTGTGTTTCACCAATTTCTGCTTCAAATATGTTATTTCTTTATTATCATTTTCAAGAACACTTGAACGAGATGACTCATTAAGCATATAATTCTAAACTGATTGCACTCCATTGCTTTAGGTTTCTTAGGTATCTTAACAAATAATGAATGTTTCAAGTCACTTGGAATGTATCCTTTCGTATATATTTGATCACAAATTTCTGTTATCACTTATAATTCAGTTTCTCAAGGGCTTTTAGATATCCTGTTACTTCATCTTTGCCTGGAGCTCTTCTTCTGTATTCAACAATTTCAAAGCATTCTTTACCTCTGCTAACAATGTTTGGTCCTTCCTTTGCCTCAATATCTTGAGGGTTCCCTCGATTTTGATCATACAACTTATATGTTCTGTCCATCTTTCTGCTACTGCATCCCTTTCAAAACTATATTTTACCATCTTGGTCTTTTATGCACCCACAATCTGTTGTTATCCCTTTCTATCTGTCAAAAATTTCACCTTCTGGTGCATTACTCTCATGTAGTGATTTCTTTCCAGCTCTATTACTTCACCACACATCTCATTATACCATTTCTCTTTAGTTTGCTCACATGCATTCTTTATTTTCTTTTCAATTTCATTAGTCTTGAGTGTTTCCATTCTTTCCCCTTTCTATCATCACTACTACCTCATCTGTCATCCACTCCTAGTCTTTTTCTTTTCTATTTTGGCAATATTTCCTTTGCAGCATGTTGTACACTGCCTTTCATGTTTTCCATTTGTTTTCTATTTCTTGTTCGGAGACCTCTTTGTTCTGTTGCCTCAATCAAGAAACATTCATACTTGTTTTTTTTTACTTTAACTGTGAATGTCTCTGATGTTCTCATCCTTTAGCATGTCAAGGTCTACATTGTCACACATCTTTTTCTTCTTTGGTATTTTCAGACAATGATCTGAATTTATATCCACACCAGGATACATATGAATATTCTTTATACTTTCTCTCAAACGCTGTTTCACCATCACAATCTATTTGATTTCTATATACATCACCTGGACTTGCCAAGTGTACACTCCTGTTTTTGGTTGCTTAAAAAAAAAGGTGTTTACCACCATCAGATTATTTCCTTGACAATATTGCATCAGTCTCTCTCCCCTTTCTCAATCTAAGGCCATATTGACCAACATGCATTCCTGATGTTCCTTCACCGACTTTAGAGTTTAAGTCATCCATTACAATTACCACATCAGTGGATTTGACTTGATCACAACACTTCAGGATATCACCATCAAATGCCTCTATTTCCTGCTCACTGGGATCTTGGGTCAGGGCAGAAATTTGTATGACAACCAGATCAAAAGGCTTTCCTTCAATCTTAATCATGATCACTATTCCTGAAATTGGCCAGTAACCTTGAACTTGTATCTTGTTTATTGGGATTCCTACTCCATTCCTATGCTTCTCACCTCTTGAGAAGTAAAGCACATGATTCATTTTGTTCATCTGACCAGATTCTAATCTTACTTCTGCAATTCCTAGTAAGTCAATAGTGTCTATCCATTACCTGTAAGCAATTATTAAGCTTCCCCCCACACCCAATAGAAAGTTCCATGTTCCATGTTGAATGCAACAGGCTGAGAAGCTGACCTTTCATGAGTTTAGGTTAACTTCATCATAAATCTGTTGGTTACTTTGTTGGGCAAGGGCTTCTCCTACCCTGCTACCACTTGCAACAGAATCGGTTGCAGGGGGCCCAACCTCTTCTGCATCTCCTATTCTTCGACTATGACTTTCCATCACTAACTATGGGGCTTATATTCTGTGGGGTCCCAGAATCTCCACAGGTGACCAGCCACATTGCCTTACTAAGCATCATGACAATACTGTAATACTGTAAGTATTGAAGTGAAACTTAATTTCAAAAGTTTCAAATGCAAACCACAATTTCTATTGTTGTGTTGTATGTTTTGTATACACCTTCAATTACAGGATGTATAATTAATGGAAATCCTAATGCTTATAACCATGCCCCAATGTCTAACGAAATGGAGGCTTCAGTTCAGAGAGAAGGCTTGAACTGAGTTTGACTAGAATCTCTAATTAAAGTTAATGTAGGCCAAAGAAACACATTTTAAGGAATTAGCAAGGCTTTACAATGACCAGAATAGCACTCAATTAAATGTTAGTATGGAAGCTCGAAAGCGAACGCTGGGAATATATAGGTGCCAGTATGAAACTATCTATGGTCATTATTTGGTTTTGAACCCGAAAGATTTTTTCTCTACTTATCAATTTTACCCCTTCTCTCTAGAGGGCACCAGCTCCTTGTTGAAATAATGTCACAAACAATAGTATCTTGCCCAAATGACCTTTATGTATGTTTGAGTCCTGACACTGTACCAAGGCATCTCTCCCAAGGCAGGAAGAGGACATCACAGCCAAGTCTGCTCCTTTTCTTTTCTGTACAGCAAGGCTGACAACTATCCTTCCAGCATGGATCAGAGAATAGCAATCATGAATGGGAGCCCGTGTCAATTGTACCTTCCCTAACACAGGGATCCCTAGGCCAAATGTATAGTCTTACTCATTGGCCTGGCTGGAAATCCTAATGCAACACAAGCCCCTAAAATGTGTCTGGCCCAGCTACTCTCTGGATAAACTCAGATTCACTGAAGTGACCTCAAACAAAATGTTCAAGAATCCTTGAAAATGACTGCTAGGTTTCACAAGGAGTGAGATAATCCCAAAGTCTGGAAATGAAGATCCCATAAAAGTTAAATTCTGAGCAAGCTTTGAGACTAAGTTCCTCATTAACTCCTCTTCAGAACAAGTTTAAGGTTTGGTGCAAGCAAAGTCATCTAAGTGGGAGTGCATTTGAACTAGTTACCTACAAGAATACCACAGTTGCTATCTTGCTGAAAACTCTGGCTTCTGTTAGAGAGCATGTCTAGAATTCATAATCACTTCATTAGACACACATTGCTGCTTTATGGCAACACAGAAACAAGTATTTTGAAACATGTCACATATCGTCAGCCATGATTATTACTTCCTACTTTTATTACTTGACGTAGTGTGGAAATCCTCAATGCTTTATGAAATTATTCAGCTAATTTATATTCAAGATTATTTGTCCAATCTAAATCAGAGTACAAGTAAAACCTTCATTTTTCTTTGGCAGAAACATACCAGTAATGGCTAAATGGAACCAAGGAGCTGGCTTAAATCAATTACGCATTGATGTGATGGGTTAATCCCCAGGAATTGTGGGAAATTTCCCAGGGGGCAGGGAACATCCATCTCGGACCTTAATTCATGGATTTTATGCCCGTCATAACCATTAAAATAGCATTTAAAAAATATATTGGGAGTGGGAGAGATGCCTTGGTACAATTGGGCTGTATACATGGCTATTTTCTACCTCCAAATTTTCTATTCATCCCTTGACATTAGGAATGAATTATTCTTGTGCACCCGAATGTAAAACGGACAACAGCCTTCTCAGCACCTCCGCGCTGTTAGAACAATATCGTCTAGAAGCATCGACTGGGATGTTGGCAGGTTTTGATCAAGCTTTTGAGTTTTTACGTCTCCTCAGTCCGTTTGGTAAAGTCTGTTCTCAATTATTTTTGAAAAGGAAGCTATTCCTGTGACTTGAAATGTTGACTCACTGATAAATATATAGGTATGAGGGGAGAGCTGACCAAAGTTGATTGGGTAAATAGACTAAAGATATGGCGGTAAATTAACTGTGGGAAACATTTTAAAAAAAGATTCAAAATGGTCAACAAAATACATTCCATTAAAAAGCAAAAACACAGCAAGAAAGATCCATCTATAGTTTACTAGGGAAGTTTAAGATAGTATTAGATTAAAAGAGGCTTACGATGTTGCAAACAATAGTAGCAAGTCTGAGTATTGGGAGTGTTTTAGAAACCAGCAAAGGGCCACCAGAAAGTTGATTAAAAGGGAAAAACAGAATGAGAGTAAACTAGCCAGGAATATAAAAACAGATTATAGGAGCTTTTATAAGTATATAAGTAGGACAGTAGCTAAAGTAATCATTGGTCCCCTAGAAGCAGAGACAGCAGAAATTATCATGGGGAATGAGGAAATGGCAGAGACATTGAACTATATTTCGTGTTTGTCTTCACAGTAGAAGACACAAATTACATACCAGAAAGAGGGGATAACCAAGGGGCTAACAAGCACGTGGAACTGGAATGATCAGCAGAGAAAAAGTATTGGAGAAACTTCACGGACAAAATGCCAACAAATCCCCAGGACCCGATAGCCTAGATTCCTACAGTTCTAAAAGAAGTACCTGCAGAGATAGTGGATGCACTGGTTATGATATTCCAAAATTCCCTAGATTATGGAACAGTCCCAGCAGAATGGAAATTAGCGAAAGTAACACTGGTATTCAAGAAAAGAGGGAGAGGAAACAGGGAACTACAGGCCAGTTAGCCTGACATCAGTCATTAGGAAATACTGGAGTCTATTAAGGAAGCCTTAAGAGGACTCTGTCTGATCATACTATGATTTAAAAATCAACATGGTTTTATGAAAGGGAAATTGTGCTCGACAAATTTAGAGATTTTTTTGGAGGAAGTAATTAGCAGGATAGCTAAAGGGGAATTAAAAGACATTCAGTAAGGTCTCACACAAAAGATGAATATGCAAAATGATGGCTCCTGGAGTTGGGGGTAAGATAATAGCAAGGAGGAAGGATTGGTCAATGACAGGAAGCAGAGAGTAAGGATAAACAGGGCATTTTCAAGTTGGCAGGCTGTAACTAGTGCAGTGCCACAAGGATCAGTAGTGAGGCCTCAGCTATTTACAATCTTATAGTAATGACAAAGAGACTGAATTTTAAGTAATATCTGCCAGGAATCAGAGGATTGGAAGCTAGTGATCTAGTGAATCTATGCAGCTTGTCCACTTGGATGGGGAACATCTGACCAAATGTTTCTTTTCAGTTCAATACACAAGGAAATCTATTTAGTTTGTGCAGACTACAAGCAAGATCAAAATTAAAGCAGCTAATGGGCATGAGATCAACTTCGGCAATAACCATTGTATTGGTTAACACATTAGAAGACCACCATGCCATGAACTATTTTGGGTCCAGAGGCAACACCCATGGGCCAGATGGAAATTAGGGTTCTGTTCCAGATAACAGATCATTGTCCCAGTGAAGAAACAGAGAGGAGATCAATGCAGAAAGGTATTTATCTGGGCAGGATCCCATTATTAAGAACAAACCAATGTGCATCTTTGTAGCACTTCTCACATCCTCGGGATACAGAGCTTTGAAGGAAGACACCACCTGATCTTTTCTTCACTCAGAGGATTGTGAATCTTTGGAATTCCGTACTCCTGAGGTCTGTGGATGGTCAGTTATTCATAGATTCAAGGCTGATAGGTAGATTTTTGGACTCTATTGGAATCAAGGGATATGGGGATCAGGCAAGAAAGTGGCATTAAGCGATTTGGGGCTCACTGGGAAAAATGGAGTTGAGGCTGAAGATCTTGCATGATCTTATTAAATGGCAGAGCAGGCTCAAGGGGCCATATGGCCTACTCCGTATTCTCTTGTCCTTATCAAATGCCATTTTTGTCCCAATAGGAAACCAAGTATAGTCCAAACATGGCCACATTGGTGACCAGGATTAGAAAACAGAATTGAAGAAAACACCCTGACCCACAGCAGTGTTCTGGAGCCTTCACTGATCCATGACAACTTATCTTGAACTTGCATGATCATTTATAGCCAAAATGCTTCTCTTCAGTGAGTCCAATTCAGATCATCCCTCAGCAGAGCTCGAAATTCAAATCTTGCTTCCAGATGCTCAGTACCAATGGTCCCTTTAAAGTTTAGTTGTTGTGTGCAGCCCATTCCCCCCCACCCCCTTTACTGATGTCAAAACCATGGTAATAGTCTTGCCGAGCTTCCTGGCCTTATATGAAGGGTGAAGGTTATTGTTGTATCAAAATTTACACGGTTCAAGAGAAAAACTGGCAAAAGCTATTGGTGTGACCAAAGTTGGTTTTGTCTTAAGGTAGTAAAAATAAAAGTGCAATTTGACAAACTCTATGCCAATAAAGCCAATATGGGTGGCAACTGGTACTGGATCAGATTGTCCATGGCTGGAGTATGACATCTTTTAGGTGATCAAAGCAATAGGCCAGAGGAGTATTTATTATAAAAATGGAAAGACTCCTGTTGCGATGCCATTTCTTGGGTTAGGTTCAGAAATGTTTGCAGTGTATAGAAGATATAGCGAACCTGACTCCACCAATATTTTGTCGTCATAAGAGCACTGAAATAATTGAGTGATAATCCCAATCATACACATAATTTTAAGCCCCAATTACAATGCATGTCATTTCTATGAACTATTTCAAAACCGATTGCAATTAACTTTCAGCTCAATCTGACCATATATATTGTAAGATAGCTAGTTTTTCCCCCTTAAAAGACTTGTTAGAAATTATATTCATTCCCACACAGTTAAGTTTGTATTTTTATATAGCATTGTGCCAGACGAAAAGTGATTCCCAGAGAGAGAAAACAAAGTTATGATACTTCTCCCTCTGCACGTTACACTCTACCACAGAGAGAAGCCTGTAAAGTGGGACACCTGCTCGACTTCCTCCTGGGCAACTAAAGAGCAACAAAACGGGCACAATATTGAAGATTTGAAAGTAGCGTTTTCATTTTAAATAAGCAGTCATTTTGTTGAGTGCCATCCATTAAAGTCCTACTGGAAATGAAAATCAAAATAAACCCCCTTCGCCTGGAACTCCCATCTGCAGCATTTCTGAACTTCTGACTGCATGGAAATTGTCAGCGAGGTCATGAGCCTTTCAAGCCCCAAGTTCTACAGGTCTTTCATCAGACCATCCGTAAAACTAATACTCCAAATACCAGCATCTCCCCTGGGTTCTCCCTTGGCCTACACATGAACTTCACTTCATTTTCACTGCTGGTCTGAAAAAGAGCAGAGCTGCAGTAGATAGTAAATAAGACCAACAATTCAAACATTAAGTCATGC
Source organism: Heterodontus francisci (assembly GCF_036365525.1). NCBI lineage: Eukaryota > Metazoa > Chordata > Chondrichthyes > Heterodontiformes > Heterodontidae > Heterodontus > Heterodontus francisci. The sequence continues at coordinate 37,991,379 of NC_090390.1, read as the reverse complement.
CTGGGTTTTAAAAACAAGGTACACTTTTGCACCAGTTAAAAGTGTTGAACACCAGTACACATTAGAATGACTTACTTACCCTTTAACATAGATATCACTCATCTCTTCTCCAGTTATGCTCGTTTCATCCAGAAGAACATCACTGGTATTCCAGATAATGCAGCGAAGGAAATACCTGCCATGAACCACAGTGACCAAAATGACAATGCATAGAAAATCTGAATTATGAAATGAGCACTAGGACTAGATAATATTTCTTCAAATGACTGTTCATGACATGTTGTACAAAAAGAGGAGAGAGTCTGGTTAAAATAAAAAAGCACCTAGGAATTCCCATGTGTGGTCTTCCCATGTGTGTGCTTAACATTCTTCCAACCAATATATTCAGAGGTGTTAGGCCATTTAAAAACATACAGGTATTAACACCTCTTAAAATAGCAATGCGGAATTTGATACTTGGAGTTTATACAACAGTACTGCATTAAGTAATTTCAAGGCTCAAATTGTCAAGTTTTTTTCTCCTCTTGAAGGCCCATACTTGGAGGAGACAGAGAAGAAAAATGGGTCAGAATCACAGCTGAAACCATATCAGACCTCACAACATTCACATATAGACTTTCCCACCAGATATTATTAAGTAGTACCAATAGTACCAAGAGCCACTGGCACATTTACCTTCTCTAGCCCAGGGTTGCAGAGGTCAGTTGTTTTGCCCCCAATGCCAAGCTCGTCAAGATCAGGTAATTCAGCAGAGGCTAGGAGTTGCTGACCTGTATGCCTCTGTTAAATGCTGTCTTTCCCCAAATGAGCCATCAGGAAATTTGGTAGAATTTCTAACTGGCTTTATATAAAATTTAATTGTGCAGAAAAAAGTAACTAAAACAATTTATTTTGTTTTCTCTGACACTACAGATTCATCATTTTGTATCCATTTTCTCAGTAGCCACTGAATACAACTCGCTAATTATAATTAGTTAAGGGGCCTTAAAAGGTTGGAAATTTTCTGCAAGAATGAATTCACCAACTGCAGTCAGCATTTCCTATTTCATCTCCAGGGACAGAGCACTTAAACAAATGTCATATACGTGTTGATGTATTTTGGCATATGTTGACATATGTTAACACTTCTCACCGACAATATCCCCCTTTAATGTTGTCAATAGAAAATGTAAGTCACAAAACATTCAGGTTATGCCCAGTCACCCAAAGCAGACTATGCATATTAACTTTATAACTTACTTTTTGGGTTTCCGGGGGGTGATGTCGAATGGTGGTCCAAGTGGACCTAGACTCATTGGATAAACATCAACCCACATCTGAAGCTTTCCCTGATGCAAAGAAATAAGAGTCAACATTTGTGACAAATATTACACACTGCGTGCCAGAATCTAGAAAATGTGCGATATAATTATATTTGCAAAATAGAACTATTTAAATTGGTGCTTCCAATGACAGCATTAAATAATGTTAAGAATGTAATGTCAGCTGTCTGGTTAGGCACAGGTCAGAGCTCACATTACACTGTTCCATTAGAACACCATATAAATATAGATGAGAAAAGATGTTTGGCACTTCTAGCTCATTCTCTTATAAATTCCCTCCCCACTCAAATTACAGAAACTATCATTCCTTTCAATGATATTTTTGTCTCCATTTTAAAAACTTTTTTTTTTGTGTCTTGTGGCCAACACAGATAAAGCAGAATTAGATCCCCAATTGCCCCATCAAGGGCACCAAGAGTCAATCATCTACTATAGTACTGGAGCCACATGTAGGCCAGACCCAGTATGGGTAGCAGGTTTCCTTCTAAGAAGGATATTAGCTGGGTTGTTCTTAAAATGGCAAGTTACCAGGGTTATTCAATTCAAATTCTTGCCATGAGGGAATTTAAACTCAATGTCTGGATTGCAAAACAAGTACAATAACCACTAGGATAATTTACTCATGTTCCCTTTACCTTCAGTCATGGTTTAACAAACCGGCACTCCAGATTTTACTCCTCTATTCTGATAAGTACTGTCATTCACCTTTTAAGGCTAAAGGGTACAAGATTTTCTTGCCTATTCTTATATCTTGGCCTTCAGACACTACAGATTAGCTCGAGGGCTCTTCCCTGCACAGACTTCAGGGACTGAATGTTTCCTTGTACCTGCAGGGACAGCACTGAACATAGGACTCAAGGTGTAGCCACACCAAACAACTGATTAGTTTTAGCACGCCAGTTGGATTTGGTAGATGATTTTGTTAACTTCATTCATTGCTGCTCTGCAATGACTGGCATTGTATGTTGGGCATAGCCACTTCAGATGAATTTCTGCCTCATCTCTAATTAGTTCAACACCGTTAATTCTACACGTCCCATTCCCTTTCCTTATTTAAACAGTGCCCCTTGGAAACATTATCCACAAGCAATGACACGCAACTTTGCTTCTTCACCAACAGGCTCTGTACTGACAAGGCATGGATGAACGAGAACTTCCTAAATTTTTGTACCCTTGTGACAAAGCCCACACCCCAACCCCACCTTCGACTGCTCACTCAGGTAGAAGCAGGCAGTGTGTAACCTTCAGTTGATATTTAAACCTCATCCTTTACATAACAGCCTACTTCAACCGTACAACTTTGCCCCGCTCACCTTTTACTGCTGCTGAAGTTCACATCTAAACTTCCTTTACCGTAAAACTCAACAGAGCCCCTTCATTGGCTTTCCAAACCCCTCCCTCTTACAAACCTCACCTTGTCCAAACTCCAGTGCTCACATCCTGTCCCATGTAGAGTCCCTGTTGTCACCGAGCTCCACTGGTTCCCAATATGCTCACTTCAAAAGGAGTAAGCGATTATAAGTGGGGTGGGGGGGGGGGGGGGCGGGGAAAGGAAGGAAGGTAGGTTCTGGGGGGAGGTCACAGTAAACCTGTTGAACTCTCTTGCAAATCAAGCTCTCGTAGGTTGCAGGCCTGATTGTAGATTTCTCTTGGTTGGAAGTTCAGTTGAAGTCAGTGGATCACTTATAGTTTCACTGCTGTATAGTGTAGATGCAGAATTCTACAGCAGGGCATGTGCTTTCTGGTTTGCTAGAAACTGCTTTCTTCAGTGTCCCTCTCTAGCCTGCTTTTTAAGGTAAAGCTGTATTACATCTCGCCAAGGCCTCAGCTCACCACATGCTACCTTGAAAACCTCTTCCAGCCCTGCATCTCACTGACACCTATGCATTACTCCTGCTAGTTTTCCTCATTTGGCAGCAGAGATTTCAGCTAGCTTGGCTCATCCTCTGGAACTTCATTCCTACAACTTGTCACACACACAAGAAGTGCAATGATACAAAAATTATGGACAAAATCTGAAGTCTGAAGTTCACCACCACCTTCTCAAGGGCAATTAGGAATTGGCAATAAATGCTGGCCTAGCCAGTGACGCACACATCCCATGAATGAATAAAAAAATCAATTTTGTCTTTTAAAAGTGGGCCTGTCTTTTAAAAAGTGAACAATGCTCCAAAATGGCCACTGAAGCAAAAAGAACTTGACCTTTGTATATTCAAACTGTCTGAGGGACAAAGGATAATCTTCAAAGCTAAGAGGTGTCAACTGCACTCATCCTAAAATATTCCAGAATTGAAAGGGTTCTTCTTCTGAAACAAAGGTGTGAAGTAGTCATGTCCTGGACCATTGTGCAATCACCATGGGGAAAGAGGCCAAAGCTTCTTCTACCAGGAGGAGAGATGTAACACAGCTTTACCTTAAAAAGCAGGCTTGAGGGGGACACTGAAGAAAGCAGCATCCAGAAGCTTGTTTCCAGCAAACCAGAAGGCATATGTCCTGCTGTAGAATTCTGCATCTACACTATACAGCAGTGAACTAGAAGCGATTCACTGACTTCAACTGAACTTTCAACCAAGAGAGAAATCTACAATCAGGCCTGCAATCTAAAGGAGCTTGATTTACAACAGAATTTAACAGGTTTATCATGACCTCCCCCCAGAACCTACCCCTCCACTTATAATCGCTTACCCCTTTTTCCTCTGTCTCTTCTTGTGTGTGCGTGAATAAGTGAATGACAATTTGTTGCGACAATTTTGGGATAAGGCATATTGAACAAACAACTGATTCTCTGTTTTAAGCATACTAGAAAACCTGTTGCTGTCTGTTTATTTGACTAATAAAATACAAAGTGGTTAAACCCTAATAACAAAACACGCTTGCTGCAGTCAGGTGGGAGTTGAACAGTGGGAACCACCCAAACCTCACCATGTGGCCATAACTAACTCTAGCCTCCACCTCACTTCAAATAAAAACTGTCTCAATCCCCTGCATGATTTGTACCTCTCAGACATGAAGCACCTTAGGATATTTTATTGAAGACAACACATAAAAACTCAAGTTGCAGAAAAAGCGTGCCTTCAATTCCCTCTTCCTTCCAAATATGTGATAGAGTCATTATGTCACAGAAGGCGGCCATTCTGTCCATCGAGTCTATGCCCACTCTCCATAGAGCTATTCAGTCAATCCCATTCCCCCACTCTCTCCCCATAGGCTTGCAAGTTTATTTCATTCAAGTGGCCATCCAGTTTCCTTTTGAAATCATTGATCATCTCCACTTCCACCACCCTCATAGACAGAGAGTTCCAGGTCATTACCACTCGCTGCATAAAAGAGTTCTTCCTCATATCCCCTGTATCTCCTGTCCAAAACCTTAAATCTGTGTCCCCTACCTAGTCCTACTTGTTGCTCAATAAAATTGTTCTTCTTAAAAGATGCATTGATTAAAGACAAAGAAAACAAAACAGAAAAGGAAAATAATTTGGCTGTCATTCAAATGTGACTTACAGGGTAATACCCTACATTTATACCTGCATTGAATTTCATCTGCCTCAGTAATTTTTCTTCTGGCAGAGCCAAGCTCTTCTTTAGTTTCTTGGTTGCCTTGCCTCAATTGCTCCCTATCCCATCACTGGCAAACATGAAATTGCATTTAGTTCCTCAATCCAAGCTGTTCCATGCAGATCAGCAACAGCAGTAGCTCAGGCCCAATCCACAGAGCACACAAACGTGACAGGACAGACTAGAAATTGGATGTTCGGCAAAAAAATTTCACTGGGCCTTCAGTCACTGCACGAGCTGCTTCTTGTAAACTATTATCCAGTGGGAATTAAATGGGAAGTATTCTATAATTCATACCTGCTAACCTTCATGTGGAGTTAGAAACGTTCACACTACTGAATAAGAACAGCAGCAGAAACATGAGACAAACTGTAGCATTCCCAATGCTTGACCGATATTGGCTTACTCACTGCAGGTTAGGAATTGAACAATTTTGCATTAAGATTTGTATGGTTCAGCATTGCACACAGTGCATTTATCAAGTGAACCAGCAAGGGGTAAAGAACAAACCTGATCCTTTCGCAGAATCTCTCCAGTTGAGAAGAGTGGACAGAATCAACACAATGCACATAGGCAAAGTTAGGTACATCATCGATTCCATAGGGTTTCATTTAACACTGAATACTGCCTCACTGCCTCGGACCAGCACAAGGTGCATTCGACAAACCAAATTCACCTAAATTTGACTGTGCATGGAACAAGCCCAAAGTCAAACCAATCTGAATACAGTTTGAGACATGTTCTTGCTTTGCTACATTTTTAAGTAATCCAAACTAAGCAGCTTTCAATGCAATTCATGTCAGATCGAAGTTGAACTTAGACTAAACAAATTGAGTTATTTAGGTGATGTGTAGTTCTCAGCCAGTTCTTTTGTCTAAATGTTTTTATAACCACTAGATATTCAAAACACCATGAGATAGTCTACTATTTAAACAGAGATTAACATTTACTTGTTCAACTTTCGGCATTGCTGTCCTGAAAGCAAAAAGACGCTTGTAGTCTCGTTCCACAGCCTGAATTCAAGCCCCACACCCATTGGGTTGGATTTTGTGCAGGCAGTGGGGCTCCCAGTGCCAGGCTGACAAAGGGGTGGGGAAGGGTGCGGGAGGGGAAACCCCACCTCGGCCTTTGAGCACCCGCCCTCCCCCCGGAGCGATCCTCCATCCTACCAGCACGTAAGTGGCTGTGCTGGGACCTCCATCCCTTTAAAGAAGGGGATAATGCCTCTAAGAGCTGCAGGCCAGAGGGCCGACAGTTCAGCAGTATCAACATGCCACCGTGAGCGAAGGCCACTGCCGGTGCTGCAGAGGCCTTGGACCCAGGCCCAGCATTGGAACTCCAGAGCTCAGGTAAATGAGCGGGGTCGGCGGGCCTGTCTGGAAGGCCCCAGTGAGGTGGGGGGGGGGGGGGGGGGGGTCAGCATGAAGTCCGAGGTGGGGGGCCCATGGAGGTGTAGATTTTGCCAGCGGGGGTCCTCTGTGGGCCACAGTTTGCCAACAGAGGAAGGACCCCCCTCCTCCAAGCCGACAGGAAGGGCACTGCATTTTACAAGGACACCCTCTACCACTGGTTAGATCCCAGCAGCAGGGGAGAGAGGCCCTTAAATGGCTATTAATAGGCCACTTAAAGGCCTCAATTGGTCTCTGGGCAGGAAGGCAGTTGTCTGCCTCTCCTGCCCCCGGGGGTGGGGGAGGGAGGAGTAAAAATAAATAAAAATAGTTTGGCAACAGGGTGGCAATGGGCACTCTGCCCCTTGCCTCCAGTCAGGCAAAACCCACATGCCTCGGGTTGGAATTCTAAAGTAGGACTCAAGTTTCATTCTAATCACTACCACCTTCTCCTTTTAAGCTGTTGGGTAAGTCAGAGTACTCGGCTGTTGGCTAGTCAAATATGTCCTTTTTTGTTACCATCTTGAAAGGTTCACCAGGGTGAAGACACACTCTATAGCCAAATAGCAAGCAAGCCGAGTGAGTTATTTAAAACAACTTGGACATACTTGGACAAAATACTGTTTGAAGTTTGCGAGGGATACCAGTTCCATCCTAAAATGAAGGTTCCCTTCCTGTCTGCAAGAGCTAATACAAGGTATTTTTCTAGGAAGATACTACAAGATAGCTTCCAGCAGTCCATACGGGAATCCGCACTGAACCAGAGACATTATCTATCTTCTGTGGAGTCTTATCTTTTTGGAAGGGAACATCTTCTACACGCTCTGCTCTCTGTAGCCCTCGAGTAGAAAACAATGGCCTGTCTCATCTGGCAAATAAGTGAAAATGAGAAGACATCACATGGAGCCTCTTCTGATGTCACATTGCCAGAGAGAAAGAGATAGTATTTTCCCTATCCTCCCCCCACAGAATGAGACTGGTGTGCACATGGAGGATGATCCCTTAAAACCAAGATTAAAGCTCTACTGGAGGTAATCTGTCCCTCAAAAACAGAAGTTGAAATGTAGCAAATCAATCAATTACTCCAAGGTGAACTTAAAAGACCCTACGTGATTGGCAAGGTTATCACTTTACATTATTTATATCAATTTGTGGAACAGAATTATGGTATTATAACTTTTCAAAAATATATTTTTCACATATACAAATAATATTTTCCATGATATTTAGCTTTGCAAGTAAACTACATGTTCAGATAAGCACACTGACTTTTCCTCTCAGCAATAAGTTTCTCCCATCCCCAGCACTAAATTTTCAAAGCTACCATCACGAGTTCATTCAAAATTTTGGATTTGGTAACATTTTCTTTATGGAAGAGACTTTGGAATTGAACTAGGTTTCAGATTTGTGTTTTGGAACAATGTGAATTTACACACTTTTTTGAAAAAAAAGCCACAGGCTTCAGCCATTGAAGATGGAGTCATAGAAAATTACAGCACAAAAAGGGGGCCATTTGGCCCATCATGCCTATGCCAGCTGTTCTGAAAGAGTTTCCAATTTAATCCCACACTCGTGTTCCCCCATAACTGCAAATTAGTTCACCTCAAATAATACATGTCCAATTGCCTTCTGAAAGCTCCTATGAAATCTGATTCCACCACCCTTTCAGGTCGTGCATTCCAGATCTTAACAACCCTCTGGAAAAAAAAACTCCCCAATCCACTCTAGTTTTTTTGTCAATTATTTTAAATCGGCGATGTTTGGTTACTGATCCACTTGCCAGAGGAAAGCATTTTCTCCTTACTTGCTTGATTGAAACCCCTCATGATTTTGAATACTTCTATTATGTCTCCCCTTGACCTTCTCGGCTTTAATGAGAACAATCCCAACTTCTCCAATCTCCGCATGTAACAACTCCCTCATCCCTGGTACCATCCAAACAAACATCCTCTGTACCCTATCCAAAACCTTGACATCCTTCCTGAAGTGTGGTGTCCAGCATTGCACACAATATTCCAGCTGAGGCGTAACCAGTGATTTGTCAAAGTCTAGTGTGACTTGCTTGTTTTTGCATTCAATGCCCCCATTTACAAAGCCAAGTATCCCATAAGTTTTCTTAACTGTCTCATCAACTTGGCCTGCCACCTTCAAGAATTTGTGTATATGCACCCAGGTCCCTCGCTCTTGCATCCTGCTCAAAATAGTACCAATTAGGTTATGTTGTCTCTCCCAAAGTGCATCACTTCACACTTTTCACATTAAATTACATCTGCCATGTGTCTGTCTATGTCCTCCCGAAGTTTGATACTATCCTGTTTATTCATTTGTGGCCTCTTACCAGTGTTTTAGTCTGCCTTGGAAAAGATAATAGAGATGCAAGTTAAAAAAAAAAAGACGATATCCAGGTCAGGGTTTCAGCCTTAATTCCATGCAAAGCATTCCATGCCTCATTCAATAACTGAAGAAATTTCTCCAAAACACCCATCTCACTTTTTTAGTGATCATAAATGGACGACTCCTCGTCACTGACTCCCCAACTGGAGGAAATAGACTGACAGGATGAATAGGTGAAAACTTCCACAATTTAAAAAAACTTGAATTAAATTGGCCATTGACTTTTTGTTCTGGTGAAATATATCTCAACTCACTCCTCATAATACATTTATTCAAACTTATCTTGTCATAATTCATACTTAAAGCAGAGTAGGTAAGATTGCAATTCAAAAATGCAAAGCGGAACCTGTGAAAGATTGGGTTGGTAGGTGCTGTACAATGTCCTCATTTCTGTGTGCTCTGGTACAAGTCCTTGCTGTCGCAAAACATGGAGTGCAAGCCGTTCCTCTGGAGGTCCAAGATGGGAATTTAAAGTCTTGTTATTTTCTGCATTAAAAATATGAAAAAAGTAATTGTCACCTGCAAGCTCAGAGGTTTAAGATCAAAATGCAGTTGAAACTAAGTTATAATACTGATTTATTCCAAGTACAAAGGGTTCCCCTTTAACCTCCTCAAACATGAGGTTTTAGATTTTTCTTTACAGCTCACTCTTTTTACATTTCTCATTGCATCTCAGCACCAATACATGCATAACTCTTTTGAAGTGCAGCAACCGGAACTGTATACAGTATTAAAAGGGAGGTATGATGATTGCATTACAAAGACTCAGTATAACTTCTGTACACTTGGACTCTTGTTTTGATCATGTAACTTTTTTTTTTAAAGTTGCTTTGCCACATTATCCCAATATTAAAAGTAATGAATTCACTGTCCCAAGTCCTTTTCAAAAGTCTCCCTGAACTAGTTCTTTTCCCTGCATTGTACGAATATGTTGATCATTCTTTCCAGTACACAAGACATATATTAGATCTGTAACACAGGCAGACAAAATCTTTCTATAAAGGATTAACTGCATCTTGCATCTCTACTGCATTATGATCAATTAATTTAACAAGCTTGCAGTTGTTTGCTTCATCTAAGTCATTAATGTAGATGAGAAACAACAGGAGCACTCAGCACCTCAATCCCTCACTCAGGCATTACACCTTACATGTAAACTTCTTGTAAAAAAGTGGATATTCACAACTATTATCCACACTTGCCAGCAGTGGTCACTGGAATGGTGATTAGAGGCAGGTACCCCCAGCTTGATTTTCCCCTCCTTAGCCCAGGGGCACACAGACCAAGCTTCCCAATTTAAGATTAGCCAACTGAGTACAAATCAGGGATTGAATCTGGGGCCTGCTGTGCATGGTTGAGTGAAATACTGGGTGGTGCTTTTACCCACTAAGCCATCGGGCGAACTGGAAAAATTCTTTTCATCTTGATAAAAGAAACTGAATAAACATTAGTGATCCGTATCAAATAGATGACTGAAAATGAAACCTAATTACATCTGTCTATTCATTGCTCCACACCCTCACCTTTTAAACCCATCAATGTCAACTCTTCCATTGATATTCATAAGCACGGGTGCATAGCTCATGAAAAATGATTGACGGGATGAATAAAATAAATCAAAACAGAGGTAGTTTCCTCTCATGCCAGAGATCACAGACTTAAAGGATTTGTTATTTATCAGACTACAAGTACAATCTGATATGACAACTTCAAGTTTCCCTCCAATCGTTTCTGATTTTTCCATGTCTGTTTGATCTCCATATTTTCTTAAATACTTTTCTCAGAAGCCATGTGCAGATTTGAACAAACTGCAGGGGGGGGATTTGAAATCTATACTTGTATTAAGCTTATCAAATGATCAAATTCAACATTACCCACCACCTTGTATTCAGGTATAGAGCCCCTCACCAATACATAAATCAGTGCTATTTCTTTTAACAGGCAACCTTGTCTAAGTGAACAGATAAAGAATGATGCAACAAAAGGAACACCGAACCAGTTTAAAAAATGGGTCTCAAAACCAGAGATGTCAATTAAAAAAAAACATATTTTCCTAAGGTCATTGTTTTGTGGACATTTCTCTTTCCAGATTGTTGCACAACTTTTAACTTAAATTATATTCCAATATTTCCAATGGCTGAAGGGTAGATAACTAGAGAGCATGGATTTAAGGTGATTGGCACAAGACCCAGAGGTGACAAGAGGAAAAACTTAAAAATAACGCAATGAGCGGTTCGAATTTGGAATGTACTGCCCGATAGTGGTGGATATACATTCAATAGCAGCATTCAAAAGGGAATTGGATAAATACTTGAAGAAAAAAAAAAGAATATGAGTTAAAGTGGGACAAACTGGATTGCTCTTTGAAAGAGCCGGCAAAGACTCGATGGGCTGAATGGCCTCCCCTCCGTGCTGTACTAACCTATGATTCTGAGAAGACTGTGTGTGTCCAAGCACAAAAGGCCGCAGAACTTCACGCCCTCAACACACTTCTTCCAAGAAAACATCAGTTCAATAACAGCACATTGCCTTAATAAACTGATAACGTTGCATCTATGGAGCTCCCAGATAAATAGGCTCTGGTCACGTTTTGCCATTCCTTTATATAGACTACCCCAACTTCATTATGTTAACAAGGCCACAGCTGGATTTGTACATGGTGATATTAAGCTGCACTGACATCAAAATAATACATGCTTACACCATTATGTGAAGTCCTGCTCAGGTCAGGGACTAACTATGTGATGCCTGTCATGGCATCACATATAGACTTATAGTATACTGTAATTACTTCTGAACTCATTGAACCACATAACTGCTTAATGTGTTTAACTTACAAGTCATACTAATTACATTAATAATCTTGTTCTTTATAGCATGTTTTCTGATGATATACAATGTGCCTCTACCTTCAAGGTGATCAGAGGTGACATACCCCAGGAAGGTCCTCTTTGTTACATGGGCTGCTCATCAGCAACAACATTACATATTCTCAGCCTGTTAAACATGGTGAGGACTATGCGATTGTTTGACAGCATACTGGGCACCCAGTAAGGTGTCCGCATCACATTCTACTAACCAAGCCTGTTACACGCAATGAAAACATGAGCACAACACAATGGCACTTTTTAAAACTTGTGATTTGGTGGAGAGGTCAACCAGTAAGATCTTATGAACGACTGTGCGTACATTCAAGCTGGAGCGTTAATTTTGAAAACAAAATGCATCTTTCTACAGTGCACATTAAATGAAGGTGTTCTTGATTTCTCAGTTGCACTGCTGGTATCTGGAAGGAAATGGTTAATTTTCCAGTACTAGAGTACAGCTTTCTAAAGGCCAGTAGCACATTGTTTTTAATATATAGAACATCTGCAGCTTTCAGACAGCTGCCAAAGCACCAGTTAAAATAAACTGGTGAAAGGAAGCTGCCCAGTTCATGGAGAGGGCAGAAACGATATAGTGTAGCAAGTCCCTGACACTGCACACACAGGCAGAAAGAATCACCCCCCCCAGCTGCCCGCTACAAATCTCCCCTGGATCAGCAAAAAGAAATGCTCTTTGCAACATTTCACTCTCATTTTAGCACCCATTATCTCTACTTTTCATACTCGCTGGGTTCATTCTCATGTCAAACTGACCTGTCTGGTTTGTGCATCTGCCCACTCTCTCTTTATTGCTTGAATTCTGATGTTAAAAGACTTACTGTTTGGACGAAATGCATTTTGAGACTTGGAATTTAAAAAAATAAATTAAGGGTCAAAGAAAGAAAATAATTGTGAAAATAACTTTGAAGATATATCCCCATAGTACACAATTGCTAAGTCAAGATCCAAAAGTCTAAAGTTACCTAGTTTGAGAAAGCCACCCACAATACATTCCAAAGTAATTTGAAATACTCTCAACACTAAATGTAGTGGCATAGTTTCAATTTAAAGGCAAATCGTATTAGGTTTTGAACTGTGAACTGAAGAGTAGAGGTCTCTAAAAAGGAGGGAAAAAGCCACATTAAAAAATCAGAGTAACAAAAAAATGTATTAACAGGAGTTCACAAACTTTCCAGGAGTTCCCACAGTGGCCCCTGCTGCCTGGAATGTAGGTTGTGTGTGCTGCTCAAACCCAAATGAGCCATATAAGCACCACATAGCAACTGTGCAGATTAATTGTATTATGTTCATTCAACTCCACCAGCTGTAAAAAAAGGAAAATGCATCAAAGGAGGTACACTATTGATGCAAATGTTTTGAGAAATTGAACTTTCGATGCACTGTTTTGTGACTAAAAGTTCAGTGTGTGTACATAGAGGGGAAGTGGATTCTGGAGAAGCAGCAGGATAACCGAGTACAGTAAAATGCTGACATGCAGCACTGGGAAGGTGCTTTCCTGAGTTCCTTTGTGGTCTCACCCAGATTTCTGCTCTGGCTTTTGCAGCCACTTCCACTGTAACACGGTTTCCATGGTTTTCAAATGGAAATGGTTTCATTGGGGCATTTTAACTTGTTAGGTAGATTTAAGAGAGTCTGTACATCCTAAATCAAGTGATGCGATTAGTAGGCAGCAATACATGCATTAGATAGCAATGAAAAAGAGACTTTGCAACATGCTGTGAATTTGGCAATATGAGGAGGTCAGCAACATGATGCAACATCATGTGAACACTGCAGACAATTAAACTGGCAAAGACTATTTAAACTTCCTTTGGATGAAGTATACTGTTGCTCCTCGAGAAAAACAAAACAGCATTTCATAATTAACCTGATTAAATTGCTCAAAGTTCTGAAAGTACAAACAATGTAACCCCTCTGCCAATTGAGCTGTGCTACATTTACTTTATGTTATATGACAAAGCAGAATAATGGTGCTGTGGCTCAACGGATAAATCCATGCATTTTAAGGCACAGTACAGAACAAGAACTCAGCAAGGTCTCGAGTGCAATTGCTAGGATATACAGAGCAGCTGTCAGGCACAATAGCATTTAGTGTGCCTGGGGTGGAACTAGATGGGGGTTGGGGGTAGGGGGGCAGAATCACAACCAGGAGCCACGATTCTGCCCCATTGGTATCTAGTGCCCAGTTCCCCCTTCTCAGCTGGAAACTGCTCTTTATAGTCATCGGCTACGAACACATTGAGGCTCTGCTGTGATGTCGCTCATAGTTGACTAGCCCAACATACACCCTTTCTGGGCTGACAGATGAATGACAGAAGATAAATGAGAGGATTGCTAGGTCCAGTGGAATCACAGTCAAACACAAGTCAGAGCTTTCAGAAAAGTAGGATCAAGGGCAAAAAAACTGGAGAACGCATGGTCAATGCTGAAACAAACATATTATGTATATTTTGTAACTGTACCAGCATATAACAGAACCTGCCACCACCTCACACCCCCCACTTTCCCCATTGTGGGTTCCACACTGCTCAACTTTAGTTACAAACACATGGCAAAGATGAGTCGAGAGAAACACCAACTTCAGTAATTTGCAAGCAAAAAGGCATGATGTCAGAATGGGGACCACGCATAGAAAAGCAGGGAAGTTTTCCTTTGGGGTCTCGGCCAGCATTTATCCCTCAGCCAACATCACAAATAGACTATGTGGCTGTTCATTTTATTGCTGTTTCTTTTGCTTTGCACAAATCATTTGCTACATTTCCTCCATTAGTGACTGTAATTCAAAAGTTAAAAGAACAAACCTTTTACAACCTCAGGATGTCCTCAAGTGCTTCACACCTAAATGAATACTTATGAAAACAGTCACTGTAATAGAGGGAAATGCAGCAACCGATTTGTGCAAAGGAAAAGAAAGAGCAATAAAATGAACAGCCACATAGTCTATTTGTGATGTTGGTTGAGGGATAAATGCTGGCCGAGACCTCAAAAGAAAAAAACTTCCCTGCTTTTCAAATAGTGCCATGGGATCTTTTACACCCACAGATGAGCCCCAGTTTAACATCTCATTTAAGAGAGCAAGCCTGAAATGGCGGCTCTCCCTAGATTATGCGCTTAATTGTCGGAAATGGGATTTGAGGCCACAAATTTTACTTGAAGGCAAGAGTGCTACCAAGGTGGACATTGTAATTTCATACAAATGCGTAAAGCAGCCATTTGGTAATATGTTGCATAACTTCTAGGCTACGCTCTATAAAAATATGTAGCAGGCTTGAAGCAGAGTGCTCAAATTGTGCAGCAGTTAATATGAGTTTTTATTGGTACTTGGATATTACTGGGAGCTGCTCATTGGAGTTCCACCTCAAGTGGATCTAGGAAAAGATTTTTTGTTACAAACTTTCTTCTCTGCCTCCCATGCATCTGGATTCCTCAGCTACTTCCTTAGCATAGGGGTGCCAGGGCACATGGGTCTTAAAAGTAAGATGGACCATTATTTACCAGTTTATACATGGATGATTTCAGCCAGGTGGTACTGATAGGGCTGCTTGAAGTTGGCTATGTTGCCATTGAGCCAAGTGAAGAGGGGGTTGAAAATCTACCACATTTGCTGTTCTTTACTATCTATGCTGTGACTCTGCTTGAAAATGTGGGTGTTGGGTTGCCATTGGATCAGGTTCAGCTGTGAAGCCTCCCAAAAGTGAAACAGCCATGCAGATATCACTTTACAGACTTGCATACAATCAACTTGTTTGAGGTGCTAGAGGATGGCCAGTGACCATAAAACCATGCCAGTTGCTAGCAGAACAGGAGCTTCGTGAAGCTCAGCTTCGGCTGAACGCTTCCATTAGCTCAAGATGACTGAGGACCCCAAAGACCGCCAACACCTCATCTGTCAGGGAAGCTGCCAATGCCATTCTACCCCACTGTACAACTGGGATCAGTAAACCGTTAAACCTGTGACAGATCTTATGTCTTTTCTGTTTATTTAGCTTATGCATCATATTTAACTGCTGTTTCTTAATATACATTGTGACAAAAACCACACCTGCCAAAAATGAGACATTAATTTCATCATGTTGAACATTATTTTTTGAATTGTTACTGGACTTGAAATAACTTGTTTAAAAGACTACAAGAGTGGCAGAAAACATGGCTGCACATTTGCATTCTAAAAGATAGTTGCTTGAAGAGGACAATGGGAGCACTCCCTGATTCAATTAGCCAGATGGATTTTTGTCAATGGTGATGATCAAGAGACATTGAATGTCTAAGAGCCAGCATTCCAACACCCCCCCCCCACCCCCCCTCCACCCCCCACTGAGGGTGTCTCGTTAGCTTGGGGGAATCCACAAACCTTGCAGGAGAGTTTGTTCCAAATAAGGGGCTAGTCACATGACCAACCTGCTGGACAACCCAGGGTTGTTTGAATTGTGCCACACAGAAAGTAACAGAATGCAATTTGAAGACAAAAGAGAAAGAAGGTCTCTCCCTGTCTGTCTGTCTCTCAAGCAAAGTTCCAGGGACACCCGGAAGTAACTTAAGCCTCAAGACAGAAGACCAGTGAAACAAGTTGAAAATATGCACTAGGTGCCAACGAGAACTACAAGACTCATCAAACCCAAAGCCAGTAACTGAACTCCAATTATTTCAAACCTTTCCCCTTCTTTCTCCTCCTCTGTCTCTATTTGCCTGTGCGTTTATTGCGTATGCATGCTAGTGTAGTTTCATCGCATATTCTTAATAGTTTTAACTGAATTAGAGTTTTAAGGTTAATAAACTTGCACCTTTCTTGTTTAAATCTGAGAAAACCTCTCTGGTTGATTTCTTTGCCATTACAATTAGAGAGCAGTGAGCAAGGACTCACTGAGAGGGAAGCTAAAATATGGTTTTGTACAAGTTAAACCCTGTTACGGCGAAATCAGGAATAGGCTGAGAGGGGAGCCCTAGACCCCTTTCTCACCTGGTCAGAACAACATTATATTTAAACTGTTGCTTCTTAATAAACTGCTTTAATAACACATTAGGGGCTCGACCCCCTTTGGGTATCTGTGACTCCCAAACCTAAATCTTAGAGCAGCTCATAGCTCTTTTAAATTAGTTTTATTAAAACCGTGGAATATCTGCATTCAACAAGCATTGGTATTTTTAAAACCTATTTTGTAACAGTGGTATCTATTGTACATCAGGTCAAAGAATTCAAGCACTGAGCAGGTTCTGAAATGCCGCAAGGCATCAAAAGATAAGCCGTTTGCTCACCAGGCACTCCCATCAATGCCACTGGATTCCAGTGGCTACAACAGACTTCACCTTTGTTGCTTAGCTTTATTTACAATGGACTATGTGGCATTTTTATTTTTTATGCCGATCCATAAAGTGTCAAAGTCAGAAGTGTCTCTTTCCAATTTCAAAATTTAGACCAGTGCCATTGACAAGACATTTATGTCCAGTTGTAGATTAGAGTAAATAAGTAGCTAATCCAGTGCCATTACTTTAGATAGTTAACCAATACCCCTTTTGATATTAAGTACATCAATTTCTCTCTCTCTCTCTCTTCCCCGCCCCCCCCCTCTCAAAGAGCTGGCTTAAATAGGCTAAAAAAAACCTATGCCAGTTCAGAATGCAAAACAGAGTTTATACTTTCAAGTTAGCAAACATACTTAATATATAATCAAACATATTGAAGAAGTGCAGAGGAACCACTGATGTGTCTTTGCTTCTTTGGCAAGAGATTTCTAACATTATTGAGGCTTGAGGGTGGTTGTTCATGACTACGTAACTTATTACTTTCAGTGAAAGCAATGCCTGGTGGACTGCATTGACAAATTCTCAAGTATGGAATAGCTAGATGGAGGCAGTTACAAGTCCTACAAATCAAGGTGTTCAAAATAACAAAGGGATAGAGTCTCTGCTTTGTGTGCAATTGGTGATTCAGGCACAAATTGTGCCAGATTTAAAAAATGTTCTTGCCCTTACCACAACCCCCTAAAGTTTCTGCTCAAACTCATTTGCACGACACCAAACCCAAAACCTGCCATGAACTAGCGCAATTGGGCAATTGTTTTAAAATAAAATTTGATTAAAACATTAATAGTAACTTGGTACTTCGATTAATGCATCTGAAAATGGGTTTATCACAAAAAATTTCAAAATCTGTCAATCCACCTGTGTAACCCAGTTTTAAGTTACTAATAAAACATACAGAACTATTTTCCAGCTACACTGGAATACAGTAGGAAATGTAAAAGTTATTCAAAAACTTTCAAAATGTATCAGTTAGCGTCCTTGCGCCCAAAAAATCCAATTTAATCTTTGGAGCTTGCATGAAGACCTGCAAATGAGCACAATTAGCAGAAACTCCCAATGGTGATCAATTCATCCTGGGGGTGTGGCCAGTTTTGGCTGATTTCCAACACTGTTTTTTTAAACTAGCGCTAAAGACTATGGAAATCTAAGTTTAGCTGAATGCAATTTATGCTCAAATTCAGCAATCTTTTACGCCAGTTAGGCAGATATTGGGTAAACTACACCAAAAATATTAACAAATTGATCAAAAACTCCAGGACAGTGTGTTTAAAAATTGCTCACTCCATTATTAGATGCAGTATTAAAGTACTGATGTATTCTTCCTATAATTAAAGTTCTCAATTGAATAAATGGTGCTTTCAACTCAAACACAATGTAAGTTCGCACCACCCCCCCCCCCCCCCCGATTCACTAGACTTCTTTTAATGGCTATTACCTGAAGGCTGTCCAGTGTTAGGTGAAAACGTGAAAGACATTGGCCTAACTTACCGAATTTGCATTAGAATTGGTAAAAATGAGTACAAATTTCAAATTAAAATTGGCTAAAAAAACATCCAACCTCAAAAGAGGAACCCACTGAAATTCTCATTGTAAACCTACAGCACATTTTCCAGATTAACACTTTGGTCCTGTACTGAAATGTTGTATTTCCTGAAGGAACACCCTCTGGATAATTCATTAAAACGTAGGCCCTATTTGCCTGATCCACTGGTTCAGGAGGAAATATTTGGAGTTAAGCAGTTTTCTTCATATCCTGGGCAATAGTTTTCCAACAACCAATACCCCCTGAAAACAGACTGAACATCAATTTCATGACTGAGGGATATCACTGACAGGGACTGCCTTGCATAAGCACCTATATAACAGGCTACACTTCAAAACATGCCATATAAATTAAGTTATTGAAATCATTGTGGTGTGAAATGGACTTCTAGACTGGCATGGAGTCATTACCAGTTCCCGTCAATCAAGATTCCAAGCTTGTGACAAATAGTGTCTTAATTTTGATCATGTGACAAGCTAAAGGAAAGTACTATTTTCCCAACAAAATTAGTTGGCACATTAAGTATCTGTTGAATTCAAACAGTTGAACTAGGCAGTCAGTGCTGTCAGGTTATTTGACTGCAGGCAGCATCACAGCAGAATCTGATCCCATCTTGCTCCACCATCCATGCATAAGCACTGCCAGCAGAGGCCACTGGAGTTTTCTGGGGGGCGGCAGGTGGGGAGGGAGCTGAGGGCAGAAGAGAGAGAATAGCTAGACTCCTGTTCCTGATCAGTAGTCAAAAAAGTGTGGATGCTAATTTTAGCACCTCAACTACCAGCCCTGTTGAACTCAGTACCAACCATGAGCCTCCTGGATGTAGAATTCTATTTAATCCAATAGCAGGCTAAGCTGTGGGGCACTCAAAGAAAAGGTTTGTATTTTATACAGAGTCTGCATTCTGGAACTGGTGTCAGTTCCAGAACAAATACACAACTTTGGCACAGAGCTTTGTTACGATACTGTTCTCCCAACAACTAAACTTAACTGAGCTACAAAATTCAGAGCAGTATCACTGTTGAGACAGTTGGGTGATTCGGGTCTCAGTTACAAAAATGTCAAAATGTTTCAAGCACAATCAAAATAAGGCAATGAATAGCAAGTCGCGTTGTTCCTGAAATTATTATAGTATTACCCTGAACTGTTAGTGAACCCTTCTTTGCTTATGAAAGCAGCAGCTGTTTGTGCGACTAAATACCATGGTTCACTATGAATTGACCTTGAATTAAAGAGTAAAAACTTCCTCCCTGCTACTACAACTATTCAAACATAGTCTGGAGATAAACAACAATTGATGTTGGGAGCAAATTGCACTGCAAAAGCTGACTATACGGCTTTGGCAGAATTATAGCAAGAGTGATACAATGTCAAATGACCTTAAAATTTTCCCTTACCCAAATGTAATGTGTCTGGCCTGCCAACTTTAGTACAAACAAAGGCTGATTGTAATGACTCCTAAGCATATGAATATAGAAACATTAACCAACATAAATTTTGCACTTTCAAAGCTCCATGTCGGAACTCTGATGTAGTGTACCTATTTAAATTCTCTACAAGTCTCCCATTAAATCATCAGCACAGGAAGAAATTACTTTGGCTCATTTAAAACTCCAGTTCTCTCCCTTTAATTACGTACTTTCGGAATCGTTAAATCTCCTTGACAAAATTAGGTTTGAGATCACTGCTAGTTTGCTTCACGTTGTCTTGCTTGTGCAACTCTCTATGAGGTTCCCGATAGGAGTCAAATAGTGTTGCCTCTAATGTACCAGCGGATAGTTTAAAGGCTCACTTCTACTCCCAGGTTCAGGTTGCCTCATGCCAGATTCCTACTCTGTGTACTGATGGGTTAAATTTCAGTTCTGTTCAACCTATTTAACACTCTCTGGTCCACAGTAGAAGTTTCCAGTTACAAAAGCACTGAACCTAGCAATACAGTAATTGGAGAAGAAAGTTTTAAGCCCTTCAGATACTAAAAAAAACCACTTCAGGCTTTTTTTTTTAAAAAGTAGGATTTCAATGTGAATCATTACTTTTGCAGTGTGAAGGATGTCAATTTTAAAGCTACGTTTAAACACTCGAGTGTCAGTTGAAATTTGTATATTACGGGTATACTACTTCAGGGTAAGCAAAAACCAAGTAGCAGAGTTGTACACCTTTACCTGCTTTTGCATACTAAACCAGTAAATTACCAGTACATTAATGACTTAAATGTGAATATAAGAGGTATGATCAGTAAGTTCGCGGATGACACGAAAATTGGTGGTGTCATAAAGAGTGAGGAGGAAAGCCTTAGATTACAGGACGATATAGATGGGCCGGTAAGATGGGCGGAGCAGCAGCAAATGGATTTTAATCCTGAGAAGTGTGAGGTGATGCATTTTGGGAGGACTAACAAGGCAAGGGAATATACAATGGATGGTAGGACCCTAGGAAGTACAGAAGGTCAGAGGGACCTTGGTGTACTTGTCCATAGATCACTGAAGGCAGCAACACAGGTAGATAAGGTGATTAGGAAGGCATACGGGATGGAGCTGTACAAGACGCTAGTTAGGCCACAGCTGGAGTACTGTGTACAGTTCTGGGCACCACACTATAGGAAGGATGTAATTGCACTGGAGAGGGTGCAGAGGAGATTCACCAGGATGTTGCCTGGGCTGGAGCATTTCAGATAAGACTGAAATGGCTAGGGTTGTTTTCCTTAGAGCGGAGAAGGCTGAGGGGGGACATGATTGAGGTGTACAAGATTATGATGGGCATTGATAGATCAGATAGGAAGAAACTTTTTCCCTTAACAGAGGGGTCAATAGCCAGGGGGCATAGATTTAAGCTAAGGGGCAGGAGGTTTAGAGGGGATTTGAGGCAAAATTATTGCACCCAGAGGGTGGTTGGAATCTGGAACGCACTGCCTGAAGAGGTGGTAGAGCCAGGAACCCTAACATTTAAGAAGTCTTTAGATGAGCTCTTGAAATGCCATAGCATATAAGGCTACGGGCCAAGTGCTGGAAAATGGGATTAGAATAGGTAGGTGCTTGATGGCCGTCACAGACACGATGGGCCGAAGGGCCTGTTTCTGGACTCTGACTCTAGCTAAACTACTGATGCTTGTGTTATATTAAAAGGTAATAAAAATGGTTGGGCAAGAACAGTTTGGATATGCAATATTCAAAAGATGGAAGAGATCCTCGCTCCATTCTTAGGGAGATTTGTAAATGACAGGAACACATCTTAACATTTGAATATACCCAAAATTTGGAACATCCAAAGCCAATTCTGAACAATACTTGCATTTCCAATTTCTACTTTGAGGGTAATTGCAATGTCCTGATTGATTAAAAGAAAAGCTACTTGGGTCATGACCTCTCCATCCACCTGACAGGGCAGATAGAGCCTGGCTATAAAGATCTCATCCAAAAGACAGAACCTCTGACGGTACTGCACTCAAGTGTCAGCCTAGATTGCATGCTTATGTCTCTCGAGTGGGGACTGAACCCATGACCTTCTGACTCAAAAAGGAGTGTGTGTTACCACTGACCAAATGCTGACATCTCCTGATTTGAAAAAAAAAAAATTCCCAATTTGAATCCAAGCAATCCTAAGTGCTCTTGGGATTACCCTCAGATCAAAAACTGAAGCCATGCTGCGAAAGGCAATGGTAAATATGTACCAAAACTGAATGAACAGGCTTCGGGCAAAAGAGGATTAAACCAGGAAAATTTCCTATTCCACCATTAAATAATGTGGTGAACTTGAATCAACCAAGATTTTTTTTAAAAAGAGAGCCAAAAAACAAACATATTTGCTTAAAAGGGCAAATCTGAAATGACGAAAAGCAGCATGCATAATTCGACAGGTCAAATCACTGCAAAGTACGTACCAGGGGAACTCAGGTGAACTGCTCTCCATCCTAATTTTGAACCCTTACTTTTAAATAAATTTTGTATACACGGTAACAATTTTAATTCGTGTTTTCTCAAAGGAGATTCTCATATCTGGGGTCACCTGAAAAAGCATAAGGCAATTTAAATGCCTTTTTACACTACAGGGATGTCTCCAATGCATGAGGGCCAGAGGAAATCACTGTATAAACGATCCCCTAGTCACACTCACCAGAGCAGATGATTTCACGTTCTGACCAAAAATTCTACCAAAGGGCGGCACAGTGGCGCAGTGGTTAGCACCGCAGCCTCACAGCTCCAGCGACCCGGGTTCAATTCTGGGTACTGCCTGTGTAGAGTTTGCAAGTTCTCCATGTCTGCGTGGGTTTTCGCCAGGTGCTCCGGTTTCCTCCCACAGAAAACGACTTGCAGGTCGATCGGTAAATTGGCCATTGTAAATTGCCCCTAGTATAGGTAGGTGGTAGGGGAATATAGGGACAGGTGGGGATGTGGTAGGAATGTAGGATTAGTATAAATGGGTGGTTGATGGTTGGCACAGACTCGGTGAGCCGAAGGGCCTGTTTCAGTGCTGTATTTCTAAATAAATAAATAAACCAAACTCAGCAGCCCTACAGGTATTTGACATTTGGATGGGGAACCTGAACAGCAACTTCACAAACAACTTTGCACCAACTGCATATGCACAAGATTCACACTGGTGTTGTAATGTCACTTGCATTTAGAACTTCAGAGCATCTGCAGTAGAAGCAGGCGAATTCAACATGAACAGGAATCTGCACAATTACTGAACCACTGCAATAATGTAAGAGGGATGTCAATATAAATAAATACATTAACTTATGGCATGATCTCAAATGGATTGGATAATATCAATGGACAAGATTTCAAAGATTTTAATGATATCAAGCTAAGTAGGGTACACCCATTCTGCTGCAAATATAAGCCATTTCTAATAGCAAGGGATATCTAGAAGACAATGGGTGATAACGTGTAATGCTTTATGTGAGATATCACTTAACAGAGCAGTGACCAAGGTGAAATACCAAAATGCTATAACTATTAAAATATTCCCATTTACTGGACATAAAATACTCCAGGATCACTTCTAAAACATTAATGCACTGGTTACTAAATTGCTATTTCCAATTCAGACTCTTATGTGAACCAATTTGCATGGTGAATAGATTGACCAGGTCATCTGGTGACCACACAGTTGAAGCAATCACCAGGTGGCGTAGTGGTAATGTCACTGGACAAAGCTAATGCCCTGGGGGACATGGGCTCAAATCCCACCATGGCAGCTGGTGGAATTTAAATTCAATTAAAAAAAAATCTGGAATTGAAAGCTAGTCTCAATAATGATGCCATGAAATTATCGATTGTCACTAATGCCCTTTAGGGAAGGAATCTGCTGTCCTTACCTGGACTGGCCTACATGTGACTCCAGGCCCACAGCAATGTGGTTGACTCTTACATGCCCTCTAAAATGGTCTAGCAAGCCACTCAGTTGTCAGGGGCAATTAGGGATGGGCAACAAATGCTGGCATTGCCACCAATGCCCACATCCCATCAGAGAGTAAAAAGCAAATCAAGGGACAGAACAGAAAAGCCTCTTCATTCAACTACATACAAGGAGATTTCAAACTGGTTGGATGAGAATGATATTGTATGGTGTTACCAGCAATCCTCACTGGTTTGGAATTCTACACTGCTGAACTTAACTGATAAAATGTGATTGTGTTGCCAGTGGAGATAGCGCTGCAAGTATGGTTGGAATGTGTTTATTGGATGTTGGTCCTTGTTTGCTTGCCTATTTAAATGTGACATGTTGTACATCTTAGTTATTTGACCATTTTGAACTATTTAGTGGTATGGTGGAGGAGAGGAGTAGACAAGGTGACTAGCCACCATGCAGCACTTGACAACTGCATCAGTTTTATATTTGACTTTTTTTTTTTCAGTACTGGCATACAGTAAAACTAGATTGAACAGATTAAAAAGTTAACCATTAATTTTAAGATACATCTCTCTATGTGGTTGGCTGCACTGGAAAAGAAAACAGTCTACTTAAGACAGTTGTGTCAAGTTTGTTCGAGTTAAAAATCACTAAACACAGACTGTAAACCTTTTGCCCCCACTGAAAGTATCCTGAATACGTACATCATTTTACCGCATTCCAGACAATTAAAAGGACTAGACTTGGTAGCCTGAGAAACAGAAACGCATATTTGATTCCTGTTTGTAAGTGTCCCATTAAGTAATTTTATCAAATTAAACGTTGAATTTTAAGTGCTTGTTCAGATCCTAAATATAAAATGAACAATTTAAAGTAGAGTTGAATACGTCTTGAAAGGACAAGATCTCGCTTCCAGATATCCACATGTCAACCTCTTGCATTCAAAGCCATCCAAACATATCCTTGGGATTATTCAGAAACTGGTACAAGTGGATTCAAGGCAACAGAAATGCTATTTAAATTCCTGAGGTAAAAGTAAAAAGTGTAAGAGGCTTGTAGTAAAGTTCAAACATTACTGATTGTAAAGATTTACATAACAAAATTAAATGAATATTTCTGCAACATTATATTAACTGGAAAGCAATTTGGTCGTTTGGAATTACACCACCTGCCTGATGCTGGAAGGTATTGGACAACATCAGGATGTATATATTAAACTGTAAAGGATTATAGTTTTGAAGGCACAAAAACAAAAATAAGATTAAGAAGCTTGAACTGCAGATCAGCCTCAAGAGTGAAATGAAGGGCCTATGTATATGGGCAGAGATCCAGGTAAAGATGTCTTCCAACATGTAAAATTTAAAAAAAAAAAAATATTGTTCCAAAAGAGTGCAGCAGTTTGGCAGGTGTCTCAACTTTCTGCGATCACGTCCATTTGCATTTCATCTCCTGCATCAATATCACAAACTGCCGTCAAAGGAACCAGTATGCCCCTGGATAGTCCAGATCATTTTCAGTGTTTTGTCAGATTGCTGCAGGACCTGGATACCCAGCCAGCAAGGCTCCTGCCATTTCTGCCAAACAAACCATTTGTGCTATATTGAATTGATATCCCTCCAATGGCCTAATTACAACCAGAAGGGGCTCGCAGATAACATCAGGTCACCTAGCGAGCAAAAGTTCATAGAGGAGCAACTGGGTAAATTATAGTTCACTGACATGTTTTTATTGCTGTAGCCCTGCACCCTATTCCAATGTGTGCCGGTATCTGTCTACTTAAAACGACAAAGGTAATAGGACTGGATATCATTGGCATTGGTGGTAGCATTTCCCACCTATGATAATGATCCCTGTCCCAGACTGCAAACAAGTTACTGACAAGATACAGTCTCCTTCATAGCAAGCACTTACATATCAGCTTGTCTGAAAGCACAATTTGCAGGAAGTTTCCCCAGAAACAGAGCCTAGCTTCCTATTCATTTTAACTCAGCTGCTTGATGAACAAAAGATTCAGTAATTATATTTCACTGTTTTGTCTATGGGTCGTGACCCTGTGCCTTTCGAGAATGTGATCTTCTCCCCCCATCCCCTCCGCCCCCATAAAAAGGGGTTGCCAACCCTCCCAGAATTGTCCTGAAGTCTCCAGGAAATAAATATTAATCTCCTAGACACGGCTTCCAGTAATCCTGGAGAAAAATGATAAATCTGAAAACTTTTTCTTCCATTTTTGAACGCGTTTGACTATTAATTATAAAAATATCAGGTGATGGTGTAGCTGCAGAAGGCTGTTTGACTAATAGTCAACAATCGTCCAATCAGATAACAGAGAGCCTGTTCACTTTCCAATTGGCCTGCGAAGGAGATGTGACATGAGGATGGTTGTCAGGTGGCCAAAAGCAGAAGTGTGGTTGGAGGCTGGACAATCATACGACTATAGCTCCAGGAATTCTAACTAGAGTTAGAAACCGATCATGCCAAAATTACCAGCTGTGGGAATAAAAGGAGCAATTTCTTCAGTTTGCTATTTGTAGGAAAGTTAAACGAGTGCATGAAGAATGCACCGGGGATGTTGCTACAAATAGTAAAAGGATCTTCCTCATCGTAGCTTCAATCTACATCATCCACATCAATCTAGAACACGAGCTAAAGCTGACCAACTGACGAAAGGCTATTGACCTGAAACAGTGGCTGTTTCTCTCCCCACAGATGCTGCCTGACCTGAACATTTCCAACATTTTCTGTTTTTATTGCAGATTTCCAACATGCACAGTGTTTTGCTTTTGTGTCAAAAAAAAAATTCATTAACAGCCCAGAAAATAGGCCTCAATTAACATGAAGATGAGCAAAATTGGAAGCGCAGTGGGAGAAAGGCTGATCATTAATGAAACTTCATATACATCCAACAATCACTTTAATGCAACAGAAATTACACATTGCAGCAGTGGTAGATTTGTAATTTACTGAGTTGATGGGGTGAGAGGACTGAAGGAAAATTGATTTTTCAGAGGGAGATTCTGGTGATAAGCATCCCCTTTCTCTACCCCACAGCACAAATGTTCTGATTTTGGACTCCATCTAAGTCATCATCTGGCATGCTGAAGCTCACCAAAATTCTGACATCCAATATTGCAATATGTAAATAAAAGCATGTTTAGGGACTTTAGATTTGAAAGCATCTGCAGTTATATAGCACTGGTCATGATCTCAGGACATCCTAAAGCACAGCTAATGAAGTACTTTAAAATGTAGTCACTGCTGTAACATAGGCAAATATGGCAGCCGATTTGCAACACAGCAAGGTCGCCTAAACAGCATGAAGATAAGCTGTTTTAGGGATATTGCTACAGGCATAATTTTGGCCAAGTCACCAGAAAAACTCCATTACTCCTTAAATAGCGCCATGGGATCCTTTAGGTCCATCCAAGATGAGAGAGGACCTCAGTTCAATGTCTCATCTGAAAGGCAGCACCTCCAACAGTGCAGCACTCCCTCAACTGTCTAACTCCAAGACACAATTACTACTACCGACCCTTGGGTGACCCCTTAAAATGACAATATTTCACATCTAAACATCAATCTGCATTTCCCTCTAAATGCTGATCAACCTTCAATGCATTTCAAACTTGTGTTAAAACTTCAAGTTAGGAATTCCTGTTGGTGCCATCAGCAATAAAATAAATGGATATTTAAAAAAGACACAGGAGTGTCACATGAACACATCAAGCATTCATCTGCAATTTCTCCAACAGTAATCTTATAGCCCATACATTATTTTGAACCTGTCAGAAAATTTTCTTGTACTGGAAATAAAAACTCACTGCAATCATCAAAAAAAAAGCATGAAACCATGGTTTGCAGTGACTGGGACAAGACGCTAAAAATCTGTGCTCTCAAATGGACCTAAATAATCATCTCCAGTTTGGGATGTATAATCCATGATACTGATGGTCACTCATGTTTGCCAGAGGCTGTTGCCCACTGTAATACAGATGGTGCAGACACTCTCCTGATTACTGCATGGTAACAATAGGTGCCTCCACATTGAGTGCGTAAACTAACTAAAAATTAGGCAATGCACTTACCCACAAGAGGCATCACAATAAGTCAAAATTAAGCAAAACTGATTACCACTCCAACTTAATTCCTATTCTGCTTCCAAAGCCTCAGAAGCCATTCGCTGACCTTAAAACTTTTCTGCCTGAAGTTCATATGCAACCAACAGTGAAAGAAAATATTGTAGGATTAATGGTTCTGGACATCATCCAATCAATCTGGTTTTGACAAATTCCTGCCCCACCTTAAAACTGGTCTGACAGTAACTGAATTCAAATTCTGTTGAAAAACAGTTGCTATCACTACTTACTAAAATGAAGCATTTAATCCTCATCCTTCTATTCAAGGGGCTGTTCATTCCACCCTGCAAAGAAGCTGTTGTCTAAGAATTGAGGACTCACGAGTTTACTGAATCAGCATCTGAAGACATAAACATGTAACATTGATACCATCTTCAGATCCATGCAGGAAATGAGGTGGTATCTAGTACATTTTCTATTTGTTCAAAATATTCAATAGGCGGTGACATAGTGGTAATGTCACTGAACTAGTAATCTGAGGCCCAGGCTAATGCTCTAAGGACATGGGCTTGAATTCCATCACAGCAGATGGTGAAATTTGAATTCAGTTAATAAATCTGGAATTTAAAAAAAAAAAAAAACTAGTTTACTGGTGACCATGAAACCATTGTCAATTGTTGTAAAAACCCATCTGGTTCACTAATCCCCTTTAGGGAAGGAAATCTGTCGTCCTTACCTGGTCTGGCCTACATGTGATTCCAGACCCACAGCAATGTGGTTGACTCTTAAATGCCCTCTGAAATGGCCTAGCAAGCCACTCAGTTTCTCAAGGGCAATTAGAGATGCACAATAAAATGCTGACCTAGCCAGCAACGCCCACATTCCATGAACAAATAAAAAAAAAACATAATAATGCTGCTGGACTCCAGCTCAATGCATCTTTAGTTTCAATTCCCTTTCACGTCCAAAGTTGCTTGTTGCCACATGATCTTTTCTATCCAAGCTGGTACACTGCTGTGGATGTAACTCTCATACACCATCAGCCCTACAAGAAACAACTGAATTGATTTCCCCCCCCACTCCTCCACATTTTTTCTTTCTAGGTCACAGATCTTCCACTTCATTCACACATTTGTGGAAAAAGCTACAGGAATTCACTTTGGTTTAAAAGCACAAAGCACAGGCAAGAAACAGCTGCAGTTATCGCCTGCACTAGATATGTTAAAGAAATTTCCTATATTTATTACCCAATGAACTCATTAAGCACGAGCAAAGTTTTAAACGCATTCGGTTGAGGAACTTGTTGCAGCTGGTGAGTTTTATCTTCTCCTTGTATCCTTAAAATTGTAGCTCCTGCTGAAGAACAGTTTCAAGGATGCTGGTAAGATAAGTCACCTAAGTTATAAAGGCTTCGATGACAAGTGCCGGCAGGCTATTTTGATGGTCAGGTGGGGGGTGGGGGTGTGTGGGGAAGGTATATTACAGCACAACCTAAATCTTATCTGACAGGTCATCTGTACCCATGCGCTTCCTGCTGGGGTAACTGGATAGCCATCAAGAACAGCTATTCCAATTGGTTTTAACCATTCCCAGACCAGGAGCACGGAGACCAATTTTAACATCTCTCCTACTGCCTAGCTGCAGTCAGCTAACTCTGCTGAGTTACATCCCCATTCTTGCTGAGATCAGATTTCTAACCAGAGAGTGAGCCCCTGATCAGTATGGCTTGTTACTACACCATGGGTGAATGTGGTTCAAACAACTTCAAGTAACAACTTTTAACCTCTATCTAAAAACATTTTCTGCTCAAAACAATCATGTTGAAAACTACAAGAAATGTCCATTCATACTGCCTGTGAAAATTGCAGGAACTAAACAATTCAGTCCACAGTAATTTTGAAAACCTAGTTCGATCTCAGAATCACACACTCATCCCACGTAGCTTGCATCTTACTGCTCTATACTGAAAAATATTAAGTACTTACCAATTTCACTCAGTATATATTCCTGACCATTGTAGGAGAGTCTGCTGCTAGAGATGACAGGTGGAGAAAGGCCTTTCATCTTGGCTAAATTCTGCAACAGCTGGGATGGCTTGAGCTGGTCACGCCACGCATTTATTCCAGAACTGTTGAAATAAGCCAATTAAAGTTAGTCACATCCAAATCAACTACACAGAAAAGGGAAAAAATATCTAATTAAGGGCAAAAGGTCATGTCAAAAGCTCTCAAACCACTCCATACAATTAATTAATTTCTTTTTGAAGTTATGTAGGCAGAGAACATTAGAACAGAAATCCTGTAGTTTCAATTAACTAGACGTGGGCAGGGAAAAATTCCACTAGGGTGCTTGCTCCCAATTATCCAATAACCTCTGCTTAGTATGCATGCATAATGTGGGCAAGGGAAGAACTGGTATTTCACCCAAGTGTCTACTCATGAACAACCAACAGAAAGCTTCACAGCTGAACAGAGGGCTGCTTGGACCCAGAGAACCATATTTCACAAAGGCAAGGGAACAGATAAAATTACAAAAAAAAAAGCAGGGAGATAATGGTGAACAAATCTCCATTTGATAACTGTATACTTACACACAGTACGATTGAGGCAATCCAGAATAAGCTCCAAAGCGTGATAGAAGTCTGTTCTCCAGGTCGATAATAGTCTCTCCCACCTTTTCATCACGCGTCAACAAATCAAAATCATAAAGTGAAACTTTGAGATCTTTCTCTGTCGGTAAATTGCAAGTAAGTTCAAACATCCTGAGGAAAGAAAAGGAAGAAATGAGGTATTCATTTTCCAGAAACGCTGTACCATTTTTCCAGAACAAGGATTTGAAATTTCTAATCAAAATACTAGCATGCTTTATCACATCATGGTTCATCCAATCATTAGTTGAGTTTCAAACCTGGTTTGTGAAAAGTTGACTGATCTCAGTTGAACTGATAAGCAATCTACAGTTGACCTCAACACTCAGGCTAGGGAACCAATGGTGTTCCCACTTCTTACTGTTATTTAGTAAATTCCAGTGCAAATGTATCAGTCACAAAATTGAGGGTAGCCATTCAGTCCATTTTAACAAAACAATATTTTTCCTTATAACCTCCACACCCCCAAAATCACAGTGCATTTAACTCCACTACATTAGCTGGAACTTAATTCCAGTTTGAACCTATGCCCCTTGTTTGACCGTCATACCTAACCTTTATGCACTGCTTCAGATGCCTGAGTATTTAATATCCTATAAGCTTCTATTAAGTCCCCTAAAAAGCCACAGTTTCTCCAACCTTCCTTCATACTTTAGTCCTCTGAACTGGGGATCAAGCTTAATCCTTTCACAGTACTGCAACCTGAATTTACCTTTGTATCTTAGTGACCAAAGCTGGACAGTTCACTTCGTGCAATCTAGCCAGAGAAGTGTATACTTGTGCTCGAATTTAGTAATTTTAGTTCGACACTATGTTCCTATCCAGTTTACCATTCTGTTTGCTGGCAATTTCACTCATAAGTACTGAGTCTACCAGATCTTTCTCACTTTTGACAAGTGAGTTGTTACCTTTGACTCAATGGTAGCACTCTTGCCTCTGAGTCAGAGGGTAAATAGGTTCAAGCCCCACTTCAGATATTCTAGACTGACAGTGCTGCACAATTGGAGATGCTATCTTAGATGATATGTTGAACCAAGCCACTGTCTGCCCGCTCAGATGGATGTAAAAGAGAAAAGAGTTCTCCTGGTGTCCTGATCAACATCAATAAAACACAGATTATCAGGTGTTATGAGAGTGCTTCTATTTTTTATAAAATATGTTTTTAAGGACATATAGTTGAATTATGGACATGGATTCATCTGGAAGCTTGAAGAGATGCTAAACTTTGTTTTTTTTTTTAAAGTCACCAGCAGGTTCCTGGACTTGGGCTTGTAAACGAGCCCTTACTGGAAGGCACCTGTTTTCAGATAAAATAGTAGCAGGGAGCTTGTTGTTTTGACTTGGTCAGATATTTACAAAGAAGTGACAGGTCAAGATTTATAGAGGTCAGGAGGTTTGACTTCTGGAATGTTTTTGGTTTCACTTTGAATTGTTACAAAAGACATTGGTTTTTGCCTACCAAGAAAACCCAACCTCTCTTTTTCTCAAAGAAACCCTGCACATACAGTGTGGCAGCCTCCTCTTTCTTCCTGCATTTGAAGAAACCCTGCATATCGAAGGTGTGGGAACTGAAACCCCTGTTGCCGCATTTCTGCTGTAAGGCCTATCTGAAGCCTCTCTGGCTGCATTTCTTGGAAAGGCTATCCAAACTGATCTTCAACATCGCCTGGAAGGAACTGTTCTGGGAAGATCCCAATTACAGCTGTCTATATGCATTTGGGACACCAAACCAAAACAAAGGACATCTTTCCATATTTTCTTTTTTTTCTTCAAGAATCAGGAAGTATCCAGCCCAAGTGTTTTTTTTTTGCAACAGAGCTCTAAACAAAAATTCCTGATATTTTTCGTGCGCGAGAGGCGCTAAGGTAAAAAGGGATCTTTAATATTTCAATCAGAGTTTATGCTTTACTTCATTACTGGTTAAGACTTGTTTTATAATAAACTGATAATGTTGTTGTTTCTCAAAGAAACCTGGTTGGTGTGTTTTATTCTGGGAAAAAAGAGAGTACATGATTGACGGTACCAGTAAGTGGGAAAAAATATAAATATATGTTGTGACCCGCGGAGAAGTGGAACTAGAATAAACAGTGCACTCCTCTCACCTCGGTCATAACAGGTCATGTATCCCATTGCTATTTATGGGACTGTGCTGTGTGCGAATTAGCTATTGAATTTTCCTGTTACAAAAGGGACTTCAGTGGCTGTAAAGTGCTTCAGGATATCTGGAAGTTGGGCAACATAAATGCAAGTTCTTTTTTGACTTTTAACTAACCCTGCACCATTGCATTACACATTTGTTCCAATAATCAATAAATTTTGACTTTCTTGCATTAAATTCCTTTGCCATCATTTTGTTTATTTATTTTATGTCTGAGCTGCTTTCATAGACACATGGCCACTTCCTCTTACTTGACCTCCACCTGGTTTGGCACCATCGGGAAACTGCATTTTTGCCTTGAGGCCAGGTAGCTGTAGGGGCTCCAGTGCCGTTCCCAGGGGTAATCCACTCAGGCCTTCTCTCAACTTCAATCTTCTAAACAAATGCCTGCTGCTCCTCTTTTTTTTTTTAAGACCGTTCCTCAACAACTTCAGCTCTCACCTCTTCAAATTTATGTAGCAGCCCTTTGTGAAGCACTCTCTCAAATGGACTTTTTTTTTATATAAAAGTCCAACAATAATCGACAGCCTCCATGTAAGTGTTACCTGAACAAAATTAATGGGCGAAATTTTAACTCATTCAAATCCACCCACTTGCAGTGTGTTAAAATCAGGCCCAATGTGTCTTTCCCTTCTGATGTTAATTTGGCAGTTATTTAATAAATTATCCAGTCTTCCAATATGCTCTTAAGTAGTAATGCCATTATGTTATCCAACAAGATTAATGCAAGACTAATGATCTGTGAGTCCCACATTAAATTTGCCAGCTTTTCTGAATATTAATTTTACAGCAACTTGTTTTGAATTTAGCACTAGATTCTTTCACAATGCTCTGAAGTACTCGAGGACATCCTCAGAACATAAAAGCGGTATATAACTGCAAGTTCTTTCAGAATTTCTTACAACTTGGGCGGCACAGTGGTTAGCACCACAGTCTCAGCTCCAGCGCCCCGGGTTCAATTCTGGGTACTGCCTGTGCGGAGTTTGCAAGTTCTCCCTGTATCTGCGTGGGTTTCCTCCGGGTGCTCTGGTTTCCTCCCACAGCCAAAAGACTTGCAGGTTGATAGGTAAATTGGCCATTATAAATTGCCCCTAGTATAGGTAGGTGGTAGGGGAATATAGGGACAGGTGAGGATGTGGTAGGAATATGGGATTAGTGTAGGATTAGTAAAAATGGGTGGTTAATGGTCGGCACAGACTCGGTGGGCCGAAGGGCCTGTTTCAGTGCTGTACCTCTAAATCTAAATTCTAAACTTGTCCTTTGCCTCTCAGCAGCCTTGAATTAAAAATCATCTTTCTTAAGAAGTTGACTCCCCATTATTGTGAAAGTCCCTCAGTGTTCTTGGATTATCTCCATTTGTGCACAGCATGATACAATAGTCTTCCCTGTTGACTATTGGATCCAATTAGTTACTGAGTATTTTAAGTATTCTGGTTTGTCTTCAGTTTTACCACCATTACTATTCCTGGCTCTTCCTGGACAAGATACTCATTATTGACAGTAAATTCTCACTACGATAGCCATTTTCAGATTTCTCACCAGCCTCAACATGTTTCTGAAGGCTCCTGTGCTCATCACAATGAAGTCTTAATATTTATCATCTACATCTTTGTCGGGTTAATTTATATTTTATTTAACTTAGCTTTCATCTATTTCACGCCATTATTATTTAATAGACACTTGCAGGTCCAGGAATATATTTATTCTGAAACACAAGGCAAGGACATATTCCAATTCAGCTGCCAGCTTCCAGCAATTGAATACTGTTGAAACTTGCTGTCGAGGCTCACGAATGAATGAATGGTCAGTTGGGTATGGTGACCAGGACCCTTGGAACATGGTCCAGGAGGGAGCTGATAAATTCGGGAGAAGCGGAGAGGGGAGAAAATTAGCGGAGAAAAGACAAACCGCTTCATTTAAAATCAAATGACCACAATGATGGAGAAGACAGAACAACGTACAAAAATATGCTAGTTGTGGATGTATTTCAAAGTTAATCATGAAGATTCTCTTACACCTAGAAAGATTTGATCAAATTGAAACACGGGCTTTTTAACCCAATGTAACCTCTCTTCTATTGACATTTGTCACTTGAGCGTACACTCTAATCATGAAAAAAAGATGTCTGCATTACCTGCCAAACACTGGGTTCAGAGTGTTCGGAATGTAGTTGTCTCTGTCTTCTATGGATTTTTTACCCAAGCTTATCTTCACATATGGGTCACACTAAAGATGAAAGAAAATATCCTTTAGGAAAAAAACAGCCACTTCAAATATAATGAAGCATACAAAAGGATCCAAATACCACCTCATCCCGCAAATCTGCTAATTGTGTGTACACTTCAGATACTTTTTATTAGTCACTTTATTTTCAATGTTATTTATTTATTTAGAGATACAGCACTGAAACAAGCCCTTCGGCCCACCGAGTCTGTGCCGACCAACAACCACCCATTTATACTAACCCTACAGTAATCCCATATTCCCTACCTACACTAGGGGCAATTTACAACGGTCAATTTACCTATCACCTGCAAGTCTTTGGCTGTGGGAGGAAACCGGAGCACTAGGCGAAAACCCACGCAGTCACAGGGAGAACTTGCAAACTCCGCACAGGCAGTACCCAGAATCGAACCCGGGTCGCTGGAGCTGAGGCTGCGGTGCTAACCACTACGCCACTGTACTACTCTGAAGAGACTCCGTAAACTTGCAATTTGGTGTCCTGATTAAAACTACCCATTTATGGTGTCTGTGAACAAAGGTATAAAGCAGTGGCTAAAAATACAGCCATCAGCCTGACTGTTTCAAATGCTCCTCTCAACAAAAGCAGTTTTATAATCAGTTAGCTCTTGTACATGTATGTTGTGTGCACATTAAATCAGTGCAATGTGGAAGACTTTTTTTTAAATAGTTATTGGAAGAAGCCACTACTCCAACAAGCAGTTAGAAAACTACTTAAATAACTGTCAGATGGCTCAGTGAGTTTAACAAGTCTTTTAACTCTTCACGCTGCCGTCACAACGTGACCGGGTGGTGACAATTCACCTCTATAGCCCCCATGTTCCTGTGGTGGATGTACTCACCTCCCTCACCAGGTACGTCAAAGTGGCTGGCAGCAGCACTGATGTCAAGGACCTATTTGGGATTTGGACCAGCCAGCAGCAAGTCAAGGTGACCTTGAAGGTCGATGCCAATGGAGCCATTATCCATCCTCCCTCCAGCTTAGCTATCGGGGGAAGTCGAGGCTTCTTGGTCTATGCAGGGCAGCCCAGAGTTGGTCGCACCTGTGGCAAATCTGGTCACGTGGCAGCTAACTGCAGCACAGTCGTCTGCAAGAACTGCAAGAAGGAAGGCCATCAGACCAAGGACTGTAAGCAGAGTAAGTGTTGCAACCTATGCGGTGACACAGGCTACTTCTACAAAACCTGCCTCAAACGCTGCCTCAGTTATGCTCAGGTGGCAAGGTCAGAGAGAAATGGCACTGAAACAGGCCCTTCGGACAACCGAGTCTGTGCTGACCAACTACCAATTTATATTAATCCCATATTCCCTACCACATCCCCACCTTCCCTCAATTCCCCTACCACCTACCTACACTAGGGGCAATTTACAATGGCCAATTTACCTATCATCGTGCTTTAGCTGTGGGAGGAAACTGGAGCACCCGGCAGAAACCCACACGGTCACAGGGAGAACTTGCAAACTCCATACAGGCAGTACCCAGAACCGAACCTAGGTCGCTGGAGCTGAGGCTGCGGTGCTAACCACTGCACCACTCCAAGGAAAGGCTGGGAGAAGGAACAGTGAATGCATCTGGTGTTGGGAAGGAGACAAGCAACCCTCTCCGTAACGAGGAAAGTCTACCTGAGAAGAAAGGGGAGGCAGCTGAAACCAGCGACCCAACACCTACCCTGTGCCCAGAAACCCCTCCTCTACAGACAGAATCAATGGAGGAGGAGGCAATAGATGGACAAACTGGTCAGTGGCAGGAAAACCACAAAGAAAAAACCTCCAAAAACAGAACAGGCCACCACCCAAACCAGTGGCAAGAGGAGGCTACCGACTGAGACGGACTATGGCAGCTCCTCCTCACTGGACGAGGAAGGGCCAAAACAATGGCACCTGCAAAAGAAGCTGCAGAACTCAAAAGGAGCTGGAAGACAAAGCCCCCCCCCAGTTCTGGGGTACTGGAAGCTGTGATGGGCCCAGCATGCCCCAAACCCAAAACACTGAAGCTAGCGACATGCCTAGCACATCCCAGCTCCAGGACACCGAGAACAAAGTGTCGGGCGCACTCCAGCTCCCAGGAAGCCGGGAGCAGTGATGTTTTCGAGGAGGAACAGAGGAGAAAGATACCAACAGCAGAGGACAGCCCAATCTTTGCTGCCTACAAGACCCCCCCCACCGATGTCACCCCAGCAGAACAAACCCTGCATGAGAAACCAGGAGGGGTTTCTGAGCCCAACGAACGTTAAACAGCTTGTGTACACTATGAGTATGCAGAAACATACCCAAGGACTGGGACTAGCAAGGACAAATGGTGTGGCAAGCAACAACTAACTTAAAAATGGGTATAAAGATGGCTTCAATTAACGTGCATAGCATTAAATCCACTATGCGATGTGTTTCAACCTTGGACTACCTCGCCAAGGTCAAAGCCAACCTACTGTTTCTGCAGGAGAGTGGAACACCACATCTCAGCACCTACAGGCAATGGTTGCGATGGTGGTCTCACAGGCCATCAATTTGGTCAGGGGGTAATGATTCCCGTTCCTCTGGCCTGGGTATTCTGCTGTGGGGAGGTAACTTCACCATCTCCGAAGTTAAGGAGGTGGTGGGCAGTCGCCTACTCATAGCAAATGTAATGTACAACAATGCTCCGCTCTGGTTGATCAACATATACGCCCCGGTTCAATGCAGCGAGCGGCTGACCGTCTTCCAGCAGCTCCCACTGCTGCTGGTGACATCCAGGCCGGTCATTCTAGGTGGTGACTTCAACTGCATCATCATCCAGATTCCTAATGGAAACAGTAAAAAGATGCCAAGCTGCATGACGTCTTCAGCAAACCTGCAGACGGAGCGCAGCATAGATACACCTGTTCAAGATCGGGTCTGCCCGTTCCAGGATTGACTTCCTGTTTGTGTCCTGTGCTGTCACGGTCAGATCCACCGACGTCAAGCCAGTGTTCTTCTCCGACCATTGCCTCTTACTGGCTGACTGTCACCAACAGGATGACCAGCGGGTTGGCAGAGGGACACGGAAGCTCAATGCTACACTGCTAATGCCAGAGAACGTTGAGGAACTCAAAAGGGATCACAAAGGTTGGAGAACCGTGAAACCCCTCTGAGTCTCCAGTGCACTGGTGGGAGGCGATCAAGCAGATAAAGAGGTTCATCATCTTCAAAGGTGTTCAGAGGGTGAGAGAGACAAAGGGAAAGGTCCCGACTTCAGAAAAGAATGCAAAATCTGCTCCGGCTGCAGTCGATGGGGGTCGAGGTCAAAGTGGACCTCCATGAGGTGAAGAGTCAGCAGGCCTCGCTCTTTGCCAAGGAGGCCTCCAAGATCATCTTCCGGTCCAGAGTCCGCTCCATCGAGCAGGATGAGATGTGCTCGCGTTACTTCTTCCAAAAAGGTACAGAGAGAGAGCTCTGTGATCAGAAGCCTGAAGGAACAGGATGGCTCGGTAACGTCTTCGCAGTCCGACATACTAAAGAATCAGCAAATCCTTTTATGCTGGGCTGTACAACGTGAAGCCCACAGACAGCAGAGCCTCCCAGTCCTTCCTGTCATCTATCAGAGGTCTTAGATGACAGCATGAGGGACAGACTGGACAAGCCGCTAACACTGGACGAGCTGACAAAGGCCGTGAGGTCCTTAGAGACGAGAAAAACTCCCGAAAGCGATGGCTTACCGATTGAGTTGTATTCAGCCCTGTGGGACTGGGTCGGCCCAGACCTGCTGGAAGTATACGATAGCATGCTTCTGGCTGGCAGAATGTCAGAATCCACGAGGAAAGGCATCACCCTCATCTACAAGCGGAAGGGGGAGAGGGCAGAAATCAGCAGCCCATCTCACTGCTGAATGTTGACAAGATTCTGTCCAGAGTCATCGCTAGTCGAGTCAAGTCTGTTCTGGAGTTGGTGATTCAGCCTGACCAGACCTGCACTGTACCCGGCAGGAAGATCTCTGATAGTCTCGCACTACTCAGGGATACGATCGCCTATGTGGGGGACAGGAGGGTGCACACCTGCCTCATCAGCCTGGACCAGGAGAAGGCTTTTGACAGGATATCGCACACCTACATGATGGACGTGCTTTCCAAAATGCGGTTTGGGGAGGGAATCTGCAATTGGATCAATCTGCAATTGGATCAAATTGCTCTACACAAACATCAGTAGCGCAGTCTCAACCAATGGGTGGGAATCAGAAAGTTTCCCGATCCAATCCGGAGTCAGACAGGACTGTCCTCTCTCCACTGTCTTGTTTGTTTGCTGTATTGAACTTTTTGCTGAGTCTATTAGGAAGGATGCGAGCATAAGAAGGGTGATGATCCCAGGCAGCAGAGGCACTCAGGTCAAAACCTCCCTGTACATGGACGAC
This sequence comes from Heterodontus francisci, assembly GCF_036365525.1. Taxonomy (NCBI): domain Eukaryota; kingdom Metazoa; phylum Chordata; class Chondrichthyes; order Heterodontiformes; family Heterodontidae; genus Heterodontus; species Heterodontus francisci. The sequence continues at coordinate 37,952,160 of NC_090390.1, read as the reverse complement.
ATGGCCATCTTCTGCTCGGATCCGCTGCCCGTTCGCAGATGGATGAACATCTGTGACCAGTTCGAACTGGCCTCAGGAGCCAAAGTTAACCACGGCAAGAGTGAGGCCATGTTCTTTGAGAACTGGACTGACTGATCCTTTGTCCTCTTCACCGTTAGGTCAGACTACCTGAAGGTGCTGGGGATATGGTTCGGAAGGGCCGGGGCGTGCACCAAAACCTGGAAAGAGCGAGTAGCCAGGGGTACACCATAAGCTGAGCATGTGGGAGCAGCGATCTCCCTCCATTGTGGGTAAGAACCTGATCAGGTGTGAGGCGCTCACGTTGTTGCTGTATGTGGCGCAGGTCTGGCCCATACCCTACTCCTGCGTAGTGGCGGTCACCCAAGCCATTTTACGCTTCATTTGGGGATCCAAAATGGACTGGGTCCAGAGGGACACTATGTTCAAACCTTTGGATAAGGGTGGGAAAAATGTACCCAACGTTGCCCTCATCCTGATGACTACCTTAGTGTGTGGCTGCATCAAGCTGTGCGTAGAATCCCAGGATGCAAACACCAAGTGTCACTACGTGCTGAGGTTCTATCTATCCCTGCTGTTGCGAAGGATGGGCCTGGTCACATTGCCGCGGAACGCTCCATCCAGTTGGACCGTGCCGTACTACCTATCCTTCGTGGAAAAGTTTCTGCGGAAAAACACCTTTGACCACCAATCCATCAGGCAGTGGTCTGCTCAGAATGTCCTCAAGACCCTACGGGAAAAGGAGATGGTGGATCCTGTCGGATGGTTCCCCGAGCAGACTACCAAAGTCATTTGGCAGAATGCCTCAGCACCAGAACCATCAAACAAGTACCAACATGTAGCTTGGCTGGTGGTAAGAGCCCTCCCTGCCAGATCCTTCCTGCACGCCCAGAGTCTCACCCCCTCCGCACACTGCCCTCGAGGTGGCTGTGGTGGGTAAGAAACTGTTGCCCACCCCCTTCTGGAATGCATCCTTGCAAAGCAGGTGTGGAAAGAGATGCAGTGGTTTTTGTCAAGGTTCAGCCCAAGCAGCTCTGTAACACAGGAGTCTGTGCTCTACCGGCTGTTCCCAGGAACGCACACCGAGATAAACATCAACTGCTGCTGGAGGACTATCAATTTGGTGAAAGACGCTCTTTGGTCTGCCCAAAACTTGCTGGTCTTCCAGCGCAAAGAGTTGTCCACAACGGAGTGTTGCATACTGGCACATTCGAAGGTCCAGAACTATGTGCTGAGGGACGCACTAAAGCTTGGGGCAGTTGCGGCAAAAGCTCAATGGGGAAAGACCACAGTGTAAGGTCCCCCCACCAAAACGAACTGAGGGGCTGGATCCATGGGATACCCCTCGGGCTGTATCCAAAAAATATGGGTTTGCTGCAAAATGTACATGGCAGGTCAGATGGAATGAAAGGTTTGTGAAGCAACTCACTCCTTTATTGAAGGAAACTGATCTCCTTTGCACTTTTTGTATTGTCAACTTGGTGTTGTTTTGAACTGTTTTGTAATTTATTTATTTAATTTTTTTTAAATTACAGATTTTATGAATAAAAGTAGATTTTGGGGAAAAAAAAAGTCATGCAGATTCGGAAATACCCAAAATTCGAATCCATTTGTGCTTAGTTTGGCTTATGTGAAAGCTAATTCTCACTGGCCTTAGTGCGTCTAGGTTAGGAAAGAGAAAATAAGGGATCTACTCTAATAATGAATCAATGGGAGTGAAAATTTAGTGGAATAAAATTGGCTGAAGCAAAAAAAAATGACTTCAGTAAAAGTAATTGGGGTGGGAGGGAGGAAACAGAAGAGAAAGGACTTTGGACCTCTGGACAGCATCCATGTTGGCCACCCTTCACTGGTGTTTCATAGCAACCTGAAAGAGAAGATTGAAACACCGTAGCACCTGTGATTCTGGAAATTCCACTCAAAAAACTAGTTCATTCTTTTAGGTAATCTCTGCAGTTGAAATTGGATGCATATTATTTCGTTGATTTTCCAATTTGCAAGTATAAACAGACTGCATACTGATCAAAGTCCATCTGAGTCTTAAAAGTACCAGAAACAGCAGACCAACCAATGGATGTACTGCAGGTGATGACTCATAGCCAAAACATATCTGGGTGTGGCAGGGGCATGAACTGATCTGGAAAAGTTGTGTTCCAAGTACATCACCCTGCAGCTGACCATCAAATAGCTCCAGTTGCAGCCATGGATCAATGTACACACAATGTGCACAATGTTGTCTCTTTGAAGACTGCACAGGCATAGTAGGAAACAGGGGGCATTGACAAAGTCCAAATATTTCATCCATTGGTTTGTCCAAGTTCTACTGATTCCTTTTTCTTCAACATCTCCACATCCCACAGAACTGGCCAAAACTAGGCTGGCTTGCTTTGCAATTCGTTTCCCAGTAAGTATGGTGAACCAAGATATCTTGTGAAAGAGGTCCGATGTTGAAAAAAAAACCAAAACCCATCACAGTGAAAGTCATGGCTGTGAAAATTTATGTTAGAACAATGACACTGAATTAAACTGCTGTTCAATACTATAACCAACTTTCCCAGTGACTCTGTAGGTCGACTAGAAAAGTGCTCAGGTTCAATTCTCTGTGCAAAATTGGCTGATCTCAGTGAGGTAATGGTAAGTACACTACAATTGGTGTCAATGTCCTATGGTAATGAGAGGGGTGGGCAGAAATAGGCCAAGAACATTGTTATGGTTCCTGCTCCGGATTATTCTGCAACTTCTGGCTAAACATCAGTTTCAGTACATGAGGCTCAGTCAACGTAATCTGCATATAAGAAAAGCCTTTATGAGCATTTGCTAACACAAGTCAGCCCCCTTCAGGATACAAGACAAACTGCATGGAACAGCATTTTCTCTTAAAAATGGTTAATTTCGTACTTCGAAACAGGCATGTTTGCATACTAACTTTTCCATGCCCTGTGTCAGTTTGGAAGTTCTATTAAACCCTTGAACTCTTATTTCCAAAAATATACTTTATTCATAAAAATCTGTAAAAAATACATGAGAAACCAGTACCAATTTGACATTCCAGAAAGTGCAAAAGAAATCAGTTTCCTTCGATACAGAAAGTGAGTTGCCTCACAACCCTTGCCATTCCATTTTACACGCAATGTACATTTGCGTTACACAGCAAAACCATATTTTGGTGCATACAGCCTGAGGGTTTTTTTTAAAAAAACATCGGTTCCAGCTCCTCAGTTCACTATGGCGGGAGGACCTTACACAGTAGCCTTTTCCCATTGAGCCTTTGCGGGGCTGCCCCGAGCTTTAGTGTGTCTCTCAGTACGTAGTCCTGGACCTTGGAATCTTGGAACACTCAGTTGTGGACTAAACCAGCAAGTTTCAGGCAGACCAAAGAGCATCTTTCACCGAGTTGATGGTCCTCCAGCAACAGTTGATTTTTATCTTGGTGTGTCTCTCTGGGAACAGCACATGGAGCACAGACTCCTGTGTTACTGAGCTCCTCGGGATGAACCTCAACAAAAACCACCGCATCTCTTTCCACACCTGCTTTGCAAAGGTACATTCCAGAAGGAGGTGGGTGATGGTCTCTTCCCCACTGCAGCTGCCCTTGAACTTTGTCAGGAGTTCTAATCATTCTTGGACAAAAAGGCAACAATTTCCCATTATCCTCAAGTCCAGTTCACAACCCCCACACTTCATTATCATGCTTGCTGCGCAAAAAACAGATAAACGAAACAGCTTTTCAACAAAAAAAAAGTAAACTTTTAACTGCAGATTTCCCAGCCAGTCTTCCGGCAGGAAAATAAAATTGGAAAAGCGTGGTGCATAAAGGAGAGTCTGAGAAGAAAGATCAGGGCAACTGCCAGCCATGTTTCCCCGTTAACCCACCAACAGGCCTCTGGAAACTACTGGATTCTTGTACAAAAGCCAGCAGATTGTCAGATACACTTGTTAACTACTGTGCCAGATCCAATTTTCTTACCTTGCCATTGTTATCTTTTGGTTGCAAGTCAATGGCTCGAACAATGTAAATCCGCACGATACATTCTTGAGCTCCACTATCCGGCAGTTCAGCAAACTGACGTGGGGGTGTTTGAATACTTGGATCATCACTTAAAGGATAAATTTTGAATGAACCCTATATAACACAGGCAACTGAAGTAATAAACGTTCACACAAACACACTGGACAGACAAATATCACATTGAAATAAATTTAGAATAATTGCAACATTTCATCATTTGTTTTTAAGCAAAATTAAGAACAAAAAAGAAAATCAGCCTTGTTTGCCAAACCATCTTAGACCAGTTGTTAGACTGTGGAGTGCTGCTATATTATAACAGATATGCTAGATTCACCGCACCTCCACCATTTTCCACTTCAGTCTGAAGGAGTCATCATCTCACTCAGCTACTGTTTATAGGTGCTCATCCAAATGAGCATTATTATTTTGTAAACCTGCTCTTGGCAGGTTGTGAAAGGGTTAGTGGTGTTATTAAGATCACAAGCCAAGCCCAATCTTGTTCCTTTGCTCCAGTTTTTGAATGTACCTTTTCTGCATATGGAGGGGCAGACATCTAGCAGGAAGCGTAGCAACACACCTAGAATACCACTCCGATTCCCTCTTCAACTCAGAGAGAAACAAAGGCCAGGATTTCAGGTACTGTTGAGGAAGGACCTGGATATGTATAATGAGGTCCACAAACTTTTTGTGCACTAGCTATAGCCAATTTGACCTTGGGGGGGGGGGGGGGGGGGGGGAGAAGTCGAAACAGGCAGTGATGAAATTACCAGCAGTATTGTGTTAAGTTTGGCAAGGAGCCCATTTGTCCCAGGGATTTTCCCCCAGGTTGCAGGCCTTTTATCACCCAATGTATCCTACAGGGACCAAAGACTCAAGTGTGAGTTAAGCAAAGAGCTTGGAGAATAGGATTCTACTTACATGTTGCTTCATTTTTTGCTGGATGATGTGATATTTTGAATTGGACATGTAAAGGTTTTATGACACTTGATTAATCTTTATGGAGAGGAGTCTACCAAAAGCTTTCTAAGTTAATTTAATTATTCTGCTCCAAGGCTGTCGGTGCAAGATGTATGTGATGTGTTAATTTCAAGAATGACCAACATACATGGTTTGGAACTATAGGACTGATGGTGTGGCTCCTGACTAATGGTAGGCTATCTTGTTTTGGGAATAAGTAGCTTATTCTGTGGTATAATTGGTGGGTGTTTGAGTACAAGACAAATCCATTTCAAATCATTCATTTCTGCTTTTCCCTTTGGGTTATCCTTTAAAAACACAAGAGCATATTGTACCCCATTTTGAATTATATCAGTAATGGGCGAATCAGAAACATTTTGTTTTATTGAGACCGTACTCAACTATGATAGAGATTTCCACCTGGTACTTGTATAATGTACAAGTACAAAGGTAGACATGTCAAGCAGGAATGGGTAAAACGTTTAGATGATGATATTTAGGCAAGCAAGCCATTACCTTAAATTCACCCACAACTGAAGGGTCTTCATCATCTTCTGATTTGCCTCTGAATAGTTTAAAGGTGTCGCAGAAATCAGTCAGCCCTTTGAATTCAGTGACATTCTCCAGTTCTGTAGTATACACCTGTAGTGAGGGAAGTTGAGGAAGCTGACTTAAAGAGAAGAGACATACACACACAAAAAGCACTTTTATCACCAACTAGTCCCACTTCACTTTTTTGCCTGGAAGGCAAAGTCATCTTATCTAGATGCAAGCTGGCGTGGGACTGATTATTGGCAACAGTTAGGGCCAGGTGTAATCTGAAAATATCCAGGCAGTGTCAGCTTTAAAATCATCTCTCAATTGTGTTGACAGCTACATGTCTACAGGCAATGCAAAATGTCAAACACTCTCAATATCAAGTGTAGGCAGAAAACAGACCTTTTGGAATCTAACTGGCAGGGACAATAGTCAGCACAGAAGAGTTCAGGTAATAGATATCAATTCTTATTTGAACATTTAGCACTGTGCTGGTGCATCCATACTGGGGATGATTTCAGAACCGAGTTATGTTACTAGTAAAACCTCCTACTCCAAAGCAAAGCTATTACATTGGAAATTGAGTTACAGTAAAACGAGTGCCTTAAAAATGTCAGAATCTATAATTGCGTGCAGACCAAGGCCCCTTTTTAAAGTAAATTACCTGTTCACAAAATTGTCATGCTCTAATTGCATCATCCTGCCACCAGTGGTGGTATGGTGTTGTCTCAATTTTGCATCTCATCAGCTTGAGCTGCAGAGATACATTTATCCTGTAACCAAATCTATTTTTGAAATAGCTGTAAATCATGGTTTTTTTTTAAATTATAACAAAAATCAAAATTAGGATAGAATGCGTGATTTTACATTCTAAAACAGAAGAAAAATACTGATACTGGAAATCTGAAATAAAAAACGAAAATGCTGGAAACACTCAACGGGTCAGGCAGCAACTGCAAGGAGATAGTTAATGTTTCAGGTCGATGATCTTTCATCAGAACTGGGTCCAATGAAACGGCATCGATCTGAAATGTTAACTGTTGCATTAACTATTTTGCTAGGCACAATGGTCAATCAATAAAACTCTGCAGATTTGCTTGGATTACCAACATTGCCACAAGGTTAACTCTGAACCCACCAATTCCAAGTAGGTCTAGTTGGTTCCAAGATGACAAGTCGCTGGGGCAGTCTTTTGTCTCGACTCCAAGCAGTAATCTGTTGGAGACGGAGCACTGACGCTTTTGAGACCTATCTGATTTTCAATCCAGTAATTTCAATGGGAGCTGATTATACATGCCTTTAGAAGGCTCAAATTATAAATCTAAATCTATAAATTAAAGTATAAAATTTGGGCACTAAACAAAACTAGAATTGACATTTGGCAATTCACGTAGAACACACACAGTAAACTTTAGGATCAGAACAAAATTCCATCAGATTAAACAGTTTCTGAACAGCAGAATGTGAATAATGATGGTGAACTTGAGTCATTCAAAAAAAACCTTAAAAGCAACTAGATCTACAAAGCACTTCAAATGCAGCATTTCAGTTATCAAAAAAATATCAGAAATTGAAAAGAGAGCGCAAAAGTTCAAACTGCAGGAATTCGTAGTTTTCTTCTTAAGAAGTTGAAAGATGTTGCCTAAACGAGCGATTACAGAGGTATGAAGAAAGTTGTCTAAAGCAGGCTGGGAAATAGACTACAGGGAAAGTCAGTAGATGAGCAGTGGCAGACTTTTAAGCAGATATTTCATAACACACAGCAAACATTTATTCCGGTCAGAAGGAAGGACTCGATGAACCACCCTTGGATAACAAAGGAAGTTAAGCAGAGTATCAAAACAAAAACAAAGGTGTACAAATCGGCAAAAGCTAGTGGTAGGCTGGAGGATTGGGAATTTTTTTTTTTTTTTAAGAAAACAGCAGCGGATGACTAAAAAACTAATAAAGAGGGAGAAAATTGATAATGAGAGTAAATTGGCAAGAAATATAAAAACAAACAGTAAGAGCTTCTACGGGTATATGAAAAGGAAAAGAGTAGCTAAAGTGAGTGTGGGACCCTTAGAGGATGAGACTGGGGAAATAATAACAGGGAACAGGGAAATGGCAGATAATTTAAAACAATATTTTGCATCGGTCTTCACGGTGGAGGAAACTATAAACATCCCGACAATAATAGATGAGCAAGGTGTAAATGGGAGGGAGGAACTTGTAACAATCTCTAGCACGAGGGAAAAGGTGCTGGACAAACTGCTGGGACTAAAGGCAGACAAGTCACCAGGACCTGTTGGCCTGCATCCAAAGACTTTAAAAGAAGTGGCTGCAGAGATAGTGGAGGCATTGGTCATAATATACCAAAACTCATTGGATTCCAGTAGGGTACCAGTGGATTGGAAAACCACTAATGTGAGGCCCCTATTCAAGAAAGGAAGGAGACAGAAAGCAGGAAGCTATAGACCAGTTAGCTTAACATTGGGAAAATGCTAGAGTCCATTATTAAGGAAGAAATAGCAGGACATTTAAAAAAACATAATGCAATCAAACAGAGTCAACATGATTTTATGAAAGGGAAATCAAGTTTGAAAAATTTGTTAGAATTCTTGGAGGACATAACAAGCAGAGTGATAAAGGGGAACCGGTAGATGTAGTGTATTTGGATTTTCAGAAGGCGTTCGATAAGGTGCCACATAAAAGGTTATTGCACAAAAAAAGAGCTCAGGGTATTGGGGATAATGTGTTTGAATGGATTGAAGAATGGCTAACACACAGAAGGCAGAGAGTTGGGATCAATGGGTCTTTCTCAGGTTGGAAAGCCGTAACTAGTGGGGTGCCACGAGGATCGGTCCTAGGGCCTCAACTATTTACTATCTATATCAATGACTTGGAGGAAGGGACAGAGTGTAGTGTATCCAAATTTGCTGACGATACAAAAATAGGTGGGAAGGCATGTTGTGATGAGGACACAAAGAATCCGCAAAGGGATATAGATAGGTTAAATGAGTTGGTAAAAACTTGACAGATTGTGTTCAATGTGGGAAAGTGTGAGGTAATCCACTTTGGTAGGAACAATGAAAAGGCTGATTATTTAGATGGAGAAAGACTACAAAATACTGCAGTACAGAGGGATCTTGTACATGAAACACAAAAATTTAGCATGCAGGTGCAGTAAGTAATTAGGAAGGCAAATGGAATTTTGGCTTTTCTTGCTAGGGGATTAGAGTTTCAAAATTAGTAAGTCTTATTACAACTGTACAGGGTGTTGGTGAGGCCACACCTGGAGTACTGTGTACAATTTTGGTCACTGTATTTAAGGAAGGATATACTAGCATTGGAGGCAGTTCAGAAGAGACTCACTAGGCTGATTCCTGGGATGAAGTTGTCGTCTTATCAAGAACGGCTAAACAGATTAGGCCTTTATTCATTGGAGTTTAGAGGAATGGGAGGTGATCTGATTGAAACATATAAGATTTTAAGGGGGCTTGACAGGGTAGATGTTGAGAATATGTTTCCACTGGTGGGGGAATCTCAAACTAGGGGACATAGTTAAATAAGGGGGCACACATTTAAAACTGAGATGCGAAGGAATTTCTTCTGAGGGTGGTGAATCTCTGGAAATCTCTGCCTCAGAGTTGTGGAGGCGAGGTCACTAAATGTATTTAAGGAAGAGGTAGATAGATTTCTGAAATCTCGGGGAGTCGAGGGTTATGCGGAACAGGCCTGAAAGAGGAGTTGAGGCCTGGGTCAGATCAGACATGATCTTATTGAATGGCGGGGCAGGCTTGAGAGGCTGAATGGCCTACTCCTGCTGCTATTTCTTATGTTCTTATGACCATGCATACAAAAATACTCCTACAGACATTAAGTTTCTTTCAGAATGATGATCCGACTTGTTTTTCCTTGACAATGAGTGGTTGCTGTTCACTATGAGGCTAACTAAACATGGCTGTTAGTGCTTAGCTTCCATATTGAAAGTGAATGATTTAAATTTTTAAACACACAATTTCAAAATGCAGAATTCATTCTGCTGAAATGATTTCCTGTAGGGATGGAGAGAAGCTGCAAAGAACTTCATATACATCAGTGCATTCCACACAGCTCCACAATTTTAATTCCTTGCACTCTTTCTCCCCCGCTTCCATTCCTCTGGGGTAACACTGAGAAACAAGGTTTAAGCAACACTAAGCAACAAGGAGAGGGACTCTCTTACTGCATTAGGCTCATGAGAATGCATAAGCCATTTTCATCGAGCTGAATTTTACCAGGCACCACCCGCCCCCCGACATCAGGGGTTGAAAATACCTCTGGGAGAGGCCCGCCACGGGCCTCGACGCCAGGCAAGACCTGCTCCATTTTACCAGCGGCGGCGAGCCCTTATGGCAGACCCCCACTACATGGCAACAGACTTAATTTAAATATTAAAATAAAAGGTTAATTAACAACTAATGATTTATCTTGTAGCAACTGCCGTCCCATGCCAATATTCTGGCCAGTTGCCAGAACTCCCGTGCCTTTCGATCTCTGTTCGGAGATGAGGCGGAACACTGGTTGGGGGTGGGCAGTGGGAAAGAGCGGGGGAGTAGGGTTAGGGACCCTTTGAAGTATCACTGACCTGAAACGTTAACTCTGCTTCTCTCTCCACAGATGCTGCCGGACCTGCTGAGTATTTCCAGCATTTCATGTTTTTATTTCTTAAAGTAACCAGTTTAATACAAAACAAAAAGCACAAGCACGAAACTACATTACCTTTAGTGTATCATAACCTTTCTGAAGATAAGTGCCACATCGCTCAAGTTCGCCTATAGATGCATAAAACTTGCTCCACCAATCGATTGATTCATCCTCCTATATATATATAAAAAGTAAATCTCCTTGACAAAATGACTAATTAAATAAGACAGGCAGTAACTATAGGACATTGAGCTCACATAATAACAGCTGTTGCCAGAGGAACTTGGCTCCCAACTGCACACAGGGAAATGAGGTTTCACCATTATTAGTTAGCATGCATCAGGGAAGGTCCCCGCCAGACAACATGTAAGCCTTGACTATGCTTTGCTGCCTAAGGTAGTGAAGCAAATATGCAAATCTTCCAAGGTTATCTGTTTACTTCTGATCTGACCTTGTAGTACTATCAATGGGGTATAATTTCACAATTTACTAAAATATTTTATAATGCAAACTTATTGAATATTATTCTACAGGGTTCACTTCACAATACAAGTATTTCCTTCCTGATCACTTGGAACAACTTAATTTTTTTTTTTTTAAATTCTCCTCTCGTGTTCTTGCCCCTTCTATCCAGAAGGAGGGGATTCATAGTGGGATTATTTCCCAAGGGCAATAGCCTTCCATGATCCCACCAAAATGGCTGTCCTTCATACAAGGTCTGGATAGTGAACCCACGTGACTGTGTGCCCATCACATTCAAAGCTTAATCTTTTCGTCAGCATCAAGCTTCCAGCACGTTTCATGGGATAGCCAACAGCAGAAACTCCAGCTATTTCCACATTCTTCAGTCTAGGTAATACATTCACCTTTATCTGGCCAAGTTGAACTCATTCAGCAAACACCTGGAATCCTGGTCTGTATAAACTTAGTGCAATGCCATAGATGTATCCAGTAAAACACCGAGGGACAGGGTGGGGGGGGGGGTTGGTGGCTGGGGAGGGAAGCAATTTTATTCTATATTTGATATTTGGGTATCTGATAATCCAATTTCTCCATCAATAAAACTTTAAAAACTCATCTACACTACAGAAAATGTGACTGAAAGCACACTGGATGGCTCCATTTCCAAGCCATACAGACCAGGATGGTTACAGTTCCCGGCTTGGTTTTTCCCTAGTTAATTTACCTGGGGCCCTTTGGGTTAGGGGGAAGAAAAAAGACCTGCCTGAGTTTACGCTTCTACTTGCGATCCAGAAATTCCTACTGCAAGCACTCCTGTTTGGACCGTAGCCATGGACACAATATAGATTAGGAAATCCCTAATCTATACCATTTTTGTGATCAACAGATGTGCTCCAGAGTCAGACAGTTTACCGGCACTCACATGGGGAAGGTACCAAATGACAACTGTCACTTGTGGAACAAATATCTGTGAGGAGCTTAAACACTTGGTATGGGGGAAAAAGAAGAAAATTGGCAAGACACAAAACTGAAAAAGTCAGACGTGTCAATAATACCTCAAAAATTGAGGCAACGTTAAAATATTCCCCTTAGTATTGTTACAAAAGGAAATAAACTAGTGCCTTTTAATTACACCTTGCATTTAACCAAGTAAAAAACAAAATCAAAATTAGACTTACCTTTGGGGCCTGTTCACAGCATCGAATTGTTTATCGATATCACATTGAGAATGGTGGAAAGAAAGCGGAACATCAAATTTAGTGATCAGAATAGTGAAAGTTCTTCAATTCAAATGGCTACCATACAGTTCTAGGGAGGAAAGAGTAATCAGAACCATCTTTTGTTTCAGGAGAGAGGGCTTCATTATGGATAAACCCACCAAGAGAAGACTCCTAAAGCACACGTTTATTACATACCTCTTCAGGAAATCAACTTTAGATTAATCAACGTTTAGATATTATTTAACTATGCCCTGATTCTTGTGTCATGATTCAATGCCAAGAGACTACCATTTATTAAAATTTCTGGTTTTAGTTAGTGCTGTTTTTTTTCCTCATCAGTTGGATTTAAGTTGCTGGGAGGAATAAATAATAATGTAGGTATCTGCTAAGATGAAGGTATGTAATGAACAAGTATTGGTTAGTATCACCATATTCAACTCCAAAAAAAAGGAATTCACTTGCAATACAAACTTATGTACTGATCATGCATGAGGTTCTGTAAAGCTGTTTAATGACAGGGAATGGAACAGAAATTATCACCCGATTTAGAGTTCAGGCACAAATCCAAAAGTTTCAAATTTCCTCCAGGGGATTTAGAGACACCATCTCTATCTATCAGCCTACACAGCCTTCACTGAACTTTTTAAACCCACACAGCATTATTAACATGTGAAGGCACAGTTTTCAAACTACTTACTGTTTCAAAATACAGTACCATTGAACAGCACATTATACATACCTGAGAAGATCGAAAGGCAGCCAGTCCTGCAGAATCTTTCATATCAGGGGGCACCATCTTTATTTTTTTCAATAAGGAAAGATAAGGATTTTAACAATGCTGTATAGTTTAAAGATGGCCTTTATTTGACTTTTTTTTGCCAAAGACCTGTAGTCTGTGTAGGCTAGCATAGGAGATATTGTGTCATTGTCAAAGCAAAAGATTTTATGATCAACTGTACGTAAATGAGATTTGGGAGTAGATTTGCATCTGTACATGAATAGAGAAAGTTTTTTGAAAAAAAAAATGAAATCTTTTACGATCACATCAAGCAGTGTCTGCCAATAACTAGCTTTCTATGGGATACTCAGCATTAACCAAGGAGGTTCCACACTAGGGGTTTCATTTTATGATACACACCAGTATTAAACTCATCTATGCCAAAACAAAATTCTGCATTTTAGGTGAAGGTCTATCACACACAAAAAGATTACAACTGCTTTCAGAGATTTTTTTTTTGTACTTAAATGTGCCAATCCATTCTGTGAAGAGCTTGTTAAAACAGATTTCTCAAGCTTTAGCTTTGAAGATCCTCCAAGCAAACCCCACAATGAAGTAAACCAGATGTGAAATAAAATCATGAAGCTCAGAAGAGCATTCTTATTGGAAATATGGCATTGTAGTACCTCTTGCATAATGTTCACAGCAGCATTACAGTTACCATATGAAGCAACAGAAAGAATTGAAAATAAGGAAATTAAACCTACAACAAGGGCAGCAACTCCAGTAAACACAGGTTGTCGATTCTAAAGCTGGTTATAAAAGGTTTTTTTCTTTTACGTATTTTGGGAATAATTTTAATTTGGACTAAGCTTTAATTGATAATTCTGATTGGTGAATTGAACCCTGTGGGACACCACTACCCACTAGGGCAGCACAGTGGTGCAGTGGTTAGCACTGCAGCCTCAGCTCCAGGGACCCGGGTTCAATTCTGGGTACTGCCTGTGCGGAGTTTGCAAGTTCTCCCTGTGACCACGTGGGTTTTCGCCGGGTGCTCCGGTTTCCTCCCACCGCCAAAGACTTGCAGGTGATAGGCCATTGTAAATTGCCCCTAGTGTAGGTAGGTGGTAGGGAATACGGGATTACTGTAGGGTTAGTATAAATGGGTGTTTCTTGGTCGGCACAGACTCGGTGGGCCAAAGGACCTGTTTCAGTGCTGTACCTCTAAAATAAAAAAAAATAAAAAATTATCAGGGATCAAGTAGCCAGAATCTTTAGTGAAAATTGCTGGTTACTGGCAGACAGTGGCGACGAGAAAATGAATGCAGCAGATACAAACACTACCATAATTTCATGTAACATACAGTGGTAGAAAAATATCCAGTATAGCCACCTAAACCCTGAGTATTGCCATCTCTTTATAATCACTTTCCATACATACATGCAGTGCTGATGGAGTAGTCATTTTGACGACTGCTTTGTTCATACTATCTACAAACTGAAAGTTAGAATGCATTGTGAGTGTTCCTTCTTGTGTGGGTTAGAAAATTATACTCTTGACCCATGCCACTCACTCGAGCAATATTACAAAATTTTCATCCACAAAGAGATTACAGATTGCACAGATTACATAGTGGGCCTAGCAACACAGCAAACATAGTATCTGTAAAATAATAGAAGTACATTATGCAATCCAAGCATACAAAAACAAATAGAATCCAGGCCATTGCATCAAAAAGAGACCCAACTCAGGTTTGTGGTACAATTGTTAAGAACTGGTCTTCGAAACGTTTAATCCAATTTGTCAACAATCTGTGCATCATGATTTACCTGAAGCTTTCCATAGTGTTTGGATTGAACAGTACTTGTACATGGATTATATAAGATTACTAAACTTAAACAAATCACGTCCTGTAGCTTCCCATTACTTCATCTGATCAATTCACAAAGAGATTTTAATCCTGAGCAGCTTGTGTCCCCACAGACGATTCAAATTACTTTTTTGGTTTTGTGGGGATAAGATGCGATCTCAGGAAGTTCAGTTAAAGATCAAACTTTTGAATGACTTTTCAGGTCATTAACAAAATGAAGTGCATTACCTGTGATTCAAGGAGGGGCTTTTGGTTATCTTCTACATCAATGACACAATCACGAGCACTTGAAAGTAGAGATGCTGTGTGAAATGAAGAAATCAGGATTACATCAGCACACTAGCAATTTTAGAAAAAGAGGTAATGCCATGAAAGCATATCCAGACACAATAGTGAGCACAATACATTCAAAAAATATACTACACATTTAAAAACACAATATCTTAATTTTTTTTAAAAACATGGCTCAGAGACCACGCTTCAAAAATGATCCACAAGTCTTAAAGCACTTTGGAACATGCAGAGGTCTGTGAAAGGTGCTACACAGAGATCCAAGTTTGTCCTCTACACCAAAACGAAGTTTCCCACCAAATGCACGAGGTTGCAATTTTTTTTAAAATTTTATATAGAAAACACTGGAAAATACCTTTTGATTGCATTCCAACAGTCTCTTTTGCAGCATATGGATCAATCCGATACGCTTGCAGAGAATGAATTGTGCACTGTCCGACTACTGGTTTACGTCCAAATGGCCTGTGGTCAATTACCTTGATGACTATAGGAGGGGTGTACATTTCTTCTTTTGGAAGCAGCTAGAACCAAGATCAGAAATGACAAGAGTATAGATTTTTTCAGGTGCATCTATTCAATGATAATAGTTACTTGCTACAGTCCAAATTCATTCTTGGATATCAACCATTTTCAAGTACCAGAATGGTAATTATGTTCAAAATAAATTTTTGATGGTAAATTTGCTCTGAAGATTATCTTTCCTCAGCCTTCAGTGGCATCTTAATTGCCCAACACTTGCTCAGATTTGTGACCAATTTTATCTTTTGACAATGGGCTGGATTTTAAGAGCTCAGCAGCGAGCTCAAATAATGGTGGCTCCCAATCACCTGGAGGGGGCGGGCTGTCCGTTGCTGGTGATGGAGTCAGCTGTCTGTATACAGGCGCTGGTGCCATTTTAAAGGGCAGCCATCCCTGCCGGCACATTAAAATTTTTAAAGAAGTAACGCCCCTAAAATTAAATTTATAACTCCCTTTCCCACCCCCTCCCCCCAATAACAATTACAGTAACATTTGCCCCCCCCCCCCCCCCCAAAACCCTTACCTTTTACATCTGATCTTCCCCCACCAAGCTGCACAAAGTTTAAGGTCAATCTTTCCCACCATCCCCTTCACCCATTACGTATAATTGACCCCATTTCTCCCCCCCTGCACCACTGAAAATCTTACCACCTCCCCACCAGTGTGGTGCCACATTTCCCCCGACGGGGATATGGGGGCGCGGGGGTGCTGGCTGCCCCGAGGATTGCAGCAGACCCTTAAGATCACAGTTAAGTCTATTTAAATGTATTCATTTTGTTGATTTGAATATTTTAATTGAGGTCCTGTTGCCCATAGGTGGGGGGCCGCCATGGAGCCTCACCGCTGCTGGCAGTATCAGGCCAGGCCTTCATTGCATCAAGGTCCATGGCGGGCCTCATTCGAAGCCATCTTTAGGTACTCAGCCAACCACCCCCCCCAACCCCCCCACAGAATGATACCTGGGGGAGAACAAAATCCAGCCCATTGTTCTGCAATCACATCTTTATTGACTGACCTGTTTCCAAAACCAGCCTGCCCCTTAGTATAAAAACCAACAGTTAAACATATGGTATTAATTTAACCCGATTATTCTACACAATAAACAACACACATTTGAGATACAAGATCTTAAACATTTTTGAAATTTCTTGAACCTTTCAAAACAAATAGAATTTCCAAGTAACTGACCAGTGTGCTCATCGAGTAAAGACCAGGCAGCCACAACATGCTTTGGATAGGAGTGTGAAATTCCTTCATCATTTTAGCAAAAGCGTCATTTTGCACCATGTAAACTTTCTTGCGAAATGATCAGAAGTAGGAATCTTTCCTCAATCGTTATTAGCTGCCTAAGTACATTACTGAGAAGGATACTGGACATGTAGCTATTGAAACAGGTATTCCTGCACTGCCTAGTAACAGGTTAATCCTGCCCGAGTATACGTTATTCCAACTCGAATAAAAGAGAGCAGTGTCATCCATAGCAAGAGTTTTGTTAAATGCTTAAAATATTAATGTTCGCATAAATTATGCAATAAACACTTCAGTTTATGTTGCATAAGTTACACTCATTTACATTAGATGCCATTTTATTAGTGGCACAGTGTAAACTAAAGCATTATAGTTTCAGCCAATTCCACCTTTACACAGAACTGTGACAATGGAGTGGTCCAAATCAAAGAGCTTGGTGCTAATTCTAAAACAATGCAGGATAAATAGCACAATTAATTATAATTTTATATACAGATGACAATTGGTATCTTACTGTACTAAATATTTCACAGATCTTGGAGGTAAGTTTGGCAAGTTTCGGGAACCTTGGATAACGCGGAATATTGTCAAAAAGAAAAAGGAAGCAATTGTAAGGGCTGGAAGGCTAGGAACAGACGAATCCCTTGAGGAATATAAAGACAGTAGGAAGGAACTTAAGCAAGGAGTCAGGAGGGCTAAAAGGGGTCATGAGAAGTCATTGGCAAACAGGATTAAGGAAAATCCCAAGGCTTTTTATACGTATATAAAGAGCAAGAGAGTAACCAGGGAAAGGGTTGGCCCACTCAAGGACAGAGAAGGGAATCTGTGTGTGGAGCCAGAGGAAATGGGCGAGGTACTAAATGAGTACTTTGCATCAGTATTCACCAAGGAGAAGGACTTGGTGGATGATGAGCCTAGGGAAGGGAGTGTAGATAGTCTCAGTCATCTTATTATCAAAAAGGAGGAGGTGTTGGTGTCTTGCAAAGCATTAAGGTAGATAATCCTCAGGGCCTGATGGGATCTACCCCAGAATACTGAGGGAGGCAAGGGAAGAAATTGCTGGGGCCTTGACAGAAATCTTTGCATCCTCATTGGCTACAGGTGAGGTCCCAGAGGACTGGAGAATAGCCAATGTTGTTCCTTTGTTTAAGAAGGGTAGCAAGGATAATCCAGAAAATTATAGGCTGGTGAGTCTTATGTCAGTGGTAGGGAAATTATTAGAGAGGATTCTTTGGGACAGGATTTACTCCCATTTGGAAACAAATGAACTTATTAGCGAGAGGCAGCATGGTTTTGTGAAGGGGAGGTCGTGTCTCACTAACTTGATTGAATTTTTTGAGGAAGTGACGAAGATGATTGATGAAGGAAGGGCAGTGGATGTTAACTATATGGACTTCAGTAAAGCCTTTGACAAGGTCCCTCATAGCAGACTGATACAAAAGGTGAAGTCACATGGGATCAGAGGGGAGCTGGCAAGATGGATACAGAACTTGCTTGGTCATAGAAGACAGAGGGTAGCAGTGGAAGGGTGCTTTTCTAAATGGGGGGATGTGACTAGTGGTGTTCCGCAGGGATCAGTGCTGAGACCTTTGCTGTTTGTAGTATGTATAAATGATTTGGAGGAAAATGTAGCTGGTCTGATTAGTAAGTTTGCGGACGACACAAAGGTTGGTGGAGTTGCGGATTGTTGGAGGATACAGCAGGAAACAGATCGGTTGGAGACTTGGTCGGAGAAATGGCAGATGGAGTTTAATCCGGACAAATGTGAGATAATGCATTTGGAAGATCTAATGCAGGTGGGAAGTATACAGTAAATGGCAGACCCCTTAGGAGTATTGACAGGCAGAGAGATCTGGGCGTACAGGTCCACAGGTCACTGAAAGTGGCAACACAGGTGGATAAGGTAGTCAAGAAGGCATTCGGCATGCTTGCTTTCATCGGTCGGGGCATAGAGTATAAAAATTGGCAAGTCATGCTGCAGCTGTACAGAACTTTAGTTAGGCCACACTTAGAATGTTGCGTGCAATTCTGGTCGCCACACTACCAGAAGGATGTGGAGGCCTCGGAGAGGGTACAGAATAGGTTTACCAGGATGTTGCCTGGTCTGGAGGGCATTAGCTATGAGGAGAGGTTGGATAAACTTGGATTGTTTTCACTGGAACGACGGAGGTGGAGGGGCGACATGATAGAGGTTTACAAAGTTATGAGCGGCATGGACAGAGTGGATAGTCAGAAGCTTTTTCCCAGGGTGGAAGAGCCAGTTACTAGGGGACATAGGTTTAAGGTGAGAGGGGCAAAGTTTAGAGGGGATGTGCGAGGCAAGTTCTTTACACAGAGGGTGGTGAGTGCCTGGAAATTGTTGCCGGGGGAGGTGGTGGAAGCAGGTACCATAGAGACATTCAAGAGGCATCTTGACAAATACATGAATAGGATGGGAATAGAGGGATACGGACCCCAGAAGTGCAGAAGGTTTTAGTTTAGGCAGGCATCAAGATCGGCGCAGGCTTGGAGGGCCGAATGGCCTATTCCTGTGCAGTACGGTTCTTTGTTCTTTTGTAACCAGAATTTAGTTGGGACACTACACTATTGCATTATATGCAGTAAAAGTGGTCATATAGTACCAATTCAATGATGTAAAGGGATCTACAGCATGCTGTCCTTGAGGATGATTTAGTATACAAATACATACCACTTTCATAAAGAGAACAGAGCTGGGAAAGTTTGGGCATTTCTTAAGGCTCTTGATCACTGCTGATTCTAAATACTCGCCACCACATTCCACAATGAGACTTGGGGAAGCAACAGCAGCCAACTGGTAGCTCTTCATGTTCCGCAACCCCCATGTTAGGATCTGTAACAATACTTCAGTTAAATCACCCGCACAACACTTTGATTAGTCAACTCATTCACTCTGCCTTTTGTTGATGACATAAATAGTTATTTCAAACAATCGCTTATAAATTATAAAGCAACATAATGGCCTGGATTTTGCTACATTAACAGCAGCGAGGATGTCAACTCTCAGTGTTATTACTGGGTAAAACTGACAGCAACTTCTGGTGTCCACACATCCACAGTTACATACAGAAATTCAGAAGTTGCTGTCAGTGATATCCTGCTCCGCGATAGGCTGCGCTATTGCAGTCTTGGCTGGCAGATGGTAGAGGTCACTGCCATGGCGTCAACTTGGGCTAATTTTCCACTGTTCTCAGTTTCAACAAGGACAACATTTTCAATCGTTTTCCCAATCAGGAGTATCTGAGTTTTTAAAATGGCGAAGCAAGAACAGCCACTCTGGCCCGGACAAAAAAAAATTAAGTGTGGTGTTCCATTCCTCTGAAACAAATTTAAAAAAAAAAAAAATCTGCAACTTTAAGTAGCTTTAGTCTTTTGCTCTTATATTTTCCGTAATCCCATTTGCATGACAATCTTGATTTCTCTACTTGTACAATGATTTAAATGCAAGTTACACTTTAAAAAAAAAACTTTCTACTTTACTATTTGAGTGTGTCAGTGGAGATTCTTCAATGATTGGTTGCCCTGCTCACATACACGACAGATCCCCTGTAGAGGGCACCAAATTCAAACAGGCGCTGGAAAAAGGGGAAGACTTTTCTGAGCAGACGGCCAAAAGTCTGCAGGCAACCGTGTGAGGGGTAAACAGCAAAAGCCGCAGCTTCACTGCTCATAGCAAAACCTAGGCCCTAGCCAATTACTAACAGAAAACATTTTGTGCCTCAGAAACTCAACAATTGCTGAAACGCATTCAGAAATTAATTTTGAACATATCTGGAAATCCAAACACATCTCCTTTCGAGCAGCGAAGAAACACATTTGCACATTTATGAAAATTGTTCCAGTACTTAGAAATTAGTTCAAGGTAAAATGTAACAATTTTATCTCTAAAGTAACAAGATGTATTTGAGCAGAATATTAAATAAAGATGAAATATGCACTAGCAGCACATAGTCAAAGTAACAATGGCTCGTGCCTCTTGAAAGCCAAGCAAACCCTCATCAATGCTGAATAAAAATGATCCAGGAGCAATGATACTCACTTCAATTGCAGTAAGCTGCACTACTGGTCTGATGCCATGTGGCACCATGTACAGTACACCTGACCTGACTGGAGGAAGAATTGGCAAATTAGATCCATCAGGCTGTTGGAATGAAAAGGAAAAGTTAAAATTGTTAGAGTAGATAAATTACTATTAGAGTAAAAAGATTGCAGCACTTATAAATCAATCTACAGTCAGCCAGCAAGACACCCCAGATTATTTTAAGGAAGTTTAGTAATTCTCACATGAAGGCCAAGAAAACTGGGTGGGATGTAGAGTGTGAACAGCTACAAGGAGTGAATAGTACAACCAAAGCCAGTCAGGCAAGCTGGAGACTTCAGCTTGGATGACAGAGGGGTTTTAAGGCAATTGGCCATCGGGCCTATTCCTGAATCTACCAACAGGTTTTACAATGGCGAGGTAGAGTTTGCCTTTTACTTGCAATTGGTGAGACATTTGTGCAGATAGAAAGGGGGAGTGGACAGAAATTTTTCCAAGTTTTTGACTACTGATCAAACAGTGAACATCAAAGCAATCAAAACTCAGACATGAGATTGCAGACGAAAAGATATAAATAGGAAGGAGTGTTTCTGGCACAGCAACACTAGCGTTGCAAAGAAAAAGTTACAGTATGTATTTACTTCATGCACCAAACACCACCAGAGCTGCAGAAAACACCATATGTTATTGTACTGGCAAAGTATAAAGATATTCCAATATATTTACTTTATCTTTCAGTATTAGTTCAGCAGCAACAAGGAGCTCCCCGCATTTCTTTGTTCCATTCATTACTGGGTACCAGAGGAGTTTGGGGGTCATTTCTGTTTCTGGATTCAGCTTCACCATTGGGGGACAGGCACATCTGCCTAAAAATTCATCTTTTCCCTGTCAGAACAGACTTCAAGTTAACAAATTTAAAATCTTTCACTTCCCCTCAGACAAAACACACAATCCAATCAAACCAAACCAAAATTTAACTAATACGTACAACTTGGTCTTCATCATACATTTCAATCATCACATTTGGTGGATTTTTAATTAGGGTCTCAGGGCTGCCATAGATATCAATATCATTGATGATAAGGGTCTGGTCCCAGGTTGGGTTCAGAGTGGATTTGACAACTTCGGTTGTCTTGCTTTGATGAAGAAATGAAACATGAGCATATGGATCTGCAAAAATAGAGTAACAGTTTTTACTTCAAAAAGTGAACACACATTAGGGGCTATTAGGTAATCTGAGCAAAGACCAGAGTGCGTGTGGATTGAACTTTGGGAAAAAGGTGCAGCCGGTGATTTTGATAGATTGGAAAATCACAGGCCAAATCCATTGCTTTTCAAGCTGCATGCCTCGGTGATAAACTGAAGGCCCTATTGATGAGAAGCCAACATAAAAAGCTAAAGTTTTTTTTTGACCATATTTCACTAAAAAACAAAAGTGCAATAGAATGAGTGAAATCAAAATGAATAGCTACACAAATGAGCAGATTCAAAATTTCAAAACAAGCGCAACCTTGAATGATTTACAACTACCTTAATTGATGCCTGCAATTGTCTTGAGCTTATTGCTGACATTTTATACAACACTGCACCCGCTTCATTCTATGCACCTTGGAAGGCTGCTGACTGCAGTTAAAGCACAACAGTTGCTCTCAGCACCTCTGGGCGAGGAAGAGTGCAAGGCAAGGGAAAACAAAAAGAAACAAGGTGCTCCGTCCTGATTGCTATCCAGTGGCTTGTGTTACAAAGTGCCTTTATGCAGAAGTTGAGTGAGGACAGGGTCATGCTTGGCTAGGACACCACCCTCGCATCAGTGGTTAAAAGGCTTGCTGACAATGCACTGTCCAGGCTTGCATGAAAAATGGTCACTTAGGCCAGATACCACACACCAGCACATCTAACAACTTAGAAAACCCAAAAGCTGTCAATTCAAGCGGTCCCAAAGCATCAATCTATGACATGTAGTTACACACACTGTAGTGACGCATGGCCTTCTGATAACTTCAGCTGCAGGTGTACGCAACACTTCACTTACATAGTATAAGTTTGAGGAAAAATTGAAGGATTTTGACAAGAGGCACCCTTCTTCACGATGGGCTGGGGCACTGAAAGAATTCCCACCCACAGTGGCATTCAATCTTGGATAGTATGTAGGAACCGGATGTACGGCTGGGCTTTTTTTTTATTGTCTGCCAACACAAACATGTAGACACTGTCCACAAATGCTGACCATTTGGTGAAAGACACAAAGTTGATGTGCATCATGAGTTAATGCCATCAGGACAGATGGGGAGGAAGTTAGACGGGCTGAGGAGGGGGAAAAACAGGATTAGGGAAAATTTGCAATTGCCGCCGATTTGCACAATATTCCTCCTCATAATACTGCCTTCCCTCGAAAACATCCCAGACTAATTTGCAGCAAAAGATGTACAGCTGGATAGTGGCCGTCAGCCTCCAGCAGATACTATCAAATATTGGAGACGGTTCACTACTTATAACGAAGTAGTCAGTACAGATGGACAGCAGCCCACTAAACACTGCAACTTTATATGAAGAGGCCAGACCAAAACTTCTACCTGTTGATATTTATGGTTGTTTCCCCCTTGTTGGGCATTAAAGAGCAGGCGTCTTTGGACTCTGGCATTATCTACAGCTTTTAATCACCTTTATCTGTACAGCAGGTACTTGCTGAACACTAGTATTTCCTGTACAAGCTTTCTCAACCCAGTTTCAGTAGTTATTGTTCAGGTCATCTGTAGGTCAGCCTTCAATAATTGACCAGAGTTCAAAGCATTTAACTCTTCTTTTGTCAACACCATTTTAATTCAACAAATTGTTCTTTTTTTTTTGAAAGCACAGGAAAATCTGGATGTTTATTAGATTAATTTTATAAATGCATCTAGAAAATAATTCTCAACTACTGCCACATAATTGTCTAGAATTGAGTTCGAGCACAAACTGAAATTTACAGCAGTACTGCATTTGCATTGGACCCGAGAGAAATGCAACAACTTCAGACAGTTGCAACAGTGGCACTTGAATCTAGATATTCAAAATCTAAAAGATATGGACTGAATTTACTCCAGGTGTCAGACCATTGCAGAAATCATGACTGGAAAAGTCTGCTCAACTATTTAGGTTCAGGTCATTTGCACGGCACTGCTCTGCCCCTGAATGGATCTTACACTGGGATTGACTGGTTGAAACAGGAGCATAATTGGACATACAACAGCCCCATTACCAGCAGCAGGGCCTATTGGAGAGCAGCCAGAAAGCTCAAAGGTTGCATGCAGGGGATCAATAAGTTAGTCACATTCTTTCTCCTTTTATCTTTGAAATGCTGCTGGGGGAGCCCTGTAGACCTTCTGGTCTGCAGAGGGTACCAACACAATACCCACCAGCTTTGAGACCCCGCTGCTTGGGAGAAGTGAATGAAACAGGATGGCCACAAACACCTCCTCCTGCTTCATTAACATCCTTACAGTGGGTCTGCCCCTATAGCAGGTTATCCTAGAAATCCCAGGCTGATTGGAATGGTGGCACAGATCTGATGCAATGAGTCTCCAGTCCCATTTCTTTCTCCCTTGACCTGGGAACTGATACAACCCCAGGCTCACCCTGTAACCTTGATAATACTATATGGAAACATCTATAACAACTTCACTGAGGATTTAGACAAAACACACACTTTTAAAAAGATCCTGAATTAAAGGATTGGAGTTAAGCAATCAAAATTTCTGCAGAGTTGTGGTTGAACTCTCGTGCTTTCTATTTTTACTACAGTATATCCATCTCCTTTCTGCAGCATTAATTGTTAGAGAATTTATTTTTAATTCACACATTCGTGGCAGCACATCACTAATCCGGGGATTAATGGCCCAAAGTCTTCCCAACAGGTGGAACAATGAACAGAATATTCATAAAAAGTTAAGTATTTTGTATACATCCAAGATATTTTTAAGATGCAGCAAGCTCAAAAAACTGACATTATTTCTAATCGTACATTAAATAAGTCTCACTGGATGAAGTTTAACGAACACATACCTGAAAAGCTGTCTTTGTCCATAGCAACTATGGCTCTTGCTTGATAAATATAGCAACGGAGGTGATAGATTGAAGGACCTGAAACAAAACAGCAGTATTACCGCAAAGGATGCTCTAGTCTAGGTCACGTTCCCAAATTCATAGTCGTTGAAGCGTTAATCCAGTGTGAGGCCCAAATTGGCACCCAAGCGAAGCAGAGCAAAAACTCCTCTTCTGGGGAGCCCCATTTTGCTTTCCTCCATTATCAGGAAAAGGCCCAAGCCCAATTTCAGGCTGCATCTACTTTATAACTGCAATACTGGTGCAAAATGAAGTTGCTTCATACCAGCGTGACAGTTCTCATGTGAATGCATACCCTAGTTACAAACATTCGGTAATACAGCATCAGTTTTGGAAAATGACGAAAGTGAATACTCAGACACACCCATTGTTACAATTCAGTAGCCACTGCTGAAACGTCGGGCTGAATTTTGAAAACTCACTGCCGAAATTGGCGGTGAGCATCAGAAAAACAGCGCAGCGCACGCATGACTTGTGCACGGCTGCTCATTTA
This sequence comes from Heterodontus francisci, assembly GCF_036365525.1. NCBI lineage: Eukaryota > Metazoa > Chordata > Chondrichthyes > Heterodontiformes > Heterodontidae > Heterodontus > Heterodontus francisci. Next base: position 37,926,991 of record NC_090390.1, on the reverse strand, counting down.
AATGGAGGGGTTAGAACGACCTCCCCCGATGACGTGGGGCAGGGCGGGGGGGTCCATCCCTGGCAATGGCATCCAGTGCTGCTGTGCAGGTGCCGGCACCATTTTTAAAGGGCGTCAAGCCCTTCATTGACATTTAAAATTTTTTTTTTTATATAAAGGTCCCAGTCTCTGGGAAATAAACATAAAATTTCATTACATCTTTGAAACCCCATCTCCAACCCCCCACTGCCCCCAACGAGTGATCTATACATAAATAGCCCTCTCACCCCAGAAAAAACGTTAATTCATATCCTGAGCATCACCCACCATCCCCGCCGAACTTTAGTCCTTTTGACCTCAACCCCTTCCCACCATCCCCCAGAACCAATCGCATTGGTTTTTGCAGCTCCCTCCCCCACACCCCCGCCCTGAAAAATTCACTCCTCCCCCCCCTCCCCACCAGCGTCACACCTCGGATCTCCTAAGGTGCAGGAGTTCTGGCCACTGGCTGGAATATCGGCGTGGGATGGCCGTCGGAATGAGCTAAGTGCTTTTGCATGTATTAAAAATTATTTAAATATTTGAATGAAGGCTCTGCCATTGAGCGGCGGGGTCCCAGCGTGGAGACCCTTGGCGGGCCTCTCCTGGCAGTATTTTACAGGCCCGCCCCCCCCCAATGTTGGGGGTCTTATAAAATTCAGCCAATTGAACTGATGCATCTCTTCATCAATATATGTATATAAATTGAAGAGCAAAAGTAAATGGGGATAGCAGAGTGCTAAATTTGATTCAATATCTACCAGGGTGAGTACAGTAGCTTTAAAAACACCATTACAAATTTGGGAAAACAATAAGAGATGGATATCTGGCCAATGGTGCAGTGGGAGGGAAAAGGAATGGGATAAGTTTTAAAAAAAAGAGCATTTGGACATTAATGCAAGACATCAGTTTTGACGCATAATTTCACAGAGATTAGCCTCCACTCCTCTGCACTGCTACTGGTGGAAGATAACATCCTGCAAATGCCAGAGACTAAGAACTGTAGGGTTTTACTTACGGTCAAACACACAGGAGATCATGGGGGCACTTGCTCCAAACACAGAGTCTGCAGTTGGTGATTTATCACCATCCTCACCGGAAGCCGGAGCCTTAAAGAGAAAGAACAAACCATAAAGGATGTCTCCAGGATATTTTCTACTCTATAGCCGCATCACACAAAAGCCAAATCTGCAACAATCTGTAACCTCATGGCCCATCATATCGCCCACTCTATCATTACCATCAAGCTGAGTGACCAACCCTGGTTCAAAGCAGAGTGCAGGAGGGCATGCCAAGAGCAGCACCAGGCATACCTCAAAATGAGGTGTCAACCTGGTGAAGCTACAACACAGGACTACTTGCATGCCAAACAGCATGTGACGGACAGAGCTAAGCGATCCCACAGCTAATGGATCAGATCTAAGCTCTGCAGTCCTGCCACATCCAGTTGTGAATGGTAGTGGAAAACTAAACAACTAACTGGAGGAAATGGCTCCACAAATATCCCCATCCTCAATGATGGGAGAGCCCAGCACATCAGTGGAAAAGATAAAGCTGTTGCATTTGTAACAAATCTTCAGCCAGAAGTGCTGAGTGGATGATCCAATTCAGCCTCCTCCTGAAGTCCCCAGTATCACAGATGCTGGTCTTCAGCCAATTTGATTCACTCCACGTGATATCAAGAAATGACTGAAGGCACTGGATACTGCAAAGGCTATGGGTCCTGACAACATTCCGGCAATAGTACTGATGACCTGTACTCCAGAACTTGCTGCGCCCCGAGATAAACTGTTCCAGTACTGCGACCATACTGGCATATATCTGGCAATATAGAAAATTGCCCAGGTATGTCCCTTACACAAAAAGCAGGACAGGTCCAACCCGACCAATTACCACCCATCAGTCTACTCTCCATCATCAGTGATGGAAGGCGTCATCGACAGTGCTATCAAGCAGCACTTGCTTAGCAATAACCTGCTCAGTGACGTTCAGTTTGGGTTCCATCAGGGCCACTCAGCTCCTGTCCTCATTACAGCCTTGGTTAAAACATGGACAAATGAGATGAACTCCAGAGGTGAGGTGAGAGTGATTGCCCTTGACATCAAGGCAGCATTTGACCGAGTAAGGCATCAAGGAGCCCTAGCAAAACTGGAATCAACGGGAAAACTCTCCGCTGGTTGGAGTCACACCTAGGAAGATGGTTGTGGTTATTGGAGGTCAATCACCTCAGTTCCAGGACATCAGTGCAGGAGTTCCTCAGGGTCCAACCACCTTCAGCTGCTTCATCAATGACCTCCCTTCAATCATAAGGTCAGAAGTGGGGATGTTCGCTGATGATTGCACTATGTTCAGCACCATTCGTGACTCCTCAGATGCTGAAGCAGTCCATGTAGAAATGCAGCAAGAACTGGACAATATCCAGGCTTGGGCTGTTAAGTGGCAAATAACATGTGCGCCACACAGTTGCCGGGCAATGACCATCGCCAATAAGAGAATCTAACCATGTACCCTTGACATTCAATGGCATTACAATCACTGAATCCCCCACTATCAACATCCTGGGGGTTATCATTGACCAGAAACTGACCTGGAGTAGCCATATAAATACTGTGGTTACAACAGCAGGTCAGAGGCTAGGAATCCTGCGGCAAATAACTCACCACCTGATTTCCCAAAGCCAGTCCACCATCTACAAGGCACAAGTCAGGCGTGTGATGGAATACTCTCCACTTGCCTGGATGGGTGCAGCTCCAACAACACTCAAGAAGCTCGACATTATCCAGGGCAAAGCAGCCTGCTTGATTGGTACCCCATCCACAAACATTCACTCCCTCCACCACCGAAGCACAGTGTGTACCATCTACAAGATGCACTGCAGTAACGCACCAAGGCTCCTTGGACAGCACCTTTCAAACCCGCGGCCTCTACCACCTAGAAGGACAATGGCAGAAAATGCCTGGGAACTCCACCACCTGCAAGTTCCCCTCCAAGCCACACACCATCCTGACTTGGAACTATATCACCGTTCCTTCACTGTCGCTGGGTCAAAATCCTGGAACTCCCTTCCTAACAGCACTGTCGGTATACCTACTCCACATGGATTGCAGCGGTTCACTTTCTCAAGGGCAATTAGGGATGGGCAATAAATGTTGGCCTTGCCAGCAACACCCATACCCCATGAATGAATATTTAAAAAAAAAAAATGCGTCCACAAATCCTGGAATATACCAGTTACAAATACAGGTAAACAGCATTGTGAAATGTTGTTGCTGTTGAAATGGCTATGAAGCTATAAATTATCTTGGTTGCACAGATCCGATCCTGCATTTCCTTTAGAAACCTGAAGGATTGTTTGGAATACAATATTGCATCCAATATGACATACAATAAACAGGGTACAAAAAATGGCCTGAATTTTAATAAAACTGCACAAACAGATCAACATTAAACACTTAACATTTGTGATGAGGATAGTTCCTGACCTAGTGTCATCCATCCAGTAATTTAACAAACTACATGAATATACAAGTTTCACAGAGAAGATATTACTTGGTTTAAAAAAAAAAAATCCTAGTAGTTTACTTACAAGAGCACCTTCCAGTTTGAAGACTGCTGCAGCCCCAAGTCGCCCAGATGGTGCCATTTTTCTTCTCCATCTTCTGCGCCGATAAGTATCTGATTTTCGCTGCTTGAAGTGGAAGTTCCAGCCAATAAGGGAGGCATATTCCCACCCTTCTGAATCCTGGTCATGTGATTGGCTCTGAAAGTTGGAAGCAAGTCAAAGCCAACAAAAAACACAAAGATAACAGCAACAGATAGTAACATTCCATATCAATATTTGAACCACATCTATAATCTAACATTGCTATTTTGTTTTGTAACACTGAAGCATCTTGGGGTGTCTTATTACATTAGACACTATATAAATACAAGTTGTTGCTGTTTTAGTTTTTACCACTAGAATTAGCTGGTTTGCTGCATCTAAAAGCTCGTCAACACTAAAGCTGCATTTGCAATTTATTTTGCACCATGAGCAGCGAACACACATCCAGTAATTTAACTACATGAATATACAAGTTTCTCAGACAGAAGTCATCAGAGGGGAAAGTCATCCAATCGTAAATTATTTAATGGAAATGGAGTTTTAGGAAAAATATTTCAATCGATTATTTTCACAATCCAAGCTCACATCCAACCCCTTTCAGCATAAATAGTTTTGAAATTGCTCCAATACTTGCTGCAACTTTCAAAGACCACATTTACTATAGACTGGCAGAACATACCTTTTGTGGCTGTGCAGTTTGCAGATTGTCCTTTTTGCGCCTTCTCACCCAGCGCCTGCGCCTGTGGGTGTGATACATTTTTTCTGTTGAGACCCAAGATTTGGGTTTGTCATCTGGGGGTATAGTTATTCCATACTCCCAGCCTGCAAATTAGAGTAAAGGACAAAAAAAAAAACTTGGAAAAAAAGCCAAGATAGCTACAAGATTTTAAAGTTCACCAGTAATCTTACAAAACATTGAAGCAGTTGCAAGTTACAAAAGTCACACACACTTGGGAAAGCGGGATTTTACTCCAAGTTTGCCAGGGTTTTAAATATTATGACAGTGGAGGTAACTTTCTGCAGATTGTGCATTCCAGTATCAAGTGAAGAGAGAAAAGTCTGATAAGCAGACTTAAACCCAATTATGAAAAGTGTACAAGATAAAACTGGAGGTTATTGATTTGCCACAGCGTGACCGAATGACATATCCTGTGATTTTTGTTACCTAACTTGAGAAGCACAACTATTTTCTTTTAATTCCACCTTTTTGGAAAGGAGAAAGATCAGCTATTTGTTAAAGTGTACCTTTTAAAACAAGAGAAACCAGGTTGAGTGGAATTTTGAACTACAACAGCTGTTAGGATCACAGATAAAGCCTTTCACAAGATAGGGTGTGGTTTGTGCCATGTCAGTGCTGGCAGTTACTGATGTGTGCAGCCAGTGGCAGCATCCTCACACCCCACCCAACCCCATCACAGTAAACTTGTCAGATTTACCATGGTCAACAATTTTTACTTCATGAGTAAAAGAGAAGCTGTGATTATCCTCAGATCAGGGGTGGTTAGTGGAGATTTATTTAATAGCGGTATTCAAAATTATGAGGCGTTTTGATGGCGTAAATAAGGGAAAACTGGCTCCACTGGCAGGAGGGCTAGTAACTAGAAGATAAACCAGTATAAAGAATCAGAAGTGAGATGGAGGACTTCCACCACCACCCCTCCACAAGCCCCCAAATGCAGCAAGTTACAATCTGGAACACACTTCCTGAAAGGGTGGTGAAAGCAGATTCAATAGCAAATTTCAAAAGGGAACTGGTTAAATACTTCAATAAAGGAAAAATCTATAAAGCTCTGGGGAAAGAGCAGGGGAATGGGACTAATTGGATAGCTCTTTCCAAGAGCTCGCACAGGCATGAAGAAGAGAAATGGCCTCCTTCTCTGCTATATTATTGTATAAAATGCAGCAGGCAGAAGCCTGTAACAAAAAGGAAACAAAAAAGGTTTTTATGCCACACTGCCAGGCCATAGACCTCACTGTTGGGAGTACAGCACAGTACACTACAGTTTTCCCCCCATTTAATGTAAACATCTCTATCACTTAAAAACACAACCAGAATATTGTCAAGCAGCAGCAGTTTCAAGCAAATCCCACAAGAGGTGAGGTGAGAGTGACTGCCCTTGACATCAAGGCAGCATTTGACCGAGTATAGCATCAAGGAGCCCTAGCAAAACTGAGGTCAATGGGAATCAGGGGGAAAACCCTCCACTGGCTGGAGTCATACCTAGCGCAAAGGAAGATGGTTGTGGTTGTTGGAGTTCAATCATCTGAGCTCCAGGACATCACTGCAGGAGTACCTCAGGGTAGTATCCTAGGCCCAAACATCTTCAGCTGCTTCATCAATGACCTTCCTTCAATCATAAGGTCAGGTCAGAAGTCAGGATGTTCGCTGATGATTGCACAATCTTCAGCACCATTCGCGACTCCTCAGATACCGAAGCAGTCTGTGTAGAAAGGCAGCAAGACCTGGACAATATCCAGGCTTGGGCTGATAAGTGGCAAGTAACATTTGCGCCACACAAGTGCCAGGCAATGACCATCTCCAACAAGAAAGAATCTAACCATCTCCCCTTGACATTCAACGGCATTACCATCGCTGAAACCTCCACTATCAACATCCTAGGGGCTACCATTGACCGAAAACTGAACTGGAGTAGCCATATAAATACCGTGGCTACAAGAGCAGGTCAGAGGCTAGGAATCCTGAGGCGAGTAACTCACCTCCTGACTCCCCAAAGCCTGTCCACAATCTACAAGGCACAAGTCAGGAGTGTGATGAAATACACTCCACTTGCCTGGATGGGTGCAGCTCCAACAACACTCAAGAAACTCGACACCAGCCAGGACAAAGCAGCCCGCTTGATTGGCACCCCATCTACAAACATTCACTCCCTCCACCACCGACGCACCGTGGCAGCAGTGTGTACCACCTACAAGATGCACTGCAGCAATGCACCAAGGCTCCTTCGACAGCACCTTCCAAACCCGCGACCTCTACCAACTAGAAGGACAAGGGCAGCAAATACATGGGAACAGCACCATCTGCAAGTTCCCCTCCAAGTCACACACCATCCTGACTTGGAACTATATCGCCATTCCTTCACTGTCGCTGGGTCAAAATCCTGGAACTCCCTTCCCAACAGCACTGTGGGTGTACCTACCCCACATGGACTGCAGCGGTTCAAGAAGGCAGCTCACCACTACCTTCTCAAGGGCAATTAGGGATGGGCAATAAATGCTGGCCTGGCCAGCAACGCCCACATCCCGTGAATTAATAAAAAAAACTGTCTCAAAGAGAAAGCATGTTGTTCAACAGCACTTCCATGGATTCAGTGTGACTTTCTCCGTCCTGTGATTTTTGGTCGCATTTCCCCAGGACAAATAATTAGGATGAGGTACAGATCATAGAATAGAACAGCATAGGAGGCTGCCATTCAGCCCATTGAGTCAGTGCATGCCCTCTCAAAAAGCAATCCAGTTCGCCCCAGTACCCTGTTCTTTCCCAATATCCCTGCAATTATTTTCTCCCTTAAGTATTTATCCAATTCCCTTTTGAAAACTTCTACTGCCTCTCTATCACTACCCTATCAGGCAGTGCATTCCAAATTCTAACCACTCAGTGCATTTAAAAAAAAAAGCTTTCCTCATACTGCCTCTGATTCTTTTGCCAATCATCTTAAATCTGCACTCTCTGGTCATCAACTCTTTAGACATTGGCAACAGTTTCTGCTTATTTACTCAATTTAAATACTTCATGATTTTAAACACCTCTACCAAATCTCTTCGCCTTCTTTGTTCTAAGGAGAACTCCTCCAGTTTTTCCAGTCTAACCATGTAATTAATCCCTCATTCCTGGAACTATTCTGGCAAATCTCTTCAGTATGTTCTTCAAAGCCTTCACATCCTTCCTAAAGGTCCCAGCATTTGGCAATGCTCAAGTTGGGGCTGAATTAGTCTTTTATATAGGTCTAGCATAACATCCTGGCTTTTGTAGTTTATGCCTCCATTAATAAAGCCCAGGATCTCTTATGTCTTAACTGCTTTGCTAACCTGTCCTGCCACCTTTAAGGATTTGTGTATAAGCACTCACACCTCACTCTTTCCTTGCACTCACTTTAAAATTGTACCATTTAGTATGCATCATCTCTCCTCATTCTTTCTACCAAGATGCATCATCTCACATTTCATCTGCCATGTGTCCACCTACTCCCTTGGCTTGCATGTTGTTTTGAAGTCTGTTACTATCTTCTTCAGTGTTTACGTTACTTCGAACTTTTGTCTGATCTGCAAATTTCAAAATTGTGCCCTGTACTCCAAAGTCCATGTCATTGATGTACATCAAAAACTGCTTGTTGCTACTTCAGATGGATACCAATGAAACTCTTTCACTCACTTACCCATTTGTCGCAAGTTAATTGGAATAGTCAAAAATTATTTTAAAATCCAGGCTAAAACAATTAAACAGTAAAAACATTTGCCCACATACAAAACAAAATTTCTCCCAACAGTAGGTTGGTATCAAAATCACCTTGCTCATCCACAGCTCGATTGACATCATACTCCCACTCCTCCACCCAATTCCAGCCAGGTGGACACTCAGTCTCCTCTTTTGAGGAACTCTTTTCACCATTCTATCATAGAACAAAATAAAAGCAAACTTTAAGAAGCTTTTAACTAAACAGGATTAGAAACAGTGTTAGTGCGTAAACCATACTCACAAAAGCCAACTTCAAGTTAGTGGAGTATAATTTCTTTAAAATATGACAAAAGGAAACTAAAATATATAATAACCAGGAGCACAGAAAGCCTTGCAGAAATTGCATCAGGCTATTCAACTGCAGATGGCTTTCCAGAGCTTAGTTCAGCACTTGTTAACCTGGCATTTAAACTGCAGCTTGCAAGTGACCAAGCTGCAAGCAGCAAAACAGTCAGAGCATGAAACTCCAGGTCTGTCATTCGTATTCTGTGAAAATATTTTGAATGGAGAAAAAAAGTGTTCAGGTACAGCTATACCAGTGCTTGTATTCTTGGTATAAACATCTCTTCTGGCCCAGTATCATCACACAGGGTGATGCAGTACCTTTTAAATCTCTAATATGTGGGTGTATTCACAGCCTGCTGAAAACAGACGGCACGATAGTCACATTTTCAAATGACTACAAAAAAGTTGAAGGGATCATCAAATCATTAAAGCTACACCAGGTGACACATGGGCCAGTCAGCTTTGTTAAAAATATGCAAGTATGGGTTGCTTGGTTTGTGCAGTGAGTGAGCTTACAACATTAGACTGGCAGGATTTCCAGGTTGCCTAAACAATTACAATGCAACATTCAAAATCTAATTCATACAAAAGCAGGTAAGTTTGTGACCTTGAAATACTGCTGTAATATTATCTGACCATAGATGGAGACCACACTATTATGCAAAAGAATTCACAAAATCACACTCCTAGTTGATAACTTTCCCTCAATTGCATGATCTATGTCACATATGATTGAAGAGTAACAGATGCGGACACTAAGTATTGCAATACGCACCAGATCAGTGTAAGGTTCTTCTGCCACTTTCCATTCAGCTCCAGGATAGCGGGTGTTATTTTCATAAACTTCATCAATAAATTCTGTGTGGCCAGCATCAGCTTCTGTTAGCAAACTATTAAAAATAAAATAAGTTATGGTTCATTTTACATTATATATAGAATGCAATTCTTTACACTATTTATCTTGATTCAACGCTCCCTTTTATTTGGTCTAAAGGCCTGCCCACTCCACCCAGTCCTCAACTGAAGTGAATGAGTGCACTACTGTTTCTGCTCCCAGCCAGTGGCAGTGCTGGGGTAGGATTGACGTTATTCCTCCCATCAGATAGATCATTCATCCAGATTGAGGGAAATTAAGACTGGTTTGAAAAGTCCATTAAGAACCAGTGCTACAGAGAGCTTCTAAAATGACTGGAGTGGAGAGGTTCCTAAAAGACGCAAAAAAAATTGATCTTGCCCAATTTAAATGTTTCAAACTTCAACCAAAAGGGAATTAGTTCTGAACAACACAGCAACAAAGTCAGAAGGAATTCATGGATGATTGGGGATGAGATATTAGAAACTGGGGCACAGGCTTGCTTTTTCAGCTCAGAATTGGAGAGTAATTCAGCCTCTAGCTAGTTCAGAATTGAATTTTCTGCTGCTCTTCAAGGCTGTCGAAGTGAGTCCAACAATATCTATTAACAACTTGGTCAAACTTTCAAAGCAGCAATCTGGACCCATTATTCTACTTTCCATTTGCAAGATTCCTTTAGAATTGAAACCTTCCATTGTTAATCTATGGGAAAATACATTCATTTCAGTTTTGACAAAGGCACAGAATCGTAGGTTAAAAATCATTTCTCAGTTTAGGGGAAGTGGGCAAGGGGGTCATTGCATTTGGTTTTAAACAGCACCAGTAAGTGAACAGTACAGTGGTAGTGTTTTAAATATATTATAATTCATTTCAAAATCAGCACAAGATTTATGAAAAAGTATCCTTCCTAATTAACATTTGTGAAGCAAAGTGTTCATCAAGTGGGAAGAATACGAATATTTCTGTTCTATGCCACCCACATTCTGTCCCACACCAACTCTGATTTGCCCATCACACTATTTCTCACCTACCTCCAATGGTTGCCTGTCCTAATGTATAGAATTGAAAATCTTTCCATGCCCTTGCCTCACTAACCTCCTCCAACAGTATGTTCAGTCCTCTGTTCAAACCTCTGCTCAATCACTGCAGCAGAGCCACCGGCTATCCCAGCTCTAATCTCCAGCAGCTCAGAGGGGTTTAAGAAGGGAGTTCCAATCTCACTTCCTTTGCAAGCTTCCTCAAAAGCTCTCTCGCCAATTATGCCAGTCACCTCCCCTAAATCAGCTATTATTTCCCATCCATTTCTCCTTTAGATCAGCTTGGCAAAATTATTGCGTTAAATATACTGGATAAATAACTCAAAGCCTCTTATTGTACTGCAACTTGTGTGGTTTGCTTCCACCAGCTGGCAGTGCACTGGCATAAATAGAATGGTTTCAAATTACAGTTTACTTACATGCACTTCTCTTAGTAAAGATTGATGATCAAAACATGGTCAGCGAATGCCTCCTTCTGGGCAAAACAGTTAAGTGCAGTAGCAAGAGGGAGAGAGAAGGTTTCTCAAACTGGGAAAAGCACTGCTGGGGAGACACAGAGTAATTTGGCAACATTGGGGGATTTAACAGACAACCTGCCTTTGTTTGGGTTTGCGGGAAGAAAAAGATTAGTGGAGGAAGGTTAAGCAGGGTAACCATCAGTGCACCTAGCTTTCATATTCTGGCCTATAGAGTGGCTAAAGATACAGATGCACAGGAGAGAAAAATATTCCGACAGTTTTTCTTCAGCAAATTATTTTTCTAGTTTAGACCATACGAAGTATGAAAGTTATTGAACCCAAAACATATTTTGATTAAAGCATTTCTGACCTTTTTTCAGGATCAACGAACCAGTCACCTTCCCATTCCCAACCTCTCGGGGGCATGAAGCTTTCCCTCTTCAGTTTTATTTTACCAGTTACATCTGAAAACTTGTGGCGACCCACAAGCCCACTAGTGCCCCATTTGCCCAGTAACTGTGCTTGGTTTTCATACTACATACAAAGAATGATAAAAAGGCATTATTAAAAGTGGGTAGAGGAAGACTAAATGCCTATCAAAATTTGAGATAATTGTCAAGTGCAAATTTAAAATGTGTACTATATGGAGAGTAATTATTCCTTAACTGAGAAGAACTAAGTAATAGAATGGAAATTGTAGTGTCTGGTTAAGTGCAAATAAACATTTAGATAAAATGCATCTTACACAAGAAAATTATAGACTCCAATTTGTCCTAGTGCACAACAAGCTAACTAAATGTGACTGGCAACCAAAATACTTGTCAAAAATGTATTACTAAAAAATAAAAACGTGAGCTAGCTGGTCCAGGCCTTAGCAAATGGGCACCTGACTGGAGCGCACAACAAAAACCATAGTTAAAAGTATCTTCTGAATTTCATGCTCTCACTGCAAGGAAAGGACAAGAATACAGCTCAAGACAGCAGAGCCAAAGGCGAACTGTGGGCAAGAACGTCAGGGACAAAACATAACCGGAAGTGATGGTTTACTGCAACACATGAATTAAAAATGTTATAAAGCACAACTTCGGTTCGGCCTAGTTAATGCTGCTTGATGGGCCAATGTGATGTAGAAATGTGGAATCCCATTTGTGTTCAACGTAAAACACAAAACGGCTTTCTTTGCTACTCCACACAAATTCAGCACCATTCATAACAGTAGGAGGGGCTTGTTGTATAACAGCAGAGAAATTAGTTACTTGCGTGCACTAAGTTCTAGGGTCCTGCCCATTAAATGAGAAAAACCACGTGCCACATAGATACAGCCATGTACAGATCTTTTAATCCTACATTTACAGTATCCTATCTAGATCTCTTTGTATAAATTTTGATGCAAAGGAATTTAAGATAAAAACAACATGCTGTTGGCTTACCAATTCAGAAAATACACTGAAGTTTCCTTCAGAAAAGCTGTTGAATTTGCTTTCAACAGCAGAGAGTCCAAGCCAAAAGCGGACACGTAATTGACTTGGAATTTTGAAATTTTGGCTCTTGCCTTGCACATACTAGAAGAAAAGTAGTGAGGGTTAGACTGTCTGAACATTTTCAGTAAAACCAAACACACTCTGAATCATCAATGTACCATATTGTAATCTTTAAGATTTATTTAAATAAATCATACTAATCTTCAAAAATCCTCTCAGTGGCCAATGACACTGTTAAATGGTCATGACCTACACAAAATAGGTTTGATCTTTGCTGAACTAACTTATTTCAGCTTGGGTGACAATGGGGCACTACATTGGCTGGTAGAACCCCTTAACTAGAGCCAGCATTTGGGGAGGAGCAGGGAAGATAGAGAACTAAAAATGGAACATAAATTGGACAATGTTTCTGCTGAGAAAATTCATCCAGCAACTGTTGCTGGAAAGCTGTCACGTGAATTTTGGGGCAAGACAGGATTGACTTGGTGGTGATGTTCCCCACTGTCAAACAACCTGCAGTCACTCCTTATCTAAGCTCACAGCAAATAGCCATTGGTCCAGAAGTTGCCAGATGTCTATGGAATTGTCTCCAATGAGTCATTATTTTTAGACGGGTTGGGGAAATAATATATGGAACTGGGCCCAGCATAAAACCATGATCTGGAATTTCCATTAAGTTCTTCCAATTGCCTAGCATAATTGGTGGAAATGCTGAAAATACAGTGTAAATGATTGTTCACACCATTTTGACAATGTTTGTACTGCAATTATGGCAGGAGAACAAGAGAACTTTGTGGAAATTCTAACCCATCGTTTTCAGGTGACAAAGTACAAGCAATCAACAAAGAGCAACTTTCAGAAATCTATGCAAAAACAGCTGAAATATGTTGACCTTGACAAAGTGTTGTTTTAGTAATTACAGTTCAATTAGCACTTATGATAAAAACTATAACAGCACTTAGCTTCCAACAATTGCCAAGTGTAAATGCTCAAGAACCGTTTTGTATCACAATGGAACAGATACCAAATAAATAAATAATGACTGTCTTCTCATTGACTGTAAGTAGAACAATGCACAACTTAACACAAAAAAAATTAAATTGTTGAAATGTGTTTGGTTGTGAATAAAAGTTACTTGAATATATTTCTCGACACCAAATTGACTAGCAGATGCAGCTCAAGGATTAATCTAGCCTTGGAGTTTAAATCTGTTTAATGAGGTACAAGAACAAAAACAGAGTTGGAACCCAAGTAAAACATTATCCCATGTAGCAAGACAAAAAGTAGTTAGAGAATATTTTGTGCTTACTATTTCAATATGCATTATCCACAATCGGACAAATCTCAAACATACACAATACCAGAGTGATTTCTTTTTGCTTGCAAAGCCTTACAGATATTGATTTTTTTTTTGCGTTCTTTAAGATGATTATTAAATAAAGAGTTCTCCTTAATGCCAAGTACCAGACTCAACTCTACCTTCAAGAATATGGTTTGTGTCTTTCCACAATATCTACCGCAGGCTTCTTCGCTGGTAGTTGAGTAAAGCACCTCATGAGCTGGGATTCGTGCATAGGCAACTCGTTTCTCATCACATATCATCCAGATGACCACATCGGGCATGCTATTTTGCGGCTGTTAGGGTAAAACAAAAAAAAAAGCTTTACCATTCCAACAGGTTTTTTCCGACTAACTGAACCATATAGAAAAGTTTATCTAGCAAATTCGGGCTCCTCCTGATGGTTAGTGGATGAATACACTTTATAGCCTATATCAACTGGTAATGCACAAAGGAGATCCCAAGTGCTGAGTTAGTGGTCAGCTGGGACAGTGATTTAGCTTCTATAATTGCCCAGAGTTACCTGGATTAAGGGTGGAAAGAAATAAAATCAGACAAGTCAGTAATGTATTCACATTAGGATGCCAGACACAGAAGAATGAGACATAGTTGTGATACATCCTGGCAGTCAGATAATCAGTTTATACGCTAAGCTCAGATGAGAGGGTTGCTAGTGCCTGTGAAATGTATGGAGAATGAGGGGGGAGAAATGCAAAACAGGTGAACGTCTATTATGCTGCACAAGCAATTTACACATTTTTGATTTGAATCTTACATACCAGATCAAAATTCTACTCAAACAGCATCCAATGCCTCTAATCTCTACTGGGTAGAGTTATACTACAATATCTGGAATATAATTACACTGCAATAGTGATGAAGCAGCTTCACTTCACACTGATATTTTTATGTGGTAATGTGAAACCAGAATCAGAATTAATCTTGGGGTAAAATGATTGAAGGGAGGAAGTCTAGTGTCCTCCGCTCCAACACTAAATTGCTCCATCGCAATGTTACTGCTACAGCATAAATGCAGCCTGCAATGATCACATCAATTGTAGGTACAAAAATGTACAGCAGGAAGACTGAAATGTGTAGAAGTTAAGAGTTTGCCCCTAATGTAATTTTATTTTCATTGAAACAACCCAACTGCAAAGACTAGTGTTCAAAACCCTAATGATTATGGATTTTGAATGCCAGTCATTACATTACAGGAGGCTGCCATTGTGGCCATCACGTCCATGCCAGCTCTCTGTAGAGCAGTCCCGTCAGTCCCATTCTCCTGCTTTATCCCTGTACCCCTGAAAGCTCATTTCCCTCAAGTGCCCAGTCAATTTCCTTTTGAAATTTGAATTTAATTTCTCCAGCTGCCATGGTGAGATTTGAACTCATGTCTCTGGAGCATTACTTCAGGACTCTGGATTACTTGTCCAGTATCACTATGCTACCATTCCCCAAATGTCATTCATCTCCTGTTTTCTGGTGCTTTTCACAATACATCAGCTTTTTAAAAAAAAAAGTACAAGAGAATTTAATTTTTAAGTATCAAATGCTATAAAATGTTAGTTTTAGCTCTCTTACTGCTTACCCGACAACCACTGCTGAATATGCAGCCATTCCTCCAACTTTGCCTTGCTGTAAATCTCCAATTTTAATCGCTCGACCATTGGTGGCCGTGCCTTCAGCTGCCTAGGCCCTAAACTCCAGAATTCCCTCCCTAAATCCCCAACTTCCTTTAAGACACTCCTTAAAACCTACTTCCGATCGTAATCGCAATCACCTGCCCTATGGCTCAGGGTCAAATTTTGTCTGATAATGCTAGTGAAGCACATTGGAATGGTTAAGTATGTTAAAGGGATTATATAAATGCAAGTTGTTCTTTCAACATAGTACTGTTGTTAGTTTCTGGTAATTAAAGACATTGCCCAAAGGATCACAAAGCTCCTTTCAAATGACTCGACTAAAATGATCATATTCCTCCGGGTGCTCCGGTTTCCTCCCACATGCCAAAGTCTTGCAGGTTGATAGGTAAATTGGCCATTATAAATTGCACCTAGTATAGGTAGGTGGTAGGGAAATATAGGGACAGGTGGGGATGTGGTAGGAATACGGAATTAGTGCAGGATTAGTATAAATGGGTGGTTGATGGTCGGCACAGACTCGGTGGGCCGAAGGGCCTGTTTCAGTGCTGTATCTCTAATCTAAACTAAACTACTCATGTAGATATGAAGATAAAAGAGCAAACAAGATTTTAACCACTAACCTCTGCAGCCAATGATTTTAGTCTCTCTAGCCAGTCTTCGATATCATCGATTGTTTCTTTTGGATCCTCGGCCTCCATCCGCATGTGTTTTGCCGATTCAAGAATACCTTCCATCATGTTTTTACGAAGCTTCAGGAATTGCAGGTCAAGCTGTGTTACATTAGGTTTACCTTCTAATTTCGGCAGAGGTTGGCTGAAATCAGAGGACAAATTCAGGTACAAGACTTACAGCACGGGAATCACCAACCTGCACCAAATAACTGATTTGCCAAAAAAAAAAAATTTAACAATTTCACAAGTAGTGAGGAGGGAAGAGCTAGTACTTGATTTTTGAATTGAGAATGAAGAATGCAGTGAAACAGAAGGCAACAATCCTGTTCCAATAAATGAACTAGCACTGGCAGTGAAACCGAAGAAATTTATTTATATGTTTTAAACTATATATCCCTCCAAACCAAGGTTTTTGAAGCATAATAATGGGATCCTGGAAAATCTGCACCTTGCTTTTTGGTACAGAATAGAATTACCCCAAGATGAATGCAATCTTATTTATGTCTGAACTGTAGCACTTAAATCTACTGGTGCTGTAAATATTAATGTGGCACAGATTGGGCAAAAATTAACAGGTTTGTAAGAAGTTTCACTGTTGCTCAACCAGCCGCAAGATGGGACATTTCATCTTAGGACACTTGAGTGTCTCATGTTGGAGTATAATACACTAACATTTACAACAGCTATGGAGAAATATACAACCAGCTGTGTCCCAGCTACTCAGTTTTTATTCAATTCTCAGAAGGTGGGGAACACAGCAATTGTTTTTACAACTGAATGGCTTCATTAAGTAGTAACCATATAGCATTTGGAGTAGGCCATTAGTTGGTCAAATTTTCTGGAGCTTGCTAGATATATTTAAGTCAATTTCACAATTTGCCATAATGGGATCTGAACACAATCTTAGGATTGCTAGTCCAGTAGCATATCAACCGCACTTTCATATCCAATTGTGCTGGAAGCATAACAACGATGGCAAATCTACCTCACAGATAAACAGAATTATTCAAAGTATCATCCATTCATACGGTCAAATTGTATCAACTCTCCATCAGGAGACCGCACAGCAACCTGAAAGTATCTAGTACAGGAGACAGTTTTACAATAATGTTCAGATTCTTTTACCTGCAGTCTTCTATGACTTGTTCAATAACTTTCAACCATATGTCAGCCAGGCGTTCCTCGTCAAATCTGGCCTGAATAGCAGTCTTCAGCGCTGTTAAGTTCTTTTCCTGAAAGAAATGAAAACAAGATTTTTTTTTTTTAAATTTTAATTAACCCATGAGCAAAGTTCCAATAAAATGTCAGCATTGAACTGCCTCCTGAAGCTGTGCTTCAATAATGATCTCCCCCCCACCCCGCTCCCCAGTTTTACTGCAATGATAACTGCTCTCTTTAAACTATAGGCAGCTTCTACAATAACTGGATCAATTTAAAGACAACTCTGCATGCAACAGTTTTCAAGTATGCAGTTGTTTTAAGGTCATAAAGACAGCAATTCACTATGGCCGGTGCTTTCACCCATGGCAGGGGAAGGTCAGCACACATCGGTGACTGCAGATCTCTTTTACTGCCCTATGCAGAGCTAAGGTCAAATACAATCCATCATTCAACCTACTAACAGCCATCTTTTAGTCACCTCCAACTCAGATAGCAAACTGCTTTTCTACGAGAGGCAACACTCCGATTGATGACGCATGCAGTCTTCAGCAGTAAGGCAACAGCTTTGTTTACATTTTTGAGTTGGCTGCTGACTTTGTGGGTACCGTCAATGGTAAGCTGAAAATGAATAGGCTATTACACATATCAATTGGGTCATCATTCACTTGAAAATTCTTTTTTTTTTTTAATATTCATTCATAGGATGTGGGCATCGCTGGCTAGGCCAGCATTTATTACCCATCCCTAATTGCCCTTGAGAAGGTGGTGGTGAGCTGCCTTCTTGAACTGCTGCAGTCCATGTGGGGTAGGGACACCCACAGTGCTGTTAGGAAGCGAGTGCCAGGATTTTGACCCAGCAACAGTGAAGGAATGGCGATGTGGTTCCAAGTCAGGATGGTGTGTGGCTTGGAGGGGAACTTGTAGGTGATGGTGTTCCCACGCATCTGCTGCCCTTGCCCTTTTAGTTGGTAGAAGTCGTCGCAGGTTTGGAAGTTGCTGCTTGAGTAGCCTTGGTGAGTTGCTGCAGTGCATCTTGTAGATGGTACACACTGCTGCCACTGTGCGTCAGTGGTGGAGGGAGTGAATGAATGTTTGTGGATGGGGTACCAATCAGGTGGCTTTATTTATTTTATTATTTATTTATTTAAAGATACAACACTGAAACAGTGTCTGTACTGACCATCAACCACCCATTTATACTAATCCTACATTAATCCCATATTCCTACCACATCCCCACCTTCCCTCAATTCCCCTACCACCTACCTATACTAGGAGCAATTTATAATGGCCAATTTACCTATCAACCTGCAAGTCTTTGGCTGTGGGAGGAAACCGGAGCACCTGGCGAAAACCCACACGGTCACAGGAAGAACTTGCAAACTCCGCACAGGCAGTACCCAGAATTGAACCCGGGTCGCTGGAGCGGTGAGGCTGTGGTGCCAACCACTGCGCCAGTGGGCTGCCCTGGATGATGTTGAGCTTCTTGAATGTTGTTGGAGCTGCGCCCATCCAGGCAAGTGGAGAGTATTCCATTACACTCTTGACTTACTTTGATGAAATTAGAAGAGAGTCAAGTAAATGTTGCTTTAAGACGGGGCTCAGTACAAGAAAAGTCATTTTGCACTGATCTTGAAAGAAATGGATTGTTTGTCCAGTCAAAATTGAAAGGATTGGTACAGAACTCGCAGACCCCAATGGTGGGCAAGATGGACAACTTTAAAAAGGAAGTACACAAAGTGAAAATATAATCACAGTTACCATCCATTAACCAGGGACAGCTGGAAATTTAAATTAAAAGATGCAGACAGAACATCTGATGCATTTTGATTTGTTTGGCCTAAACAGACATTGTAACTTAACTGAAAAAAATAAAAGCAAGACAATTTATGTGCAGTAGGAGACAGCTTTAGTTGGAAAAGAAACCCAACATGAACCTCTTCTAACTTATTTTCACAAAGGTATGATGCAACAAGTTCAAAATGTCTCATGGTAAAAGTCAAGCAATGGGTGGAAAAGGAGACAAATGCTCACCATTCTCTGGACTATTTTTAAGATGATGTTCACCACATCCAACCTGTGACTAATATCTTCCCAGTAGGAGGTCAGTGTCACCACAGGCTTGGTGTTGGCCCAAGGCAGAAAATAGTAATAGTTACCTGACAGAAATAAAGATCATCACTTAGAAAGAGATATTGCATCTTCTAAACAGAATCTCTTACTATCTTTATAGAATTTGCAGCACAGAAAAGGGAGATTCAGTCCACTGTGCCACTGCTGGCTATTTACTCTAATCTCATCTACCTGCCCTTTTTCCTTTTATATGCTTCCTTATTTAATACTATGCTTTTATTCCTTCCAATGGCACAATTCCCCGTTAAACAAACAACCAGTTTCAGCAGCCACTTGTGGTAGATACAAAACCCAGAGTGCTTGCTGACTTTTTGACCTTCACTCCTCTCCCCCCACCCCCACAAAGATCTTAGAATCAGAATGGTTACAGCACAGAAGGCGGCCATTCGGCTCACCATGTCTGTGCTAGCTCTCTGACAGCAACGTAGCTACTGTCACTCCCCTGCCTTTTCCCTGCATTTTTTCCTCTTCAGGTACTTATCCAATTCTCTTTTGAAAGCAACACTCAGGCAGTGCATTCCAGATTGTAACCACTCGCTGTGTAAAAAAGTTTTTCCTCATGTCGCCTTCGGTTCTTTTGCCAATCACCTTAAATTGGTGACCTTTCGCTCTCAATCCTCATCTTATTATTCTTCTACTCAGTCTATCCATTTAGGAAACGACTGTGCAGGCTTCAGTCTTTACAACCACATAGGGGTTCCATGGAGCCCTGGGAGCCAAATGTAAAGTTTAAACCAAGTTTTCCAATTCGTGATGTATCCACTACTAAGACCGAATGAAGATTTTCTAAACCTCTTTATCCCCCAAATTTAAATAAACCAGGAAATAATGAAGGACATAACCAGCAACTGCAGATTGGATATGCCAGGTTTCCTTCCTTAGACTATTTCCCTCAGTATGTACCACTTCATATTTCTGTATTTTGAATTGCACTGGCCATTTACCTACCACAGTGCTAACCTATGTACTCCTGCAGTTCAACTCAATTTGTCATGCTGCCTGAAACTTTAGCATCAGTCCTCTGCGCCTACGTCCAAATGATCTGGATAAATGGCAAAAAGAAAACACCAGTGGCCCCTGGAAAAAACCCTAAAGGCATACCACTACCCCAACCCCACCAACTTGAAATGCATCCTTTTACCGCGTACTATTTGTGTTATGTCCTTTAGCCACTCTTCTTCCCATGCATACATCTTCTCCCTTCAAATAGGCATGGAAACCTTGTTGGGTTATGGTTCCACAGGATCTGCAGTAAATTGTCCAGGTGTCATTATTCACCTGTGAACCTTGATGGCCAGTGACAGCAGACTATTTACATAGTCACGTAAGGAGTTACTGAATAGCATTCCAGATCAGGAATCCAGGTCAATTTTCCTCTTGAGCCATGGGCGCAGATGTCAATTACCACATTGACCCATCCAGGATTAGCAAGAGTATAGATTGAGATCCAGATGTAACAGCTGATCTACTGCAGGAATACACCATTTTGGTAACTGCTAAATGGACAATGATCACAGGATTCGTAAAGATCAATTATTGTTCTGACCTGGTTTCCATAGTGCAGAGAGCAGTATGGTTGGAGTTTGGTGCCTGATGCCTGAGGCCAGAGACATAAGTTTGATAAGTTTGGGCTCTTCAGCCTTGAAAAGGGGTTGAGGACCTTATGGTTTCTCAAGTTCACAGTCCTGACTTTAGCCCGATTTGATGACCTGTACCAGCTGGTCATCTATGCAAATTAAGGTTTCCTGATATTTGCCCTAAATTGAACCTTCACAGCCCTGAACCGGTGACCTCAATGCTGCAGCCCTAGCGGGTCGATAAATATTCACCCCTTTGCTCATCAAGAATTTATCTACCTCTGCCTTAAAAATATTCAAAGATTCTGCTTCCACTGCCTTTTGAGGAAGAGTGTTCCAAAGACTCACGACCCTTAAAGAAATAATTTCTCATCTATCTTAAATGGGTGACCCCTTATTTTTAAACAGTGACCCCAGCTCTAGATTCTCCCACAAGAGGAAACATCCTTTCCATATCCACGCTGTCAAGGCCCCTCAGAATCTTATATGCTTCAATCAAGTCGCCTCTTACACTTCTGAGCTCCAGCAGATACAAGCCTAGCCTGTCCAATCTTTCCTCAAGACAACTTGCCCATTCCAGGTATTTGTCTAGTAAACCTTTTCTGAGCGGCTTCAAAAGCATTTATATTCTTTCTTAAATCTTAAAGCGGACGAAGATTTTGGGAAGGTTGTAGTCATCGGTTGCAGGCCTGCTGGTGGCTAGTCAGGCCTATCCGTGACCGGTAGATTCTCCCACAGTAGGTACAAGTGAAGATGTAGTCGCTGCTGGGGGCAAATAGATCCATCATTCCCGTCTTTTTCTTTTTCTCTTTCATGTTGGTTCTCAGAAGTGTCTGTAGCCCTCCTGATGTAGCATCTCCCGGCATCACAATCTATGGCCTGGCTTCTCACTGGTGGTGGTCGATGTGGCACAGAGAGAGGGACTTCTTCAGGGGCCCCTCTGCTCCTTTTACCCGTGGTCAGCTCTCCATACAACACGAACTTGGGCAGGCCACTGTCGTCCATCCGGGCAACGTGACCCGCACAACACAGTTGGCTTTGCAGGAGGATGGCCTCGATGCTGGTGATGTTGGCTGTTGCCAGGACTTCAATGTTTGTGATATGGTCCTGCCAGCAGATCATGAGGATGCTGCGGAGGCAGCGTTGATAGAAATGCTC
Organism: Heterodontus francisci; assembly: GCF_036365525.1. Classification (NCBI taxonomy): domain Eukaryota; kingdom Metazoa; phylum Chordata; class Chondrichthyes; order Heterodontiformes; family Heterodontidae; genus Heterodontus; species Heterodontus francisci. Next base: position 37,905,100 of record NC_090390.1, on the reverse strand, counting down.
TAGAAGTCGCACATGATGGCGGTATAGGACTCATAACTCTATGCCATATAAAAGGGGGGTGAGAAGTATGGCTTTGTACACTGTATTTGGTCTGTGCTCAGAGGCTGTGGTTGCTCCACACACATTTGTAGATTCTACTGAATGTATGGTTTGCTTTTAAGAGGCTATTGTCCACTTCCTTGTCTATGGTGGCATCAAACAAGATGATGCTGCCCAAATAAGTAAATTGTTTGACGGTATTCAGCTCTGTTTCCTCAATAACAATGCTTGGTGGTCTATATTCTTCTTGGGGTGCAGGCTGATGCAGGAGTTCAGTTTTCTTTAAACTGATTTCTCGTCTCAAGAGTTGTGCCGCCTCAGAAAAATGTGTTATATGTTGCAGGTCTGACTGACTGTGGACCAGGAGAACATCGTCACCGGCGGAAAGTAGTTCACGGATGAGTTTTTCTTGTGTCTTTGGATGAGCCTGAAGACACCAGAGGTTGACGAGGCCTCTCAGTCTGGAGGCGTACGTAAACTCCCTCCTTAAAATCTTCTGTTGCCTGCTGCAGCATCATGCTGAAAAAGATGAATAGGGTCGGGGCCAGCACACATCCTTGCTTCACACCATTGGAGAAACGGAAGGGACTAGAGAGGTTACTGTTTTGCTTGACTTGTCTGTACTGATTTTCATGAAACTGCTTCACCATGGCCAGGAACCTGGGTGGGCATCCAAGTTTTTCAAGGATTTTCCAAAGTCCATCTCTGCTCAGTGTTGAATGCCTTGGTGAGGTCTACAAAAGTGAGGTACAGGCCTTTGTTTTGCCCACCACACTTTTCTTGTAATTGAGTGCAAATACCATGCCTGTGGTGCCTCTATTTGCTCTGAAACTACACTGGCTCTCGGGAGATTTTCTTCTGCAATGGTATGCACAAGCCAGGATCTTCCCAACAATAGAAAGGAGGGTGATCCCACAGTAATTGGAGCTGTCTGATTTTTCTCCTTTGTTTTTGTACAAGGTGATGATAACGGCATCATGAAGATCCTGTGGAATCCTGCCCTACACCCAGCAGGCTGTGAAAAACTCATGGCGCTTGCTGTATAGGGCAGGGCCACCATGCTTCAAGGCTTTGGGTGGAATTCCATTGGCTCCGGGGGCTTTGTTGTTCTTCATCTGGTTGATGGCAGTCACCGTTTCCTCCAGATTTGGGCTCACATCCAACAACAGCCTGTCAAAGAAGAACTGGATGCGATTGATGGTAGTATTATGCATTGTGCACCTGGCACTGAAGAGAGTTTCAAAGTGCTCCAACCAGCGATCCAGGACTGACTCCCTGTCGGTATGTAGGGTCTTGCTATCGGCACTCCTCAGGGGGTTTTTAAGACCACACGGATGCATCCCCGCTCCAATGACACCTGATAAATTACATCTTGGTGCGCCAGTGAGACCTAAAGGATGTCCTGCATACCAGAGTCATGCCCAGTGCTGACCACCAGCTCGTTTGTTCAAAGCTGAACTTCCACTTCAAGCCTAAGCCCAAGAACAGGCCGAGAGCCAACCCATCAAAAAGATTCTGAGTCAGCAATCTGCAAACCACATTTTGCAGAGATAGATATCGAGCAACCTTACAGACTGGACAGGAACATCCTGATCTCACTGTTGATTCCACTCCAGAAGAACTCTGGGAATACATCACAGCTACAGTACTGGATACTTCCAACAAGGTCATTAGACCCAGCACCAAGGAGAATAGGGACTGCTATGATAAAAATGACAAGGGAATTCAAGATCTGCTAAACATAAGGTCAGCTCATCAGGCTCACCTGGATCAGTTGTCCAGCCAAGAGAAAAAGACAGCCTATCAAGCATGCAGCACCCTTCAATGTAAACTGAGGAACATCCAAAATGACTGGTGGAATGCACTTGCAGAAAAAAAAACTCAACTATACGCTGATACTGGTGACACAAGAAGTTTCTACGAAGCACGAAAATCTGCCTATGGATCAGTACATCACACCCATTCCTTAAATAATCAGATCAATAATGTACACAGTACTTCAGATGTGTTCTCACCAATTCCCTGTATAACTGAAGCATAACTTCCCTACTTGTGTATTAAATTCCCCTCACAATAAACAAGAACATTCTGTACCTGCATACTAACCTTTTGCGATTCATGCACTAAGGCACCCAGATCCCTCTGCACCCTCTCACCATTTAGATAATATGCTTCCTGCCAAAATGGACAATTTCATATTTTCCCACATTATACTCCATTTGCCAGATCTTTGCCCACTCACTTAACCTCTCCATATCCCTTTGTAGCCCCCTTATGTCCTCTTCACAAGTTACTTTCCTACCTATCTTTGTGTCATCAGCAAATTTAACAACCATACCTTTGGTCCCTTCATCAAAGTAATTTATATAAATTGTAAAAAGTTGAAGCCCCAGCTCTGATCCCTGTGGCACACCACTCGTTACATCTTGCCAACCAGAAAATGACCCATTTATGCCTACTGTTTCCTGCTAGCTAGCCAATCTTATATCCATGCCAAAATGTTAGCCCCCCGTCTCACACTATGAGCTTTCATTTTCCACAATAACCTTTGATGTGGCATCAAATGTCTTCTGGAAATCTATATACAGTACATCCACCGGTTCCCCTTGATCCACAGCACATAAGTGTTCTTTGAAGAACACTTTGGAAGGATATAATCAACGAATGTCCTGCTCAGGAATTTTGCACACTTCAAGTGGCTGATGCACAAAAATTGAGTGCAGCCATTACACTTAATTGGCATCGATGACTCATTAAAGAGAAGACAATGCACTTAAATTTATGGTTCACCAAGAATACACTTTCTTTTTAAATAAAAAGACATCTGGAGTGGATTCATTCGAAGATTTAGCATGGATGTGCTTTATAATCAAACGACTGCCACAGATTCACAATAATGATACTCACCATCAAACACTGCTCGACTGTATTGAGTAGTGGAGGCTAAAGGCCTGCATGTTTTGTCAAATTTGTTGCCATAATTGCCCATGCTGACTTCAAACTGGATGGCATCCCCAACGTCTCGTTGCATTGTTCCAGCATAAAAGACAGCAGAAAGACTGTACTTGCGCCGGCGTTGATATTTCTGGAATAGGATGATTCAAAGTAAAGTCACATAAGACCAAGTCAATGACTCGCAATAAATCCCAAAAATAATTTTTAAAACTTCTGAAAAAGCATTATGGCATAAAAGAGGAAGAAATGCAATCTCGCTTGGCAAAGCCCACACCTATCTTCTGTCTCCAGAAGCACCGCCTCACCTTATCACAAAGCTGTTCCACTCCAAAGTTTCATTTCATCCTTCTTCTTATCCGACGCATTAACAAAAAACTCTTTCTTTCAGGTGTTAAGGAATGCAAGCTCCAGCAGCTGATGGGGACTAATGCCCCTCCAGTTTCTTCTTCCCATTCATTTCCCTCTGACCCCACCCCTTCTGATCTGACCCCTTGTCGTGTATTCACTATACCCTCTGACATCCCCCTCTCTAATGCTGAATGTTCTGTACTCAGCAAAGGACTCAGTTTTATCCCTTTACGACCCCACCTCAATGAATTTCGCGCTCGGCATGGCATTGAGCTCTTCTTCCGTCGCCTTCGCCTCTGGGCTCACTTCTTTGACCAGGAGCCCTCCCCCAGACTAGCAGACCTATGCCTCCAGCATTCTCCCTCTACCTTGACCCCTCTCTCTGGCCTCTTACCCGCTCTTGATCTTTTCATTGAAAGCTGTTGGTGAGACATCGGCCATCTCAATTTCTCTGCCCCCTTCACTCGCTCTAACCTGTCCCCCTCTGAATTTGCCACACTCCGTTCTCCCAGGTCTAACCCCGAGATGGTCATCAAACCTGCAGACAAGGGTGGTGCTGGTGTTGGTGCGTACCGACCTCTACCTTGCAGAGGCTCAGCGCCAACTCTCAGACACTTCTTCCGACTTCCCCCTGAACCATGACCCCTCCACCGAACATCAAGCTACTGTCCACAGAACTGTCACTGACCTCATGTCTGGAGATCTTCCCTCTACAACTTCCAACCTCATAGTCCCACAACCCTGGACAGCCCGCTTCTACCTCCTTCCCAAAATCCACAAACAGGATTGTCCCGGCAGACCCATTGTTTCAGCCTGTTCCCCTTGTCCTCACTTTCAACCCCACCAGCCTCCACAACCAAAGGATCACCTTCCGCCATATCCAGCACGATGCTACTACCAAACGCATCTTCCCCTCCCTTCCAGTCAGCATTCCAAAGGGATTGTTCCTTCCGTGACACCCTCGTCCACTCCTCCATTACCCCCACCACCTTCCCCTGCAATTGCAGGAGGTGTAATACCTGCCCATTTACCTCCTCTCATTATCCAAGGCCCCAAACACTCCTTTCAAGTGAAGCAGCGATTTACTTGTACTTCTTTCAATTTAGTATACTGTATTCGCTGCTCACAACGTGGTCTCCTCTACATTGGGGAGACCAAACGCTTTTGGGTGACCGCTTTGCGGAACACCTCTGCTCAGTCCGTAAGCATGACTAAGAGCTGCCAGTTGCTTGCCATTTCAGCACTCCCCCCCCGCTCTCATGCTCACATTTCTGTCCTGGGATTGCTGCAATGTTCCAGTGAACATCAACGCAAGCTCGAGGAACAGCATCTCATTTACCGATTAGGTACGCTACAGCCTGCTGGACTGAACAGAGTTCAAAAATTTCAGAGCATGACGGGCCCCCACTTTTTATTTGTAGTTGTTTTTTCTTTTTCCTTTGTTCTTTGTTTATTTTGTTTTAGTTTGTTTCTTCTGTGCCTACCCACTTGTTTTTTTTCATGTTTGTGCTTGGGGCCAGGGCTGTTCATTTTACGGTCAATTGACACCCTCTCTGTACTAACACTTTGCCTTTCCCCACACCATTAATATACTGTTTGCCTTTGTTCTATGACCTTCTGGTCAGTTATTCTCAGTGACCTTGTCCTATCAACATCTCTTTTGTTACCTCTTGCCCCACCCCCACTTTACTTGCTTAAAACCTTTTACATTTCTAGTATCTGTCAGTTCTGATGAAGGGTCACTGACCTGAAACGTTAACACTGCTTCTCTCTCCACAGATGCTGCCAGACCTGCTGAGTATTTCCAGCATTTCTTGCTTTTATTTCAGATTTCCAGCATTCTGCTTTTATCTACTGTACAAATAGGTTTCTCCAGAACCAATATAGTACCCCTACCCCAGTTTGCCTTTGAATTGTGCATCAGTGGGACAAGAACAGGAAACTTTGACAGATTTTACACAAAAAACAAGCCTATCTTCAGCTTGACTGCAAAGTATTTTGATTTCTGGATTCAATAGTCCTAAATTGCCATCACTTCACTGAATGATGGATTATATGGAGAACCTACATATGCACCCCAAAAAGGAAAGTTTCTTCACACGGCTAGCAAAACTATCCTCAATGAAGCCATGAACTTCTCCCCCACTGTGTTAAACCACCAGCTTTGATGGTTATTGCCACAAGGTTAAAGGAAACAAAAGTAAGCAAAGTATCTGGGAACACAATGGTCATGGAAGACTCCAGCTTACCTGGGATAAATTAGCAGCATTATAATGGGAATAAAAAGGAGCGAAAAATGTTTCTGACCATGATAATGGAGTGTTGTTACCCAAATGACCAAAGTCACAGGTTTATGGAGAAGAACCATAGTTAGCAGAACACAAATGTGCTGCATGACTGACCTGAGCCACCAAAACATCATCACTTGGTATGTCCTCCAACTTCTTCTCTGGATTGCCATCGAGCTTAGTGATTAGTTCAACCAATATTCTACCACGATATGCAACTCCCTCACCCTAAAAGGGAAAAGATATTAGCAACAGCTTTTAAAAAAATAAATCTTCCCAGATTCAAAGTCCATGTAGTTCAGAAATTCAAGAGTTGATTTAGGTTATGAATTAATTCTTCCTAGATCATCTGAACAACAGCACGACAGGCTGTCTGCTCCCCATTCAGCATTTGAAGCAATTGTCTGGTTTCTGCACTGTCACACCTGCAGTGTGTGGAGATTGGCTGCTTATTGTAAGGCAATGCAGGTATTTATTCTCATTATAAGACTACAGGTTGAGCATCTCAACTATAAGTAGTTGCTGCAAGTAATAACATTCAAGGTGTTCAGTGACAGTTCAGTGATTTGCAGCTGGAAGTGACAGATGAAACGAAACATCTGCACCATCTCTTCTATTACCAGTTACCTTCCTGACGCAGGTCAGAACTCTCCTCTGGTACCTCACTCAACGAAAGTGCCCAGCATTTGGTTGGCTTGGTTACAAATGCTTCAACTGGATACAGGAAATTTGCAGTGTTTTAAAAATCACTCCAGGCCTGCAGATGTTGATGTTTTGCAGTGGTATAGTTCTGCAGGCAATCGTCATCTTCTGAACATCATTGAAGTGGTCACTTCATGGTGTCAGCATGGTGTATTTTAGCAAGCTTCTTGAGCATGGGAAGGGGGTGTGGTGGGAAGGTGATGAAATCATAGCTCAACTTGTAGTCTTCAGACATACATCAGCCACACTTCCCAGTATGGTTCACTGGAAAATGCTCAAGCCCAGGAACCCTGCCTGATATCTTTTGCAAAGTCCAGGGCCCCAAGGCAAACTGTAGCAGCCCTGGAGTAGAGAAGGGAACTTAGTTAAACTGACCAAGGTCAATTAATTCAATTGAGACCAAGCACCTTCTAGTCTCTGGGCAGGATTTTGCATTTGGGGTCGGAACCCAGATATAGTACCGACGTCAGGGTGCTGACACCATTGCAAGTGGGAAGCAGTCACAGGCCACGATGCTGCCAGAGGTTGGCCCCAAATGGCCAGAGGATGGTTTTGGTTAATTAGAGACAGCAGGCACTGGAAGGAGGCAGGAGGCTGAAAGTGCGGTCCCGATTTAAAGGCACGACAGCAGCCATTATTGTGGCAGCTGTCTTGCAACAATGAGGAGGGGGGGCAAAGGCCAGACACCCTTGAGGTCATGCTGGAGGCTGTGCGAGAAAGGAGAGGGTCTTGCTTCTGGAGGGCGACAGGCATCAGTATTGACCAAGGAGAAGGACTTGGTGGATGATGAGCCTAGGGAAGGGAGTGTAGATAGTCTCAGTCATCTCATTATCCAAAAGGAGGAGGTGTTGGTGTCTTGCAAAGCATTAAGGTAGATAAATACCCAGGGCCTGATGGGATCTACCCCAGAATACGGAGGGAGGCAAGGGAAGAAATTGCTGGGGCCTTGACAGAAATCTTTGCATCCTCATTGGCTACAGGTGAGGTCCCAGAGGACTGGAGAATAGCCAATGTTGTTCCTTTGTTTAAGAAGGGTAGCGAGGATAATCCAGGAAATTATAGGCCAGTGAGCCTTACATCAGTGGTAGGGAAATTATTAGAGAGGATTCTTCGGGACAGGATTTACTCCCATTTGGAAACAAACGGACGCATTAACGAGAGGCAGCATGATTTTGTGAAGGGGAGGTCGCGTCTCACTAATTTGATTGAGTTTTCTGAGGAAGTGACGAAGATGATTGATGAAGGAAGGGCAGTGGATGTTATCTATATGGACTTCAGTAAAGCCTCTGACAAGGTCCCTCATGGCAGACTGGTACAAAAGGTCACATGGGATCAGAGGGAAGTTGGCAAGATGGATACAGAACTGGCTCAGTTATAGAAGACAGAGGGTAGCAGTGAAAGGGTGCTTTTCTGAATGGAGGGATGTGACTAGTGGTGTTCCGCAGGGATCAGTGCTGAGACCTTTGCTGTTTGTAGTATATATAAATGATTTGGAGGAAAATGTAGCTGGTCTGATTAGTAAGTTTGCGGACGACAAAGGTTGGTGGAGTTGCGGACAGTGATGAAGATTGTCAGAGGATACAGCAGGATATAGATCGGTTGGAGACTTGGGCGGCGAAATGGCAGATGGAGTTTAATCCGGACAAATGTGAGATAATGCATTTTGGAAGGTCTAATGCAGGTGGGAAGTATACAGTAAATGGTAGAACCCTTAGGAGTATTGACAGGCAGAGAGATCTGGGCGTACAGGTCCCCAGGGCACTGAAAGTGGCAACGCAGGTGGATAAGGTAGTCAAGAAGGCATACGGCATGCTTGCCTTCATCGGTCGGGGCATAGAGTATAAAAATTGGCAAGTCATGCTGCAGCTGTACAGAACTTTAGTTTGACCACACTTAGAATAGTGTGTGCAATTCTGGTCGTCACACTACCAGAAGGACATGGAGGCTTTGGAGAGGGTACAGAAGAGGTTTACCAGGATGTTGCCTGGTCTGGAGGGCATTAGCTATGAGGAGAGGCTGTATAAACTCGGATTGTTTTCACTGGAACAACGGAGGTGGAGGGGCGACATGATAGAGGTTTACAAAGTTATGAGCGGCATGGACAGAGTGGATAGTCAGAAGCTTTTTCCCCAGGGTGGAAGAGTCAGTTACTAGGGGACATAGGTTAAAGGTGAGAGGGGCAAAGTTTAGAGGGGATGTGCAAGGCAAGTTCTTTACACAGAGGGTGGTGAGTGCCTGGAACTTGTTGTCGGGGGAGGTGGTGGAAGCAGGTACGATAGCGACGTTTAAGAGGCATCTTGACAAATACATGAATAGGATGGGAATAGAGGGATACGGACCCCAGAAGTGCAGAAGGTTTTAGTTTAGGCAGGCATCAAGATCGGCGCAGGCTTGGAGGGCCGAATGGCCTGTTTCTGTGCTGTTCTTTGTTCTTTGAGAAGGCCACCCAGCCAAACCAAGCAGGCCTGGCTGGAGGTGGCAGAGCATGTCAGCAGCCACAGTGTCGTCCAGAGGACCTGGGTGCAGCGCGACAAGAGGTTTAATGACCACCTTCACTCTGGCAAGGTGAGTGCAGCGTGACACCCAGATGATAGGTCTTCAAGTTAAAAATCTGGAATTGAAAGCTAGTCTAAGAATTGGTGCCATAAAACTATCGATTGTCGTTGAAACACAATCTGGTTCACTCATGTCCTTTAGGGAAGGAAATCTGCCATCCTTACCTGGTCTGGCCTACAAGTGATTCCAGACCCACAGCAATGTGGTTGACTCTTAACTGCCCTCTGAAATGGCCTAGCAAGCCACTCAGTTGTCAATTAGGGATGGGCAATGCTGGCCTTGCCAGCGATTCCCACATCCCATTAAAGAATAATAAAAAGAGCCTCTATGCCTGTCTCAGGGTCACATACAGGCAAGAGTAGCCATCCCTTCAAGGGATATCCTTGCCCCCTAGAAGCCATCCATGGAGTCTCAGTGATGACAAGAGGAGCTGCAGCACCCTGGACTACTGGAGGATGAAGGCATCATGGGAGCTGCCAGAATAGTGAGCGCACATATGTATAAAGCACTTTTTGTGGTCGCATACCAGCTGAACATTCAGGGAGTAGAAGCCCTTCCTGTTGGTAAAGGCCTGCTCGGGTCCACAAACGAGACCCGACCCCGACAGAACCCCATCCGAGCCAGAGTCTGACCAGAGTCCTTCCATTTTTTCCTACGCCCGACCTGACCATCAGTTAACTTAGCTTCCGTTTTTCACTTTGTTCCTTACCTGCACAAGCTTAAAATAACTGTAGCAAAACAATCTATAAAGTCCAAAAAGTAAATCAACATTAAACTCACTTACCCGAGATGGTGATAGAGCATATCTGATCCGGCCCAACCTGATTCCGAATGCCAGACCCGGAAGTGCGGCCCAACCTGAACCAGACAAGTCATCGGGTCTCGTCGGGTTCGGGTCAGGTAGCAGGCCTTTACCTGTTGGTGAATCTCACGAGCTGCTCACTCAGTGCCTTGATTGCCACATGGGTGCAATCGATGATGCCCTGCACTTGTGGGAATCCAACTATGGAGACCAATCCCACTGCCCTTAGTGCGTACGAGGCCCCATCTGTTTGAAATTGTATGTAATGCCCAGCTTTCGCGAATAGGTCATCAGCAATCTGCGATATGCAATATGCAATGGTGTAATGCCTTGAGAGATGCCACCAAGGTACACTGCCAATCCGTGGAATGAGCAAAGAAGTTCAAGGCCACAGTGACTAAGAGGTGCTGCCAGGGCATGGCAAGCAGTGCTGTGAGGTCTGAGGTCTTTCTCAACAAAAGGGCACAAATCTCAAATACCAGCCGGAAGCTGCACTTCTGGTTCTGACATGTCCTGATTGTACCGCCGACGAAGAAACTCTCAATGCGCAAGGGTATGGCCTCAGTTGCCTTCCTGCCCCTCAACCTTCTCCTTTGTCCTCCCCATGCCCAGGGCTCTGTTTCTGCACTGGAGGATATTAATCCTCATTGCCTCTAGTCCCCAAATCCAAGCACCTTAATCTCACATCCAGCTGTTGCCCTGCTCACAGGCAGCTGCACTCAACGCTAACTGCAGCCACCTCTTACGTCTCCACAATCCCTGGAGGCTCACGACATCCTAAACTGAACAAGCACACACAGACCAATTGCTTCGCTAATTACTCACCCAATGGCAACTGTGCATCACTGGATTAACACCACTCAAGTGTGGACCCTTTTGTGAGCCCATCTCAATAAACGACGTGGCCATGACTGGCAGCCTGCTGAGCTGCCGCCCCCTTCGTTTTCCAATCCTCTCTGGCTACAGATGTGGTGCCAGAGGACTGGAGACAGCTAACTTTGTCCCATTGTTTAAAAAGACAGAAAGGGATAGACCAAGTAAATACAGGCCAGTTAGCCTAACCTCAGTGGTGGGAAAGTTATTGGAAAAAAATTTGGAAGCATAGGATAAATCTTCATTTAGAAAGACACGGATTGATCAATGACAAGTCAGAACAAATTTCTTAAGGGAAGATCATGTCTGACTAACTTAATTGAAGTTTTTGGAGGAGGTAACAAGGAGGGTCCATGAGGGTAGTGTATTTGATGTAGTCTATATAGATTTAAGCAAGGCTTTTGATAAGGCTCCACATGACAGACTGGTCACTAATAAAAGTCCATGGGATCCAAGGCAAAGTGGCAAGTCGGTACAAAATTGGCTCGGAGGCAGGAAGCAAAGGATAATAGTCGATGGGTATTTTTATGACTGGAAGGAGGTTTCCCCATGAGATTCGACAAGATGCAGTACTAGGTGCCTTGCTTTTTGTGGTATACATCATGATGTGGACTTGAATGTAGTGGGTACAGATGATATAAAATTTGGTCATATGGTTGATAATGAAGAAAACTGTAGACTGCAGGAAGACATCAATATCAATATTCAGGCGGGAGGAACAAATGGAATACAATCTGAAGTGTGAGGTAATGCATTTGGGAAAGGCTAGCAAAGCAAGGGAATACACAAAAATAGTAGGATATTGAGAAATGTAGAGGAATAGAGGGAGCTTGGGGTACACATCCACAGATCCCTGAAGATGGCTGGACTGGTAGATCAAGTGGTCAGAAAGATATACAAACCTTTATTAGCCGAGGCATAAAACATAACAGCTGGGAGGTTATGCTGAAACTATATAAAAACACTAGTTCGGCTACAGCTGAAGTATTGCGTGCAGTTTTGGCCATCACACTATAGGAAAGATGTGATTAGTGGGGAGGCAGTGGCATAGTGGTATTGTCACTGGACTAGGAACCCAGAGACTCAGGGTACTGCTCTGGGGACATGGGTTTGAATCCCACCACAGCAGAAGGTGGAATTTGAATTCAAATAATAAAAAAATCTGGAATTAAAACCTAATCCAATGATGGCCATGAAACCATTGTCGATTGTTGCAAAAACCCATCTGGTTCACGAATGTCGTTTAGGGAAGGAAATCTGCTGTCCTTGCATGTGATTCCAGACCCACAGCAATGTGGTCGATGTTTAAATGCCCTCTGAAATGGTCTAGCAAGCCACTCAGTTGTATCTAACTGCTACAAAGTCACGAAAAAATGAAACCGGATGGACCACCCAGCATCGACCTAGGCACCGGAAACGACAACGGCAAACCCAGCCCTGTTGACCTGCAAAGTCCTCCTTCTTAACATCTGGGGGCTTGTGCCAAAGTTGGGAGAGCGGTCCCACAGACTAGTCAAGCAACAGCCTGACATTGTCTGTAAGGTATGATTCTGAGAGTATGACTATATCCCAGACACCGCCATCACAATCCCCGGGTATGTCCTGTCCCACTGGCAGGACAGACCCAGCAGAGGTGGCGGCACAGGGGTATCCAGTCAGGAGGGAGGCGCCCTGAGAGTCCTCAACATCGACTCCGGACCCCATGAAGTCTCATGGCATCAGGTCAAACACGGGCAAGGAAACCTCCTGCTGATTACTGCCTATTGCCCTCCCTCAGCTGATAAATCAGTACTCCATGTTGAACACCACTTGGAGGAAGCATAGAGGGTGGCGCAAAATGTACTCTGGATGGGGACTTCAATGTCCATCACCAAGAGTGGCTCGGTAGCACCACTACTGACTGAGCTGGCTGAGTCGCAAAGGACATAGCTACTAGACTGGGTCTGCGACGGGTGGTGAGGGAACCAACAAGAGGGAAAAACATACTTGACTTCATCCTCAACAAACTGCCTGCTGCAGATGCATCTGTCCATGACAGTATTGGTAGGAGTGACAACTGCACAGTCCTCATGGAGACGAAGACCCACCCTTACATTGAGGATACCTTCCATCGTATTTTGTGGCACTACCACAGGGCTAAATGGGATAGATTTCGAACAGATCTAGCAATGCAAAGCTAGGCATCCATGAAGTGCTGTGGGCCATCAGCAGCAGAATTGTACTCAATCACAATCTGTAACCTCAAGGCCCCACATATCCCCCACTCTACCATCCTGGGAGACCAACCCTGGTTCAAATGAACAGTGCAGGAGGGAATGCCAGGAGCAGCACCAGGCACATCTCAAAGTGAGGTGCCAACCTGGAGAAGCTAAAAGCCAGGACTACTTGCATGCCAAACTGCAGAAGCAGCATACAACAGAGCTAAGCAATCCCATACCAACGGATCAGATCTAAGCTCTGCAGTTCTGCCACACGCAGGCGTGAACAGTGGTGGACAAGTAAACAACTAACTGGAGGAGGTGGCTCCACAAATATCCCCATCCTCAATGATGGGAGAGCCCAGCACATCAGTGCGAAAGATAAGGCTGAAGCATTTGCAACAATCTTCAGCCAGAAATGCCGAGTTGATGATCCATCTTGGCCTCCTCCTAAAATCCTTGACAGCACAGATGTTATTCTTCAGCCAATTTGATTCACTCCATGTGGCATCAAGAAACGACTGAAGACACTGGATACCTCAAAGGCTGCGGGTCTGACAAAGTTCTGGCAATAGTACTGAAGACCTGCGCTCCAGATTTTGCCACACCCATAGCCAAGCTGTTCCAGTACAGCTACAACACTGGCATCTACCCAGCAATGTGGAAAGTTGCCCAGGTATGTCCTGTGCACAAAACGCAAGACAAGTCCAACCTGGCCAATTACTGCCCCATCAGTCTACTCTCAATCATCAGCAAAGTGATGGAAGGTGTGATTTACAATGCTATCAAGCAGCACTTGCTTAGCAATAACCTGCTCAGTGACACTCAGTTTGGGTTCCACCAGGGCCACTCAGCTCCGGACCTCATTACAGCCTTGGTTCAAACATGGACAAGAGCAGAACTCAAGAGGTGAGGCGAGAGTGACTGCCCTTGACATCAAGGCAGCATTTGACCGAGTATGGCATCAAGGAGCCCTAGCAAAACCTAAGTCAATGGGAATCAGGGGGAAAACTTTCCTCTGTTTGGAGTCATACCTAGCACAAAGAAAGATTGGTTGTGGTTGTTGGAGTCAATCATCTGAGCTCCAGTATGTCACTGCAGGAGTTCCTCAGGGTAGTGTCCTAGGTCCAACTATCTTGAGCTGCTTCAATGACCTTCCTTCAAATATAAAGTCAGAAGTGGGGATGTTTGCTGATGATTGCACAATGTCCAGCACCATTCGCGACTCCTCAGATACTGAAGCAGTTAGTGTAGAAATGCAGCAAGATCTGGACAATATCCAGGCTTGGGCTGATAAGTGGCAAGTAACATTCATGCCACACAAATGCCAGGCAATGACCATCTCCAACAAGAGAGACTCTAACCATCTCCCCTTGACATTCAATTACATTCCCATTGCTGAAACCCTCACCAACAAAGTTCTGGGGGTTACCCTTGACCAGAAACTGAACTGGAGTAGCCATATAAATACTGTGGCTACAAGAGCAGGTCAGAGGCTAGGAATCCTGCGGCAGGTAACTCACCTCCTGACTCCCCAAAGCCTGTCCACCATCTGGAAAGTACAAGTCAGGAGTGTGATGGAATACTCTCCACTTGCCTGGATGGGTGCAGCTCCAACAACACAAGAAGCTCAACACCATCCAGGATAAAGCAGCCCACTGGACTGGCATCACATCCACAAACATTCACTCCCTCCAGCACCGATGTGCAACGGCAGCAGTGTGTACCATCTACAAGATGCACTGCAACAACACACCAAGGCTCCTTCGACAGCACCTTCCAAACCCACAAGCTCTACCACCTAGAAGGACAAGGGCAGCAGTTGCATGGCAAGATCCCCTCCAAATCACACACCATCCTGACTTGGAACTATATCGCCGTTCCAGGATTTTGACCCAGTGACTGAAGGAACTCCCTTCCAAACAGCACTGTGGGTGTCCCGACCTGACATGGATTGGAGCAGTTAAAGAAGGCAGCTCACCACCACCTTCACAAGGGCAATTAGGGATGGGCAATAATGCTGGCCTAGCCAGTGACACCCACTTCCCATGAATAAAAAAAAGACTGAACTAGAGAGGGTACAGAGGAGATTTACAAAGATGTTGCCTGTACTGGTGAAGTTCTTTGGAACAGAGGAGGCCAAGGGGAAACCTAATCGACGTGTATAAAATTATGAGGGGTCTGGATAGAGTGGATAGGAAGGCCTTAATCCCCTTGATTGAGTGGTCAATAACCAGAGGGCATAGATTTAGGGTAAGAGGTAGAAGGTTTAGAGGGATTTCAAGGGGGAAATTCTTTCGCTCAGAGGGTGATGGTGATCTGGAACTCACTGCCTGAAAAAGGGTAGTGGAGGCAGAAACCCTCATAACATTTAAAAAGCACTTGGACATGCACTTGAAGTGCTGTAACCTACAAGGCTACAGACCACGAACTAGAAAGTGGTCTTAGGCTGCATGGCTATTTGTCAGCCAGTGTAGACACGATGGGCGGAATCGTCTCCTCCTGTGCTCTAAATTGCTATGATTCGACTTGACCTGCCCCAGATCCAGCTTAGAACCCACGCCTTCTCAAGAATTACAAACTCGCCTTCAGAGAGCTGACATACTTGTTAACAGGCTTATTGGGGCATTGCTCCATATCTGGCGGATTGCAGGTCCCACCTCCCCACACCTTCTCAGCAAAATTGCTGACTGTCGGAACAGCATCTGGAAACTGGCATGATGGCTGGTGTCGGGAAATTACACCCTGGACCACCTCAGTTCCTGCTCCCCTACGGTCACCAAAATCCTGGTACTGCCTGTGTGGAGTTTGCAAGTTCTCCCTGTGTCTGCGTGGGTTTTCTCCAGGTGCTCCGGTTTCCTCCCACAAGCCAAAAGACTTGCAGTTTGATAGGTAAATTGGCCATTATAAATTGTCACTAGTATAGGTAGGTGGTAGGGAAATATAGGAACAGGTGGGGATGTTTGGTAGGAATATGGGATTAGTATTAATGGGTGGCTGATGTTCGGCACAGACTCGGTGGGCCGAAGGGCCTGTTTCAGTGCTGTATCTCTAATCTAATCTAAATCTAATCTCTAATCTACTCTGATTCAATTGCAACTTTTATTTACCAGCTGAGTTAACAGTGAAGCCCTTATTCCTACATTTCTAATCAGCAAAACAATCAGTTTGACCACTTAGCCATTGCTTCATTTTTGGTGTTGGATAGAAATGCTCATGATGTGGGGTGGGGGAGGTCCAAAAGAACTGGAGGTGGGTCTCATGGATAAGGTGATCTCAGAACACAAGAGAGAGGAGAAGAACTAGAAAAAAAAAAAGAGACACATGTTCAGGGTTGGGATAGGCAGTACCAGAGGTGGCTTTGATCTTAGCCACAAAGTAGTTCATGATTTCCTCACACTTGCTGGAGGAGAGTGTGGAGAGGGCAGGAAAGAAGAGTTCAAGGAAATGATTGGTAGTGGAGAAGAGTGTCCGAGGGTTATCTTTGTTCTCTAGGTTGATCCTGGCATAGTGGACAGTTTTGGCAGAAGAAAAGCGAGGCCCAATATTGCTCAGTATGGTCCAGTACGGCTAAACCAGTTGTATGTCAGATATACTCAAGTCTGCATCCTTTGGACTGAAGGGTCAGTACACAGGAAAATTGAGGAGGATGAGAAAAGAGTAAATGTTTTGTTGGGGACAAGGACATCAAAAGGGTGGAGGTGTTTGAATGGTTAAGCAGATTAATAGCTGTGGTGAACGGAGGGCCAAAAGATATCCCTCGATGTGACTTATACTGATGACATTAGAATGTATTAAAAAGGAACAGAAAAGACAGAATAGCTCTGAGTGAGGATAAAGTTTTAAAAACACTTGAAAAGTTACAATAAAAGGCCAGAGAAAAGATGGTTTTTTTGCTGTGCCCAAATGTTGTGTTTGGAATGTGGAGACCCTCCAAGCAATTGCAATTGGAGACGACACTCATTCGGGAACTGGGAGTCTGGTCAGTTTTGTAGGCTGTGATTCATCTGGTCCATAAAAGATGAGGGATACTTGGGTGTATTGTAGTTATACACACAACTCATTTTCCATCAAAATTCCTGATCTTCAAAAGTTACACAATTGGCTTGGGTCTAGATTACAAAAGTATCCCTTAGCACAAGTATGGAGTAAACGCCATATAATATCTGAACTAATTGCATGTGCCAATTAGAAATGTTTGCTACAAAAATATATCCTACATGGCCAATTTTTTTCCATTGCATTTTAATAAGACTGCCAATGATGCCAAACAAAAGACATGTCGATATGTTAATTTTCATGGTCACATCACCAAAATATTGAGCTCAGACACACAATAGTGATTTTCTTAGTAAAAGGAAGATGATGCATTTACACATGGTTGTTCAATCAGGTAGAAATATGACTGTTTGGTACTCGAACTAACCTTTCCATAGTTCAAGTCTTCATAAGGATCAGCAAAGCCAGTGTATTCCCTGGGGCTCCCGTAAAAGTTTACATAACAAGGCCCAAAAGCTGGAAGAAATCCTACTTCTTCATCTCCTGTATCCCCTATCAAAACACAGAAGGTGATCAACAAAATATTCATCACTGGCATTTTCAAAACATATTTTCCAAAATTTCATTAGTAAGCATATGCGCAGATGCATAATATGCACTTGCAATTAAGGAGATTGTTCTTTTTCAGAGGGCCAAATAAAAGTTTCAAGTTTATCGTCTGAAACACAGGAGTATTGTAACGTATTGGCAATTCCCTTCTTCGGCAGTAATGTTTAAGTTTCAGTTCTTCGGATAGTGTTTTCTAGCTTGGAGCTATTACTTTTAGATACCACACTCACTTGGAGGCCCCATTGATTTGGGTTGGCAAGAGACAAAACTATTGTTGCAGTCCATTGTTGGACAGGTTTGCAGGGGGTGGTGGTGTGATGAAGACAGTTGAAACAAAATGTTTATTTCATTTTACTTAATGCTGGATGGAAAAAAGTACTTTCCCAAAATGTCCTGAACTAGACAATAGAGCATTTATACTTCCTGCACAGTAATGCAACGGTACCAACAAATCTTGTGTACTAATTACATCCATTATTTGCTGTTAATTGCTTAACAGCTCTTACCAGATCACTAGGAAAGATGGCAATTTTCTCCCCCCCACCCACCCATCGCCACCAACCCCGAGCAGGAAGAGGAGAGAATGTAAAGGACAAGTGGCTAGAGATTGATCTCTTTTGTATAGTTACTGTGCCTCCATTGTTCAAGTGTCACTTCCATTGGAAAAGCATGGAGTCACACAAAATATCCTTGTGGGAAAGTCAATTGCTCACTCTTTTCCCTTCAACAGATGATATATAAAGGTCTGAGGCCCCAAGGCGGGTGGGGGGGAATCTGAAGCAATGAAAAAAATTTAAAACCAAAAATGCTACCATGAAATCATCTAACCAGAGCCCAAGCAATCCCTTTCAAATTGACATAAACCAAACTTAAATAAAGAGCATGTAGCTATACTGGTCTCAACAGGAACAGTTTTCAAACCAATAGACTTGTACTGCTACCACAGAATTAAGTAAACCAAAACCAGATTCAAGCATTAGACACAATTCTGTTTAAATTCTTTTAATAAAGTTTTAAAATCCAAATTACTTTTCCCTTAAATTCTGGAAGGGGTTGGGCAAGTTTCAAAATAAGGTGCCTTCAACAAGAGTCACAGTGAAATTGTAGCTATCCTTAAGACTATAGAACTGCTGCAACCAGCAGCACTTGCCACCTGCAAAGTACAGTTGGAAGTTAGCAAGTCAACAAGAGGCAAATCAGCATGGATTTGCTCCCAGAGAGGGCTGAAAACTAAGAACGGAGAAGAGCAAGGATAAGTGGCTAAATAGAAGAGATGAAGAAATCACACGCAAAAGACAGGAGCCCACAGAACTTGAGATAACAGAGAGAAGAATAAATTATGGTTGGGTGGATGTGGCAGGGATGGTCAGGTTTTCAGTATTTTCTGATCACTGGGAGTCAGCATTTAATAGTTACATTGAGAAGGTGTTCAAATGAACCCATAGGACCAAGCGTTAGTTCACAAATGACAGAAAAATAGCTTGGCTAAACACAGACAATAGAAATTTCAGTGCCAGAGGTAGCCATTTATGCCAAGTGCCAGATCCATATTCGAGCCATGTCTTTTTCGATACATACACACACAAAACTTATAGCTAGAGTCTGTTGGTTAAGATCAAACTTGTTCAAATTCCCCTTCAATTGCTCAACCACTGGGGGGCACAGTTGTCATCACCATAGATTAAGTCAGGGCTGTTTCCTTAGAGCTACTAAAAGGACCATGCCAACATCATCACCCTCTATAAAAACAAAGGTGACCGCGGTGACTGCAACAACTACCGTGGAATCTCCCTGCTCAGCATAGTGGGGAAAGTCTTTGCTCGAGTCGCTCTGAACAGGCTCCAGAAGCTGGCCGAGCGCGTCTACCCTGAGGCACAGTGTGGCTTTCGTGCAGAGAGATCGACTATTGACATGCTGTTCTCCCTTCGTCAGATACAGGAGAAATGCCGTGAACAACAGATGCCCCTCTACATTGCTTTCATTGATCTCACCAAAGCCTTTGACCTCGTCAGCAGACGTGGTCTCTTCAGACTACTAGAAAAGATCGGATGTCCACCAAAGCTACTAAGTATCATCACCTCATTCCATGACAATATGAAAGGCACAATTCAACATGGTGGCTCCTCATCAGAGCCCTTTCCTATCCTGAGTGGTGTGAAACAGGGCTGTGTTCTCGCACCCACACTTTTTGGGATTTT
Organism: Heterodontus francisci; assembly: GCF_036365525.1. Taxonomy (NCBI): domain Eukaryota; kingdom Metazoa; phylum Chordata; class Chondrichthyes; order Heterodontiformes; family Heterodontidae; genus Heterodontus; species Heterodontus francisci. Next base: position 37,885,533 of record NC_090390.1, on the reverse strand, counting down.
CTTCTCCCTGCTGCTTTCACATGCGTTCAAATCCTCTGAAGAAGGAATTTTCCTCCACACAAGATCAGGGGGCAGGTTGTTCAACCTTGCCCGTCTAAGAGCGAAGTCCAAAGTACGGAAAGTCCTCATCAGAGAACTCCTCTTTGCTGACGATGCTGCTTTAACATCTCACACTGAAGAATGCCTGCAGAGTCTCATCGACAGGTTTGCGTCTGCCTGCAATGAATTTGGCCTAACCATCAGCCTCAAGAAAACGAACATCATGGGGCAGGATGTCAGAAATGCTCCATCCATCAATATTGGCGACCACGCTCTGGAAGTGGTTCAAGAGTTCACCTACCTAGGCTCAACTATCACCAGTAACCTGTCTCTAGATGCAGAAATCAACAAGCGCATGGGTAAGGCTTCCACTGCTATGTTCAGACTGGCCAAGAGAGTGTGGGAAAATGGCGCACTGACACGGAACACAAAAGTCCGAGTGTATCAGGCCTGTGTCCTCAGTACCTTGCTCTACGGCAGCGAGGCCTGGACAACGTATGCCAGCCAAGAGCGACGTCTCAATTCATTCCATCTTCGCTGCCTTCGGAGAATGCTTGGCATCAGGTGGCAGGACTATATCTCCAACACAGAAGTCCTTGAAGCGGCCAACATCCCCAGCTTATACACACTACTGAGTCAGCGGCGCTTGAGATGGCTTGGCCATGTGAGCCGCATGGAAGATGGCAGGATCCCCAAAGACACATTGTACAGCGAGCTCGCCACTGGTATCAGACCCACCGGCCGTCCATGTCTCAGTTATAAAGACGTCTGCAAACGCGACATGAAATCGTGTGACATTGATCACAAGTCGTGGGAGTCAGTTGCCAGCATTCGCCAGAGCTGGCGGGCAGCCATAAAGACAGGGCTAAATTGTGGCGAGTCGAAGAGACTTAGTAGTTGGCAGGAAAAAAGACAGAGGCGCAAGGGGAGAGCCAACTGTGCAACAGCCCCAACAAACAAATTTCTCTGCAGCACCTGTGGAAGAGCCTGTCACTCCAGAATTGGCCTTTATAGCCACTCCAGGCGCTGCTTCACAAACCACTGACCACCTCCAGGCGCGTATCCATTGCCTCTCGAGATAAGGAGGCCCAAAAAGACTAAAAGGACCAACAAAAAAGGTACTCAAGCTGGGGAAATTTATACTGTTAACTTATGTTGAGAAGCGCGCATCAACTTCTACTCTAAATTTCATTTCTAAATGCAGTGTACAGTCCACTTAATTCAAAGTTGCTTAATCCAAATTATTGCCATGTATTTTTATGCACTAAATTCCCATTTGGCCAGGTTACTTTAAAAAAAAACACATGCACACACACAAAAAACACAAGAGTAATAACTCCAGCAAGTGAGATTGAAAAATAAGCAAAATGAAATGAGGAAAGAAAATAATTTTCTTATTATGCCCAGGGAACAACTTATGTTTGAATTGACAACCAGAATTCTTTGAAAGTACATTTAGAAAGAGATCAAATAGTAACCAGTAATTGTGTCTAATCTTGAGCAGTCATGAATGTATATTTTCCAGTGATTATTTAACAGTTTGTTTCTGTGGAACAAGAACAATGCAAAGAGCTGATTTGGTGCAGGAGGTGCTCACATGCAACTCATCTAGCTTTCAGCTAAAGCAAGTAGGATCACTGTGCATTTTAGCAGCATCGTAGGATTTCATATTCCACACTCTAGATAATAAAGTGGCTGAGAACAGTTTTCAAAATTTGGTTTTGCTTCAGTAATTGGGCAGGAAAATGAAATGAAGTACAACAGAGATTTTTAAAAAGAAAATTTATTCACCAAATTTAAAGAATAGCAAACTATGGAAAATTATTTTCTATGAGATAAAACATTGTCCTATAAAAATTCTGGCAGTAATTGGGAAGCAGCTAATTATCTATATGAGACAACTAAGTACTAGAATTACTGTGATGGACTTCAATCGGTCAGTGAGTAAATACACCTTGTGGTATCAAACAAAACTGTACATACCAGAAAGATTGCAATCCCTGCCTTGTGCTAAGTTAGCCAAACTCAGACAGGCCATCACAATTACCTTCAGTATCTTTGGGTTCAGGGGGAAAATAGATGATAAATTGGCCTGATTGTTGTCCATTAACTTTTGCTGGGAGCAAGTGTTTATGGACTGGCTCACATATGCAGAATGACTGAGGGCTGGGCTGCCAACAACAAAGCCATAACCCTGTGCGAGCCACTTCATTCAGCAGTGGAAGGCAAAAGGAGAGAGAACTAGAAAGCGATTGCATTGGGGGGGGGGGGGGGGCAGCGAGGTAGGAAAGGGTAGTGCCATTTTCTATGCCAATCTGGCAGTTTTAAGAGGGATTTGCAAAGTTTAAAATATTACCACTTAATGCACAGTTGGGCCTACACTGAAAAATTTATAAATCTAATATTTCAGTTGCACAGCCTATAAAACAAAGATTGCCAAGCCAACTAAGAAGCTCAAGTCCAACAGCCAACGTGTCAAAAACATCCATTGCCAAAAGTCTCCATGTTATTGTATCATTTTTAAAGCCAAATTCACCCATTCAGTAATCCATGCTTTGTACATTGTCTTTATCCTTCCCCATCCCACACTAAACCCTTCTTTTGGCAATGGAGATTCAAAGATTAGAGCAAGAAATAAAACCTTCATTTGCTGGAGAAGCCCCAGTTCCCTCATCATCTGGATTGTAGGAAACAAAAATAAGTTAGAACATTACAAAGTAAAATGTCATTAAACCAGTCATAAATGTTGTAGGTACTGCACACAACCAGGGTCAGAATTCACTTACACTGCATCACCATTGAGCACCAATGTGCAGCACCGCTGTGTGATTGCAAGGTTTGATTTTCTTTACCCTTCCATTCTGTGCTAAGTATTAAGTGAAACCATGCACCTTGTGAGTGGGGGCAGGGGAGGTGTGGTGGGGAGAAAATACGATGGTTATTTGCAGGCTGCTGTTGCACACCTCCATACCATTAGCTCGAGGTGGAAGTGGCTTGGGATTTTTACCTGGCTTACTCCTCACAGGATCGGAGGTCCTTAGGGTGTCTAGAAAAAGATGTTGTTGTTTAGGAATCACTACATACCTTGCCAATATTTATTCTATGGTTTTCATGTTGACTAATTACCAGAAGGTGCTCAGTTTACAGTGGGTGGAATTTGATGGGGTAGAAAATAACACATTTTCTTACATTCATTCATTTGGCAACCTACTCAGTTACATCATATGCTTCAAATTGGATGCTGATAAATACTGGCTCATTAGTATGGCCAGATACCTTACCCTTCAACATGCCATAATGGCTAAAATAATGATGCCACACAATGACAATGCTATATATTAGTTAACAAGATAATGTACCAGTTGGAAAATAAAAATAAAAGACACCATAGCAAAATACACAATGTCGTACTCAGTTTTCCTTAAATGACACGCTCTATAGCAACTTTCCATGCAGTAATTTGTTGCTAATTCTGGAGTAAAAGCAAATCTTCTCACCTTCCCATTTAAATAGTGGACCATAAACAAAAGCTGACGTATGGGAGCATTGGACATCCCATCAGCAGGTCATGGCAGTATTTGATGGCATGGTCTTAACAAAAGGCTACCAGACCTTACAAGGTACATTTCATAAACTCAAAAAAATAGCTCTAAAAAGGCTGCCTGATGGAAGGTATCTAGGAAAAATAAGTGTGCATCACAATGTCTGGACAACTTAAATAGTGTTAATGTGAAATGCTGCATTCTTCATTTATGTGCTGCAAAGAACAGAGGACAGGCAGCAATAGTATATTTTAGAAACCTACTGCAATCATTTTGCAGTTACTGTACATTCATCACTACCTACATTTCTTTTACACCTATACCGTAAAGCGCATGAAAATTGCCTATGCTCATCAAGTGCCGGCCTTTCACAACAATCACAATTTGAAACATATTTGGAATAAGTGGAATATACAAAATAATTCAGCTTAATTTCAGAAAGTCCAAGGCACACAAGCAGTCACAAATTATTTTTGCATACTCCACAAAAGGCCCATTATGCCATTATATAATAATTAGCAGGAGAATGCAGATTGGCATCAAAACCAAACACAATGCGTGTAGCATGTGATAATGGTGCATCTAATGGCCACATGTGCATTTTCAGCTACATTAAGAAAACAAGAATTTAAAACAAAGTCAAATGAATGATTCTGGAAACCTGCATATTACAGATTGTATAAATTCTAACAGGTTACTTAAGTCTGGCTTTCATAGAAATGGTCGCACCACACTTGATCCCTGAACACACTTTCACTCGAGACTGGAGCAAATTATCTTCTATCCAGAACTAATAGTGGGGATTGCCAGCTGTAACTAATGCAGTATCCCAGTAACAGGGCATTGAAAAAAACCAACCTTCAACTTCACCTCCTGATGAAGCTATCTTGGAGAGGTACAAAAACACTGTTCCAATAGCATCATTTCTGGTCATCCGATCCCTAGAAGATATTGGTCACATTTTTTGACATTACTGACAGGAACAAAAGCACCATGGTGCACAGACCAAAGCAGCTCTGATCTAGCATTCACATACTTGCACAATCAGGAGGGGAGGGTCACTGGATACCAAACAGGAAAAAGGAACTCTGGCCAATTCTCCATCCCAATCACTGTACCAGCTGAGATCCGTTAATTCACTCTTACTGGTGATTGAACTACGAGCATAGTGTATGGCCCAGTTACTTGTCACTTCAACCAGCCAAACGATCAAAAGAGCTCCAAAGAAATTACAAAAATAAAAACTGTTTGGACTTCTATGCCATGTCAATTGTAATGGAGTTTGTGGTTGGTATCTATTGCCCCTCAACATCACTTTCAAGTTACTGTTGACAGAAAACAAACATAAATGGTACTTGCCTGTGAAGTGGCAATTACTACATTTGTAATTTTGCATTAATGCAAAGTTTTCAAGTTCATGCAAACCTGGTGTCAGAACTGCTTCTGCAACAATGACAACAGGGTGGTGGTGATGGGGTGGGTGGGGAGAGAGCAGGAATGCTATATATTTATGTTCTCATATAAAAGACGAAGCAAAGCAGCCCAATTTTGATGAAAGGATGATAATAATTAGCTGCACAAACTGAGTAAATGATGGGAAAATTTCTCAATGAGGTCAGATCGAGAACACCAAGCAGGCCATGCAATTTTGAGAGCATAACTAAACCAAAAGAAAGGGTTACCTACTTGCTCTGAAGCATTTCAGGTAATGCACATATAACATGTTCCAGTTGAGAGCCACACAAAACAAGCGCAGGCAAAGTCTAAACCTAGATATTTCCCTATATACATATCTCCCTTCAAATGATCATTGCCTTGCCAGACTTTCACTCTTTTAAAGTTAATTCTTTCACTGCAGTCTCAGTCATATTCTTGCTTCAATATATGTGATTTTAAAATTACTCAAAATATCTTACAAATTAAATGAGGAATGTAAAATTTCATTTGTCACCTTAATAAGAGCTGGCTTTTCCATTAAGTAAAAAGTACTGAGAAGCTGTCTGAATTGTGAGGGATAATGGTGGTGGATAGTATGGGAAGCTAGATAATTTGTTGGCAGATAAATTGAGGGGTACAAGAGATATTTTGAAGCAACTTTGGGACTATGTTTTTCCAGGTACTGTACTCCATCTTATGATTGTTGCATTGAACCTATACCATTGTACTTGTAAAGGCAACTCTGGAGGACGCTCTGCTGTAGTCCAGTAAAATCAAGAAGGAAAAAGGAGGAAATTCCTGAACAAACATACTTCAGCAAGTAAAGCAATTGTATGCCTTCTCCGTATACCAAGGGACACCTAAATGTCTTTCACTATTGAAATTCTACCTTGATTGTAATGTGTTCCTGTTATTTCTCCTATACGTCAAGTTTATTATCGTTGCAGATCATATTCACCCCCCAAACAAAACTGAAGGCAAAGAATTTAGCAGACACAAATTTATTTCCTTTTGGGAAATACATCTGTGCTGCAAACAACAGTGTATGCACTCTGCATCAATTTATACTACTTCAAGGTCAGCTACAATACAAGTAACAGCAAATTATTACAGATAAAATAGTAGTGCTGGATTCCTCAATTGTTAGTGCAGTCGAGTACAAATTGTTACTTGCAGACTGACACCAAACTAATCCTGCCAAAAGAAATATTCTGATGAACACTGCTTTAGGAGGGAATTTGAGTGGGTATTATGACAAATCCATCCTTTACTAACAAATTGGTGCTTTTACAACACAGACAGAAGGTTGGAATCTGGGATGCACTGCCTGAAGAGGTGGTAGAGGCAGGAATCCTCAACATTTAAGAAGTATTTAGATGAGCACTTGAAACGACATAGCATACAAGGCTACGGGCCAAGTGCTGGAAAATGGGATTAGAATAGTTAGGTGCTTGATGGCCGGCATGGACACGATAGGCTGAAGGGCCTGTTTCTGTGCTGTATAACTGTGACTCTATGAATCTACAAAAATAGAAAGCAGAGTATTGCCAACTTCCCTTTAAAAAACAGTTTTGTGCCCCATCATAAAGCTAGTCTAATGGTGACCATGAAACCACTGTCAATGGTCCTAAAAACCCATCTGGTTCACTAATGTCCTTTAGGGAAGGAAATCTGCTGTCTTTACCTGGTCTGGCCCACATGTGACTCCAGACCCACAGCAACGTGGTTGACTCGTAACTGTCCTCTGAAATGGCCTAGCAAGCCATTCAGTTCAAGGGCAATTACATATGGGCAACAAATGCTGGCCTGGTCAGCGACACCCATATCCACAAAAACGCATTTAAAAAAATAATTTCTTGGTTTCCCTTTACCATTCACCAACAGTTGAGAATTGTGACACAAATCAAGCATTTCTACAACATCTACACTGACACATTCATTGTTAGTTGAACCCAAAAAAACAATTCAGTCACTGTTGGTTAAATGCAAAATAAAAAATTCAGTCACTGTTGGTTAAAGGCAAAATAAAAAGGGATGAAAGCTTTTGCTTCATACTCACCAATCAAACACAGTCAAGCTTATTCTTTCGCACATAGATGGAAACTGCAGAAGGGAGAGAAAAATCAGTTATGTTATTTTAGAGAGATTCTTCATCTACTATTACATTGTAAAATCTCAGAAAAGCAGTTATGAGAGATTGAATTTAGTCAGCTTTGCTGGATTTCATTATTTACCATATAATTGGTTAAGTGAACATATCTTGTACAACACCTTGCATTCAGTAAAATACCCATAGTATAAGCCATCTACCATTGACTGGCTATGCATGTGCGCACAAGGATATGATAAACAACCTTCAATGTCAACATATTCTTAATACTACTGGATGACTGCATCTGAAGGAAGGCTTATAAACACCCTGTTTTCAGCAGAGATCGGTCATCCTCCTGAACATGTGCAGCAGGTTTCTTTTCCCACAGTGCACTATAACATAGATGTTACGACCAAGGCGGGAGAAATGCACTGTTAATTCAGTCCCACTTCTCCATGGGTCACAGCACATCAATAAAATTTTCAGACCAACTGAAAAATAGTCAATTACATACTCTATTTGTCCTTCAGAATAAAGCGCACCAAACCAGGTTTCTTTAAACAACATTAACTAATCATTAATAAAATAAGTCTTAAACAATAATGAGATAAGTCTATATGCAAAGAATTTTTTTTATTTATTTATTTTTTTAAAAACTCCTTATTCTTTCTAACCCTCATGCACGCATACACATTCAAAAACCTGTTAATCAGGGAAAAAGGATTTTTTGGTTTACAGCTGTTTCTTAAGAATAAAAAGAAAAGAAAATACAATAACTGAGTTTGTCATGTCCTGGTAGGGTGTTTTCGGGTCTGTGAGGTGTCCCAGAGTCGAATAGTCAGATGCCACTTGAAGTCTCTCCAGGCGAGATTGATGAACAGTCTGTGATGGGTAGGTATTCAATGCAATTTGACTACAGCAGGTGCCACATAAGTCTTTCAGAAGGGGTGTAGCAACAGGTCTACTTAGGACTCTCAGCAGCAATATGGCAGTAGAAGCTTTCTTCAGGTTCCAGGATCTCCCAAAACACAGGAGGCAACAGGAACCACACTGGATGCAGGAATTCTTCAGAGACAGGAGGCAATAGGAATCTGCCACTTTCAAATACAGGCCTTCTTGGCAAGACATGCAGGTTTCCTTTACAGAGAGGTCTTTTTCTCAAGTCTCCAGGCAGGTCAGGTCTAAATTTCAAAAGCCTGCTCCTTGTCCAACTCACTTTTATTTTAAAAAGTCCAAAGCGAAAGCAAAAACCTTGTTGAGCCGATCACATGACCAGACAGAGTGTCTCCTCTGTCATTCAAAAATGTTGCTCTTAGGTCAAAATCCCTTGCTATTTCCTTGAAATTGTCTGCTTGCCAGTTCTTCTGTACAGATCCAAATATTACAGCTATTTGCAGGTCAATGTCCACTGAGCAAAAAATCCTTTTCTCAGTTTTCTAGCCAGCAATGCCAGTGTCTCATGAACGAATAATTTAAAAAAAATTTTTAGAACAGAATTCTAACATTTTAGTACAAAAATAAAACCTCTTGTAACATCAAAAATATCTCATCTGTTATGCTGTGGAAAAGGTCATTTTCAAACATGTATAACCTTTCTAAAGTAGCTTGCTACTTCTAACCATAACACGTTCTAGCATGAGATGCTGCTCCAAGTTTGAGCGGAACTCATGAAAATCTCAAATCCACAATTTGCCCAATGTTGACAGCTCTGCTTTATGGTAGTTCCCAAGTTGATATGTCTGCTGCTCTTCCATTCACGTTTTTCATTAAGACTTTAAAACCATATCTGGCATTTATAGCCTCAGCCTATCTATTCACTGGACCATTTTGCAATCACCTTGTATTAGTAGGTTGATATTTAACGTGCATTTCCCGCCAAAAAGGAGCTGTATAATATATTAAATGTTTCTTTTTACTTCCTCCTCACCCCAAATATTATAGGAGTTTATGTTTTTAGTAATTCATAACAGAATCTATAACTCATTAAAAGTCTTGCATACGCATGCACTTCTGGTCTAACTATTACCTGATGACATAAAAGCATGATTTAAAAAATGATAATTGCTAACATGGACATTTTCAATGTTAACCATTGTAATTGCAATCATTTACAAGAACAGCTCCAGTCCCAGGTGCTGTTATTGGTTAGCACTGTGCAGCAAGCTTCAGTTTCTCAAAACTTAACTGACGTCACGCTTTTCCCTTATTTCCCACCAACCCCCCGCCCCCCCACAAGTCAAATAAGTTACTCAGATTTAATTTTTCAAGCTTAATGTTCTTCACAATTTCATAGAATTTCTTCCCCATTTTGGCCCTGTCTCTCTCTTTTCCTTCCCCCACCTTTTTTCTTCTTTCAGTCCTGTTTCTGCCACTGGCCCTTGCTCAAACAGCAACTCTTTCGTTCTTGAAACATTGTCAGGCTGAAGCACCACAAAGCCCTACTCTATTGTGAGCTTCATGGCCCACCTACACTCTCCGGGCACAACAGTTCACTACTGGTTCCATTCAGTCACCAGATTTACAGCCTGTTCTGCTTTTTGAACCAATTATTTTTGGCACTCTTGGCCTTTGACTCTTGTTCCGCAAGACCATCACTCGCCTAATCTGACTCCCCATTCAGCCAATTATTCTGTATCCCCACCTCTATTTCCTTCAGTCCACCCTGTCCCACTGCTTCTTGCTATCAAATGCCTGTCTCAGCACGTCCTTATCACAACTACCCCCTTCTTCCTGCTTTGTGCTCCAACCTGCCCCTGTCCTATGTTTCTATTACTACAACTCCTCCCAAATTCAGAATCTGGGATATTTAAAGTTAATCATTTTTTTTTTAAAAAAAGAATCTTTAGTAACTTCAGAGGCTTATGACCATTGGTACTGAATAAACCATTTTTGAGTCCATTTTGTTCTGCTCAAAAGGCACGACCAATGCTACGTTTCAGAATTTCAAACCAAGTTTGCACAGCGGGAAATTTTTTTAAATTATTCATTCATGAGACACTGGCATCGCTGGCTAGGACAGTATTAATTGCCCATGACAAGGTGGTGGTGAGCTGCCTTCTTGAACTGCTGCAGTCCTTGGGGTGTAGGTACACCCACAGTGCTGTTAGGAAGCGAGTTCCAGGATTTTGACCCAGCGACAGTGAAGGAATGGCAATATAGTTCCAAGTCAGGATGATGTGTCGCTTGGAGGGTAATTTGCAGGTGGTAGTGTACCCATGCAACTGCTGCCCTTGTCCTTCTAGGTGGTAGAGGTCATGGGTTTGGAAGGTGCTGTCAAAGGAGTCTTGGTGAGTTGCTGCAGTGCATCTTGTAGATGCTACACACTGCTGGAGGGAGTGAAAGTTTGTGGATGGGCTGCCAATCAAGCGGGCTGCTTTGTCCTGGACGGTGTCAAGCTTCTTGAGTGTTGTTGGAGCTGCACCCATCCAGGCAAGTGGACAGTATTCCATCACATCTGGCTTGTGCCTTGTAGGTGGTGGACAGGCTTTGGGGAGTCAGATAGTGCGTTACTCGCTGCAGAATTCTCAGCCTCTGACTTGCTCTTGTAGTCACAGTATTTATGCGGCTGGTCCAGTTCAGTTTGTAGTCAGTCAATGGTGACCCCCCCCTTTTCCACCCCCCCCCCCCCCCCAGTATGTTGATAGTGGGGGATTCAGCTATGGCAATGTCATTGAATGTCAAGGGGAGATAGCTAGATTCTCTCTTGTTTGAGATTGTCATTGCCCGGCACTTAAGTGGCAAGTAACATTTGTGCCACACATCAGCCCAAGCTTGGATGTTGTCCAGGTCTTGCTGCATATGGACATGGGCTGCTTCAATATCGGAGTTGCAAATGGTACTGAACATTGTGCAATCATCAGAGAACATCCCCACTTCTAACCTTAGGATTGAAGGTAGGTCATTGATAAAGCAGCTGAAGATGGTTGGGCCTCGGACACTACCCTGAGGAACTCCTCGGTGATGTCCTGGAGCTGAGATGATTGACCAACAACCACAACCATCTTCCTTTGTGCTAGGTATGACTCCAACCAGTGGAGAGTTTTCCCCTTCATTCCCATTGACTCGAGTTTTGTTAAGGACTCCTTGATGCCATACTCAGTCAAATGCTGCCTTTTTTTTTTTAAACTCTCTATCTAACCCCATGCTGTACCTGTCCTGGGAGTCAAATGCTGCCTTGATGTCAAGGGCAGTTACTTTCACCTCACCTCGAGTTCAGCTATTTTGTCCATGTTTGGACCAAGGCTGTAATGAGGTCAGGAGCTGAGTGGCCCTGGTGAAACCCAAACTGAGTGTCAGTGAGCAGGTTGTTGCTGAGCAAGTGCTGCTTGATAGCAGTGTCAACAACCCCTTCCATCACTTCGCTGACAGTTAGGAGTAGACTGAGAGAGCAGTAATTGGCCAGATCAGATTTGTCCCCCTTTTTGTGCACAGAACATAACTGGGCAATTTTCCTCATTGCTGGGTAGATGGCTTTAGGGTCACCACTAGACTAGCTTTTTAATGTGTTGTAATGTGTACTAAAAATGGTATTACGGAGCTAAACCTAGCTCTGAAGGACATTCAAGTTCATGATAAGCAAGGCTTGAACAGATCAGTTAGGTAGTCTAAATCAGTGTGCTTTAAACAAATGAAAGATAGCTAGACATTGCAGTCACTATTGGCACTCATTGTTGTTGCAACAGTTCATTTATTTGAACTTGGCAGGGGCTAAGGGTGGTAGTCAATTTGACTAAAACAAAAAAGGCTTTTTTGAAAAAAAAACAAAAAAAACTGCAAAAGCTAGAAGCAGTGAGACTGAAAAAAGCTGAGAAGGATAATATACTGGAGAAAGGAGTTAGAAAATTAGCTTCAATTAGCTCACAGAAGTGATATAGCATAGCATGTTTGATATATTATGCCAAGTTATATTGCTGGAACTAAGTATCTAATCAATTAAGCAGCATAATGATTCACATCATCTCATCAAGTGTGTGCTTGGTCTGCTTTTGGAGAGGGAGAAGATTCACATGAAAGATGGGGACATCCATTTCAGGTCAAAGGTGACTTGGTTAGACTCTCAGGTCACACTATTGCACTTGTAAATATAAGGCAATGAGAGTCAACTTGATAAGGATGCTCAGATGCTTACCAGAACAGCCAGTCAAGAAAGTATCAATAATAGGTTCAAATTTGCAACAACAATGCAGATGAGAAAACCTCCCCAGGTTTTAAAATTTCAAGGAGGATGAAAGATTGGGAAGATATTAGCATACTGCGTAGAATGCTTTTAAATACACAATGTTCTATGTGTGATGGAAGCCCATATGACTCACTCAACACCAACTTGATCAATAACTCCATTGTAACTTTTGCTACTTATACATCAATAGCTCAGACTTTGAAATTAGCAGACTGAAAACAGAGGATCTCCCACCAAAACTGGTTATAAAGGGACACATACATGAGTCACAACCATGAACCTCCATAGCTAAAATCAGTGAAGTTTAAAATTTTATTCCAATCTGAAAAACAAAATGAAGTGGCGAGGCTCCATCCCCCAGTGTACAACAAAAATAGCAATATGACGCATTGGATAATTTAACCATTTCTCACTGTTGTCGCCCCTTGTAAATTTGCAGCGGGGTAGGAAGGTCTCCAGAACGGCACCACCCCACGCCACCCCCCCCTCTCCACCCACCTCCTCCCACTCAATTTTACAATTCTCTCTATCCCCCCACCCCCAGCCCTCTTCTGCAAGGGGCATAAAATTCTGGCCAGAGCTACTCCTCTGATTCACCATGACCAATGTCACAGGGCATCTACTAGCATATCAAAAACAATAATTGCAGTCAATAAAACAGAAGCAGATCCTACCTTGACTTGAAGGTTGATTATTTGATTCCACTCAGGGTTTGCATTTTTTTCTATTATCTTTGTACAAAGCTACAACAGAACAAAGTGTCAGTGTTACACATGCAGGGAAATGGGGAGCAAGCTAGAATTCTACGCTGAATTCACAGGGAATGGACACAACCAGATTCTCACCTTTTTCCCAGCAAAACCAACTTCCACATAAGGGTCCACAAGGTTTTTCTTATCAGACCCTGCTCCAAATAATGACTTAACAGTTTCTGCAAAGGCATCGTCCACTAAAATGGAAAACAAAAGGAACACGAGAACATTAGTTTGATCACAACTTGGTTGTTAATGTTTCATCAGTGCATTAAACTCAACTGTTAAAGAAAGCCAGAAATAATTTTAATTGATAAACTCAAATCTAAAACATGAGACAGCTTAAATACCAGACACAATCTAGTTTAAATGCAGTGGACCTTTATTCAACACAGTTACACCTCCCAAAGCACATCTCAGAGTTCATATGACCAAACTGGAGTAAGAGAGGAGTTGGGGAAAGGGGTCAAAATCAGTATTGACAAGGATAAAGTGAGACATAGCAAGGCAGAGGACTTGGGGAAGAGAACTGTTGAAGGTAGGTGCAAGATGGCTGAAGGCGCTACTGCCCAGAGTAAAGTGGGGAAAGGAGAACACAGGCACTAAACCAGAATTGGCAGAAAATGTGAACAGTGCAGCTCTGTACGAGTTGAAGCTTATGGGGAGGTCGTGCTCAGGAGGATGTTGAGCATTGGAAGAAGTTGAACCTGGCTCAACATTTCACCAGTGACTGGGGTAAGGCAGAATGGGTGATATTTTGGGAGATGGAAGGAGATGATTTAAGGTTCAGCTCAGGACTGAAGAAAGTACCATGGCTCTGCGCCATGGGGTGACAAGGTTAACAAATTGAAAATGGGCTAGGACTGGGGCCGAGGGTGCAATATTTCTGGCAACAAAAAAAGAATAGTTTTTGTTTTAACATTAAGCTGAAAACTGTGGCTCATCCAAACTGCACGCCCATCAAACAGCTGGATAGCACAACTGCAGTCAGGGAACCAGGGGGAAAGTTGGGCATCAGCTGACCCTATGCCTACAGATGATATCATCAAGCAGCAGCATACAGATGAGTAATAGGAAGGATCCAACAATGGGACCCTGGTGTACACAGCAAGCATGGGACGTCTCATTGCAAGAAACGGGCTGTTAACACTGGGACAAAGAAAAATTGAGCTATAGGAAGCCAGTGCCAGAGTAAAGCATAAAGGATGGCCTATTTGAATAAAAAAAGGTCAGGGCTGGGAAGAAAAAGAAATGTCTAAGGAGAAGGTGGCTGCTGACAATATCAAGGGTGATCAGCATTAGGCGTGGAGTACTTGAACGCTCAAAAATTGAGATGGAGCATGAAAGGGACAAGGGCAAGAAAGCAGTTGGTTGGTCTGCCAGAGCTGATGTTTAGTATGGCTGTCATGGACAATTATGGAGCAGGAACAAAGTAAGGCAGCCAAGCAGATAACATTTTGCACACTACAAAATCCATAAGATGTTTGCAACTTCTGTCAGGTGAAAGGACCAATGGCACTGAGGAGATATGAGGCATTTGTATACCAAAGCCCATAGCCCTCAGATTTGAAGATAAGGCAGGCATTACATTGCTGGAAAATTGTAGGAGTGAAAGAACCCAATCAAATGCTTGGGAAATAGGTACGTATTGCGCATGTACACAACAGTCACAAAACTGGGGTGATTGTTGCGGGGGGGCGCGCGGGAAAGAGAGGGGGTTGGAAGGACAATTGTTTGAAAAATTATTTGTTTCAACATTCTACTCAAATATTTAGGACCAGAAATATTGTTGAAAAATATTATGTCTCACTTAAGAGTTTATTCTACTCTGGCCCAAAGTTTCAATCCTACTTTCTTGCTCACCCCCTACTTGGTTTTCAGTGGCTATTTAATGTTGGGGTTTGGTTTCACAGATAGAAGCTACACTCTAGCATCTTGTTCAAGTGTCAGTTCTTCACTAAATCAGTATTTTGCCTCAGTTTTCACAGTGGAGGACACTAGTATCATCCCAACAGTAACAAGTAATGTGGAGGTTATAGAAAAAGAGAGGAACTCAGAACAGTCATCATCACTAGGGAAAAAATATGGAACAAACTATTAGGGTTGAAGGCAGACAAGTCCCCAGGGCCTAATGGCCGACATCCTAGGGTCTTAAAGGAAGTGGCAGCAGAGATAGTGGATCCAATGGTTATAATATTCCAAAATTCCCTGGATGCGGGAAAGGTTCCAGTGGATTGGAAAAATGCTAATACAATGCCCTTATTCAAAAAGGGAGGGAGGCAGTAAGTAGGAAACTATAGACCAGTTAGTTTAACATCTGTCATTGGGAAATTGTTAGAATCCATTATTAAGGAAGTAATAACAGGACATTTAGAAAGTCAAAATGCAATCCATCAGAGTCAGCATGGTTTTATGAAGGGTTAATAGTGTTTGACTAATTTGCTAGAGTTCTTCAAAGAGGTAACAAGTAAAGTGGATAATGGGGATCCTGCAGATGTAGTATATCTGGACTTCCAGAAGGCATTTGATAAGGTTCCGCACAAAATGTTAATACACAAGGCAAGATCACGTGGGGTTAGGGGCAATTTATTATCTTGGATAGAGGATTGGCTAACCAACAGAAAAGAGAGAGTCGGGATAAATGGGTCTTTTTTCGGATTGGCAAGATGTAACTAGTGGGGTGCCACAGGGTTCGGTCCCCAGGCTCCAACTATTTACAACCTATATTAATGACTTGGATGCAGGCATAGAAAGGTACTATAGCCAAATTTGCAGATGACACTAAAATAGGTGGGATAGTAAGTTGCAATAAAGAAATTTACCAATGGATATGGATAGGTTAGGTGAACGGGCCAAAATTTGGCAGATGAAGTTTAACGTGGATAAGTGTGAGGTTATCCATTTTGGTCGGAAGAATAGAAAGGCAAATTATCTAAATGGAGAGAAACCTCAGAGTGCTTCGGTGCAGAGGGATCTGGGTGTCTTGGTGCATGAATCGCAGAAAACTAGTATGCAGGTGCAGCAGGCAATAAGGAAGACAAATGGAATTTTGGCATTTATTGCTAGAGGGAGAGAGTATAAAAGTAGGGAAGTGTTGCTGCAACTGTACAAGGCATTAGTGAGACTGCACCTAGAGTATTATGTACAGTTTTGGTCCCCTTACTTGAGGAAGGATGTAGTTGAATTGGAGGCAGTTCAGAGGAGGTTCATTAGATTGATTCCAGGGATGAGGGGTTTGTCTTAGAGTGATACAGCACCGAAACAGGCCCTTCGGCCCACCAAGTCTGCGCCAACTATTAACCGCCCATTTATACTAATCCTACATTAATCCCATTTCCCATCACCTTCCCTCAATTCTCCTACCACCTACCTACACTAGGGGCAATTTACAATGGCCAATCTACCCATCAACGTGCAGGTCTTTGGCTGTGGGAGGAAACCGTAGCACCTGGAGGAAACCCACGCGGTCACAGGGAGAACTTGCAAACTCCACACAGGCAGTATCCAGAACTGAACCCAGGTCGCTGGAGCTGTGAAGCTGCGGTGCTAACCACTGCGCCACACTTCAATTAGTAACCTGGAATGCAAGCCATCCAGAGCAGGTGACCTATCCACTCTAAGCATAGCCAGCCTCTCCAATACATTCCGCCTCTCAATTTTCACCATTATGAAGAGAGATTGAGTTGTTCAGGCCTTTACTCTCTGGAGTTTAGAAGAACGAGAGGAGATCTAATTGAGGTATATATGATTAAGGGGATTGACAAAGTAGACGTGGAGGGGATGTTTCCTCTTGTGGAGCAATCTAGAACAAGAGGTCACAGTTTTAGGAAAAGGGGTAGCAGATTTAAAAGAGATGAAGAGAAAGTACTTCTCTCAAAGTGTCGGGAGTCCATGAAATTCACTACCCCAGAGTGCGGTGGATCCTGGGACATTGAGTAAATTGGAGGAGGAGATAGACAGATTTTTAATTAGTAATGGGTTGAAGGGTTATGGAGAACGGGCAGGAAAGTGGATTTGAGGCAGAGATGAGATCAGCGATGATTGCATTGAATGGCGGAGCAGGCTCGAGGGGCTGAATTGCCTACTCCTGCTCCTAGTTCTTATGTTCACATGAGCATGGTCAACACCTGGTCAACTGTGGATGAAGTTAAGTTCAATAATATCCTCAGCTTATTGTCATGACTATGTGTGGGCTTGAGTATTAGAGACTATATGGTACTTGGAAGGGAAACAAAGGAACTCTGTTTTGGGGAAAAGACCTGACCTGGGGGCTGTTGCAAGGTCAGATAAGCAGTGAGAACAGTAAGCAAGAACTCTACAGAAGTCTTCAATAAAAGCTTGTTAAATCCTTGAAGTTAAACTATGACTTTGTGAGATTTTTCAGCCCGAGATGTGTGACACCTAAGTCTGCACACGTGTACTTTCATCAGGAGCAAGTGTATAGCAACAGGATGTTCAAATCTGGATGATCTGTCAGCTACTGATGAAATAACAGGAAGCAACTGGACCACAGGAGAACTCTAGACGGATTACAGAAAAAGGTTGGAATCAACAGCTATTTTATAACCACCGCACGAGACAAGGAGCGGAAAAAGATACCAAGTTAGATTTCACCCCTCCCCCACACCATTGAACCTCGGTGTGGCCTACCCAACTCGACATAGATCCACTACCCTGAATCTACAGGATGACTTCTGTCAATTTGAGAAACTTGGGACACTGAAAGCTATTAAATCTGTTAATCAACCCCATCAAATGGTTATTTGTTTGACTCCCCAACTACATGAAATGAACTGGAGACAAAAGCAGATCGCTGAAGACAAGATACTACAGCTTAAGTAGGATCTTGCTTGTTGTATTTAAAAAAAAAAATTTACTTGGTAAAATTACCATATTCCTCTCTTCAACCAGAAATGCAACTTACTCTGTGGAATATCCTCTGCTCTGTAAACTTTCAAAAGGAATGTCACCCATCGAAGTGTGAGGCCTGCAGGGAGTAGCAGGTTGCTTTCAACATCGTCATATTCTTCATTCACCTCTTTTTTTTCAACCTATTGAACATAGACATTTGTAAAAAGCTGGTGCATTAATAATCAGATAATGGCTGAAGTGAAGCACATTACTTTGCTGTTCCTGCCTCTCACCAACCTCTTAAAACTATCCCATCACAGGAGGAGCTTTGCCAAGAGATAACCCACTGTGATACTGACATCGCCATTGCTCCCGAGTATTCAATGATGGTTTAGGTGCAGTTCAGAGCCTGCTTTCCCTGTAGCCATTGCATATTACTTTTGCCACAAATCCACCTTGCAGCTTTATGTTTGGCCCATCAGATCGAGTCACAGAACAAGGACCAGAATGCACAAGGTTGAGGGCTGTGTCCAGACTGAAGTTGTCCTAATGAATGACAATCAGGTATTGATATGAAACAATTGGGACAGATTCTCCCACTAACATCTTTGAGATTCCTTCTCAAAAAGTGTGAAAAGATTTAATGCTGCACTTTCCAAAGACAATGAGACACCAGGCTAGGGCCTGGGAAATGAAACCACATCACATTATCTCACTTGACGCTTTCTGCAATCATTGAGCGCTGCTGGATGCCATGGGCGGCGCAGTGGTTAACACCGCAGCCTCACAGCTCCAGCGACCCGGGTTCAGTTCTGGGTACTGCCTGTGTGGAGTTTGCATGTTCTCCGTGACTGCGTGGGTTTCCGTCCGGTGCTCCGGTTTCCTCCCACAGCCAAAGACTTGCAGGTTGATAGGTAAATTGGCCATTGTAAAATTGCCCCTAGTGTAGGTAGGTGGTAAGAGAATGGTGGGGATGTGGTAGGGAATATGGGAATATGTAGGATTAGTATAAATGGGTGGTTGTTGGCTGGCACAGACTTGGTGGGCCAAAGGGCCTGTTTCAGTGCTGTATCTCTATAAAAAAAAAAAACTGTTCTGCAGCATAACACTTTTGAAGTCTACTTTTGATTTGAATCGGCCACTTACATTAGTGGTGCCCTCCTTTCAGGGAACAATTGTAGTGACATTTGGCTTATTGCCACTTGATTGGGTGTGGGACAATCAAGATTGTTCTTCATTCCACACTTGGAGATACCCAACAGCAAATCGCACTGATTATCCTATTATTCAATCTGGTAAATGCAGCACACCAGATTGAGAGGCAAGTGGAACATTACAATATTAAGCAAGAATGAGTCCTGCAGTTCTTCCACATACATCCGAAAAGACATTCCATGACCAGCCTTTCTAAAGCTATTTAGCATATCAGGGATTTGAAGTTTTATTCACTTTTTGCAAACATTCATCTTTAAATACATCCCTATATGCAATATACCAAATAGGAATTCAGTAATCAGAGTCACTAGCTGGAAGCATTCAAAAACCATCACTACAATCAATTACTATAAAATAATTCTAACGTTAACCCTCCACATGCATAGGATGTCTCTGTATTGACATCCCTTTTATGTTGCATAAACACGTTATTTTGTAGTTGGAGCTTCCGCCTCCACTGCCTGCACCCGACGTCCCAAAAGGAACATTTCAGCAAGATATTAAGAAAATGTCACTTTTCAGTTTTGATTTCAAGCAATAGAGAACATGAAAAAAAAAACAAACTACGTCTGATTTTCCCAATTCTCTCTGCCCTCATCACAACCCAATAATGCCTTTCAAGATACTCAATACTGATGCTTTAAAAGTTACTGTTTGCATTATAATGAATGCAAATATCAGGTGATCCTAAACATTGCATGCATTTCCACACTGGCATACAGATGCAACTGAAACATTTATACAGCAAGGGCATATGATACATAAATCCTGGGGATAACCCTTATTAATGCTTCAAGTATGAATTCATACACATTCCACAAAAATTTTTTTACCGGCGGTTCATCTCCTGTTGCCAAGACAAACAAGCTGACTTTCATGTATCCCTTGGATCCTGCACTCGTGTCTTCAGGATCATGAAGCAGGAGCCATTTCCTTAGAATAGCATGTCCTGTGGGGTAGTGAAACACTCAGCATAAATGGAGTTATCCAAAATCAGTCACACTAAACTGCCTGACAATAGGAACTTATAGCAGAAGATGCATTTGGTTATGTTCAGTCGTGTGGGGACCATTTACCATCATGTATCTTCTGGCCCATTTTGAATTTAACCTTTTCATCACCACAACCAGGTCACAAGATGGGGATCTGGCCCAGGTGGACTGGGTCAAAGATTGATATGTAAATAAGCAATGGAAGGCCTTCAAAGGGGAGATGGTTATTGTACAGACTGAAGATATTCCCATGGAAAGGAATAGTATCCAAAGCTGGAGCTCCCTGGATGGCTAAAGATATAGTGATTAAAATGAAACAGAAAAAAAGACTTTGATCAACATCAGGTCCACAATTCAGTGGAGAAGAAAGCTGAAAGCAAAAAAGTGCAGAGAAAAACAGAAAATGAGACAGCGTGTATGAAAATAATTCAGCAGATAACAAAAGTAAGCCCAAAATTCATTTATAAACATATAAATAGTCATCAAAGGAAGGGTGAGGCCGATTAGGGACCAAAGAAAATAGATCTTCTAGTGGAGGCAGAGGGCATGGCTGAGGTACTAACAGGTTAAGTGGAAGTACTTCAAAGTTTGGCAGTTCTCAAAGTAAAAATGCCACCCGGTCCAGCTGGGACATGTACTGGATTGTTGAGGGAAGAGAGAGAATTGCAGAGGCTGTGGCCTCAATTTTCCAGTGGTCCTTACAGATGGGTGTGATGCCAGAGGCCTGCAGGATTTCAAATATTGCACACCTGTTCAAAAAGAGATAAACCCCATACTTTCAGGCCAAACATTGCGAGTGGGGACCAAACTAAATAGCATTGAGAAAAATATGGCAAAATCAGCACTGATTTGTTAAAGGCAAATTGCGTTTGACTAACAAGTACTTGCTGGAGAGGGCTGATGAGGTAATACAATTGATATTGTGTATCTGGATTTTCATAAGGCATTTGATAAAGTACCACATAAGACAACTAACAAAATTGAAGCCCATGGGATTAAAAGGGGCAGTGACTACATGGGTACAACATTGGCCTAGGGACAGAAAGCACAGTTAGTGGTGAGCAGTTGTTTTTCAAGTTGGAGGGATGTGTGCAGTGGTGTACCCCAAGGGTCAGTATTGGAACCACTGCTCCTCGAGTATATTAAAAAGGACCTGGACTTGGGTATAAAAGACAATTTCAAAGTTGGCAATGCAAGTATAGTAAACTGTGAGGAGAACAGTGACAGACTTTGACAGTGAAGGACAAAGAAAGACTGGTGTAACAGCCAAACAAATGGCACATGAAATTTAATGCAGAAGTGTGAAGTGATTCAAGTTGGTAGGAAGAATTACAAGAGGCAATATAAAACTAACTGGTATAATATTAAAGGGGATGCAGAAATAGAGACCGGAGGGTGTTCATACAGAAGTCTTTGAGTGACACAACAAGTTCAGAAGGCTGTTAAAAAGGCAAAAGGCATACAATACAGGATCCTTGGCTTTACAGGCAGAGAATAAAAGCAAAGAAGTTATGCTGAACTTTTATAAAAGGCCCCAGCTGGAGTATTGTGGTCAATTCTGAGCACCATACTTTAGGAAGGATGTCAAGGCCTTGAAGAGGTTGCAGAGATTTACTAGAATGTACCAAGGATGAAAATTTCAGTTATATGGAAAGACTAGAGAAATTGGGCAGGAGTGGGGGCAGTGTTGTTCTTAGAGCAGAAATAGTTAAAGGGGAGATTTGATAGAGGTCTTCAAAATCATGAGGAGTTTTGATAGTTTCTCCTTATGTTTCCAATGGCAACCAAAGGATACAGATCTAAATCAATTGGCAAAAGAACTAAAGCAACATGAGGAAACTATTTTTAAAAAATACCAAGCAGTTATGACCTGCAATGCACTAAAAGGTGGTGGAAATAGATTCAAAGTAGATTGACTAACAACTTTCAAAAGGAAACTGGATAAATACTTGAAGGGGAATGAAATTGCAGAGCTATGGGTAAAGAGCAGGCGAGTGGAATTTCCACAGGCACGATGAGTTGAATTACCCCCTCCTGCACTGCTCACTGTATGATTGCAAAAAAAAAAAATCTGGAGCCACTGGCATCCCTCAAAATCTTGAAGTTGTAAAAGGTGGGTAGGTTCCTCACTGCCTCAATAACTAAAGGCCTCCAATTGCACAGCAACAGAAAACAGAATCTCTCACTTTTGGTTAAAACATGATAGAGAAAGGCCCCTTTGAAAATTATTTAAAAAGGGATTGTTACACGGTAGAAAATGCCCCCAAACACCTCACTGTCTTTGTAGCTTTTGCTTTGATGAATAAATTTTGCATTAAGAAATGTTCCTACTGGTAATCCACAAGGTTTTTGTAAAGTGGAACCTGTATTGATTACTGGCAGACAGCCAGCTACTTGTCCAGAATGGCCATGCACTTCTGTATCTCTTAATCCATCACAGTATATTATGGGCGCTAAATTCTGCCTAGATACGACAACCTGAATCCTAGCTATCCTCGGAATCACAAGCCAGGGAGCGTGTGCAACCCCAGTGGAAAAAAGGACAGCTCCCTGGACTGGCAGCCAGAACCTACACTGTTCATTTAGAGAGTGACCCAACATTGAACCTTGGGCCAGGTTCAGTATTTTTCTGGCTGGAGGAGATCTTAGTTAAAGTGGCCACTTGTGACTTATTGGCAATTTAGTCAGCCCTGTGGGAGACGAAGACAGCTCCCATTATAAATGAAGCTCACAGCTACATCTTTGGCACAGGGTTTTCAGTCACAAGTTAGCCATGCATCTAAAAGGATGGTCTTGTACCAAAAACACACAGCAAGCTGTGCCCATCATGCATTGAATCATTGGCCTGTTGTATCCTTCAAATTTAGTGCAAAAGTTAAATTTTTAAAAATTCCATCTAGTCAATCTAAATCCTCATTTCATTCCCTCACCCAAACACACCAATCACCCTCTAGTACCTATCCAATTGGCCATTAATCTTGCATGAAGTCAAGTTTCAGCAGAGTCCTGACCAATACTCTCTAATTTCCCTTCGCTGTGAACAGCCTATTTGTTGCACTGCGTGGTCCCTTTAAGAATGCCAAGTGGCTGCACATGCACACATCTTAAATGGAACACTGCTCGAGTGCAGCCCATTTATTCCCTGCGTGGTGCATTCCTGAATGCTACACAGCTTTGCACCTGCAGAGCTTAGCAGGAACATCGGCCCTAAACAGTTTAATCATGCTATTCAATCACAAGGGGCACCACAGTTGAGCCCAGCCAGTGTCCACGCATGCATATTTCCGGCAGGAATTACTGGACAGCAAATAGAGTTGAAAGCATGGATTCTTTTTTCCTCCCTATTTCAGGAAGAATGATTATACAGCCCTTACCAACAATAAATCAGCTAAAACAGAGATTGGGGCTTGGTCTTCTCACTCTGTACAGTGCCCATTAACTGGATAAATTCACTAGGGGTACCATGTTCTCTTTTGCTGCTGATATTCAACAGACTTCTCTTGAAGGAAAAAAAAGCAAGAGGAAACAGGAATGACATCACCGAAGCAGGAGGATGGAACATTACACACAAGCAATGGGATGATGTAACCACAAAAAAAAAAAAAAAAAAAAAAAAAACTTACAGTAGCAGCACACTAAGCCTCAATAGGAAAGGGGCCAGACATAAATAGAATAACTTTTCCTACAAATGTCTAGCAGTTCTGGGAAGGAGCAAGAAAGCATATTTTCCCCACAAAATTTTTAAAAATGATGCTACTCACCAGGTTCATCATACACATAGCCAATGTCCAGCTGAAAAACAAATAAAATGGTTAATTTTAAATCAAGTCTGACAAGCTCAAATCAGACAGCACTTGGAAAATGGTAATGGGTTATTATCTGGGAATTGTGAAGACTGCAGTAGCTGCCAATCTAACCTTTTGTGTAGGATTAAAAACAAGCAATGCTGGAAATACTCAGCAGGTCTGGCAGCATCTGTGGAGAGAGATGACCTGAAACGTTAACTCTGCTTCTCTCTCCACAGATGTTGCCAGACCTGCTGACTATTTCCAGCATTTCCTGTTTTTAATTTCAGATTTTCATGTAGGGTTACCTTACTCATTTTAAATATTCACCATGAAGTAGGTTAGCACACTTTTCTTTCAGTGGTGGGAAGAGAGCTGCCTTATTAAAGCACTGGTAGAATACCAGAGACAGGAGTTGGTAGTAGTTTGCGACTGCTTTAAGACAAAACTGGCCAGAATTTAGCAGTGACCGTTAGAAATGCTATTAAAATTAATGAATGATGTAGCTCAGAACAGTCTGAAACCTTGGAGCTCCTAGCATTTAGAAGCAGCTTCAACTGTCCCTTCACCCTAATAACTAGTTGTCAGAACACTCAAACTGCCCTACACTCAAATTTATTAAATGTACAAAAGAAAAGGCAGAATATAGTTGAAGTTGATGATGGGGGATTCAGCAACGGTAATGCCATTTAATGTCAAGGGGAGATGGTTAGATTCTCTCTTGTTGGAGATGATCATTGCCAGGCACTTGTGTAGAAAGTTACGTTCGTGCCACACAAGTGCCAGGCAATGACCATCTCCAACAAGAGAGAATCTAACCATCTCCCCTTGACATTAAATGGCTTCACCATCGCCAAATCCCCCCCACTAACAACATCCTGAGAGTTACCACTGACTAGAAATTGAACTGGACCAGGTCAGAGGCTGGGAATTCTGCAGTGCTTAACTCACAACTGGACTCCTCAAAGCCTGTCCACCATCTACAAGGCACAAGTCAGGAATATGATGGAATACTCTCCACTTGCCTGGATGAGTACAGTTCCAACACACACAAGAAGCTCAATACCATCCAGGACAAAGCAGCCTGCTTGATTGCCACCCCATCCACGACCTTCAACATTCACTCCCTCCATCACTGACACAAGTGGCAGCAGTGTGTACCATCTACACGAAAGCTCCTTCAGCAGCACCTTCCAAACCCACGACCTCTACCACCTAGAAGGACAAGGGCAGCAGTTGCATGGGAACACCACCACCTGCAAGTTTCCCTCCAAGTGACACATCATCCTGACTTGGAACTATAAGCACCATTCCTTCACTATCGCTGGGTCAAAGTCCTGGAGCTCCCTTCCCAACAGCACTGTGGGTGTACCTACGCCACATGAACTGCAACGGTTCAAGAAGGTGGCTCACCACCACTTTCTCAAGGATAATTAGGGATGGGCAATAAATGCTGGCCTAGCCAGCGAAGCCCACGTTCAGTGAAAGAATAGAAGTTCATGAAATGAACTTTTAATCAAACTCCTAATTCCAAACAGGATTAAAAGTCTGAGGAGGAAACAAAGCATATGGACTGGACATAAATCTACACCCCCTTTCCCTGCAAAATATGGTTTTCCATTATTTATCTCAACCAGCAGCTGGAGCTGAAACAGAAGATACTTGCATGTACAGCAATGCTCAGATTTCCTCCTCCAGTTCTCTTGCAGTTGTGAAGTAGGCCAGGGGTGGGGGAGGGCAGTGGTGCTGTAGGGAACTACTCTGCAATAGAGGAGCCATCAGGTGCAGTAGCAGCTATACTTTTTCCCCTGACCATTACCTAGTGAAGCTACCTGCATTGACCACTTTCAAGTCACCCATTGTCCCATATGTAAAGTTTGTTGCAACATCCAACAAATCAGGAATAGGAGAATAAAAACCAGAGGCTTCTTAGAATGGTTAAAGTTAAAAGTAGTTGTACTGATTGAGTTATGAAACGCTCAGATCGATGTAACATTAATAGTTAGACCATTAAGAAAGTGGTTTTAAAAACTTACCTTGAATTCTCCCATTAAGGAGTCTGATCGCAGTGAAAATGAATTGTATACCTAGGGAGAAAGCAATAAATTAAACTGGTCTCAGAAGTTCCCTCACAAAGAAGAGTTGCAATTTATTGCGACACTGATAGAAACTTACCCTGATTAGGATTGATTCATCAAAAAGCTCTTCTGGTGAACGAACTACATTATAGAAGAAAATCTGATAACAGCAAAACACCATTGGTTAATAATGGAACATGCACAGAAATATACTTAAGAATAAATGCTACAGTATGCTCGACAACTAAAGGGACGATTCCACAATCCTACACTCCCAATAGGGAGATGCAATGGCACGAGAGTCAGACAAAGTGAAATCGTCCCTCAAGACTCATTCCAGTTGAATTACCATGACTAAAAATCCCCTTATACAGCCACAACATACTGAAATATACAAAGTAGACATGGACAAAACTCTGTCCCCCCAAATCTTTGAAGGGATTTCAGTCCTCCATTTAGATAATGCAGTCTTGTGCATGTTCTTGCTATAGCTGATGACATCTTTGAGCTGGTTTTAGTTGTATTGTGTCAGAAACTGAACTGAATCACAGTTATGTATGTATATGGAGTGTGCGTCAACCACCATTTTGCATGCACAAAGTCAATTTATGCAGCTATATCTTTGGCTAAGGTGATCAATTACGCTTCTTCCAATCTTTTTCTCTCCCACCCATCTACCCCAATACTAATATTGCAGAAATAGTACCACCCTGCAGTCAACAGGTATTTAGGACTCATTATAATCAGGATATTTATTTCATTAGGAGCGGAGGTGTCAATTAGGGGGTGAAAGGGGGGGGGAAGAAAAAAAAAAAGAAAGTGATTTTGGAAAGCCTGAAAAATAGGCCTCTATGGAAAGACTGGAGACTGGTGATAAGAAAGCCTCTCGATCATCAAGGACTAAGCATAAATCCTCCACAACACAACCGGAGAACGACTTGACAGAACTGATGTTACTTCACTCTCTCCCCAATACTACAACAAGTCGGACTATTGTTGGTTCCTTCGGAAATATGACACTATGGCAAGAAAGGAAAATGCATCTATATTCAGGAGGTTTCCATGTCAGTATGGTTACCGATACTTTCTTTCTAAATAAAAAGCAGTTCAATATTTGTTTGGAGAATTTGGGAGGCGGTGGGAAGGAAACAATTCTTCAGTACAACTCATTTATAGTCAACTCTTGATTAGCAACACTGCAGAAGTGAGGAGGAATTCCATGGAGAAATGCTCCCACACCAGTGACCCAAATATGGTCCTGGGCCAAAAACAGAACCTCCAGCTTTGTTTAATCTCCAGTGCACGCTGAAATTTAATTTCACAAGTACGCATTCAAGCTCAGGAATGTAAATTGTACTTTGGACTGATGTATAAAAAGAATAAAACTACTTATGCCGTCAGCTTCAGATCACTCTCCCTAGGAACAAAATTAGAAACTCAGCCAAACAAAATACATCTGTATTTTGTTACTCACACTGGAAAAACACTGGCAGCCCTCACTGGGCATCTACATTGAATACTTTGCAGCAGTGAAATGCTACTATTCCTGAGGGGAGGAAACTGCCATTTGCTACACAGGAATGTGTATCTGGCCTCGGTTCATCAACACCATTGATGGTAACCAGGGAGAAGTCAGTTCCTCAGACTAATCAACCATTACTGCATCAGAAACATAGTTCTCCAATTACTTACATCTCTCATGTTCTCAGGAGCTCAAAGTACTTTACAGTCAGTCAATGAAGTACTTTTAAAGTGTAGTCACTGTTATTTAAGGGTCACAGATGCAGCCAATTCGCACACACCAAGGTCCCATTAATGTCAATTAGTATTGATGCAGAGATAAATGTTGACAGACACTGGGAGAACACCTCAGCTCTTGGAGTAATACAATGGAATCTTTTACATGTGAGGGGGCAGTGGTGCCTTGGTTTAACAGCTGATCCCAAAAGATTGGACTTTCGACAGTGCAGTACTCCCAGAAGTAACAGCCTAGATTAGGTGCTCAAGCACTGGCAAACAATTTAAAGAATTATGTAAATTTCAGCACAGAAGGACACTATTGAGCCAGATGTTAAAAAAAAACAACTCGCGATGTCCAGCGAAGCAGTAACTCAAGTTGTGTAAACTTTGACCGTAACTGGGAATGTTTAAAAGTTCAGATATTTAGTGGCTCAGTTCAGTGGAAACATAGGTTTTCAGTATTAAAAATTTAACAGTACAAAATAGAGTTACTAACTAACCCCAGCTAGCGAATTTTACTTGATAGCGATTAAGGTTTCCCTGTACCTCATCAAAATGGGGATTATTTCCTCTTCGAATCCTTGTCCGATGGGTCTGATTACAGACTGACACTTTCACAACAGGCTTTATGTTATTACCAGACAACTGACGAGCTGAAATTATCCTCACCCGAATCTGCAAAGATAAAATGGCACGAGATGCAAAAATTCTGCATCAAATATTTTAGGAAAAAAAGACAAAAGATCTTGCACTCAATTTTAGTGAAAAGTGAAACCATCTCCCTTTTCAACCAATTCCATTCTAAATGAATTACTGGAGAGATGGTCTAAGATAGAAGTGTTACATTTTAAAAGTAAACCTTCCAGCTTCTACAAGTTGGGTAGCGAATTATCCGAATTACTTCAAGAGAAGACATGTTCTGTAGCCATCATGGAATTGTTTCCCGCAAGTAAGTGATATCAGAAACAAACTTTACAGTAAGCCTACTAAATGGAAATTCCAACCGAATAAACTTTATCGAAAAAATGCTACATACCTGGAAATCCTGAGGTTTGTTTGAAAGCAATCTCTTGCTTTTCTTCTTCTGGAGCCGCTTGCCAATATGTGCTGCTGTCTGGCCTGGTGTACTGGGAACCACAGAAGTGCCTCCTCCTTCACCTTCCCCATCTTCATCTGTGAATGGCAGGATGTTCAATCAAAATCACATGAGCACAATAGTTTACACACTCGTCTCAATCTAGACAGGAAACCTAATGTCCTCTGTGCTTTCATTCTATTAAATGCAGTGTTCACACAAGATGAATCTGAACACATCCTCCCATGCTAGCATTAAATTGTTAGTGCCAGGTAAAGACCAACTCCAACAAGACACACTAATCACCTCTTCCTGAAATTCAATGCTATTACCATAGCTAGTCACCTATCAACAAGCTGGGGACCATAATTGACCAGTAACTCATTTGAACTAACTACAGAAAATCAGTGGTTACTACAGCATCTGTAACCCTTGCCCTGGCTAACTCAGTGTTCAGACTGGGGAATCAAACCTGGGACATTACTGGTTTTTTTTTTATATTTTATATGTCGAGGGGGCCTTTATTCCTCAGGCCCCCTTTACATACACACTTATATTTTTAAAATCACTATTAAAAACAGATAAATAAACAAAAAACTCAAATTAAAATGCCATTCTCGGCGTCGACAATGCACTCCAGTCCCTGAGGTGCCCACCGGTCGCGGAAGGCCTCAAGCGTACCGGCGGACACCGCATGCTCCTTTTCCAGGGACACCCGGGCGCGAACGTAACCGCGGAAGAGGGGCAGGCAATCGGGGAGGACGGAGCCCCTGACGGCCCGCAACCTGGACCTGTGAATTGCAACCTTGGCCAGGCCCAGGAGCAGACCGACGAGGAGATCCTCCTCCCAGCCCAAGCCCCTCCGCACCGGGTGCCCGAAGATCAGGAGCGTGGGACTGAAGTGCAGCCAGAATTTGAGGAGCAGCCCCTTCAGATACTCAAATAGGGGCTGCAACCTCGCACACTCCGTATAAAAGTGGAACACGGACTCGTCCAGACCGCAGAAAGTACAGGTGGCCTGGGAGTCCGTGAACCTAGGGACATTACTGGTTTGTACCCAGCCACCATGAGAGGAGACCCACAAATCATCATCATTGTATTTTAAAAGGAGTTTTGAGTATTCATTAAAAATATTTTTCAATTTTCCCCTGCCTTTTACCAAACAATGTAATAAAAAAAATTGTACAACAAACATGGCAACTGTGGCCCTTCTTCAAATAAAGGCAATAGCTCTATCATGGCAAATACTTTGGAGGTAGAAGATGGAAGGTACATTCTCTCAACTGAAGACAAACTCTACCTTTATACAGTTTAAACAACTTTCTCCACCTCTTTTCCCAACCCCTAAATTCCCTCCCTCCTTTCAGAATTCCTCAGGGCACACAAAGTGCATATGCATTTTCTGCCAGGCACATCGGCCACTTGCTCCCAAGCCTTTATCGATGATCATTCTAATTACCTTCTTGGAGACAAGTGTTGATCTCCTAAGTTCCCTCTGATGGGAGATTCATGGAGTCTCCATGCAGCATAAATAGGAAAGGGGAGGCTGACAACTCTACCAACAACTTATTTAGAAAACCTTCATGTGAAGTTTGATAATGCTAATTTTTATTGCTATTATTCTTCTGTCCTCCTGTCCTGAAGCCAATGACTTTTCCTGGGATATAGTTTTACCTAAATCAGTAGCCATCCAGTACCACACTGAACTGTACATTGAATCTCACCAATGAGGGCAATAGTCTAGTAACATGACCTATTTTGCCTTCAGGAGACATTCAGAAGCAATCGGAGAACGCGGTGTGATCTAATTTTTGTCCAATTACTATGTGATCAATCATTAGACCTGGGCAGCTCTCATCTGTTACAAGGATGAGAATAAAGATGCAGGGCCTGGTTCACAAGAGAATCTATGTTATGTGATCGCCTTTATGAGTAACGTACCTTTAAGATCTTAGTATGCTAATGAGCCAAGTGCCAGGATGCAGTCATGTGACTACTTGCCAGACACATACTGCACTGTAACAAAGCGGCAAGTCCTGCAAATAGATAGCTCTGTACTGTATATATTAATTAGCTGCTAAATAAATCTCGAGATCTTCAGCAACCTGAACTTCACGCATCTCATTTATGTTGCATCAAACGACATAAAAAAGCTTCTCATTGCAGAATGGAGCAAATGTATCATGAGAAACATGTTCATAAAAAAAGCTGGAATTAGAAAACATGTGGTAGACCAAGTTGACTTGCTACTATAAAGCATCACTGTCACCTCCAAATGTAGATTAAACAAAAAGACAATGTTGACATCAAAAGAATGGTTCCAGTAATAGCCATTGAATGAACTGGTTAAATTTGACTTGCCCTTATTCCTATTGGGACTGTCAATCAAGAAAAAAAAACTAATATTGTTAGTTGTCCCTTGTTTAAAAGCATTCAGTGCCTGACCAAAAGGAACAGTCATTGGTGGTGGGGGGGCTGCTGAGAACCACCAGCCTGCTGCTGCTGCCAACAACCCCCCCTCTCCCCTATAACGCCTACTCCACAAAATTCCTCCCACCATCACTAAATGTGGCCTGGGTCGTTCCACAATCCTGGACGCTGCTGGATGCTGTTCCAGCAGCAGCCACCACCTGCCAGTGATGCTAGAGAGCACAATCAGCTGCCAGAGAAGACGCCAGGGAAGGCAGCTGCAACCAGCGACCCAACACGAACCCCGCGCCCGGAAACCCCACCTCGACAGATAGAATCAATGGAGGAGGAGGCAGCAGATGGACAAACTGGTCAGTGGCAAATGGTACAAAAGAAAACCACAAAAGAAAAAAGATCTCCAAAAGAGGAACAGGTCACCACCCAAAACAGTGGCAAGAGGAGGCTACCAGCTGAGACAGATTACTGCAGCTACTCCTCATTGGACGAGAAGGGCCAGAGCGACAGCATCCGCAAAAGAAACAGCAGAACTCAAAGGAGCTGGAAGATAAAGCCCCCCAGCTCCAGGGCACTGGAAGCTGTGATGAGCCCAGCGCGCCCCAAACCCAAAGCGCTGACCACAGCGACATGCCCAGCGCATCCCAGCTCCGGGACACTAAGAGCAAAGAAGCGTCTGGAGCACTCCAGCTCCTGGGAAGCTGGGAGCAGTGATAACTTCGAGGAGAAACAGAGGGGAAAGACACCAACGGCAGAGGACAGCCCAAGCCTTGCTGCCTACAAGAAACCCCCTCCCCCGATGTCACCCCAGCGGAACAAACCCTGCATGAGAAACCAGGAGGGGTTTCTGAGCCCAATGAGTGCGAAACAGATTGTGTACACTATAGGTATGCAGGAACATACCGAAGGATTGGGACCAGCAAGGACAAATGGTGTGGGAAGCAACATCTAACTTAAAAATGGGTATAAAGACGGTTTCAATTAACGTGCGTAGCATTAAATCCACTACGCGATGTGTTCGACCTTGGACTACCTTTGCCAAAGCCGACCTACTGTTTCTGCAGGAGTGTGAAATACCACACCTCACCACCTACAGGCAGTGGTTGCGATGGTGGTCCCATGGGCCATCGATCTGGTCGGGGTAATGATTCCCGTTCCTCCGGCCTAGGTATTCTGCTGCGGGGAGCTAACCGCAACATCTCCGAAGTTAAGGTGGTGGTAGGCGGCTGCATCCTCGTAGCAGATGTAAAGTACAACAATGCTCCGCTCGATCAACATGTATGCCCCAACTCAATGCAGCGAGCGACTGACGGTCCTTCAGCAGCTCCCACTGCTGCTGGTAACATCTAGACCAGTCATTCTAGGCGGTGACTTCAACTGCATTATTAACGTAGCTGGACAATCTGGCAATGACAGCAAACTGGACGCTATGTCCAGATTCCTGATGGAAACAGTAAAAGATGTCAAGCTGCAAGACGTCTTCAGCAACCATGCAGACAGAGCGCAATGTAGATACACCTGATCAAGATTGGACGGGTCTTCCCGTTCCAGGATTGACTTCCTGTTTGTGTCCCATGCTTTCACGGTCAGAACCATTGACGTCAAGCCGGTGTTTTTCTCTGACCACTGCCTCTTACTGGTTGACTGTCACTTACAGGATGACCAGCGGGTTGGCAGGGGGACATGGAAGCTCAATGTTACACTGCTAACCCCAGAGAATGTTGAGGAACTCAAAAGGGATTACAAAAGGTTGGAGAACCGTGAAACCCCTCTGAGTCTCCAGTGCACTGGTGGGAAGCGATCAAGGAGAACATAGAGAGATTATTTATCTTCAAAAGGTGTTCAGAGGGTGAGGGAGAGACAGAGGGAAATGTCCCGACTGCTCCGGCTACAGTCGATGAGGGTCGAGGTCAAGGAGTACCTCCATGAGGTGAAGAGCCAGCAGGCCTCTCTCTTTGCCACGGAGGCCTCCAAGATCATCTTCCGGTCCAGAGTCTGCTCCGTTGAGCAGAATGAGACGTGCTCGCGTTACTTCTTCCAAAAGGTACACAGAGAGCTCTGTGATCAGCAGTCTGAAGGAAGAGGATGGCTCGGTAACGTCTTCGCAGTCCGACATACAAAGGATCAGCAAATCCTTTTATGCTGGGCTGTACGATGTGAAGCCCACAGACAGCAGAGCCTCCCAGTCCTTCCCGTCATCTATAAAGGAGGTCTTAGATGACAGCATGAGGGAGAGACTGGACAAACTACTAACTCTGGATGAGCTGGCAAGGGTCATAAAAGGTCCTTCGAGACGAGTAAAACTCCCGATGGCTTACTGGTTGAGTTGTATTCGGCCCTGTGGGACTGGGTCAGCCCAGACCTGCTGGAAGTCTGCTTCTGGCCAGCAGCATGTCAGAATCCATGAGGAAAGGCATCATCACCCTCATCTACAAGCAGAAGGGGGAAGTGGGCGGAAATCAGAAATTGGCAGCCCATCTCGCTGCTTAATGTTGACTACAAGATTCTGTCCAAAGTCAGTCAGTCAAGTCTAGTCTGCTCTGGAGTTGGTGATTTACCCTGACAAAACCTGCACTGTACCCGGCAGGAAGATCTGATAGGCGATCGTATCCCTGAGTAGCGCGAGACTATGTACGGGACAGGAGGGTGGACACCTGCCTCATCAGCCTGGACCAGGAGAAGGCTTTTGACAGGATATCACACCTACATGATGGATGTGCTTTCCAAAATGGGGTTTGGGGGAGGGATTCTGCAATTGGATCAAACTGCTCTACACAAACATCAGTAGCACAGTCTCAATCAATGGGAGGGAATCAGAAAATTTCCCGATCCAATCTGGAGTCAGACAGGGCTGTCCTCTCTCCCGTCTTGTTTGTTTTCTGTATCAAACATTTTGCTGAGTCTATTAGGAAGGATGCGGGCAAAAGAGGTGTGACAATCCCAGGCAGTGGAGGCACTCTGGTAAAAACCTCCCTGCACACGGACGACGTCGCCGTCTTCTGCTCGGATCTGCTGTTCTTTCGCAGACTGATGAACATCTGCGACCAGTTTGAACTGGCCTCGGGAGATTAAGTTAACTATGGCAAGAGTGAGGCTATGTTCCTTGGGAACTGGGCCGACCGATCCTTTGTCCCCTTCACTGTCAGGTCAGACTACTTGAAGGTGCTGGCGTGCGCCAAAACCTGGCGGGACCGAGTAGCCAGGGTACACCATTAGCTGAGCATGTGGGAGCAGCGATATCTCTCCACTGTGGGTAAGAACCTGGTCATCAGGTGCAAGGCACAAACGTTGTTGCTGTATGTGGCACAGGTCGGGCCCATACCCCACTCCTGCGCCATGGCGGTTACCTGAGCCATTTTCTGCTGATCCAAAATGGACTGGGTCCAGAGGGACATGATGTTCAAACCTCTGGATAAAGGGCAGGAAAAATGTACCCAATGTCACCCTCATCCTGACTACCACCTTTGTGTGCGGCTGCATCAAACTGCGTAGAGCCCCAGTACACAAACACCAAGTGTCACTATGTGCTGAGGTTCTATCTGTCCCCGGTGTGGCGAAGGATTTGTCTGGTCACGTTGCCGCGTAACGCTCCATCCAGTTGGGCTTTGCCGTACCACCTATTCTTTGTGGGAATGCTTCTGTGGGAAAACACCTTTGACCACCAATCCATCAGGCAGTGGTCTGCACGGAATGTCCTGAAGGCCGTACGGGAAAAGGACATGGTGTATCCTGCCAGATGGTTCCCCGAATGGACGGCCAAAATCATTTGGCAGAATACCTCATCACCAGACCTTTCAAACAAGCACCAAGATGTAGCTTGGCTGGTGGTGAGAAGGGCCCGGCCCGTCAGATCCTTCCTGCACGCCTGGAATCTCGCTCCCCTCTGTACGCTGCCCTTGAGGTGGGTAAGAGAGTTGCCCACCTCCTTCTGGAATGTGTCTTTGCAAAGCAGGTGTGGAAAGAGATGCAGTGGTTTTTGTCGCGGTTCATCCCAAGCAGCTCTAACACAGGAGTCTGTTCTCTATGGGCTGTTCCCAGGGACGCACACCGAGATAAACATCAACTGCTGCTGGAGGACCATCAATTCGGTGAAAGACGCTCTTTGGTCTGCCCGAAACTTGCTGGTCTTCCAGTGCAAAGAGTCGTCCACGACCAAGTGTTGCAGACTGGCACATTCCAAGGTCCAGGACTACGTGCTGAGGGATGCACTAAAGCTTGGGGCAGCCGCTGCAAAGGCTCAATGGGGAAAGACCACTGTGTAAGGTCCCCCCACCGAATTGAAGGGAGGGGCTGGATCCATGGGAAACCCCTCGGGCTGTATCCAAAAAATATGGGTTTGCTGCAAAATGTACATGGCATGTAAAATGGAATGGAAGGGATGGGAGGCAACTGACTCCTGTATTGAGGAAAACTGATTTCCTTTGCACTTTTGGGAATGTCAACTCGGTGTTGTTTGGAACGGTTTTGTAATGTATTTTTCATTAAACAGATTTTTATGAAGTATATTTTTTGGGGAAAAAAAGCGCAAATGAGCTGCTGGCCTCTGATTAGCCAGCAGCTCTCAGCAGGTGAAACTTCCTTCCCTAGGGTCCTGATCCCAGGAAAGGCCCGCTGATGGCCTGAGGTGCCTGATTGG
The DNA here is from genome assembly GCF_036365525.1 of Heterodontus francisci. Classification (NCBI taxonomy): domain Eukaryota; kingdom Metazoa; phylum Chordata; class Chondrichthyes; order Heterodontiformes; family Heterodontidae; genus Heterodontus; species Heterodontus francisci. The sequence continues at coordinate 37,849,696 of NC_090390.1, read as the reverse complement.
CTCATTATATGGCAAGCCTTCCCCAAAAGGGGTAGAACCTGGGTCTCTCACCAGCTATCCAGCCAAAGGTAGAGACTCCTGTTGCCTCCATAAAATTCTCCCCCCATCCCTTGCAACAAAGAACTAATGAAACTCCATAGCTAAGTTTCACTGACAGTTATGACAAATGCACAGGCTAGCACAAAACCTTTTGACCAAATTAAACTAGTTTTGATTAATGCAAGGGACACATTTCAAATTAGAGCCAAAACACACCTCAGAATCTAGCTTGGAATTTACAAAACAGCAATCTTTTACCCAATTAGCATTACCAAATATTGTTTTAGCTTCAGTACAATATAAAATCACTCCATTCAAGTAGAACTAATTACGTAGCATTGTTCAAAATTTGAGACTGGGAAAAAAAAAAATCCACTAACACAGAGAAGCCTTAGGTCACAAGTTATGCATTGGCATCATAAGCTGACTTTCTGGCTCCCCAGAAAGCCTTTTCTGAAACTCAGGTTAAATATAGAATATACAAGCAGCACTTAACTCCCAACTATACTTCATGTGATTAACAACACAGCTGATTCATAAATGTCACTATGTCTCAAACAATACAGATATTATAAAGTGAAGATCAGTTCACAAAAAAACCATTGCATAGTCATCTCTGAATCATTTCATCTGACAAGAGCTGCAACTGATTAAGTAGAGCATTCATAGTGGCAATTGTGGGAGGAGTCTGCTTATACACTGTATACAATGCATGATGTACAAATGTACGCTGCACCTCATAGAACTAATGTTAGCTAAATCACTGACCAAACATTTGCTCATCTTCTCAGATCTTAGAGAGTGAGAAAAAGAAACAAGTTTACAGATTATTAAGAGTGAAACGCACAAAAATCTCTGCATGTCAGGGAAGTTTGACGGTTTCACAAGCATAAATTAATATATCAATTTACTTGAGTGTTTGCAGTATTGCCTTTCTCATCAGTAGCTTCAGTTGTGATCCCATTCCACAAGGCACATAAAATTGTGTATTTCAGTCCACAACAGCTAAGCTTCTAATAGCTGAATCATAGGTCAACTCAGTTTAAATTAGTTTCCTCTTCAATGTGTCCTATTTGTTTAAATGCAACATTGACTGAAAATATTTAACGGCCCACAAGTTTCAGGCTGGGTCTGGAACTACCAATGTAGAGTACTGATGTGCTTCCCATCAGCTGGTCATCAACTAACAATGTACCACATGTGGACTGTTAGCCCAAGCAACCAATAAACGCTATTAGGTCAGACTATGAAAATCAGAGATAAACTCCCAATATCCCAACAAGTTTACTTAGTGCATTAGGGTTCAATATGAGGCCATGGAGTATTCTGCAGCCCAGCTCTCCACCTCCGGCTTTTTTGCATTATCCTACTCCATGTATATTTGGGCCTTTGCTCAAGTCCTGCCTTGCTGAGTATTTAACCAAGCTAAGATTCAATGCTGTTCTCTTTGCTTTTCCTTATCAGCAGAAAGTAGTGATGGAAGGCATTAGCTTTCTAGTTTTCAAACAGGAATAGAAAAATGGTGAAAAGCAACCCCCCACCCCAACCAAACAAACAGACCTACTGCTTCGTTCTTTTCCACGGAGCAAATGGCTGGCGGCCACTCTGTGGTACCCATGGTGACATGACTGAAAACAGCAAGTCACTATGTGGGGTTACGTTGTGGGGGTTTGGCAGGGGCTGGTGCGGAACGACAAGAGGTTTCTCCCTGCATTTTTACACTTCCCTGCGTCAGAGCATAAACAGCCAGTTCTCCTCCCATTCCTCTTCTCTACTCTAACGGTTTGCTCAGAGGTGCATTGGGAACACATCTATTATCAGCCTTTGGGTTCCATTCATTGTGGGAAGGGAGGACAGAAAAATGTGAAATGCATGGGCAGCACAGTGGCACAGTGATTAGCAACGCAGCCTCACAGCTCCAGCGACCTGGGTTCGGTTCTGGGTACAGCCTGTGCGGAGTTTGCAAGTTCTCCCTGTGACCGCATGGGTTTCCGCCGGGTGCTCCGGTTTCCTCCCACAGCCAAAGACTTGCAGGTTGATAGGTAAATTGGCCGTTGTAAATTGCCCCTAGTGTAGGTAGGTAGTAGGAGAATTGAGGGAAGGTGGGGATGTGGTAGGGAATATGGGATTAATGTAGGATCAGTGTAAATGGGTTGTTGATGGTCGGCACAGACGTGGTGAGCCGAAGGGCCTGTTTCAGTGCTGCATCACTCTGTGGCTCTATGACATGGACTGTGTTCAGTGCCTTCCCATTAAATGCTAAGTGTGAACGTGATGCATTTTTTTTTTTTTTAAATGATGTGGCACAGGCTATTGAAGCTTTAACCCCTCAACACTGCTCCTAAGAATGGGGAAGATACAGCTGAATTCTTAAAACAGTATAATGTTGGCATAAAAGTCCAAGCCACTGGTTGACTGCTCAACAACCTCCAAACTGGCACAGACAAATAAGACAGTAACTCATGTGGCCTTGTCAGTCAAAATACATTTTGCTTTTGCATTAAGACACACTTGTTTGAGAAGGGATACCACATGATGGAAAGCTCCGTGAAGACCAGGATGCAAATTTGCTTAATTTGTTTGTACAGCTTGTGTAGAAATTTCTGATGCAATCAGCTTCAAAAATAGTTTGGATTCAATCTGATTGCAACAAGTTTTATTACAATAGAAACTGACATTCAATACGACTAATCCTTTAAAGGGTCGACAGAATCTGTATTCTGAGCAGTAAATATTTTAATGTCTCATTAACCTTTAAACTACCTGGAACACTCAAGTTCCAGATAGAAGTAAAACAATACAAAAAGATGTTACAGATTTGATTACCTATACCTTATCTGACAGCCTTGTTTGTGGGCTGAATAATTCACAGGAGGGTGTCATTCATCAGTCAAACAAAGCTTCCCAAAATTAATTACATTAGTACATCATGGAAATCAAAAGCAAGTATGACTTTGAAAGTCAAATGTATTGGAGCTGGGTGGCCAACATAGTTACTCGCTTCACAAAATCACAAAGGTAACAGATAAGGAAAGCTTTTCTGCCTATCTTAATTTATCCACTAAGAATCTTACGCTCTTCTCCAATGCAGAATCAATTGTTTCTAAAAAAAAAAGATGGCAGGGTTTCTGCCTCCTCTATTCTACCCAGAGCACCGTTCACTTTGTGAACAGACTTATCTGATCAGTCCTAAAATTTGCCTTTTGCACAAACCAATGTCCTCTTGCTCTGGTCTCAACTGAATTAAGTACGAGTAATATTCACTTTTACCATACCTTTAACCATCTCCTATACAATTACAGGACTGCCTCTCAGATACTTCCTTTCCAGGATGAAGAGCCTAAGTTTCTGCTGTTTTCCTTCATAACGCAGATCATTGACCAGAGGGTACAGCCTCATGGCTCTTGTTCACACAGTCTTATAATGGCATTTTTATCTCAGTGATCAGAAGCACACTCTGTAATCAAGGTGTGGACTGACCAGAACACGATACAGTTTGATCACAGTCTTTTCTGACTTGCATTCAACTATTTTGGCTCTACAGTTCAACATTGCTGCTCTTTTTGTTGGACATTTGGAGTGTCAAGTCTACAAAGACTTGTAGGTCTATTTCAACACCATCTGAGTATACCTACTGTTAATTTTTCCTTCCTATATACGAGTACCTTGCATTTGTCTGCATTAGATTTCTTGTTCTAGAAGAAATAATTGATCTAACTCACCAATTTGAGCTGGTTTCTCCAAATGTAATACCGTTCCTAGCTTGGTGCTAACAAACATGACCGCATATTTATTTTGAATCCAAGTCATATGTAAATAAGCAGCAGTGGTCCCAACATTGAGCCCTGGGGCACCCCAGTTATTATTCTCTCCTCTCTTCTCTACCCATACCCATCTTCTAATGAGTATTTGCAGTTTTCTATCCTTTAGCCATTTTCTTATCCATTCTCAGGGTTTATCCAGAATCATCAGAGCTGGGAGTTTGACTAAAGCCTTCAATGTGCACAGTCTACCTTGACTTCCAAAACACATTTGACAATGTTCTAGATCTTTCCACAGTCCAACTAGGATGTTACTTCTTCCAAGTAGTCAAGGAGGTTGGTCAGGTATGACTAGCCAAATCTTCAAAAGGGGACTGCCTACTGTGAATATATCAATTCCTTTTTAAAGCATGGAATGGAAGCTAAACTAGTAGGTCTGCAACTGCCAGGGTCAGTTTTATCCCCCTTTTTGAACGTAGGCTTGCATTGGCTCAATTCCCATCCACTGCTGTCTCACCAATGTCTTGTGACTCCCTCCAAATGGTCAATGCCTCACAAATCTCCACCCAACTATCTTTCAACACTCAGATTACACAACACAATTTATAGTTATACACAATTAGCTGTGCCTCAACCCACCTACATATAGTAATATCTTGGAATTTTGCATAATGCTCACTTGTTCATAGTACTAGAATAACTGATCCATTTGAGGTTAACTTAAACAAAGCTAAACTATTCTTCAATGAAAAACCTACCCACCCTATGAAAGGCAAAGAAAAGTTACTTCACAATGTAGATGAGAACATATAGAAAAACTTAATTACCAGTCCCACGGCCAAATGTAAATTTTCCTGTCATCTAATTCAATCTTAAATTATCTACCTTAAGAGTAAATGGCCTGCTTAATTCTTGCCTTTTTTTAAAAAAAAAAAACACCTGACTCCCATTACAAGTGAGGCACATGGATGAGGTTGTATAGACTGGCCTTCCCCACTTTCTTTGAAACTCAGCATACCATTGTACAGGTATATGCGCATCAAGTAATAAAACATGTAAATAGCATGATTAGTAACTGGTTACCATTAATAACCAAATGAAAACTTACCCCCTCCATCAGCTTCCTGTGCTTCGGAGCTTCCAAGTTCAGATGGGTTAGGTGGTCCAGATCCAGCAGGTGCTTCATAAGTGGCCAGTAGATTTATAGTTCCCTGGAAAATTATTTTTTGAAGAATGAAAATTGCATCATCAGAGACTTCTTAAAATGCAGTGATGCTGAAATCCATTTTACTTTGCTGGAAATGAGGACAGTTGCAGCCATTACATTACTGAAATGTTTCCAATGCCCAATAGGTGGTCAGTTGCCAGGGAGGAAGTGAGGATCATTAAAGCATTCAAATACAACTGTACAAAAGTTGATTACTAAACAAATATATTCTGTGACCCTTCTAGTAAATACTTCAAAGTAGACAACATAGAAACAGGAGTAGGCCATTCAGTCCCTCCAGCCCGTTCCGCCATTCAATTTGATCATGGCAGATCTGTTTCTCAACTCCATCTACCCACATTTGTTCCATATCCCGTAATGCTCTTGCCTAACACTAAAAAATACTCAGTTTTGAAATGAGATTGACCTAGCCTTAGTCTTAATTCCAGATTTCCACTACCCTTTTAGTGAAGTGCTTCTGACATGACTCCAGAATAGCCTAGCTCTAACTTTAAGGCTATGCCCCCTTATTCGGGAGTTTCCACCATTGGAGAGCTTTTCTATACCCAAATCCTTAAATCATTTCAAGCGTTTCAATTATATCCCAATTAAACTTCTATATTCTAGGGAATACAAGCTTAGCCTAGGCAACTTTTCCTCACAATTTAACGCTTAGATCACTGCGGCAAGTGCGTGTCACATCCCCTCAAAAGTCCAATATATCCTTCCTCAGGTGCAATGCCCAAAACTGAACACAGCACTCGAGATATGGTCTAACCAGAGTTTTGTACAATTGTACCATAACTTCCACCCTTTTGTATTCCAGCCCCCTTGAGATGAAGGCCAACATTCCACTAGACTTAAAAATGACATTTCATAACAGTTCGCTAACCTTTAGTGATTTACGTACATGGACCCCTAAATTTCTCGGCTCTTTCACAGTTCCTTGCTGACCATTGGAGAATATTCTGATCTATCTTTGGGTCCAAAATAGAGTTCACATTACCTAACATTAAATTCCATCTGCCACTAGTAGAATGCCCTTTACCAGATAATGGAACTAGGCCTTAGATTAAAGGGCTCCACAGAAACACCAGAGCGAAGAGTATTTATTCCAAGCCATGAAGAGACACAAGCCAAGATTTGAAAAGCAGTGAAAATCATGAAGTAGTCAATGAATTCTAGGTATATCTTGCTGGAATTAGAAATAAGTCATCATATTATTGGTGGATAAAAGTTATTAAAAAGATTACATTTGCATGTACTGCCTGCAAAGCCTTATTTCTATTTGCGTCAACCATTCCTATTATAAATTCCTATAACCACGTGTGTCATGGACAGTTAATGTTAACTTGTCATGCTGCAATTACAGACTTGCACCAGTAGCAGCACGATAGTGCCTCAGTTTGGACATTTTATAACTCCTTGTACTGTAACCCAAGTTCTCTGCTCCAATCAACTTTACTTTTTCCAAATTGCCACAAGTTTTCATATTTACAAAGACTACAAAATTCCCTCTTTCATCGACTGTCTCTCCATATCTATATATGGACCAAATCGTATTTGCATGCCTTTAAGTTCAGATTGACATTTACTAGAGTTAAATTACATATGCTAGTCAGAAGTAGGTAAACTATTTAAATGTTAAAATACTAAAGTAATAACTGCAGTGCATTATGTGCAACACTTTACCCTGATGCAATGCAGCTCTGGAAGGACTGTGTTACAACACAGGTTCTTAAGTAGGTGGTTCAACACAAGCTTACACAATTAAATGTTTGCAGTAACATGTGTGGGTTGTTTTTAATTTCCACTTCACCAAAATGACTCAAATGAATGCATTCCTGCTGCATTGATGAAATTACCCTGTTGTTACTAGGGCGGTTCCACGAACTGATAGCCAGAGAATTTTTTTTTTTTTAAAAAAGGCTTCACTAATCTGCAGCATTTCCATCCTTTATAAACTCTGAACTGATTTTTAACTAAGCTCAGGATGAACTTACACACAAAATCAAAAACAACCTTCAGATAACTTCAGCAAGCGTAAAGTGTGTTTTATTGCATTCATCACAGGTTAATGTTCATTCATTCAAGTCTTTGAGTTTCTGTACTAACACAATTGAAAATAAATTACAGACTAGTTGTTTAGATCAATGATTCCTGGTTTGTTGCTAGGAAGCATAATATAATGCACAAGCTGACATTCCTCACATGGTTCTATGAAACACAACTAGTTGCTGCTACAGAGCTGAACACTAACTCTTGCCGAGTTCAAAAAGAAAGAGCAAATAGAGGGTTGGATAAAAGGGCAGAAATATATAATGCAGGAGGGCTGACAGTAGTCAAGTTGATACTGCTGCAGGAAAGTATCTAGAACATCAGCACACACAATATTTGTTGGCAATAAATATGTTCCCACTCATGATTATCCAGCCTCAACATTTTAGATGCACGTAAGTAATGAAAAGCCTTCAATCTTATTGCATTGAGAGTCTGAATTTTGGGTCCACCACATCTAACTTCTACTGCCATGGTGCACTAATGCACTTTGGCAGCGAGTCTTCATTTTCCTTTGTGTAAATTAGACCACTCAACAATTACATAGAAAAACTCTTCACTACACTACAGATAATTGGAGGATATAACAAACTTAGTCTTTCCACAACCCCGGGGCTAAGTGAACACCAACTGGATTGTGTCGCAGGTTTAGATTTTACTTACCCCAGTTGGCTGTTTCTTTTCAGTAAGCAATGGGATATTCTTGAAAGGTAATGTCTTTTGGCCACTTGCGAGTTCTCTCAAGGATATTGTTGCAGAACCAATAAACCTAAGAGAGACGACAAAACTTAGACAATACTCGAAAGAGAGGTGTTTGATATTAAATGCCAGCATATTCCAGAAATGAAAATAGTGAAGAAATAATCCACTTAAACTTTGCACAAGACTGTAGACATTAATCTGTCACTCTTTTCAAGTAGCATTTTCTTTTAAATAAAAGTTCATGGGTTGTGGACATTGCTGGCAAGGCATACTTATTGCCCACTCCCAATTACCTTCGCAAAGGTGGTGGTGAGCTGCCTCCTTGAGCTACTGCAGTCGGTGTGGGGTAAGTACACACACAGTGCTGTGAAGAAGGGAGTTCCAGGATTCTGATGCAACAACATTGAAGGAAAAGTGATATATTTCAAAGCTAGGATGGAGAGAGACTTAGAGGGGAACTTTCAGGTGGTGATGTCCCCATACGTCGGCTGCCCTAGTTCTTCTAGGTGGTACAGGTCACTGATTTGGAATGTACTGTTGAATGAGCCTTGCCAAGTTGCTGCAGTGCATCTTGTAGATGGTACACACTGCTTCCACTGTGCACCAATAGTGGAGGGAGTGAAGGTCGAGGGCAGTGGATGGGAGGCCAGTCAAGCTGGCTGCTTTGTCCTAAATGGTGTTGAGGAAGCTGCACCCATCCAGGTGTACTCCATCACATTCCTGACTTGCACCTTGTAAAATGGTAGACAGGCTTTGGAGAGTCATGAGGCAAGTTATTCACCTCAGAATTCCCAGCCTCTAACCTGCTCTTGTAGCGAATGTTACTTGGCGTTTATCAAACCAAACCTGAATGTTGTCCAGGTCTTGCTGCATGCAGGCATGGATTGCTTCAGTATCTGAGGAGTGAGAATGGAACTGAACACTACAATCAAACATTCCCGTTTCTGACCTTACGATGGAGGGATGGTCACTGATGAAGACACTAAAGATGGTTGGGCCAAGGACACTGACCTGAAGAACTCCTGCAGTGATGTCCTGCAAGATAAGGACTTGTGGTGTTGGGGTAATATATTAGCCTGGATAGAGGATTGGTTAACAGACAGGAAGCAGAGAGTGGGCATAAATGGGGCATTTTCAAGTTGTCAGGCAGTAAATAGTGGGGTGCCGCAAGAATCAGTGTTGGGGCCTCCGCAATTTACAGTCTATATTAATGACTTGGATGAAGAGAGAGAGAGAGAGATAGAGAGAGAAAGGTGAGCTGTGGGATGTCTAGAGGCTGCAAAGAGATATAGACAGGTTAAGTGAGTGGGCAACAAGATGGCAAATGGAATATAATGCAGGGAAATGTGAAGTTGTTCACTTTGGTCATTAAAAACAGAAAATCAGAGTACTTTTTTTTTAAAAAAGGTGCAAAATTGGTAAGTGTTGATGTCAGAGAGACTTGCGGGTACTCGTACAAGGAACGCACAAAGTGAACATTCAGGTGCAGCAGGCGATTAGGAAGGCAAATGGCATGTTGGCTATTATTGCAAGGGGATTAGAGTGCAGGAATAGATAAGTCTTACTAAAATTGTACAGGGCTTTGGTGAGACCACACCGGGAATACTCTGCAGTTTTGGTCTCCACATTTAAAAAAGGATATTCTTGCACTGGAGGCAGTGCAGCAAAGATTTACTAAAGTGGTCCCTGGGATGAGGGGGTTGTCCTATGATGAGAGGCTGAGTAAATTGGGCCTATATTCTCTGGAGTTTAGAAGAACGAGGAGTGATCTAATTGAGACATAAAAGATTCTGAAGGCTTGATAGGGTAGAAGCGGAAAGATCGTTCGCACTGGTCAGGGAATCTAGAACACGGAGACACAGTCGCAGGGGTCAATAAGACTGAGAAGAGATTACTACACTCAAAGGGCTGTCAATCTTTGGAATTCTCTAACCTAGAGGGTTGTGGATGCTCCATCATTAATACATTTAAGGCTGGGATAGATAGATGTTTGGTCAAGCAGGGAACCAAGGGATATGGGGGATCAGGCAGGAAAGTGGAATTGATCAGCCATGATCTTATTGAATGACGGAGCAGGCTTGATGGACCATATGGTCTACTTCTGCTCCTATTTATTGTGTTGCTGTGTTCCTGGGGCTGAGATGATGGAGGCCAACAACCAAAACAAACTTCCTTTGTTCTGGGTATGATTCCAGCCTGTGGACAGCACCGCCACCCCCCACAACCCCTCAAAATCCCACTGACTTCAATTTTACAAGGGCTTCTTGGAGCCACATTCAGGCAAATGTCACTCTCACCTCACCAATTCAACTTTTTTTTTAATAAAAGTAACGGCCAAATATGCAAGGAGATCTGGTACAGAGTGGACCTTATGGAACCCAAACTGAGCATCAGTGTGCAGGTTACTGGTGAATAAGTGCCACTTGATAGCACTGTGATGATACAACACTTTGCTGATAATTGATGGGGCAGTAAATGTCCTCCTTTTGGTGGACAGGACATACCTGGACAATTTTCCCCTTTAGAACTTAAGAACAAATGGGGGCAATCACTTAGCTGGGCATGTACTCCAGGCCTCCAAACAGTCAGGGAGAGATGGAGGAGCAGATATGTAGGCAAATCTCAGAGAGGTGTAAAAATAATAGGGTAATAATAGTAGGGGATTTCAACTTACCCAATATCAACTGGGATAGTCTTAGTGCAAAAGACTTAAAGGGGGAGGAATTCTTAAAATGCATACAGGAGAGCTTTTTGAACCAGTACGTAGAAAGTTCTACAAGAGAAGGGGCAGTACTGGACCTAATCCTAGGGAATGAAGACGGACAAGTGGTAGAAGTGTCAGTGGGGGAGCATTTCAGGGATAGTGACCATAACTCTAAGATTTAAGATAGTTATGGAAAAGGACGAAGACGGGCCAGAAACAAAAGGTACTGAATTGGGGGAAGGCCAATTTCAATTTGATATAACAGGATCTAGCCAAAGTAGACTGCGAGCAGCTACTTGTAGGAAAGTCTATATCATCAGGCCAGTGGGAGGCAAAGGGGAAATAGTGAGAGTTCAGGGCTAACATGTTCCCATTAAGGTCAAGGGTAGGACCATCAAGTCCAGGGAACCCTGGATGTCAATGGATATAGAGTATTGGATCAGGAAAAAAAAAATAAAAATGGAGGCTTATGGCAGATTCGGAGCACTGAAAACAGCAGAGGCATTACAGGAGTATATAAAAAGTGTAGGGGGGTACTTAAAAAAAGTAATTAGGAGAGCGACGAGGGGACATGGAAAAACATTGGCAGTCAATATAAAAGGAAAATCCCAAGGCGTTTTATAAGTATATTAAGGGTAAGAGGATAACCAGGGAAAGAGTTGGGCCCATTGGGGACCAAAGTGACAATCTGTGCGTGGAGCCTGAGGACATAGGTGAGGTTTTAAATGATTACTCTTCATCTGTTTTCACTGTGGAGAACGACGACGTAGGTGTAGAGATCAGGGAGGGGGATTGCGATATACTTGAACAAATTAGCATTGAAAGGGAGGAAGTATTAGATGTTTTACTGGGCTTAAAAGTTGATAAATCCCTAGGCCCAGGTGAGATCCATCCCAGGTTGTTGTGTGAGGCAAAGAAGGTGATAGCAGGGGCTCTGACAAGTTTTCAGATCCTTTCTGGCCACGGGAGAGGTACCAGAGGACTGGAGGACAGTGAATATGGTACCATTATTCAAGAAGGGTAGCAGGGTAGACCAGGTAATTACAGGCCAGTGAGTTTAACATCAGGTGGTTGGGAAACTATTGGAAAAAATTCTGAGAGACAGAATTGATCTCCACTTGGAGGGGCAGGGGGGTGGGGGCAGGGAATAATCAGGGATAGTCAGCATGGCTTTGTCAGGGGACAATCGGGTCTAACTAACTTTGAGGTGGTGACTAGATGTGCAAATGAGGGTAAGGCAGTTGATGCAGTCTACATGGACTTCATTAAAGGTATGGGAGATTGGTTAAGAAAGCAAGAGCCCATGGGATCCAGGGCAATTTGGCAAATTGGATCCAAAAAATTGGCTTGGTGGCAGGAAAGAGAGGGTAATAATGGTCGAGGGTTATTTTTGCGAGTGGAAGCCTGTGACCAGTGGTGTACCACAGGGATCGGTGCTGGGACCCTTGCTGCTTGTAGTGTACATTAATGATTTAGACATGAATATAGGAGGTATGATAAGCAAGTTCGCAGATGACACGAAAATTGGTGGTGTCGTAAATAGTGAGGAGGAAAGCCTTAGATTACAGGATGATATAGATGGGCTGATAAGGTGGGCAGAGCTGTGGCAAATGGATTTTAATCCTGAGAAGTGTGAGGTGATGCATTTTGGGAGGACTAACAAGGCAAGGTAATATACAATGGATGGTAGGACCCGAGGAAGTACAGAAGGTCAGAGGGACCTTGAAGTACTTGTCCATAGATCACTGAAGGCAGCAGCACAGGTAGATAAGGTGGTTAGGAAGGCATATGGGATACTTGCCTTTATTAGCCGAGGCATAGAATCGAAGAGCAAGGCGGTTATGATGGAGCTGTATAAAACACTAGTTAGGCAACAGCTGGAGTACTGCGTACAGTTCTGGGCACCACACTATAGGAAGGATGTGATTGCATGGAGAGGGTGCAGAGGAGATTCACCAGGATGTTGCCTGGACTGGAGTATTTCAGCTATGAAGACAGACTGAAAAGTCTAGGGTTGTTTTCCTTAGAAAAGAGAAGGATGAGGGTGGACATAATTGAGGTATACTAAATTATGAGGGGCAGTGATAGGTTAGATAGGAAGAGACTTTTTCCCTTAGCGGAGGGGTCAATAACCAGGGGGCATAGATTTAAAAGGTAAGGGGCAGGAGGTTTAGAGGAGATTTGAGGAAACATTTTTTCATCCAGGAGAGAGAGTTTGGAATCTGGAACACACTGCCTGAAGGGGTGGTAGAGGCAGGAACCCTCAACATTTAAGAAGTATTTAGATGAGCACTTGAAATGCCATAGCATACAAGGCTACAGGCCAAGTGCTGGAAAATGGGACTAGAATAGTTAGGTGCTTGATAGCCAGCACAGACACCATGGGCCAAAGGGCCTGTTTCTGTGCTGTATAACCCTATGATTCTTTGTTGGGTAGATGCCAGTGTTCTAACTGTATTGGAACAGCTTGGCTAGGGTGCAGCTAGTTCCCTACCACAAGTCTTCAGCAGTACATTGCCTTTGCTGTCCAGTATGCTCAGCCATTTCTAAATATCAAGTGGACGGAACTGATTGGGTAAAGACTGGCATCTGTGATGCTGGGGACCTCTGGAAGGGCAGAGAAGGATCATATTTATCTACTTATCCTCTTAATCGTGCCAAGTCCTGCACATTTATCACACCTATGCTCACCTGATCTCGAAAGGCTCCAGGTCAATTAACACCTCAATTAAAAAATACTCATCCTTGTTTTCAAATCCTCCTCATCTCGAACTGCCACCTAATGGCCTCCTACGCATCCTAGATTTTTATTGCTCCACAACTGGCGGTCATGCCTTCAGCTGCCGAGGCCCCAAGCTCTGAAATTCCCTCCCGAAACCTCAGACTCTCTTTTTGCCTTTAAGATGCTCCTTAAAAACCTACCTCTTTGACCAAGCTTTTGGCTATCTGCCCTTATGTTGCCCCTTGTCAAATCTGGCTACCCAACACTCCTGTGAAGCATCTTGAGATGTTTCATAATGTTAAAGGTGCTATATAAATACAAGTGGTTCTTATTCTACTGTAGACAGTGTTAGAAAATGTTAAGTGACAATGGATCATAGTTTGAAATTGAAAAAAACACTTGGATTTCATTTTAAAAAAAGTCAACATCCAATTCCATATTGTATACCAAGTGGCTTTGTCAGTCCACGTCATACAAGAAGGTACCTCAGTGCATTTTCAAGACGGGCTGCCAGAACTGCAGAGATTGGTGGCCATTATAGTGCAAACAAAAGCAACAATTTCCAGGTTCAATTGCAGCATAAACAACGAGCCTAAATGCACCTATATGCAGCACTGAACTTTGTTCCATTGACTGTCAGCAACCCTATACTGCTAGTTTTGTTTTAGTAAACATTAGAAATTGGACAGGGCAACTGCCAATTCAATGCGACTCAAAGATAACAACATTATGGCAGAGGTCAGCCTTAGACACATCTTAAACTTTTGCACTTTTCTACCTGGGGTACGTTCAGCATTTTTGATAAAAGTCACCAAGAGACTTAAAATGCACTAGCCCAAAGTTGCCTCTGCAAAACTCATTGATATATATGTGCTGACTCCCACAGTGCAAATGCTGCAGCACATTTCAGGCTACCCAGTATTCAGGCAAACTTTGCAATACTCCAGCTCAAAGCCATTGATATGAAAAGCAGGCTTCATCAGTGTTGTCAGGGATTGCAGGGCCAACACTCCTGCTGTCCGATTAAACTTGTGGCCCATGGAGGGGTGGGGAAGAGACACGTTTCTCCAAGTATATGAGCTTTGGGTTTGTCTGTACATAAATTCTTGTTAAGTAAACCAGAAGTACATCAAATTTATTGAATAAATAGAACCACAAGTATACTATTTAAGCAGTTTTAATTGTATCGACATTATTCAGCAATACAGGTGACGAAATATTGCTATTACCCACAGCCTTAAAGTTATGATACACTAAGTTTAACACCATTTTTTCACGTCGTTACCACATTCAAGTTTGAGTGGTCAGCTTTACACATCCTGAATCAACTGTTCTGAAGTAAATCAGCTGCTGGCTTTATAACTCTGACTGTATTACTTTTAAAATTTTAATTAAAAAAAAATGGAATACCAAAGGAAAATGCACATCAGATTCCTTACAGGAAATAATACAAAGGCAAATTTCTGAAGTATGACACTATCTTTATATGAGTTTCAGGAGAACATGTTGAATCGTAACGAATTCAACAAGTCAGAAAAAAAAAAAGTAGCAAGCAAGATGGAACTTACTGACTTTCTAGTGCAGATTTGAAGCCACCTCCACTCAACTCGCCCAAATCATGTCCCGAGTAGGGGTGAGTGTTTAAACCGAACAGGCACAAGAAGCCACTTGTGGAGGCCGACTTTACATTGGAAAGATACAGCCCAATAACTTCATTGGTGCTGCACTGGACTTGAACTTCCAAATGACAGCTGAGCCATTGCAGGCATCAGAATGGCCAGGAGGTCAAAGTTAATTTTTGTTCAACTTTACACTGGAATCTGTGGGCTAGGAGGAGCAGCAGTGCAACCCAGGACTCCACTTGTTGTTGGGTCTCCCCAGCCTCTCCCACCTAGTAATAGCATTTACCACCAAACCTGTTCTCCAGTCTAGGACCATCCCCATGGGTCCCTGGTGTCCTCAGGCTCCAGGCCCAAGTTTTGCTCCTGCTCACCAGCCCTGATATCAATCCCAATGGTTTCTTGAAGGTCACAGTCCTGCTTTACTCAAATTAGACCGGAGAGTTAAAAATACCTCTTTCAGTGGTTTCTCCCCTACCCCCAGTTAAAAAAAAAATCAACCCTCCATTTCAGATGGAAAACAGAAAGCATGGCCAGCTACTACCAAAGTGTTAACTCATACCCTCAATCCCAGATCACTCAGATTTTTAAAGAATTTGAATAGTTTGTGCAGTCAGTATCTTTGGGATCTTTGCCCAACTTTCAAAGTAAGTCAAGTCTTTTCCTCTCAAAGCTACAGATCTATAGCTTAAAACAGCTCCCTTTCCCCTGCCCCTCTCCCAAAAATATCTGTTGTCTCAGCTATCTCTGTCAAAGAGCACAGAAAGCTGGGAGCACTACCAACCCCCATTTATAAGCATCTTTACAAACAGGAACAGGTGCTACGTTGTGGTTATAATGTTAATATAGATGAGTGAAAGCTTGACTTAAAAACCTGTTTTTCCAAAGGTTGACAAGACAATAGAATTTAGGGACAGGCGGAGGTAGAAAAAAAGTGCAGGATATTGCAAAGCGACGTAGGCAGTCTTGATAATGACTAGGACATGAGATTTAAAGCTCAAGTCTGGATCAAATAATGTGGCATACAGTTACATCATTTAGGTGCCATGTAGTTGCAGCTTGGAGGGGAAGGGGTGTGGAAACTGCTACACGTGTTCAAACCAAAAAGTTAATCCAGAATTGGAAGCAACTTTGCCCACGTCACAAAGAACTACTGTCACGTTGAGTACGTGTGGTAATTTAAAGACATATTCCTGGAATATGGGCAATACCGGCAAGGCCAGCTTTATTACCTATCCTGTATTTTTTTTTAAAAAAGAGATACAGCACTGAAACAGGCCCTTCAGCCCATCAAGTCTGTGCTGAACAACAACCACCCATTTATACTAATCCCATATTCCCTACCACATCCCCACCTTCCCTCAATTCTCCGACCACCTACCTACACAATGGCCAATTTACCTATCAACCTGCAAGTATTTGGCTGTGGGAGGAAACTGGAGCACCCGCGGAAACCCACGCGGTCACAGGGAGAACTTGCAAACTCCACACAGGCAGTACTGAACCTGGGTCGCTGGAGCTGTGAGGTTGTAGTGCTAACCACTGCGCCGCCCCAGTGTTACCCTGACTCAAGCCAGGTAAAGCTGTTGTGACATTGAACAGTAGTACAACCACACCCAGATTGCTGACTAATTACCTATCCCATAAACAAACGCTTTATAGAAGAATTGAGACCAACTATTCAATCCACTGGTGTTCTGCGAATGACTTGCACAAGGCATACGCTTGCGCATTGTGCGTTTAAATTACAAGCAAGAAAAAAAAACCTTTTTGGAAAATTTGTGGCTTTACACATCAGCTGATGTTAGTGGCAACATGCTATAATTTGTGCATTATGACTGAAATTCAATCTCTCTCCCTCAGGACTGGATCCTAAAAGCAGTCCAAGAGAAATCTAAATAAAATACCCAATAGCATTGAAACTTTCAGGCTCCTGTGCCAAAATAGGCATGATCAAAACCGATGAACAATCATTTTAGTTTTTACCCATGTCATGTATTTTTTTTACTCCAATCTGAGAGGACGTGCAGATGTCCTAGTTCCCTGATCAATACTGACTGGGGAAAAAGCCCTGCAAGATCAATCTGGAAACAGAACATAGACCCCTCGGTCCACTCTGATCAAACAAGATGATTGATCCTAATGACCTGCACAAATGTGCCTAGAGACTGTAACTTATGAAATTTTAAAGCAATTACTAGCTACCTACAAAAATTAGGCTAATATGAAAAAAATCCAATTTTACATAGGATATAGTACAGTCTACTGCTCTAAATTCCAAGTTGCAATTTAAATTTACCCGACAACTCATCTTTATGTATATTAAGTTGTTCAGTTCAAACGATTGATTTCAATTTCATTTCGCGCAAGAGACAACTTGAAGGAATGGTGCGTGTTCCTTGCTGTTTAAAATGAGAGAAAGCAACGATCATGTTTTTGCTCAGACCGGCCTCAACAAGTGAAAATAGACACAAATACCTGCATCATGCAAATCAAATGAAGTCACATGACAACAGGCTAGTTCATTGCAAACTTCCATACAGTCCTGTCAGACAGGTTATTACAGCCTGAAGGCTAAACTCAAATTTTTAACAGAAGTGGTTTAAATTGGCTCATCTTCAAAAAAAAAAAATATGGTGAAAAGCTTTCAAAAGGGGCCAGGGGGCAAAAGGAAAAATGTGAACTATAAAATTGGCAGGAATTTCTTTTGACGAATTAACTGGAAATAATGAGTGTTCATATGTAACCACTTTCCTGTTCTCTTGTGGTCCTATTGTTTTTGATTGGAAAATTTTCACAGATGAGATAGCAATTTTCATCTTTTCAATCAATCATGAAAGCTCAGGAAGTTTGAAATTTAGGTTTTCCTGTGAGCAGATCGACGAACCATCACAGCTAATGTGGCTGAGGGTCACTGAGTGTGTCCCATATC
Organism: Heterodontus francisci; assembly: GCF_036365525.1. Lineage (NCBI taxonomy): Eukaryota > Metazoa > Chordata > Chondrichthyes > Heterodontiformes > Heterodontidae > Heterodontus > Heterodontus francisci. The sequence continues at coordinate 37,831,952 of NC_090390.1, read as the reverse complement.
TAGAACTTTTATACTCTTTACAGCTAGCAATAAAAAGATCTAAGAGTGGAGGAAGTGGATGTTGGAGGTTTACCATGTGTGTGCACACGCAATCAAAAACATTTTAGATCTAGAGCAACAGCAAATCTGCACTTGGTCACATCCCCACCCCACCCCTACATACAAGCCCCCAAGCATTTGTGCCACTCTGTGCAAGTCTGAACAATCTTACTCTGCATCACATATTTTCCAACAATAAAAAAGCATTTGACTGAGTTTGGCATCAAGGAGTCCTAGCAAAACTGGAGTCAAAGGGAATCAAGGGGAAAACTCTGCACTGGTTGGAGTCATAAATAGCACAAAGGAAGATGGTTGTGGTTGTTGGAGGCCAAATCATCTCAGCGTCAGGAAACTGTTGTAAGAGTTCCAGTTTCAGCTGCTTCAATGGCCTTCCTAACATCATATCAGAAGTGGGGATGTCTGCTGATGATTGTACGATGTTTCGTTTTAGTTTAGAGATACAGCACTGAAACAGGCCCTTCGGCCCACCGAGTCTGTGCCGACCATTAACCACCCATTTATACTAATCCTACACTAATTCCATATTCCTACTACATCCCCACCTGTCCCTATATTTCCCTACCACCTACCTATCCTAGGGGCAATTGCTAATGGCCAATTTACCTACCAACCTGCAAGTCAATACAGTTCATAATTCCTCAGATACTGAAACAGTCTGTGTCCATATGCAGCAAGATATGGACAACATTCAGGCTTGGGCTGATAAGTGGCAAGTTAACATTCACGCCACGCAGCTGCTGGACAATGACCATCTCCACCAAGAGAGAATCTAACCATCTCCCCTGGAGATTCAACGGCATTACCATCGCTAAATCCCCCACTATCGACATGCGAGGGGTTACCATTGGCCAGAAACTGAACTGAAACAGCCACATAAATACTGTGGCTACAAGAGCAGGTCAGAGGCTGGGAATTCTGTGGTGAGTAACTCAATTCCTGACTCCCCAAAGCCTGTCCACGGTCTAAAGACACAAATCAGGAGTGTGATGGAATACTCTCCATTTGCCTGGATGAGTGTTGTTCTAACACTCAGGAAGCTCCACACCACCCAGAACAATGCAGCCTGCTTGATTGGCACCCCATCCACCACCTTCAACATTCACTCCCTTCACCGACACATAGTGGCAGCACGGTGTACTATATACAAGATGCAGTGCAGCAATTCACCACGCCTCATTCAACAGCACCTTCCAAACTCGCGACCTCTTCCACCTAGAGAGAGACAAGGACAGCAGACACTTAGGACCACCACCTGCAAGTTCCCCTCCAAGCCACACCATCCCGACTCAAATATATTGCTGTTCCTTCACTGTTGCTCGATCAGAATCCTGGAACACCCTCCTTAACAGCACTGTGGGTGTACCCGAAGCCAGATGGACTGCAGCGGTTCAAGAAGGCAGCTCACCACACCTTCTCAAGGGCAATCAGGGATGGACAAATGCTAGCTTTGCCAGCAATGCCCACATCTGAAGAAATAAAAAAAGGTTCAAACTAGCAAATATATAAAGAAGTTGCCTTTATATAGCACCACAAAAAGTAGAGAAATGTCCCAAGGTGCTTCACGAGGTGTAGTCTTCTAAAAATGGATGATGCACCAAAAGGAGAAAAAAATATGAATGGTAACTAAACATTTGGTAAAGAGGTGGGTTTGAAGGATGATCTGATGAGGGGGATGAGGGGAAGCGGGGGAATGAGAGAGACATAGACAAAATGGGGGCTTAAAAGGAGAGAATTTCAGTCAAAGTGGGAGGGTGCATCAAAAGCCAAGGTCAGAGAAATGGAGAGGTTGGTGGGGGGGGAGGGGGGGGGGGGGGAAAGAAGAACTTTGAAATAGGGAAGGCAAGGCCATGAAAGTTTGATTAGAAGCATGAAATTTTAAATTGGAGCACCAGGAGCCAACCTAGGCCAGTAACAACAGGAGCGGTGGGTGAGTGGGACATAATGCAGGATAGAATACAGGCAGAGTGCAGGATTAGTTGAAACTTAGTGTGGCAGAGGAAAGGCCAGTCAAGAGAGTATTGGAATAGTCTAGTCTGAAGGTAACATAGGCATGCACAAGGGCTTCAGCAGTAGATGAGCTTAAGCAAGGCCACAAGCTGGCAATGGTAGAGGTGGGAATAGATTGTTTTTGTAATGCAGAATATGGTGGTCCGGAAGCTTAGCTAGGGGTCAAAAAGGACTCAGAATTGCGAATTGTCTGGTTGAGGATAAATTCATTGTGGCGTGAGAAGCAGTGAGAGATAGGGGCTGAAAACAAAGCCTTCTGTCTTCCCAATATTTAATTCAAGGAAATTGTGACTCATAGCAATGGATGTCAGACTATTCAAAGGCAATGGGCAGGTGGAGACAGGCATTAGTGAAGTAGTTTTGAGTATTAATAACGTACATCCATTTCTTTGGTGGCTATTTTTAAGGGGCAGCATGTAGGTAAGCAAGAGGATGGAATCAAGGACAAATCCTAAGAAAATTCCAGAATTAACAGGTGGCAAACAAGAGAAGTGCAACAGAGAACATTGGGACAGCAGAGCACTTAAAAGCAGCACGGGAACAGAGTTTGACAAAACAGAGATAAAAACAAAAGTGTAACATCACAGCAAAAGCAGGCAAGTGATTGTTTGGTGAATATCTCTTCTTTCCCTCTATAAACTAAGGCATTGGTTTAAACCAAAGAGCCAGGAAAATAAAAATTTCAATCAGGGTTAGTGAAACAGTAAGTCAAATGAGTGTTAGCACAGGAGGAGCTTCACCTGCGTCTGGATTTCACCAGAGTGCAAGGGAATTTGGGAATTTAGTGAAGTGGGGGTATATAGTGTTGATATATAAAAAAATCATAAACATACAAAGTCTTAAATGAGGACTGTAGCCTAACTTACAGTAAAGACCTAAAGCATGCAACTAAATTTAATTACCTACATTAAAAACTATAAAAATCGACAATCGAGTGATATTTCAAAACCTGATTACTTAAATAAAATAGATGGCAGGGCAGGGGATGGGTTGCAGCTGAAGCATGTGGGAGCTGGTAGACACCAGTGTGATACACGACAGCACATCGGAGTGTCTGTAGTTCGATGAATTTTGGCTCAGAGTTGATGAGCTGGAGTCCCAGTTTCAGACACTGCGATGCATCAGGGAGAGACAAAGTTCAAGGACACCATTCCTTTTTAAAAAAAAAAAAATTGTTTGTGGGATGTGGGATCACTGGCTGGGCCAGCATTTATTTCCCATCCCTAATTGCCCTCGAGGTGGTGATAGTGAGCTGTCTTCTTGAAACGCTGCAGTCCATCTGGGGTAGGTACACCAACAGTGCTGTTCGGGAGGGAGTGCCAGGATTTTGAGCCAGCAACAGTGAAGGAACAGCGATATAGTTCCAAGTCAGGATGGTGTGCGGCTTAGAGGGGGAACTTGCAGGTGGCGGTGTTCCCATGCATTTGCTGCCCTTGTCCTTCTAGGTGGTAGAGGTGGCGGGTTTGGAAGGACTTGTCTAAGGAGCCTTGGTGCATTGCTGCAGCGCATCCTGTTGATGGTACACACGGCTGCCACTGTGCACCAGTGGTGGAGGGAGTGAACGTTGAAGGTGGTGGTTAGGGTGCCAATTAAGCAGGCTGCCTTGTTCTGGATCGTGTCAATAGTCTTGAGCGTTGTTGGAACTGCAACCATCCAGACAAATGGAGAGTATTCCATCACACTCCTGACTTGTGCCTTGCAGATGGTGGACAGCTTTGGGGAAGACAGGTGGTAAGTTTCTCAACGTAGAATGCCCAGTCTCTGACCTGCTCTTGCAGCCACAGTATTTATGTGGCTGGTCCAGTTCAGTTTCTGGTCAATGGTAACCCCCAGAAAGTTGATAATGGGAGATTCAGCAATGATAATGCCTTTGAACGTCAAGGGCAGATGGTTAGATTCTCTTGTTGGAGATGGTCATTGCCTGGCACTTGTGTGGCAAGTAACATTTGCACCACACATCAGCCCAAGCCTGGATGTTGTCCAGGTCTTGCTGCATCTGGACATTGGCTGCTTCATTATCTGAGTCTCCGCAAATGGTGCTGAACATTGTGCAATCAGCAGCAAATATTCCCACTTCTGACCTTATGACGGAGGGAAGGTCATTGATGAAGCAGCTGAAGATGGTTGGGGCTAGGACACTACCTTGATGAACTCCTGCAATGATGCCCAGGCACACAGACCTCCAACAACCACAACCATCTTCCTTTGCACTAGGTATAGCTCCAACCAGTGGAGAGTTTTCTCTGATTCCCATTGACTCCAGTTTTGCTAGGGCTTCTTGTTGCCATACTCGGTCAAATGCTGACTTGATGTCAAGGGCAGTTATTCTCACCTCACCTCTGGAGTTCAGCTCTTTTGTTCAGGTTTGGACAAAGGCTGGAATGAAGTCAGGAGCTGAGTGGGCCTGGTGGAACCTTAACTGAGCATCAGCGAGCAGGTTATTGCAAAGCAAGTACCGCTTGTCGACGACACCTTCCATCGCTTTACTAATGATAGAGAATAGACTGATAGGGCGGTAATTGGCCAGGTTGGAGTTGTCCTGCTTTTTGCGTACAGGACATACATGTGCAATTTTCCACGTTGCCAGATAGATGCCAGTGTTGTAGCTGTACTGGAACAGCTTGGCTAGGGGTGCTGTAAGATCTGGAGCACAAGTCTTCAGTACTATTGCCGGAATGTTGTCAGGGCCCATCGCTTTTGCAGTATCCAGTGCCTTCAGTCATTTCTTAATATCACGCGGAGTGAATCAGATTGGCTGAAGACTGGCATCTGAGATGCTGGGGACTTCAGGAGGAGGCAGAGATGGATCATCCACTTGGCACTTCTGGCTGAAGATGGATGCAAATGCTTCAGCCTTATCTTTTGCACTGATGTGCTGGGCTCCCCCATCGTTGAGGATGGAGATATTAGTGGAACTTCCTCCTCCTGTTAGTTGTTTAATTGTCCACCACCATTCACAACTGGATGTGGCAGGACTGCAGAGCTTAGATCTGATCCATTGTTTGTGGGATCACTTAGACCTGTCTATCACATGCTGCCTCTGCTGTTTAGCATGCAAGTAGTCCCGTGTTGCAGCTTCACCAGGCTGACACCTCATTTTGAGGTATGCCTGGTGCTGCTCCTGGCATGCCCTCCTGCATTCTTCATTGAGGCAGGGTTGGTCCCCTGGCTTGATGGTAACTGTAGACTGGGGGATATGCCAGGCCATAAGGTTACAGATTGTAGTTGAATACAATTCTGCTGCTGCCCCACAGTGCCTCATGGATGCCCAGTTGAGAGTTGCTAGATGTTTAGTTTAGTTTAGAGATACAGCACTGAAACAGGCCCTTCGGCCCACCGAGTCTGTGCCGACCATCCACCACCCATTTATACTAATCCTACACTAATCCCATATTCCTACCACATCCCCACTTGTCCCTATATTTCCCTACCACATACCTATACTAGGGGCAATTGCTAATGGCCAATTTACCTATCAACCTGCAAGTCTTTGGGATGTGGGAGGAAACCGGAGCACCCGAAGGAAACCCACGCAGACACAGGGAGAACTTGCAAACTCCACACAGGCAGTACCCAGAATTGAACCTGGGTCGCTGGAGCTGTGAGGCTGCGGTGCTAACCACTGCGCCGCCCAGATCTGTTTGAAATCTATCCCATTTAGCACTGTGCTAGTGCCACACAACACGATGGTGGGTATCCTCAATGCAAAGACAGGACTTTGTCTCCACAAGGACTGTGCAGTGGTCACTCAACAATAATGTCATGGGCAGATGCAACTGCAACCGGTAGATTGGAGAGGACGATGTCAAGTAGGTTTTTCCCCCTCTTGTTGGTTCATTCTCCGCCTACTGCAGACCCAGTGTAGCAGCTATGCCCTTTAGGACCCGGCCAGTAGTGGTGCTACCGAGCCACTCTTGTTGATGGACATTGAAGCCCCCTACCCAGAGTACATTCTGGGCCCTTGCTACCCTTCATGCTTCTTCCAGTTGGTGTTCAACATGGAGAAGCACTGATTCATCAGCTGAAGGTTGCGGGGGGTGGGTGGGTTAGTCTGTAGGTGATAATTAGCAGGAGGCTTATGGGAAATTCAGAGGGCTGAAAACAGCAGAGGCCCTAGTGTGGTAAAGAACATGTAGGGGGGCAGGGGGGTACTTAAAAGTAATTAGGAGAGCGAAGAGGGATGAAAAAACACTGGCGGGCAAGATAAAAGGAAAATCCTAAGGCGTTTTATAAGTATATTAAGGACAAGAAAAGAACCAGGGAAAGAGTAGGGCCCATTAGGGACCAAAGTGGCAGCGTGTGTGTGGAGCCGGAGGATGTAGGTGAGGTTTTAAATGATTACTTTTCATCTGTGTTTGCGAAGCAGAACAACGATATAGGTGTAGAGATCAGGGAGGGAGATGGTGATATACTTGAACAAATCAGCATTGAAAGGGAGGAGGTATTAGCGATTTTAGCGGGCTGAAAAGGGGATAAATCCCCAGGCCCAGATGAGATGTATCCCAGGCTGTTATGTGAGGCAAAGGAAGAGATAGCAGGGGCACTGACACAGGGATAAACCAGGTAATCACAGGCCAGTGAGTCTAATATCATTGATAGGGAACCTATTGGAAAAAATTCTGAGGGACAGGATTAATCTCCACTTGGAGAGGCAGGCAATAATCAAGGATAGTCAGCATGGCTTTGCCAGGGGGAGATAGTGTCTAACTAACTTGATTGAATTTTTCGAGGTGGTGACTAGAGGTGTAGATGAGGGTAAAGCAGTTGATGTAGTCTACATGGACCTCAGTAAGCCTTTTGAGAAGGTCCCACATGGGAGATTGGTTAAGAAGGTAAGAGCCCATGGGACCCAGGGCAATTTGGATCCAAAATTGGCTTTGTTCCCTGCCACTGAGGGTAATGGTCGAGCCTTGTTTTTGTGAGTGGAAGCCTGTGACCAGTGGTGTACCAGAGGGATCAGTGCTGGGACCCTTGCTGTTTGTAGTGTACATTAATGATTTAGACGTGAATATAGGAGGTATGATCAGTAAGTTCGCAGATGACACAAAAATTGGTGGTGTCATAAATAGTGAGGAGAAAAGCCTTAGATTACAAGGCGATATGGATGGGCTGATAAGATGGGCAGAGCAGTGGCAAATGGAATTTAATCCTGAGAAGTGAGGTGATGCATTTTGTGAGGATTAACAAGGCAAGGGAAGAGACAATGGATGGTAGGACCCTAGGAAGTACAGAAGGTCAGAGCGACCTGGTGTACTTGTCCATAGATCAGGGAAAGCAGCATCACAGTAGACAACATGGTTAGGAAGGCATATGGTATTCTTGCCTTTATTAGCCGAGGCACAGAATAAAAGAGCAGGGAGATTATGATGGAGCTGTATAAAAACGCTAGTTAGGCTACAGCTGGAGTACTGCGTACAGTTCTGGTCACCACACTATAGGAAGGATGTGATTGCATGGAGAGGGTGCAGAGGAGATTCACCAGGATATTGCCTGGGCTGGGGCATTTCAGCTGTGAAGAGAGACTGAAAAGGCTAGGGTTGTTTTCCTTGCAGCAGAGAAGGATGAGGGGGGACATGATTGAGGTATACAAAATTATGAGGGGCATAGATAGGAAGAAACTTTTTCCCTTAGCGAAGGGGTCAATAACCAGGGGGCATAGATTTAAAGTAAGGGGCAGGAAGTTTAGAGGGGATTTGAGGATAGAAATTTTCACCAGAGGGTGGCTGGAATCTGGAATACACTGTCTGAAGGGATGGTAGAGGCAGGAACTCTCAACATTCAAGTAGTATTTCGATGAACACTTGAAACGCCATAGCATACAAGTCGATGGGCCAAGTGCTGGAAAAATGGGATTAGAATATAGGTGCTTGATGACCAGCAGGGACATGATGGCTGAAGGGCCTGTTTCTGTGCTGGAAATCTCTGACTCTAGGATAAGCTGAGGAGAGGGGTTGGAGGATGATGATGTAATTGATCACGACACAGAGACAGAGACAGAGACAGAGACAGAGACAGAGACAGAGACAGAGACAGAGACAGAGACAGAGACAGAGACAGAGACAGAGACAGAGACAGAGACAGAGACAGAGACAGAGACAGAGACAGAGACAGAGACAGAGACAGAGACGCACTACAGTCAGAGAGGATGCCATTTGTGTCTTCGATAAGGGCTATTTACAGTGCTGTGGCAGAAGCAGAAACCTGATCAGAGATATTCAAGCATGGAGCAGTGGAAAAGATGGGCATGAATTTGGGAGGCAAGAGAAGTTGGAGATGAGTCTGTCGTTTGCAAGGAGGGATCAAAGGGTTAGATTGTTGAGGGAGGGTTGAACAAAGTGGCAAAGACAGTACCTGAGGAGATTTACAATGTCAGCTTTCATGAAGGCCAGGACTTGCAGAAAAAAAGTTCTTCACACACACAAATCTCTGGAAACTACTGCAGTTAGAGTACTGGAGAAAACCCTGAAATTATTTGAGAAACTAGATGCTGTGATGGGCAGGAGCAAAAAAAGAGTTACTGGCTCTTTCTGGAGAGGATAAGCTAATATGGTCCAAATGGCCTTCAACATTGGCAGACTGAAATCTTATAGTATTTATTTAGCTCAGCTTTATCCTGTAACTGGATATTTTACCATTGTAAATCCCAATTAGAATGGAGCCTATTACAAACAAACATTCACATTCTGTCAAGGGTTAGAAAGTGAACAAAAAGCACCACCACCACCTTAATGCCATGATTAAAAAAAAAACATGATCAAGGAAATGTGCACCAACTGAAAAGGAGAAAATGCACGATTCTAACAAAATATTTCAACTATTTGCAGGAATGAACTACATATCCTGCTGCATTGTTAGAGACCCATTTGTACTGGACATGAATTTAAGAGTTGGACTGCAGTGTACTGGATTCCCTGCTTAATATGCAACAGTGGTTTTAAAAGTTGACAGTTCAGTGCATACAGGGAGACAATTTGCTCAACCTTCTGAATGTAGTGACGCAAAGGGAGGGAGCCAGAGGAAATATAAATCTTATGTGGCCTGCTGCACACAAAGTATCTATACTTGAATCATAACTATTCAAGGTAAATAGTGCAAACGAGAAAGAGAGCTACTGTCCTAGGGTTCTGACAAAAGATAATTGACCCGAAACATTTTTTGCCCAAAAATATACTTTGGCATCTGGTCTCACAGCAAGACTACTTTTGCTATTGTTATTACAGTAAACACCACCTCCCACCATCTCCCCACTACAGCATACAAATATACATTTCACATTTAACATGATTCTGAACACAAAGTCCGTAACTTAGTTCTAATCGAATACAAAGTATAATACCTTGTATCAAAGTATAAATATTCCCGAGCATAACTGCAACATCACTTAAAATCATTCGAATTTAAAACCTAGTATCTCATGCAAGTTTTATCAGACTATAACTTAGATAGATTCATCCAACAGATAAAACATGGCAGTCTCCACCGTGAGGGTGAAATGCCAGGTGGCATTGATCCCTCATACATTACCTCTTAAGGAGGGCACATCCTTCCATGGTCTCCTGTCTAGTTCTCATTTTCTTTATCATTCCCCTGGTTTGTCTCAAGACACACAACAAAGTCAGAATTATCACCAATTGAACAATTACCAAGTCATGGGAAATAATCCTGATCCAAGGGGGCATTTCAATTTTTAACCAAATGTTCTACCAGTGTCGGTCATCTTCTGTCTCAGGGATTTTCTTTTTAATCTTCCCAATTTGTCACAGAACATAAAAAAAGTGTTTGTTGGATGTATTGATTCTTTGGAATAGGTCAGTCAGATGTTCAGAAAAGGGGGAAATGTCAACCAAATCTACTGACATATTGATGTAATTGCTCCTTGTGGTCATCGTCAGTGATATTGATTCGCACTCAGTTTTCATCTGATTAACGCGGTATTATTCAAGTTTAGGTAGGGTCAACTTCTTATCCAGGGGAAATGCGGATCAAATAAACAGCTGGATTTAAGTTGTCAACAATGTTAAATGGACCTTTCCATTTTGGTTTAAAGGAATGTTCCTTCGGACTATAATTTTGAATTAGTTTGTCACCAAACTGACTCGAAAGGTTGGACCTTAGTCAAATTGCTTCTTAAATTGTTTTTTCGACACCCAGGAATTCCTAGCCACGGTTCAATTAATCTCACCCATGTAAATCTACCAAATTGCCCAGCCATTTTTGATTGCATAGTTGTAGAATTAATGGAGTGATGCCCGTCAAAGCCAGGTGCCCTGGAATCCTCATCGGCCTACAGATCATTGCCTGGTATGGCGAAATTCCAGTGGTCCTACGTGGAGTTGATCGAATAGCCATTAGGCAAAGCAGAAGCATGTTAACCCATTGAGTTGGGTGATCTGCACAAATTTAGAAAGCGTTGCTTTCAGTGTTCTGTTACTTGCCTCTTTCCACAATCCCAGTGTTGGGACCCTTACTTTTCCTGATATATATCAATGACCTAGACCTTGGTGTAAAAGGCACAATTTCAAAGTTTGCAGATGATACAAAACTTTGCATTGTGAACTGTGAGGAGGATAGTGTAGAACTTCAAAAGGACATAGACAAGTTGGTGGAATGGGCAGACAGGTAGCAGATGAAGTTCAATGCAGAAAAATGTGAAGTGATTCATTTTGGTGGGAAGAACATGGAGAGACAATATAAAATAAAGTGCACAATTCTAAAGGGGATGCAGGAGCAGAGGGACCTGGGTGTATAAGTGAATAAGTCAATGAAGGTGGCAGGACAGGATGAGAGCAGTTAATAAAGCATACAGTAACCTGGGCTTTATTAATAGGGGCATAGAGCACAACAGCAAGGAAGTTATGTTGAACTTATATATGAACTAGTTCAGTCTCAGCTGGAGTATTGTGTCCAGTTCTGGGTGCCGCAATTTAGGAAAGACATGAGAACACTGGAGAGAGTGCAGAAAAGATTCATAAGAATGGTTCCAGGGATGAGAAATTTCAGTTATGAAGACAGACTGGAGAAGTTAGGACTGTTTTCCTTGAAGAAAAGGCTGAGAGGTGATTTGAGAGGGGTATTCAAAATCATGAGGGGTCTGGACAGAGTAGATAGAAAGAAACTGTTCCCACTCATGAAAGGATCGAGAACGAGAGGGCACAGATTTAAAGTATTTGGCAAGAGAAGCAAAAGTGACATGAGGGAAAACTTTTTCATGCAGCAAGTGGTTAAAGGTCTGGAATGCACTGCTGGAGGCAGGTTCAATTGAAGCATTCAAAAGGGAATTAGACAGTTATATGAAAAGGAAGAATGTGCAGGGTTATGGGGAGAAGGCGGGGGAAAAGGAATTGAGGGAATTGCTCTGAGAACCAGTGCGGACACAATGGGCCGAATGGCCTCCTCCTGCACTGTAACGATACTGTGATTCATAACAATTTGTAAAAATAGGCAGGACAAATTAAATGGGACATTTTATAAAGATCAGTTTCTTTCAATACAGAACATGGAGGTGCTTCACTACTGTAGCCATTCCAGGTTATATTTACAATGTACACTTGCATTACATACCAAAAATACTCTGCTGCATACAGCCCGAGGAGTTTTACATGGTCTCCAGCCTCTTGGTATACTATGGCCAGGAGACCAACCCTGGTTCAATAAAGAGTGCCGGAGAGCATGCCAGGAGCAGCACCAGACATACCTCAAAATGAGGGGTCAACCTGGTGAAGCGACAGCAGAGGACTACTTGCGTGCTACTTACGCAGTTGGCATGTAATAGACAGAGCTAAGCAATCCCATAACCAACGGATCATATCGAAGTTCTGCAGTCCTGCCACATCCAGCCGTGAATGGTGGACAATTAAACAACTAACTGGAGGGGGTGGTTCCACAAATATCCCCATCCTCAATGATGGGGGAGCCCAGCACAGTGCGAAAGATAAGGCAGAAGCATTTGCAACAATCTTCAGCCAGAAGTGCAGAGTTGATGATCCATCTTGGCCCCCTCCTGAAGTACCCAGCATCACAGATGCCAGACTTCAGCCAATTCTATTCACTCTGCGCGATATCAAGAAACGACTGAAGGCACTAGATACTGCAAAGGCTATGGGCCCTGACAATATTCCGGTAATAGTACTGAAGACCTGTGACACAGAACTTGCCACACCCCTAGCCAAGCTGTTCCAGTACAGCTACAACACTGACATCTACCCGGCAATGTGGAAAATTGCCCACATATGTCCTGTACACAAAAAGCAGGACAAGTCCAACCCAACCAATGACCGCCCCATCAATCTACTCTCAATCAATCAATAAAGTGATGGATGGTGTCATCAACAGTGCCATCAAATAGCACTTGCTTAGCAATAACCTGCTCAGTGACGCTCAGTTTGGGTTCCACCAGGGCCACTCAGCTCCTGACCTCATCACAGCCTTGGTTCAAACATGGACAAAAGAGCTGAACTCTTTAAGGTGAGGGGAGAGTGACTGCCCTTGACATCAAGGCAGCATTTGACCAAGTATGGCATGAAGGAGCCCAAGCAAAACTGAAGTCAATGGGAATCAAGGGGAAAAACTTGCCACTGGTTGGAGTCATACCTAACGCAAAGCAAGATGGTTGTGGTTGTTGGAGATCAATCATCTCAGCTCCAGAACATCACTGCAGGAGTTCCTCAGGGTAGGGTCCTCGGCCCAACCATCTTCAGCTGCTTCATCAATAACCTTCCTTCAATCAGGAAGTCAGAAGTGGGGATGTTCGCTGATAATTGCACAACATTCAGCACCATTCTCAACTCCTCAGATACTGAAGCAGTCCGTGTAGAAATGCAGCAAGACCTGGACAATATCCAGGCTTGGGCTGATAAATGGCAAGTAACATTTGCGCCACACAAGTGCTGGGCAATGACCATCTCCAATAAGAGAGAATCTAACCATCTCCCCTTGACATTCAATGGCATTACCATCACTGAATCCCCCACTATCAACATTCTAAGGGCTACCATTGACCAGAAACTGAACAGGAGTAGCCATATAAATACCGTGGCTACAAGAGCAGGTCAGAGGCTAGGAATCCTGCGGTGAGTAACTCACCTCCCGACTCCCCAAAGCCTGTCCACCATCGACAAGGCACAAGTCAGGAGTGTAATGGAAAACTCTTCACTTGCCTGGATGGGTGCAGCTCCAAGAAACTCGACACCATCCAGCACAAAGCAGCCCGCTTGATTGGCACCCCATCTACAAACATTCACTCCCTCCACCACTGACGCACAGTGGCAGTGTGTACCATTTACAAGATGCACTGCAGCAACACACTAAGGCTCCTTAGACAGCACCTTCCAAACCCACAACCTCTACCAACTAGAAGGACAAGGGCAGCAAATGCATGGGAACACCACCACCTGCAAGTTCCCCTCGAGGTCACACACCATCCTGATTTGGAACTATATCGCCCTTACTTCACTGTCACTGGGTCAAAATCCTGGAACTCCCTTCCTAACAGCACTGTGGGTGTACCTACCTCCCATGGACTGCAGCGGTTCAAGAAGGCAGCTCACCACCACCTTCTCAAGGGCAATTAGGAATGGGCAATAAATGCTGGCCTGGCCAGCGACACTCACACCCCATGAATAAAAAAAAATAAATGAATGGCGGGAGGGCCTTTCCCCATTCAGCACAGTCCTGGACCTTGGAATGTGCCAGTCTGCAACACTCGGTTGTTAACAACTCTGCACTGGAATACAGTCAGACCTTCAAGTTGACAGTCCTCCAACAGCAGTTGATGTTTATTTCAGTATGCATCCCTAGGAACAGCCTATAGAGCACAGAGTCCTGCGTTATGGAGCTACTTGGGATGAAGCTCGATAAAAACCACCGCATCTTTGTCTAGACCTGCTTTGCAAAGGCACATTCCAGAAGGAGGTGGATGACTGTCTCTCCCTCACCTCGAGGGCAGCACCAGGCATGCAGCGAGGGCCCATCTCACCGCCAGCCAATGTCCATCTTGGTGCTGGATTGAAAGTTCTGGCAACAAGGCATTCTACCAAATGAGTTTGACAGTCTGCTCAGGGAATCAACAGACAGGATTAACCATCTCCTATTCCTGCAGGGCCTCAAAGATGTTACTTGTGGACCAAAGTCTGATGGACTTATGGTCCAAGGTGTTTTACTGCACAAATTTTTCCACAAGGAAAAGGTGGTACAGCACTGTCCACTTGAATGGAGCATGCCCAGACCCATCCTTCGCAACATCGGGGACAGATAGAACCTCAGCATGCAGCGACTCTTGGTGCTTGTGTACCAGGGATCTATGCACAGCTTGATGCAGCCACACACAAAGATGGCCATCAGGATGAAGGCAACATTGGGTATGTTTTTCCCTTTTATTTAGAAGGTTTGAACATAATGTCCCTGTGGACACTGTCCATTTTCTTTCTCCAGATAAAGTCGAAAATGGCTCAAGCGACCGCCATGATGCAGGAGCAGGGTATTGACCAGACCTGTGCCACGTACACAGTGTTATGAACAGATTAGGAAGGGGTCTAGGGCTCCGCTCGCGCCCCTCTCAGTTTGGCTGTAACAGGGTTTTTGTTTTTTAAAATAGTGTTTTTAGCTTCACCTCGGAGTCCTTGCTTACTGCTCTCTAATTGTAAAGGAATCAGACAGGCTCTCTCAAGTTTAACAAAGAAAAGTGTAAGTTTATTAACCTTAACACTCGAACTCAGTTAAAACTACAAAAAATACGTGACACAACCACGCTAGCATGCATACACAATAAACACACATAGATACAGAGGTGGTGAAAGAATTAAAGGGGTGAGTTTGAAGTAGTAGATGGAATTCAGCTCCTGGTTTTAGTTTTGCTGTAAAGTCTTTGATTGAAGTTAGGTCTTGGCAGTTCTCGTGGGGCCTAGTGCACACTTTCAAACTTGTTTCGCTGGTACCAGAAGGCTGCAGGGGTCTTGTCTTGAGGCTCAAATTGGGACAGAGGAACAGATTCTCTTTGGTCTTTAAAATTACAGTCAGCCAAAACCTGTGATGCACAATTCAAATCAATTCCCAGGTTGGCCAGCAGGTTAGTCATATGACTAGCTTTGTTTGACACAGCATGCCTGCGAGGGTTGTCGATTCTTCAAAGCTTACTAGACACACTCGGTGGGGACAGGGGGCGGGGTGGAATGCTGGCTTTGACACCAACAATGACTCTCAATGTCTTTTGATCATCACTATTGACAAAACCTGTCTGGCTAATTCAATCAGGGAGCACTTCCATTGTCTCTCTAGTCAACTGTTTCTCAGAATGCAAATGTGCAGCCATGTTTTCAGCCATTCAGTTCTGTGATTTTGTTTTTAAAAACAAGTTATGTTCAACGTCCAGTAAATGCTCAAATAGTGTTCGATATGAAGAAATTCATGTTTTCATTTCGCAGGTGTGGTCTCCATCATAACAACACCACCGAAAGTGCCTCGCACCCGATGACCAGGTTCTGACCCACAATGGAGGGGCAGCATTGCTCCCACATGACCAGTTTACGTTTCACCATGACTGCTTGCTCCTTCCAGTTTTTGGCACATGCCTGAGCCCCTCTGAACCATATCCCCAGCATCTTCAGGTAGTCGACCTGACGGTGAAGGGGACAAAAAGGATCAGTTGGCCCAGCACCCAAAGAACATGGCCTCGTACTTGCCACAATTTACTTTGGCTCCCAAGGCCAATTCAAACTGGTCACATATGCTCATCAGTCTGTGATCTGACAGTGGATCTGAGCAGAAGACAGTGAGGTTATCCATGTACAGGGAGACTTTGACCAGAGTGCCTCTGCTGCCTGGGATGGTCACCCCTCTTATTCCCACATCCTTCCTGATGGACTCAGCAGACGGTTTGATACAGGAAACAAAGACAGGTGAGAGGACAACCCTGTCTGACTCCAGATTTGATCTAAAAACTCTCATTCCCACCCATTAATTTGTGTTTGTGTAGAGCAATTGGATTCAATTGCAGATTCCCTCCCCAAACCCCATTTTGCAGATAACATCAATCAGGTACGTGTGTGATATCCTGTCAAAGGCCTCTGCCTCATCAGCTTGGACCAGGAAGTGTCTATCCCCCTGTCTCATGCATAGGCAATCGTAATCCTTTCCTGCCGGGTACAGTACAGGCCTGATCGGGGTCAATCAACTCCAGAGCAGAGTTGACCCAACTGGAGAGGATCTTGGACAGAATTTTGTCATCCACATTAAGCAGTGCAATGGGCTGCCAATTTCTCACTCCCCGCCCCCCTCGCCCCCTTCCGCTCGTAGACGAGCGCAACGATGCCTTTCCTCATGGATTCTGACATGCTGTTAGCTAGAAGCATACTCTCGTACACTTCCAGCAGGTCTGGGCTGATCTAGTCCCACAGAGTCGAATACAACTTGACCGTAAGCCATCGCTTCCTGGAATTTTACTTGTCTGGAAGCACCCGACGGCCTTTGTCAGTTTGTCCAGAGTTAGCAGTTTGTCCAGATTCTCCTGCATACTGTCATCTCAGACCTCCATGATAGAGGACAGGAAGGACTGGGAGGCCGTGCTGTCTGTGAGCTTCACGTTGTACAATAAAAGGATTTGTTGATCCTTAGTATGACAGTAATGTCATCGCAGCCTGAGCCATCCTCTTCCTTCAGGCTACTGATCAGAGCTCTGTGTACCTTTTGAAGAATAATTGCAAGCACGTCTCATCCTGCTCCATAGAGCACACTGTGGATTTGAAGACAACCTTGGAGGCCTCCGCAGCAAAGAACAGAGCCTGCTGGTCCTTCACCTCTTGGAGATCCTCCTTAACCTCGACCCATCGACTGCAACAGGAGCAGATTCTGCATGCTTTTCTGGAGTCATTGACCTGAAACATGAACTATTTTCTCTCCACAGGTGTTGCCAGACTTGGAGTATTTTCAGCATTTTGTTTTTATCATCACTACCTCAGGACTCACCTTAAGTCACACTAAAAAAGAGAGGGGCTAGGTTTTAATATCCATGCAATCCCACCTTTTATTATAAAAAGCATATAGATATAGTGAAGTCAATCACAAGAGATATAAAAAGGAACAAATTTCTTCATTTGCAGTTAATAGCCTCAGACTTTACTACATCAGAAATTGTAAAGAGTGAAATGCTACTCTTTATTCTGGTGTACAACTCCTATTCCATTAGGAGCAAAGAACACAAAAGGATAGCACATAGCATAGGATAGGCAAAAAAAAAAAAAAGACAGACATTCAAAATCCTTATCTTTTTAAACCTTAAAGCCAAGCAATTTATGTACTTATGGTTAAACCCAACATTCTGCAGCTGTTGTCTGGTGAATCAATCAACAGCCACATTAAGTTCCGCCTATCCTGTATGGAACAAATACATCATCTTCCTGCTGGGACTAATTAACTGATCTTTGTATGTAAAAATATTTCCAATCCCTTCTCTGGGCCCTGCTCACAGCCACTGCACAATTTTCCTCCACATATTGTTTACTGTACAAGTTTCTAAGAGAGGGGACTGCTCTTTAGCTGGAGTAGGTTAGAAAAATCAAAGTTCAAGGTAACAGTACTTGACAAATACATATTTATTAACAATTCAATTGCCCAAGTATTATAATCACACAAAGTTAATCACCTAATACAATTTTCAAAACTTAGATTTGCTTGTTAGCCAGTCTTTTAAGCGGGGGAGGAAAGGTAGGAAAGAAAAAAAAAAAAAAAGGAAAAAACCCATGGATTGATCTCCAACTTAAACTGGCAAGTGAAGAGACTGGATAACTCAGCCCGTCATAATTCTCACAAAATGAACAGAACAGATGTAATGAATGTTATTGGTGACTTGGCCATAATTTTCTTTTGAAATACTGGTGAGGTTAATGGTGCCTGGCATTACTGATGCAAAAAAAAAAATGGTACAAATTCAGACAAAAGGCAGATACACAGTTGAACTTTGATATTTGAGTTACTGTCCAAATTGTGCTATTTTGCAGTTAACGTCACGAAAATTGCATCTCAATGCCTGGCACACCATTAAAAATCAGGAGGTTGCTGTATTTGCACAGTAGACACAAGCTGTAGTTCAAAAGTAAAGTATTGTCCATTTCAATTTATTTATCCTTTTAATGATATGATGTGTTAATTACTGCTGGATCATTTTCTCTAGCACTGAATATTAGCAGTTACAAGAGTGGAGTTGCATTCCTTTGTTTTAATTGGAGATTTTTCACCAAAATGTTAATTTTCATTTCTCTCAATCCAATCTTTCTTTCCCTCTGTTTTTTTTCTATACCCTATTTCACCCACTCGAATTTACACTTCCTTCTCAGTCCTTGTACTGTTAATCAAATCAGATTACAGAATTGATTAAGGGGATAGACAATTGCTTGCCCTATTCATTCAGGTTCCAGATGCCTGGTTTTCCTCACTGTGAGGTTATCAGCTAGCATTTGCAGCACCTGGCCATGCAAAAATAAAAATGTGCAAGGACAAGCCCAATTCCAGCCAATGCCATTACATGCCCTGCCATAGCAAATTAAAGCCCAATATGTTGATAGTTATTAGCCCAGGACCACAAGATTCTATGTGAATAAGGGTCAGAATTTGTTGAATATCTGCCCAAGTTATCACAAGCGAATTCTGTCATTAAGCATGTCACAGCATCTTGTGGACTGGTGTGCTGCTGCACAGAGACCCTTGCGTAAAAACTAATCACACTGCCCCCAATTAGTTTCAATTCCAAAAATCACAGTTGCTGAGTTGACAGCACTGTAAGTTGCCACACCACTTAGATTGATGCTGGACGGCTCAGCAGGTTTGGTGAAATCACAGGAATCATGATTTACTGTTTAAATTAATAACTGTGACTGCATTTTTCTTTAATTCAGTTGTATAGTTCTGACAGTGTTTGGGTCGCTGGTGTAAAGTGACAAAATGTATTATATATACCCGACAGAAATGGATCGTCAGTTCCATGCCTTAGACCCACTGCTCAGTTTTGTACTGCAAATGAATCAAAGGCTTGAGATGTCTAAGGAGGACACTTCAATTATGTTTTGATAAAAGCTGTCAGTTCTGGATGCAAGTACATAATGCTTTATACAGTTTGCTCATTACTCTGGTCTCATTTTTCTGCATTTCAGGTGGTGCAGAGCAGAGGGTTGTGACTGTGCATCACAAAAACATTCCAACACTGCATTGAAGTGTTGTGGAGAAATGCCAAATGATTTCCATCCATTACTTACAGGAGTTTTTCTAATCTAATCAGTATTTGCCCTTCCTTCTGTTTAGTAAATCCTATTTACAATTTATAGCTTGAGACATGGGGCGGCGCAGTGGATAGCACCGCAGCCTCACAGCTCCAGCGACCCGGGTTCAATTCCGGGTACTACCTGTGTGGAGTTTGCCAGTTCTCCCTGTATCTGCGTGGGTTTCCTCCGGGTGCTCTGGTTTCCTCCCACTTTCCAAAGACTTGCAGGTTGATAGGTTAATTGGCCATTATAAATTGCCCCTAGTATAGGTAGGTGGTAGGGAAATATAGGGACAGGTGGGGATGTGGTAGGAATATGGGATTAGTGTAGGATTAGTATAAATGGGTGGTTGATGGTCGGCACAGACTCAGTGGGCCGAAGGGCCTGTTTCAGTGCTGCATCTCTAAACTAAACTAAACATACAGTAGGTCAGTGTCAATGAAGTATACTAGTGCAAAGGATGGTTGTGTGTATACATAGCAGCTGATTCAGTTTATTTTCAAAAAAATAGTTCACAAAACAAGAGAAATAGAGTGTGCAAAGCAGTTGTCAAATTTAGAAAGTTTCAGACATAAAAGGAGACTACTGTTCAACCTAGGTAGACTAATCCCAGATTACTTCATGCAGTCAAATTTCAGCGATTGACTTATTGTTGTCAAAACTCAACCACCTACATATAAATCACACACCAAGTCTCAATTCACAATCACTCTCATTCATCAGCTCCTAACCCATTAACTAAAAATCTTTATCCTTCTGCAAAAATCCATTCTAGGCCTCATCTTTTACACCTGCAAATGCCAATTAACGCCTTTTAGTGGTCTCACTGTCCTCCTATGCCCCGGAAGGATGGGCTGATGATGTAGCTGGCATGCACCATGTCATGGCGGACCAGTTTGGTAGTTTCTTGTCTTGTTTGTGATATATTTATATGTCACTGCCTTGACTCCACCAATGACAAATTCTCCAGTCCTGTTGGTCCTATTATTTGGAGTTTCCCCAAACACTTTCACTTTGCTACTCTTATGAAGGAACCTCCTCAAAACCTCGTTCCCCTCTACAGCTCACCATCAATTTCTCCTTTGAGGCACACTTGGACATTTCCTGTATGAAAAGCACCGTATGAACAGAAGCTGTGCTTTCTGTGTACTAATAAAACAGGTTTTCTGCAGAGATTGCATTCTTCTTTTGCATAGCCAGTACTAGATTTCAGAAAATAGGATAAGAGTCCAGAGACAGGCATGCAAAGAGGTTCCCACACAAAACGTTTGAAAACGTACTGCAGATCTTATGCACGGTCTCCTGAGCCATCCTGCACTGTGCTACAGACTGGAATTTTCAAAGTCTTCAGAACAAGTAAACACAAGACCAGTTCAATCTCAAACACCATTCCTTTCACCAGGCTGAGGTCAGAGCTTATATAAATATTTAATTCTGTGTTGTGACAACAGTTCCTCCCAAAAATAATTTTATAAAAAGGTCTGTGTGTACTGCCTGCAAGGAGGAGCTGTGACTCTCTACAAACTAACGTTACACAGGCCACCAATATATTATTGTTGGCATAGAGCAGCTGAATACGGCGAAGTGGTTAGCACCGCAGCCTCACAGCTCTAGCGACTGGGGTTCGGTTCTGGGTACTGCCTGTGTGGAGTTTGCAAGTTCTCCCTGTGACCGTGTGGGTTTCAACCGGGTGCTCCAGTTTCCTCCCACAGCCAAAGACTTGCAGGTTGATAGGTAAATTGGCCATTGTAAATTGCCCCTAGTGTAGGTAGGTGGTAGGAGAATTGAGGGAAGGTGGGGATGTGGTAAGGAATATGGAATTACTGTAGGATTAGTATAAATGGGTGGTTGATGGTTGGCACAGACTCAGTGGGCTGAAGGGCCTGTTTCAGTGCTGTATCTCTGACTCTAACCAAGGAGATGAGACTCCAGGATCCCCCTCCAACCCCTGGTGTCTGTTCCACTTAAGTTAGGTCATGACTGGTCTAGATCATAACTCCTTCATACCTTCACTGAACAAAACACATCTATCTGCATCTCGAGAATTTCAACTTAACCAACATCCACACTTGTTTTGTGGGGGGGGGGGGGGCCTAGGGTGAAGGAAAGAGGAAGGGAAGGGAAAAAGTTTCCATTGCTCTGTGAAGGAAGGATTCCTGATTTCACTCTTAAGTGGCATAGCTCCCAATTTTAAAAAGGTTACGTCCCTGGTTCTGGATTCCCCATTAGAGGCAATGGCTTCTCTGTATCCACCGATTGCAGGCCTTGGTTAGATTAATCCCTGTTTTTTTGGCAATCATTGCAGTGAATCTGCATCGCACCTCCTTCAAGGCCAATATACACAGATATTGTTTCCTGAAGTTTGGTGCCAAACAATGAAGGGGTCTGACCAAGGGTCTTTATGACTGAAATATAACTATCTCATTTGCATGCAAACCCCATTGAGAAAAGCTAACATTTCATTTTTTAATTACTTTTTGTACCCAAAGACTAGCTTTTAGTGATGCATATATAGACACAAATCCATAAATACCTTTACTCTTCCACAGCTCCGAGTCTCCACACTCTCCACACTCTCTTCCTTTCACCCCTCCCGCCATTAAGACATCAGACATTGGCTGAAAAATGGATGACTTCACACTTCCCCATATTGAGCTTTGTCCCCGTCTGTACCCTTTTATAACTTCACACTTCCAACCACACAACCACCTGCGCCTTCTAAACCCAGTGTCATCTGCAAAACTGGATATTAAAATGCTATTCCTGCATCCAGGATCATAAATATTTTATTAAAAAAGTGAAAAGCTGAGACCTCAGTAAAGATTCCTGGGGATCATTCTGAATTTAGAAAGGGATGCTGTCCCTACAGATTACAATGTAAACATTGAAGAATAGATTGGATTGGGTGGATGATGGAAATGCAAATAAAAGGAGCATAGGAACAGTGGCGCAGTGGTTAGCACCGCAGCCTCACAGCTCCAGGGACCCGGGTTCGATTCTGGGTACTGCCTGTGCGGAGTTTGCAAGTTCTCCCTGTGTCTGCGTGGGTTTCCTCCGGGTGCTCCGGTTTCCTCCCACATGCCAAAGACTTGCAGCTTGATAGGTTAATTGGCCATTATAAATTGCCCCTAGTATAGGTAGGCGGTAGGGAAATATATAGGGACAGGTGGGGATGTGATAGGAATATGGGATTAGTATAAATGGGTGGTTGATGGTCGGCACAAACCCGGTGGGCCGAAGGGCCTGTTTCAGTGCTGTATCTCTAAACTAAACTAAACTGTGGGTAGAATGTGCTTAGCACTACACTTTCCACATTAGCCAAAAAAAGAACCTGGTATAGTCTGGTTGGGCCAATCGTCTGTTTGCATGTTGCAGCTTCTATTTGTTTCAACATACTACAGAATTCCAAACAGGCATTTTAGAAACTCCTGGTGTCCGAGCCAACATTTCCTGTCTCATCACTACCATCAGATTAACTGATCATTCATCTCATTTGTGAGATCTTACGGTGTACAAATTAGCTGCTACATATCTCCTAGATAACAACACTTTCAAAAATAATTCATTGAATGTGAAACATTTGGGAGCATCATGGGATTAAGGTAAAACATTATACAAGAGCAAATTATTTACCTGCAGTCTGACAGCCCACCCAGGTGCAGGAGAGAGAACAAGTTCCAGATTCCATCACTCACCTTCATAAAATTTTCCAATCATACACCCAAGTAAAGG
The DNA here is from genome assembly GCF_036365525.1 of Heterodontus francisci. Classification (NCBI taxonomy): domain Eukaryota; kingdom Metazoa; phylum Chordata; class Chondrichthyes; order Heterodontiformes; family Heterodontidae; genus Heterodontus; species Heterodontus francisci. Next base: position 37,808,907 of record NC_090390.1, on the reverse strand, counting down.
CCTGCTCGGGTATGAAATGGAGACCCGACCCGGGCCAGAGTCATAGAACATAGAACTAGTCCTTAGATTTTTTTCCCGTGCTCGACCAGACTACTGTAATAAAGTTAATTCTATCAAACATACCTTGTCCAAATGTGATCCTCTGTTCTGGCAGCAGGCTATTCCTGCAGAATCGTGCAGAAGTTCCCTCCCTGAGCAAGGCAGCACTGTGTCCGCATCCAGCCCGACCCGACCCAAACCAAACACATATCGTCGCGTTTGGTCGGGTAGCCAGGCTTTGCACCCAAGGACTTTGAGTTTTCTGAATTGCAAGATAATTGCGAGTTATACTGCATTTCAACAACACTTCAGTTGTACTAAACACGGAATAATTTTCAGTTTGGCTGAAATTTGGCCAAGTACAGATGCAAGTTCTCAAACTGGAGTAGTGGTGTCAAAAATGTAGTACTTGTGTTCCAGTTCCACATAGCATGTCTCGAACCGTGGTATATTCAGAATGCAGCACATGAAATGTTCTGGGTACATCTAATAATGTTTTTGTTAGGTCAATGTGATTAAGTTGAATTGTTTAAACATTTTTCTGAAGACACCACAACTGACATATCCTGTTTGCCTCATTTCAGGAGCTCAAGAGCAACATATCCCTTGCATAATATCTAAAGTTTGCATATATGAAAATAAACCAGTTTCTGAAAACAAATCCTGTAGTAATGTTATGTGCTCAGGCTATTCTAAAAATTAAGGAATTATCTCGGCACAATATTCAGGATAATAACTGAGGGCTAAAGTCAAAACAAATTCAGCTTTTCTTTTCCCATATGGAATTGTTTAAAAGTTCAACTGAAATTTTTGGCTTCATGCATTGCAGAAAGTTCAATTGGCTGTGAGCCAGATTCCTGCTGCACATTTAGTCGACAGTTTATAAACCTATATACATCAACATATGCGGCACCAATATAGGACACCATTGTATTTGTTATCTGAAGTCAACATTGCTAGTCTGATATACTGCTTATCTATTGCAACTATATCAGGCCAAAGTAGATTTTTAAAACCAAATGGGAGAGTGTTTTTGAAACTACAGCTTCATCTTCCTGCATTCCCAACATTGAGAGGAGTGTCCATCTCCAAGCAATTGCTCGGTTACTTGCAATTTTGGAAATGCAATACCAATAGCGAATTCGCTCAACCATTCAGCTTCTTTAAAGATGTTATACATAGGGTAGCTTATCTTCTATCTTGGAATTCTAATGGTCACCATCTGGAATGTTAATTTAGCTACAAATTTACTTTAACTCCATTTCCTGAGCTAAACTCAGCACTGACTTTTCAGATATTATGACACCACTGAACAGGTTTTTTTTTTTTTAAAAAGGCATTTCCAGTCCACTGAATTTTTGTAATATTTTCAAGTGAACAAGAACTGGCTCAGTTTATACTCGAATTATATAAAGGGGATGTGACAGACAGAACAAGGGGAGTGAACACTGTAGCATTTGCACACCCATGAGTAATGAATAAAACAATACACACAGTGTGGGTTATGGAACAATTTGCCCCACCCTCAAGGATCAGCACTTCTGCTACAGTGGCCAGATGACTAAGCTTGCACCACATGCATGAGCTATAAAATATCCAAGGTTAACAAGTCAATAGTTTTTAAAATTTCTTGTGGGTGTGGGATGCTCCAGCACCAGAATTAGTGATGAGTTCAAAATTATTTACAAAAAAAATTAAATTTGGTAAAAAAGTTTAACACTAACAAACATGAGCTATTAGACTCAACCAACACATCCTCTGCGAACATGGCAGGGTGGAGAAAGGGATTAATATTAGACTGTCAGTTTTAAGAGTACAGCATTCCAGGGAAATTAGGCAAGTTGGAAGGGACAAAGGAAGGGAAACAAAAGGCTGCCATACAACACAACATAAAAAAGGCTTTTGCGTACAATGGAAGCAGCATTTGCTTCCATCTAAAATTTAAGGATGGAGCTTTGGGCTAACTTTAAAGCACATTCCATGTAAGTTTACTGGACCCATTTAAATGTAGCAGACATGAACTCTTTTCATAAAGTTGCAACTTCTGACTGAAATGCGAGCCACTCCTGGATTGTAGAACATGCCTCTACAAAACAGCAAACGTACAACTACAATCCAGAACCTCTCTCAACACGTTACAGCGCGTCAAGAGACAGACTACTTGAGAAAACAAAAAGATGGCACAATTTCTAGTTAAGATCAACACAAAAGCAGATTCAACTAGTTATTTTCTTCACTTTTCTGAACAAACACACAGGAAAGCTGGAAGATCCCCTTCCCCTCTCTGCACACACTCCTTTGTGTGATGTGTTCTTCATCTGCACAAACGCAAAGAAGAATTACCTGATGGGAGACTATGCTAAAAGTAAAAGTAGTCTGAAGGAGGATTTCACAAAGATACTTATTCACAGAATGTAGTGTGGTTCCACACTCCCAGCTCAAACTATAATTATCAACCAGGTTCAGATTGTTCCAAGATGCAGCTCCCCATCCCAACAGGTTCTCTTCATAGATTATAGGGAACTCCATTCACTAGATTCCTAACAGTTAAAATTTCAATACTGAAAACAGAAATATTCTGCCACAAAGTTAATTTTTATGAACTAAAAGTACTGGAAGGGTTAGGCAGTGACTAATGAGTCAGGAATGTCCTGATTTCGTGCATTGCCTCCTACCCTCAAACAGATGCCAATTTCAAGCAGAAAATTGGGAGGCTGGGGAATAAAAACATTAATACTTAACTTCTTTAAAGAAAGGTGTTCTGCCAAAGTTAATGACCATTATTATGGTAAATACATTATCTCCATCTCAGACAAGCAGAAATGGTCTGATAATATACTGAAAATTGAGATGTTTGTTTAAAAAAAAAGCCAAATGTTGTTGATATGAATACCAAACGTACTTAGCTAGATTGCAGACTTGAGACCCACATCTAATGGCAGATTAAGCAACATGCATTTATGTGGTACTCATATACAGGAAGCCATTTCAAAGCTGAAAGCATGTAGGTCAGTGCGCAAAACAGATGAAAGTGTGGGACACAGGCCACAATAGTTTCCATGAGTGAAGTCTTGAAGCAAGAATGTCAGCTGGAAGTCAAGCCTTGCAATAATGAAAGTATGGACCAAGGTTTAACGGAAGGGGAAATACAGGAATGGAGGAAAGCAACACAAAATGGCAGGAAAGAAACTATTTTTGGTAGTAGTAGTTGCAAGATGGGAGAGAAGTTTACAGTCACGCAGAATGATGCTAACCGCTGGTTCAGGTTTACACAGAATTTAAGTTTGGGATTTGTAAACATTCTATTTTTTACCATTTTAATCGCTCGATGAATTTAAGTTCAGGCATAATTAGAACACTTTAGTCTGTTGTATAATGATAATTATGCAGTCATTTTTGCAATTAACTGCTGAAACACAGAAATGATTCCACACCTAAAAGAATCAGTACCCACTTTACTCGCATTTTAGAGTATTGATAAAACTACACTTCCCAGTACCCTCCAGGCAGGTAATGTCACTTAGAACCAATTGCTCATTTATATACACATCAGAACTTAATTCTATATGCATTTGTCACTACAACGGTTTGTAATTATATAACATTTAAAATAGAAAAAACACCCAAGTTAGTTCAGAGGGGAGAAAGAATGGATGCTTGCCTGAGTGCAGCAGTTTGAAGTGACTGAATGAATGCTCGAAGAACAGGTTTAAAGGAAGCTTTTTAAAAATGAGGAAACAAGTGGTAGATATTGCAGGGGAAGTTCTGAACAGTAGAAGCAGCTAAAGGCTCTGCCACAGAAGAGTGCTTAAAGAGACCAAAATAAGTGGACCAGGAGAGTGAAATAAAGATTGTTGCTTACACAGGGGATTAAAAAGTTAAAAGCCAAAATATCAAAACTTTAAAAATGACAAATTTAATTTTAAAAATGTGAAATCATTGGAGGAATTTGACATTCCATAAATATACAATTAATTTTTTCAGGGCCAAACAAGTTGTTCTAAAGTAATTATGAACGGAGTACACTGTTAAAAACCCAGCTACATCTCAGTCAACAAGGGGTAACCTTTAAGTATTTTTACAGCAACACCAAATAGTATAAAAGTGGAAATGCAGGTCAATTCACAGAATCACAGAATAATACAGTGCAGAAGAGGCCCTTCGGCCCATCGAGTCTGCACCGATGCATTAAAACACCTGACCTGTCTACCTAATCCCATTTGCCAGCACTTGGCCCATAGCCTTGAATGTTATGACGTGCCAAGTGCTCATCCAGGTACTTTTTAAAGGATGTGAGGCAACCTGCATCTACCACCATCCCAGGCAGGGCATTCCAGACCGTCACCACCCTCTGGGTAAAAAAGTTCTTCCTCAAATCCCCCTTAAACCTCCTGCCCCTCACCTTAAACTTGTGACCCCTCGTAACTGACCCTTCAACTAAGGGGAACAGCTGCTCCCTATCCACCTTGTCCATGCCCCTCAATCCTGTACACCTCGATCAGGTCACCCCTCAGTCTTCTCTGCCCCAGCGAAAACAACCCAAGCCTATCCAACCTCTCTTCACACCTTAAATGTTCCATCCCAGGCAACATCCTAGTGAATCACCTCTGCACCCCCTCCAATGCAATCACATCCTTTCTATAATGTGGCGACCAGAATTGCACACAGTATTCCAGCTGTGGCCTTACCAAAGTTCTGTATAACTCCAACGAGACCTCCCTGCTTTTGTAATCTATGCCTCGATTGATAAAGGCAAGTGTCCCATATGCCTTTTTCACCACCCTATTAACCTGCCCTTCTGCCTTCAGAGTTCTATGGACAAACACGCCAAGGTTCCCTTAACCTCAGAACTTCCCAGTGTCAGGCCATTCATTGAATACTTCTGTGTCACATTACTCCTTTCAAAGTGTATCACCTCACACTTTTCAGCGTTAAATTCCATCTGCCACTTTTCTGCCCATTTGACCATCCAATCCATATCTTCCTGTAACCTAAGACACTGCACCTCACTGTTAACCACTCGGCCAATCTTTGCGTCATCCGCGAACTTAATGATCCGATCCCCCCACAGTCATCTATGTCATTTATATAAATGACAAACAATAGGGGACCCAGCACAGATCCCTGTGGTACGCCACTGGACACTGGCTTCCAGTCACTAAAACAGCCGTCTGTCATCACTGTCTCCTACAGCTAAGCCAATTTTGAATCCACCTCATCAAGTTACCTTGTATCCCATGTGCATTTGCTTTCTTGAAAAGTCTCGCACGTGGGACCTGGTCAAAGGCTTTGCTGAAATCCATGTAAACTACATCAACTACACTACCCTCATCTACACACCTGGTCACATGCTCAAAAAATTCAATCAAATTTGTTAGGCATGACCTCCCTCTGACAAAGCCATGCTGACTATTCCTAATCAAATTTTGCCTCTCCAAGTGGAGATAGATTCTCTCCTTCAGAATTTTCTCCAATAGTTTCCCTACCACTGACGTGAGACTCACTGGTCTGTAGTTCCCTGGCTTATCTCTACAACCTTTCTTAAATAGCGGGACCACATTAGCTGTTCTCCAGTCCTCTGGCACCTCCCCCGTGGCCAGAGAGGAATTAAAAATTAGGGTCAGAGCCCCTGCAATCTCCACCCTTGCCTCCCACAGCATCCTGGGACACAAATCATCCGGACCTGGAGATTTGTCCACTTTTAAGCCTTCCAAAACCTCCAATACCTTGTCACTCCCAATGACAATTTGCTCAAGAACCTCACAGTCTCTCTCTCTAAGTTCCATATCTACATCCTCATTCTCTTGGGTGAAGACAGATGTGAAGTATTCGTTCAACACCCTACCAATGTCCTCTGGCTCCACCCACAGATTTCCCCCTTGGTCCCTAATGGGTCCTACTCTCTCCCTGGTTATCCTCTTCCCATTGATATACTTATAAAATATCTTGGGATTTCCCCTACTTTTACCAGCCAGAGCTTTCTCATATCCTCTTTGCTCTCCTAATTGCTTTCTTAAGCTCCATCCTACACTTTCTGTATTCCACGAATGCTTCTATTGATTTGCTCTCCTTGTATTTGCTAAAAGCCTCTCTTTTCCTTCTCATCTTACCCTGAATGTCTCTGGTCATTGATGGTTTTCTGAGCTTGTTGCTCCTACCTATTACCCTAAAGGGAACATGTTGGGCCTGTACCCTCCCCATTTTCTTTTTGAATGCCCCCCACTGCTCTTCAGTAGATTTCCCGACAAGTAACTCTTTCCAGTCTACCTTGGCCAGATCCTGCCTTATTTTACTAAAATTCGCTCTCCCCCAATTCAAAACCTTTTTTTGCAACTTGTTTATTTCTTTCTCCATAACAAACTTAAATTGTACAATGTTATGGTCACTATCACCAAAATGCTCCCCCACCAACACATCAACCACCTGTCCAGCTTCATTCCCCAGAATTAGGTCCAGCACTGCACCCTCCCTTGTTGGATCCTCGACATATTGGGCTAAAAACTTATCTTGTATACATTTCAAGAACTCCACTCCATCTAAGCCCTTAACATGATGACTATCCCAAGTAATGTTGGGAAAGTTGAAATTACCTAATATAATTACCCTATTATTTTTACAATTCAATAATTTCTAATTGATTGCAGTCTGAGAGATTTCAACAACGCATACTATGGAGAAGGGTAGAATCAAAATTCCACAGCAAATGTGGAAATCCAGAAGTTAATTGTAAATGTGCAGACTCAATAGCTATGCCGTCATTACCAGCACAAAATCAGAGCCAGTGGATTAGGCCCAAATTTAAATGCCGTTGGCATTTTATATGTTTCAAGCAAGTCGCCTCTTACTCTTCTAAATTCCAGTGGATACAAGCCTAGCCTGTCCAATCTTTCCTCGTAAGACAGCCTGCCCATTCCAAGTATTAGTCTAGTAAACCTTCTCTGTACTGCCTCCAATGCATTTACATCCTTCCTTAAATAAGGAGACCAGTACTGTACACAGTACTCCAGATGTGGTCTCACCAATTCCCTGTATAGCTGAAGCATAACCTCCCTACTTTTGTATTCAATTCCCTTCACAATAAACATTAACATTCTATTAGTTTTCTTAATTACGTGCTGTACCTGCATACTAACCTCTTGTGATTCATGCACTAGGACAACCAGATCCCTCTGCATCTCAGAGCTCTGCAATCTCTCACCATTTAGATTATATGCTTCTTTTTTATTCTTCCAGCCAAGTGGACAATTTCATATTTTCCCACTTTATACTCCATTTGCCAGGTCATTGCCCATTCATTTAACCTATCTATAATCCCTTTGTAGCACGCCACCCCCCCCCCTCCCCTTATGTCCTCTGCACAAGTTCTAAGTCAGGAAGACATAGGAGATTCAAGGAAAAACAAAACATTTTTCTTAATTTCAAAACTATTACATATACAATAAGATGCTTCAAAAAGTAATCACTTGTGTAGGTGAATGCAGCACAAAGGAATGTTCTATAAAAAAGCAATAAGTCGAATGCCTAGTAAATAAATATGCTTATGGTACCATTTTTCAAAAGACTATGTTATTCAGTTCACCAGGAACGTTCTCTACTCATCTTTGAATAGTGACATAGAATCTTTAAATGTCTATCTGAATCACAAAAAGATATCTTGGTTTCATACATTAGCCAAAAAGACAAAATTTCAGACAGACAATGAATGTATCAATACCAGCATCACAGTCTAGTTTCATGTACTTAAATCTAGACTCCAAGGCAAGAGGGCTACCAAATGATGCAAGCTGACACATAAAAGGTAATGGTTAAAACCACACAGGCAGTTTGAATGGAACCTCCTGACTGGTGATTATGGCACTGTAACACAGCAAGGGACTACAAGGAAGTCACAGCTTAAAATGCCCTACCTTTCAGGAAGAGACAGGTGTTAATCAACCATAATAAATCTGTAACTTGACTGAGCTGGTTAAAAATATTCCAACAGTACTATGGAATAGGCTACATGAAAGAATCAAAACTGCACAATAAAGGATACAAGTGCCATACCCACCTGAAATTAACTTGTTACCAGTGGTATTTTATGCGTAGAGACATTCCTCTGTTAAACAGAATCTACACCAATAATGCCACTCTACTTCAAGAAATAAAGACGTCTGCAAACGTGACATGAAATCGTGTGACATTGATCACAAGTCGTGGGAGTCAGTTGCCAGCATTCGCCAGAGCTGGCGGGCAGCCATAAAGACAGGACTAAATTGTGGCGAGTCGAAGAGACTTAGTAGTTGGCAGGAAAAAAGACAGAGGCGCAAGGGGAGAGCCAACTGTGCAACAGCCCCAACAAACAAATTTCTCTGCAGCACCTGTGGAAGAGCCTGTCACTCCAGAATTGGCCTTTATAGCCACTCCAGGCGCTGCTTCACAAACCACTGACCACCTCCAGGCGCGTATCCATTGTCTCTCGAGATAAGGAGGCCCAAAAGAAAGAAAAAAAAGACTTCAAGAAAACAATGTTGCAAAACTTTAGCCAATTGTTGCATTCACACTGATGGGGGTCTTTCAGGAAAGAACTTTGGAAATAAATACATGAAGTTAACCATTAAAATACATACTTGTCTTTTCCAATTGTCTCATAGTCCTTAACCACAACAAGAATTGATGAGGAAGCATTTAGGGACTCTCCCTTCAAATCAAATTCAATTTTCTGCAGATAGAGAAATAAGGCAATTGTGAACAAATTTTAATCTCTGATAGAAAGTCTATTATTTAACAAAAGCAAGATGGTCTTCAAATCAACAGATGCTGAGTAATTGACATGTTTTAAAGGCAAGTGGTGAACTTTAATGTTAATTATCTGCTCAAGAACTATCGGAAAAGAGGAAGAAATGTGTGAACATCTGATTAACACTTAATCCTGATGGGAGAATTAATTCTCCCAATTTTTCACAATGTTAAGTTTACATCAGAACGGTTTTTGCTGATCATAGTCAGAACGATGGGATGATAATAAAAAAGTTATTTGACTGAGATGTCCAGACAACATAACAATTAGAACAAAACTGCAGCAATGTAAATTTCTATTGGATCCCCAAACTAGATTATATCCTTCACACCATTCTTTGTTACTAAATTAAAATGTTTTTTTAAAAAGTAGTAATGTTAGTTTTGGTCTAAGCATTCTTACCTCATTCCACACTGGGTTCAACTCATTGTCAACTGATTTGGTTTTTTTCTTTTCACCTGGAAAGAGTAGAAAATTTGTCACATTTGCAAGTCACTTAAAATACAGAGCAAGCTATGTTGATGAACTCCAGATCGGGAACAAGACAGTTAATATTTTCAAGAAATTATCTTAAAAAATAAATGCTAAAGTGTGAATTTTACCATGCTATCCAATATTCCTTACCCACCCCTTTCCACAAATAACAGCAAAAAAAACCCAATTATTTCTTCATCCAAAACATTAGCACTTTGGAAACCGACCAAAGAGAAGTACATTTGCATACCAATGTACAATATTTATTTCACAGTCCAGTATACAAGCACACATGAACACAATTTAGCACATTCATATGCCAAAAAGTGTAAATAGTTCCATTCACTCTTACCTGGTCTACCAAGTGGGATCCTGGCCAAAGTAGTTCCTACAATACCCAATACTCTAAAACAACATATGTAACAGGTCGAAATGCGATTTAAAAAAAAAAGTTTATAACTAGACCAGAAACTGTAAATTGAACTAAAAGTAAATTATAGCTTATTTATGCACATTTGATTTGGATGCATAATCTACTTCCTCTGTGCTACGGTACTTATTTTCTTTACTGATTCTTGAACACTCCTCAGCAGTCAGGCATAGTTTTTTTTATTAATTTGTGAAGCTTCAGATAGATATAGATATTTCACCTGTTCCAGTATCAGGGTAAACTTATAGGATAGGCTTAGAGCCTCACTCAAGGCTAGATTTATGCTTGTGGATTGTCCCATTGCAATTACACTTCTGCAAAAAGAAACTTCATAGACCAGCTCAATTACAAATGGAAGAACACCAAAGATAGTGACATAAAAAGGCCCTACAAATTACATGGCACATATTTAAATGTGCAAGAAAGCAAGACAAAGGCAAATATCTGCAGAATCTCCAAAGAAACTTGTTTCTAATAACTTTGCTGCAGTCACAATTTTACACGTCACTATGTACAATATAGTGTCCTATGAATTTTCAATTTTGATTCTATTTCCTTTCTTTTCAAGTTATACTCTATCTTGTGCATAAACTATTTCTCAATGCATAGCAGATCAGAGAATTTAAAAAAAAAAGTTGTTTCCTGAAAATTCTATAGTTCTACCAATGGATAGTGATAACGTTGCGTGAAGTACAAATGCACCATTCTTAATAACAGACTAAAGCAGAGACATCATATATTATTGACTAAAGGGTAACCAACCTTCCAGACCAAAATTAGTTTGGCAATAAATAGCAAGTAGATTGTAGGAAAGCATTATCTGTGATATGCACAGAGGGCAATGCAGTGGCAGTAAAAGGGAGCTTTGTTTGAAGATACACAGATAATTGTTAAATGTTTGGGTGTTTTTTAAAAAATAAATGTCTCCACAAATAAGCTCTTAAGAGTCTAAAAGGAATGACCACATCTATCATGACTGGGGGTGGGGGGGGGCGGGTTGCTGGCATAAATTGTACATTGACAGTCAGAATTCATGGCAGGAATTTTCACCACCCAGCGAGCCAGATGGTGATTGGGGGGTTGGCGTAAAATGGAGCGGGAGGCCTTCCTGACCTGCTCCCGCCTCTGCCCCACTTTACGTAGGGCAGGGAGGGCTGCCCGCCTCAGGTCAATAAAGGCCCTTAAGTTGCCAATTAACAGCCACTTAGGGGCCTTCGCTGTAAAATGCGGGACAGATCCCCAGACTTGGCGGAAGCGGGTTCACCACCAACTTTTACGTCGGTGGCCAGCTCCCATCCGCCCGACGTAAAATCCAGCCTTTTTCCCCCAAAATATACTTTATTCATCAAAATCTGTAAAAAAAATACATTACAACACAGTTCAAAACAGCACCAGCTCGACATTTCAAAAAGTGCAAAGGAAATCAGTTTTCTTCAACACAGGAGTGAGTGGCCTCACAACCATTCCATTCCATTTTACATACCATGTACATTTTACAGCAAACCCATATTTGGTGTACACAGCCGGACGGGTTTTCCATATGTCCAGCCCCTCAGTTCACTATGGCAGGAGGACCTTACACAGTGGTCTTTCCCCATTGATCCTTTGCAGTCGCTGCCCCAAGCTTTAGTGCTTCCCTCCGCACATAGTTCTGGACCTTGGAATGTGTCAGTCTGCAAGACTAGGTCGTGGACAACTCTTTGCACTGGAAGACCAGCGGGTTTCGGGCAGACCAAAAAGCGTATTTCACTGAACTTATGGTCCTCCAGCAGCAGTTGATGTTTGTCTCTGTTCGTCCCTGGGAACAGCCCATACAGCACAGACTCCTTTGTTACAGAGCTGCTTGGGATGAACTTCGACAAAAAACACTGCATCTCTTTCCACACCTGCTTTGCAAAGACACATTCCAGAAGGAGGAGGGCAACTGTCTCTTATCTCGAGGTGGCTGTGGTGGGGCAGCCTGTGGAGGGGGTGAGACTCCCGGCGTGCAGGAAGGATCTGATGGGGAGGGCCCTTCTCACCACCAGCCAAGCTACGTCTTGGTGCTTGTTTGAAAGGACTGGTGATGAGGCATTCTGCCAAATGGCTTTGACAGTCTGCTCGGGGAACCATCCAACCGGATCCACCATCTCCTTTTCTCGTAGGGCCTGGAGGACATTCCGTGCAGACCAACGCCTGATGGATTAGCGGCAATCCAGCCCCACATCTCACTGGAAATAGGCTGGAAGGCACTACCATCTGACCCAAGTCACAGTGGATTTTTTTTCCTATTTCATCTCCTTTCACTTTAAGTTCATTCTATTAAAAATGTTTAAGAGTTGAATTTGAAATCATAAGTTATTGCTTAAATAGTTAATCTTAGCTGTTCTCACTTAATATTTTGTCATGCTGAAGCACTGGAGGATTGGGAAGGCTTCCTAAACAGTAACGTATTGCTCATCAATGCCTAATCCAACAAAAAAAAAAACTGAAAAATGACTAAATATCACACTGCACACAAGTTGAACACAGGCTGCACAATTAAGCAGACCAGAACTATAGTCCTTCAGGTTACTCTGATTCCTGAAATAAAGCAGTCACATATTTAAAATAATAAATTTTCCATTTTTTTCCCCTCCCAGGCCCCTACAGTGATGGCATTCTGGTCCAATGAAATGAAAGTCTTTAATCCAAAAAGGAAGAAAGTGCTTGTGACAAGTACATGTACATATTAAAGTTAGCATTAAAAAAAAAACGAGATTTAATTTTAGCAAATATCGCTGTAAATGGGCTTATTTTGCTTACTTTTAAAGATACATTTGATTTCCAAATATTTGAAGCCAGAAAAGGGGAGAAATTCATCTTGGGAAGTATTGAATGAGCTGCATAATTCTCAGTTGCAACTTCAAACATTTAATATTGTAAACCAACAAGCTTTCATCTTTATGATCACTGATGTGCTTCTGAATCAAAGTTATTCATGACATTGAAAACTGCTGCAGCTACAAACTGAAGGGAACAGAAGGAAATGTACTGGATAGATATGTACTGAGATTGGAAACATTAGGGTCAGATCTAGGGGTTCCGAAGAAGGGTCACTAACCCGAAACTTTAACTCGGCTTCTCTTTCCACAGATGCTGCCAGACCTGCTGAGTGATCCCAGCATTTCTTGTTTTTGTTTCAGATTTCCAGCATCCGCAGTATTTTGCTTTTATTATATTGTTGTGTTAGGGTCAGATCTAGGATTGGAGAGTGTGAATGGTGGGCAGCAGCAGTGGATGATTTCTTCACCCAGGATTATGTACATGACTGGGATGTTGCAGAAATATTGTTAGCAATTTTTGAAAAGTGTTTATAGAGCAGGCTTCATGAAAAGTTTGCAGTTCTTAGAATCATGAATGTGATTACACAAGCTTACAATGTAAATATTGTGAAAAGGAGAAACACCATTAGAAAACAGGCAATTATTCCAAGTACTGTATTTAATTTTACAAGACATTGGAAGTCCTCATGAATACTTCATTATTATTCAGGGTGATTCATATTCAGCTACCCACAAACATCCCTGAACAAATATTTAATTTTTTTGGAAGCTGGTTATCAGAAAAGGCAAAAGTCATAAGACACATTTCATCTAATTGAAAATCCCTTGGGAAGGTTTTGTAATTAATATTTTTGTCAATTTTCTCTCTTCCCTTCTGATTACATCAATTCTTTGGTAAGGTAAACTGATAACCAAGTGATTATTCAGACTTGACCCCACAGAGCAAGTGACAATCAAGAGAGAGGTATCACAGCCAAATCAGATCCCCACAGACAATTCCAGCAAGGGACTTCTGGGCAGCAAAAGGAGCAGGAACCCAACGGATTTGTCTCTTCCTCACCTGGGACACTGAGCCTGACTCCAGTACCCCTGTTGGAGATTAGCTAACTCAGCACAGACCACGAATCACTGTCATTTTTTTTTTTAAAAAGAAAATGACTGCTCTATCCCTCCACCAAAACAATCCTAGTCTTCAATACATCTTTATTTTGTTCATACTGGTGGACACAATAGGCGAGGACAGAACAAGCTTGCCGATAGCAAGGCCTACAATACCGGAGGCTTACACCAACTCATGACAGAAACTGGCACAGAGAAATACTTCTGCTGGAGTTTTCTTTTATCGTTTGATGTGTTCTACATAACAATGGTATTTAACATTAACTATATTCAGTTAACTCGAGGAAGTTGCATTGCATTCATGCGCTGTCCTCCTGATGTAGAACTGGAAATGTTAACCCAATGCGGGTCGGAAAGCTTTCCAAGTTCCTTTAAAAAGTTATGAAAACATAGCATTACAAATTCTTTCAGCGTAACAGATATCTCCAAGGTTAGGTCGGACGTAAACTGCAGCAATCCTCAGAGGAGTGAGTCATTCCACAAGAACGAACTTAAGCAGTTGTTTTCCCAAGTTTAACTAACAAAAAAAAACACGACCACACCTTAAAACAACGAAATTTCAATTTCATTTGAATTAGGGGCAGGTAACTGGCCTGCGAGGTGGTGGTGTAGGGGGGTGGAGGTGGTGGTGTCGGGGTGGGGTGCAAGAAATGGGTCACTGATGGTTTCAGTTAAAATGTTCTGGTCTGTCCCAAGCAGAAAAATCCATCTCGCAGAAGTGAAAACAGGGCGGAGGAGCGGAGATTTTTATTAAATAACAACTTAAAGCGACATTAATATCATAAGCAGGTTTTACTCCAACATACGCGCGCTCTCTCTCTGTGTGATTTGCAAACAGTTTCTATGTATATTTGGTGCACAGCTCGGTTATAGATTAACATACTCACCTTTAAAAGTGACCGACACTATTGGGTCGGGTGTTCCAAATTTCGAACCAGGAAGATTGCTGGCTGATTCTATTAGTAAACGAAGCATCTTGACATCCCAAAGCAGCAGACGCTTACAGCAACAACATTCAACCCGACATCTTTAACAAACCTACCAGCTTCCCAGTAGTAAAAAGGGAAATGATTCAATGGTTACTCATGAGTTCTTTAATAGGCGATGGAGAAGTTGAGGCGGATTGGTTACCGCACCTGTAAGGCGATACCTGCGTCACCTAGTGAAAGACTAGCACCGAAAAAGAGACAAGAGAGAGTGTGCTGTAAAAACCATTGCCACGTAGCGCACAAATAAAAAGAAACTTCTTAAAACTAATGGAAAATTCATGGACACGCCTCGGGAAAGGCTTGTTTCATTTGCTTAAGCGTCACAGTTGAGGATTGATTGTTTTTGGTAAACTCCCATCATGTCGTCCAATAACTAGCAATAAGGTCAGTCACTGAAAACTAGTCCCATTCTATTGCTGTCAAACGATGGGGATTGCTAAGAGTTCGGGTTACAACTAGACATTTTATTTACGACAACGCCTCAAATGTTTCGGGCAATCACGGCTGTAGTGGACTTAAACATGACCATTCATATCAGGAACTTTGATTAAGTTATAAATCTGCACAAACCACAAAATGATAAAATACTGATTCAATGAAATCACGGTTACTGCAGAGTCTTGTCACTTTCAATCTGCAGATTACACTCATTTGCTGTTTAATTTCAAAAGGAGGAAACTTGGATGAATGGCAGTGACTGTAGCCAATAACATGAAGAAATAATTAGCCAATGGTATTTATTGTAAAGACTGTAATGATATAGCATAAGAATTTATAGATATTCACTTGCTACAATAAATGTCATTTTTGAAGACCAGGAACTTGTAGGACTGACAAATGCCACAGATAACTTTTTATTTTGTTTCAACTCATAATGGGTGCATGTTATGTTTTACGGGTCTTTCCTGCCCCTTCTGCCCTCTATACCTCAGTTTCTGTATTTTAAGTTATCCACCAAGGTGAATTTTTTTTAACTTGGAGAATAACCAGGCACATTTAGTAAAAAGCCTGGAAAAACAAACAGATTTTTAAAAACAATATTTAATGGGATGTGAGCATCACTGGCCAGGCCAGCATTTATTGCCCATCCCTAATTGCCCTTGAGAAGGTGGTGGTGAGCTGCCTTCTTGAACCGCTGCAGTCCATGGGAGGTAGGTATACCCACAGTGCTGTTAGGAAGGGAGTTCCAGGATTTTGACCCAGCGACAGTGAAGGAACGACAATATAGTTCCAAGTCAGGATGGTGTGTGACTTGGAGGGGAACTTGCAGGTGGTGGTGTTCCCATGCATCTGCTGCCCTTGTCCTCCGAGGTGGTACAGGTCGCGGGTTTGGAAGGTGCTGTCGAAGGAGGCTTGGTGGGTTGTTGCAGTGCAACTTGTATGTGGTACACATGACTACTTTTTGGCAACTGGGTCTAGCTAGTGCCCTCACAAGATCTTATTCACGTCTTTGAAAAGCTGCAGAGCATTGTGTTCTTAATCCGACTTCTCTGTGTGTAAACAGTAGTGATGAAAATCTTTGAATAGTGTTATGAGTGTTTCCAATTTATTTGTTAAATTTTGAGAATTTGTGTTTTAAAACTGAAAGGATTCCATAAAGGCATAATTTTGGGTGTTTTTTTTTAATGGTCACCAGAAGGTTTGGACTGAGTTTGAACTGTAAACAGTTACTGGAAGGCACCAAGATTTATGGTTGTCAGGAGGCCTGCTTTCTGGAAAGTTTTAGTTTCAATTTGAACTGTTAAAAAGGACAGTTGGTTGCTTCACATCTGCCAGAAAAGACAGCTCATCTCTCTCTCTTGAAAAGAAATCCTGTATTTCCAGTGTGTCAGATTCCTACTTGCTCCTGTATTTGAAGAAACCCTGCATTTTTGAAGAAACCTTTGCATATCGAATGTATGGGAACTGAAACCTTGTTGCTACACTTCTGCTGTAAGACCTATTTGCAGCCTCTGTAGCTGCATCTCTTGGAAAGCCTACCCAAACTGATCATCACCATTACCTGGAAAGATCTGTTCTAGGAAGATTCCATTGACAGCTGTCGACACGCATTTGGGACACCTAACCAAGGATATCTTTCCATTCCTTCTTTTCAGCCTCAGTGGTATTTTTATTCTTCTATTTCTTTGTAACAGCTGTAAACAAAAATCCCTTTTATTTTCCTGGTTAACCGGTCGTGTATGTATGTGCGTATGTATGAGGGGGCTAGGATAAATAAAAGGCTTTAATTTTTCAATTTGTGTGTATGTTTTGCTTCATTATTGGTTAAGACTTAGTTTATAATCTGCTAATTGTGTTGTTTATTAAAGAAACCTGGTAGGTGTGCTTTATTCTGGAAAAAAATAGAGTATATGGTTGACCATATCGGTAAGTGGGAAAATTTAAATATATGCTGTGACTTGTGGAGAAGTGGGACTGAATTAGCAGTGCACTCCTCCCGCCTCAGTCATAATAATGGTCATTATTTTCCAGCATAGTCTTTGTTGCTTATCTGAGTACAATCTTACATAGCATGCATCCACAAATGCTAAACAACTGTAGATCGATCACTCACACACACAAAATCTCACCTTTTTGTACCCTTAAAACAATTCAAAAATATTGAGGCTTACTAAACCAATCACTGACTTACACGCAAAGCCCATTACCCAATTACAGAGATGCCATGTACATAACGTCCCTGCATGTGCAGGTTTCGATCTTCTGACTCCCCTTACCTCAACTTTTTTGATCATTGGGATCATTACCAGGTGCAGCTATTGCAACACAAAGGGCATGTTTTTACACTGGAGGCATATGGGGTCATTGATGGTAATGGTCCCTGTGAAGTATTACCCTAGGCTAGGTATCTGCAACGTATGGCTTTGGAGCTGCATGCAGCTCATTAAGGTCTCTTGCAGCTTCCAAACTTCATCGATGAAACCCAGTTTGATGGTAATTAAATGGCTTGTTTTGTTTCTTTTCAAAAAAACTTTGTTACGGCCACATGGTACAATATGGGTGGTTTCTGTTGTTCAACTCCCCACCTGACCGCAGCAAGTGTTTTGTTATTAGGGTTTAACCCCTTGGTGTTTTATTTTTCAAATAAACAGACAGCGAAAGGTTTTATTATAAGTTTTTTAAAAACAGAAAATCAATTGTTTATTGATCAATATGCCTTATCCTGGTATTGTCGCAACTGCATCCACTCACGTATTTGCTTAGTGCGCACATACACGTACACACACATAGTGGGGGTGGGGGTGGGGGGGGGGAAGTCGTGATAAATCTATTGAATTCTCTTGGAAATCAAGTTCTCAATGGATGCAGGCCTGAGATGATTGTAGCTTTCTCTATTGATTGAAAGTTCAATTGAAGACAGTGGGACACTTCTCATTTCCTGCAGTCTAATGTAGATATAGGATTTTACAGCAAGGCACATGCCTGCTGGCTTGCTGAAACACAAGCTGCTAGATGTTGCTTCTCTCTCTCTCTGGCTTTAGGCTGTATTTTTTTACGATAAAGTTGTGTTACTTCTCAACTCCTGGTAGGAGTCGTTCTCATGTCTTCCCCACGGTGAGCTCACTATGGCCCAGGATGTGGCTACTTCTCACCTTCTTTGTTTCAGAAGAAGACATTCAATTCTGGAATGTTTCAGGTGGGGTGCAATTGACACCTCTTAGCTATGAATATTTGTCCTTTGTCTTTGTCATTTTTTTAAAAGACAAAGTCAGTTTTTCATAACACTTCAAAGTTAGTGCATAGTTTGTATCATCACACTTGCGGTGTGCGTGACAACTCTTATTAACATTGTACTTGTGAGAAAGTATAATTCAGTTAACAACTTTTTTGTAAAAACCTTTAAAGTGTTGTTGAACTGTGTCTCTGTCTTGTTTTTCATTATCATTGGTGTTTGAGTAACAGCACTGCAGCTCTTAAGATACTGCATTTTTGACTAAGCCTTTTTTTTAAAAATGCTCTTCTTGTTATTAAGGTTGCTGACCCCTGCCCGAGGGTTTAACAGAGATACTGGCTCTCTTTCTCCTGTTTACGACATTCCAACAAAGTTACGATTGGCATTGGTTCCCATACACAGTTAGCTCTGTTCTATCCCATGTCCTTGCCTGTGGCTAGCATCCATCTTTTGCTAGCTTACCCACAGTTTAGTTCAATGATTCTCCTAACCCTTCATTAACCCATCTGTTATTTCTAAAGAATAACTAAAGTACCTTGGTTTATTCACCTCACATGCTCCAACATGCCCTATTTTGTAAATTTTAAAATCATGCATATTAAACAATCTTTGTAATTATCTCCATATTTCGTTCTGCTGTTGCATTACCTCAATCTGCCTCATTGACCTCCTGACACAATATAACACAACAACCAGAATTATCAACTGCTATCTGAGCAGTAACTAGTCCCATTTAGAATAATACAACTCAAGAATGTAATTCTACACTTCTGACTATGTCCCACCTCTCATAATTTCCTAATGACTGAATCGCTTGCTCTATCTGTTTCTTTTCTTGCTGCGTGTGCATATGTACTTTTGTGATGTTCTTATTCTGTGGATTTTGGACTTCAACCTGAGGGATAGAGGGGGTATATAATGTCCAATATGTAGAATTGCTCTGATCACCTCATCGTCCAGAGGCAGTTTCACTTGGACATGAGTTACATTATGATGGTGCCCAGGTCCCAGTGTCTTGTTGTCATTTTGGATCTTTCAAGTTGCAGTTTTGATATGGGACATCTTGATAATCCAACAGTCATAAGTGTAGCTGTGGTGGTCATATAGTATTTCCATTTGCCTTTATAATTTAGATTAATCTGTCCTTTTTCCTAGTCTCTAATGCAAAAACAAAGGCAATTCTCCATAAACAAGGCCACTTGTGACGCACCCTGCACCTGCAGTATGAAAGCTGTGAAATTCTGCATAATAGTTGTTCTAGTGAAAAGTTTGGGTCATTTCACTCTTGCAATGCTTGATCTCTCAAAAGCCAACATTCTTACAGTGCCACCAAATTGAGGAGGAGGAGCTATCTCCAACTCCCCAATCAATTTTATTTCTTATCCATCTGCAGCAGGGCCGCTGATTCTAAGTTGTTAGTACATCAACTGAGTGCATACATTTCAAGCAGCATATCACGATACAGCCAAAGTAGATCATAATACATTGTACAGAAAGCTACAGTTCACCATATCACCAATAAATCATGGACACAAAAGCTTTCCCTTTACCTATATTTATCTTGTGCATGATTCTTACTATTATTTCTCCCGAGCCCAATTGTCCCAATTCAAATTCTATGTTGCTCTCTACTTCAACTTCAATTTCACTCCCTCTGACAAGTACCATTGTGCTTAACTCTATTCTGAATGTTTCATTAATTAGTTTCTCAATCAAGTATACACCAGTGGATGATGATTTTAAAAATTGTCTCTCTCTCTCTCCTAAGCCACATTAACCATTTCATTTTCTGCTATTGTGTACCTCTGAGACCTGTTCTTCAGTGCAAATTCAGTATATACATTTTTGTATGCCAGTTGCTTCACACATAACAAATCACATCAGGGGACACACACTGATAGCCCAATATCATGCCACATGTGTCATCTGATACGAGCTATTCTTGGACTTTCAGATGATCTTATCAAAAGATTGGGTGGGGAGAGGGTGTCTGGAGATCTTTTCTTATCTCCTGCATAGTCCCAGACTATCAAATGAGGTTTTCTTGAAAAGATTCATAGGTAAGGATACAATCACCTGCAAGAGAAAGCTATCAATTTTTCTGACCTTCACAAGCATGTACTGTCACGCTCACATGAAGTGCAGTGATTGAAAATACAGAATCCAAACTGAAGAGTTCTAAAAGTACACTTTTCCTTTAAAAAGTGGACAGTGTGCTGTAAAATGGCTGCTGAAGGTCAAATGACCCGGCCCTATATGTTCAAACTGTCTTACTGTCTGTTAAGGATAAAACAATACATTCCAAGCTAAGAGGTATCAATTACACCCATCCTGAACTCATAAAGAGAGATTTTTCAATTGAATGGATTCTTCTGAAACAAAGAAGGTGTGAAGTAGCCACATCCTGGTCCATTGTTGGTCACGACAGGGAGGGAGCTCTGCATCTCCCAACAGAGGCAACAAGTGAGAGACATTTACCATAAAAAAATTGCTCTCTGGAGAGACAGGGAGAGAATCAGAACAACATCACAAAAGCCTGTCCAGCCACGAGCTGAGAGACTCAGCCAAAGCCAAAGAAGGAGCCCTGCTGCAAATTCTCCATTTTAACTTGTGGCAGCAGAGAACTGAAAGTGATCACCATCTCCAGACTGAAGTCTCAACCACCAGAGAAATCTACAAACAACCCTGGCCTGCAACTTTAAAAGAGAAATTGACCTCCAAGAAGATGCAATAGGGTTACCGTGAACCCCGAACACCCATCTCACTTCAAACCACTTACTCTTTTTCTCTCTATCTATCGTGTGTGTGTGTGTGAGTGAGTGAGTGAGTGAGTGAGTGAGGGAGTGAATGTGTGGGTGCGGTTACGACAATTTCGGGAATAAGTATTGCTCAGTAAATAGCTAATCTTCTGTTTTAAACCTACAAGAAAACCTGTCACTGTCAGTTTATTTGAAAAATAAAACAAAAGGGGTTAAAACCCTAACAGCAAAAACACTTGCTGTGGTCAGTTGGGAGGCAAACAGTTGGAACCACCCATACCCCTTACCACGTGGCCACAACAGTACATTAATATCAGATTGATATCTTTTGCTGAATTGTGCCCAGATAATTTATACCAATTCAACCTATCTGGATCACTAATGTCCTTTAGGGAAGGAAATCTGCTGTCCTTACCTGGTCTGGCCTACATATGACTCCAGACCCACAGCAATGTGGTTGACTCTTACATGCCCTCTGAAATGGCCGAGCAAGCCACTCGGTTGTATCTAGCCGCTACAAAGTCAATAAAAAAGAATGAAACCAGACAGACCATCCGGCATCGACCTAGGCACCGGAAACAACAATGGCAAACCCAGCCCTGTCGACCCTGCAAAGTCCTCCTTAATAACATCTGGGGGCTTTTGCCAAAGTTAGGAGAGCAGTCCCACAGACTAGTCAAGCAACAGCCTGACATAGTCATACTCACAGAATCATACCTGACAAACAATGTTCCAGACACTGCCATCACCATCCCCGGGTATGTCCTGTCCCACTGGCAGGACAGATCCAGCAGAGGCGACGGCACAGTGGTATACAGTAGGGAGGGAGTTGCCCTGGGAGTCCTCAACATCGACTCTGGACCCCATGAAGTCTCATGGCATCTGGTCAAACATGGACAAGGAAACCTCCTGCTGATTACCACCTGCTGCCCTCCCTCAGCTGATGAGTCAGTACTCCTCCATGTTGAACAGCAGTTGGAGGAAGCACTAAGGGTGGCCAGGGCACAAAATGTATTCTGGGTGGGGGACTTCAATGTCCATCACCAAGAGTGGCTCGGTAGCACCACTACTGATCAAGCTGGCAGAGTCCTAAAGGACATATCTGCTAGACTGGGTATGCGGCAGGTGGTGAAGGAACCAACAAGAGGGGAAAACATACTTGACCTCGTCCTCACCAATCTGCCTGCCGCAGATGCATCTGTCCGTGACAGTATTGGTAGGAGTGACCACTGTACAGTCGTTGTGAAGACGAAGTCCCACCCTCACACTGAGGATACCCTCCTTCGTGTTGTGTGGCACTACCACCATGCTAAATGGAATAGATTTCGAACAGATCTAGCAATGCAAAACTGGGCATCCATGAGGCGCTGTGGGCCATCAGTAGCAGCAGAATTGTACTCAACCACAATCTGTAACCTCATGGCCTGGCATATTCCCCACTCTACCATTACCATCAAACCAGGAGACCAACCCTGATTCAATGAAGAGTGCAGGAGGGCATGCCAGGAGCAGCACCAGGCATACCTCAAAATGAGGTGTCAACCTGGTGAAGCTACAACACAGGACTATCTGCGTGCCAAACTGCGTAGGCAGCATGTGATAGACAGAGCTAAGAAATACCATAACCAACGGATCAGATCCAAGCTCTGCAGTCCTGCCACATCCAGCCGTGAATGGTGGTGGACAATTAAACAACTAACTGGAGGAGATGGCTCCACAAATATCCCCATCCTCAATGATGGGGGAGCCCAGCACATCAGTGCAAAAGATAAGGCTGAAGCATTTGCAACAATCTTCAGCCAGAAGTTGATGATCCATCTCAGCCTCCTCCTGAAGTCCCCAGCATCACAGATGCCAGACATCAGCCAATTCAATTCACAATCGCGTGATATCAAGAAACAACTGAAGGCACTGGAAACTGCAAAAGCTATGGGTCCTGACAATATTCCGGCAATAGTACTGAAGACCTGTGCTCCAGAACTTGCCGCGCCCCTAGCCAAGCTGTTCCAGTACAGCTACAACACTGGCATCTACCTGGCAATGTGGAAAATTGCCCAGGTATGTCCTGTACACAAAAAGCAGGACAATTCCAACATGGCCAATTACCGCCCCATCAGCCTACTCTCAAATATCAGTAAAGTGATGGAAGGTGTCATCAACAGTACCATCAAGCGGCACTTGCTTCGCAATAACCTGCTCAGTGATGCTCAGTTTGGGTTCCGCCAGGGTCACTCAGCTCCTGACCTCATTACAGCCTTGGTTCAAACATGGACAAAAGAGCTGAACTCAAGAGGTGAGGTGAGAGTGACTGCCCTTGACAGCAAGGTAGCATTTGACAGAGTATGGCATCAAGGAGCCCTAGCAAAACTATGGGAATCAGGGGGGGAAACCTCCGCTGGTTGGAGTCATACCTAGCGCAAAGCATGATGGTTGTGGTTGTTGGAGGTCAATCATCTGAGCTCCAGGACATCACTACAGGAGTTCCTCAGGGTAGTGTCCTAGGCCCAACCATCTTCAGCTGCTTCATCAATGACCTTCCTTCAATCATAAGGTCAGAAGTGGGGATGTTCGCTGAGGATTGCACAATGTTCAGCACCATTCGTGATTCCTCAGATGCTGAAGCAGTCCGCGTCGAAATGCAGCAAGACTTGGACAATATCCAGGCTTGGGCTGATAAGTGGCAAGTAACATTCGTGCCACACAAGTGCCAGGCAATGACCATCTCCAACAAGAGAGAATCTAACCATCTCCCCTTGACATTCAATGGCATTACCATCGCTGAATCCCCCACTATCAACATCCTAGGGGCTACCATTGACTAGAAACTGAACTGGAGTAGCCATATAAATGCCGTGGCTACAGGAGCAGGTCAGAGGCTAGGAATCCTGTGGCGAGTAACTCACCTCCTGACTCCCCAAAGCCTGTCCACCATCTACAAGGCACAAGTCAGGAGTGTGATGGAATACTCCCCATTTGCCTGAATGGGTGCAGCTCCAACAACACTCAAGAAGCTTGAAACCATCCAGGGCAAAGCAGCCCGCTTGATTGGCACCCCATCTACAAACATTCACTCCCTCCACCACCGACGCACAGTGGCAGCAGTGTGTACCATCTAAAAGATGCACTGCAGCAACGCACCAAGGCTCCTTAGACAGCACCTTCCAAACCTGTGACCTCTACCAACTGGAAGGACAAGGGCAGCAGGTGCATGGGAACACCACCACCTGCAAGTTCTCCTCCAAGTCACACACCATCCTGACTTGGAACTATATTGCCGTTCCTTCACTGTTGCTGTGTCAAAATCCTGGAACTCCCTTCCTAACAGCACTGTGGGTATACCTACCTCACATGGACTGCAGCGGTTCAAGAAGGCAGCTCACCACCACCTTCTCAAGGGCAATTAGGGATGGGCAATAAATGCTGGCCTGGCCAGCGATGCCCACATCCCATAAATGAATTTTAAAAAACTAAGAAAATGATTTTTGAAGAATTCCCATTTGAGTGTGTGATTTTCATGTCTCTATCCTCCATCCTCAATTACCTCTTATTCCATTTACACATCACATTAAGTACCATTCTAGCTCATTCAATTTACAGTCCAATACAATATTAATGATAGAAAACAGTATTAACAGATTTTGCTTGTTGATTCTTTATTTTAGACAACTTTTCTTTTCCCAAAAATAACCTGCTGTATTGTGCCTGAGTCCATGTGATCAGTTCAAAATGATCCCAAATCCAAATAGCAATATTGCTGCACTAGGAGTTCTGATGAAAGGTCACTGACCTGAAACATTAACTCTGCTTCTCTCTCCATAGATGTTGCCTGACCTGCTGAGTATTTCCAGCACTTTCTGTTTTTATTTCAGTATTCTTGATGGCTCGCATTTATTGAAAAGGTGTGAGAGCAACATGAAGCCATACCATAGAGACCATCCTGGAACCCTGCAGAACCAAAATTAACACAAATCTTTGCCCAGGTGAGTGGACTTGATCTTTTGAAAGAAGCTGAAGTTCGAAGGAGGATAGTGATGGGTATGATTCACCCTGTTTTCCTGGATCCTCTTGCTGTGATGAGGCATCTCCGCCAGATTTAGGCCCAAGAGGCAGCTGCAGCTCAAGAGGAAGCTCCTAGACCCAAGCTTTAACAGCTGCCAAGGTGAAGGATTGCCCAGATATGCCAGCGCATCTATAGGACTTGGATGACATACCTGAAAATGTCTGAGGTAAAGACGACTGTGGATGTTGTCAGGCAAGCCCCCCACCTGCCAAGACTGAGGCACACATTATTTCACCACATGAACATTAAAACTTAAAATTATGGCTGGGAAGAAAAGAGGGCCTATCAGAAGGAATTGCCAAGCCCCTGACTGGAAAGACATTTGCATAGTAACAGACAGTAGAGTCAAAGACAGATACAGCACTGACACAGGCCCTTTGGCCCACCGAGTCTGTGCTGACCATCAACCACCCATTTATGGTAATCCTACATTAATCCCAAATTCCCTACCACATCCCCACCTTCCCTCAATTCTCCTACCACCTACCTACGCTAGGGGAAATTTACAATGGCCAATTTATCTATCAACCTGCAAGTCTTTGGCTGTGGGAGGAAACCGGAGCACCCAGCAGAAACCCACGTGGTCACAGGGAGAACTTGCAAACTCCGCATAGGCAGTACCCAGAACTGAACCCAGGTCGCTGGAGCTGTGAGGCTGCAGTGCTAACCACTGTGCGTCCCTTGGAACTTACTATTTGGAATGGACAAAGGGGCCACTCCCTGCTCCAATTTAATCAACAATGGACTTTTGATTACCAGACGTTGAAGCATTCCAGGTTAACGACTAAGATGGTGGAATACACAAACAGACATGGTCAGACCAGTTTAGTCACATGACTAGCTGACTATTTGAGTTTTTTTGAATGTGAACTGGCCACAGGGTTAAAACTGAGAAAGCACTTGGCTCCTGAACTGAGAACATCACTCTCCTGTTTGCTCTCATCCCGCTCTCACCAGCTTCAGCAACCATTGAAGACATATGAACCCCAAGAGTGAAAAGTCTCCTACAGTAGAAAAGGTTTAAGAAGAATACTGGGCCCCAATGGAAAGCAAGACTACCTACAATTACGGACCCTAGAGCGAGCTCGAAGCACAGTAAAAAAAAAACACTGCAGAGATTTCCTAAGACTTTTTCACTTTATTTTTCTTCTGCTATTTTCTGTCTCCATTTGCATGTGTGTATCACATATGCATGCTGGCGTGGCATTGCATGTATCCATAGCCATTAACCAAATTAGAGTTTAAGTTTAAATTTTTAATAAATTTCACTTTTCTTCTTTAAACCTAAGAAAACCTGGTTGTGCTAATTTCTTTGCCTTATAATTGGAAAGTGGTGAACAAGGATTCACCAAGGGGGAGCTCAAAACACAGTGTGTTTAAAAATTAAACCCTGTTACAATAAGATCAGGTGAAGACAGTAAAAGACCCCGAGACACCTTTCACACCTGGTCGTAACAATTTCCAGAAAGGCCGTCACACACCTCTGCACACTGCTGAATGATGATTTGCAACCAATGAGTTTTGGTGGTTACCCTATGCCTGTGGCCCTCAAAATTACCGTGGCCCTAAACTTTTAAGCCTCTGCATCATTCCAGGGATCCACTGGCACCATGTGTGGGGTCTCTCTATCCGCAGTGCACCGCTGCATCAAGGAGGTGATCAATGCTGTGTTCAGGAAGGCCGGCGACTATGTATGCTGCAGGACAGACCATGAGGGTCAGGCCAAGAGGGTTGTTGGATTTGGGGCCATTGCAGGATTCCCACAGGTCCAAGGTGTAATCGACTGCACACATGTGACCATCAAGGCTCCCACGGATCAACCAGCCACCTTCATTAATCGAAAGGGATTTCATTCAATTCATGTCCAACTAGTATGCAACCACAGAAAACACTTCCTACAAATGTGTGCCCGCTTCCCAGGCAGGTGCCATGACTCATACGTACTTCGCCAGTCCCAGGTGCCATTGTTTTTCACTTCCCTTGCTCAGCTTCAGGAGTGGATTCTTGGGGATAAGGGCTACCCCTTGATGACATGGCTACTGATGCCCAGGTAATGAGTCTCGCTGGTCTAAATCTTACGCCACCCCAACGAGCCGGATGGTGGCGAAGGGGGAGGTGGCGTAAAATGGAGCTGGAGGCTCCGGGAGGCCTTCCCGACCCGCTCCTACCTCCACCCCACTGTACGTAGGACTGGGGGGGGGGGCGCGATAAGTGGGCCGCCCGCCCCAGGTCAATCTTAAGTTGCGAATTAATGGCCACTTAAGGACCTTCGCCTGCCTCCAGGCAGATTTTATGCATGGAAAGCGGGCATCCTGGAGCCGGGAAAGGCTGCCCGGGAAAGTTGGCGGCCTCTCCATGTCTTGGGGGTGGGCCCTGACAATCGGGCACAGGGTGCCCAATTGAGGGCCGCCCCCGCTTCTCCAACCACCCCCAGGACCCAAGACGCCCGCCCCCTGGCCCCGCAAACAACCACCTTTGCCTCGCTGGGGCCTGACCAATTACCCCTGACTAGGTAACCCAAACTTACTTGGACTCCTGGCTCCATGTCCTCGGCTGGGCTGTAGTCCCAGCAGTGGCCACCACTCCCAGTGGCGCTGCTGGGATTAAGAGCTGCCGGCCCGCTGATTGGCCGGCAGCTCAATGAGGTGGGACTTCCTCCCTCAAGCGGGTGGAACTCCCGCCTCGGAATAATTAAAACTTGGGGACACGTAAAATGCGGGACGGATCCCCAGGCTAGGCGGAAGCGGGCTCACCACCAACTTTTACGTCGGTGGCCAGCTCCTCTCCGTCCAATATCCAGCCCGCTGTGTCTGTATGTGTCTCTCTCTCTTCGTGTCTGTGTCTTTCTGTCTGTGTGTGTCTCTGTCTCTCTGTCTGTGTCTCTCTGTGTCTGTCTCTCTTTCTCTCTCTCTCTCTCTCTCTCTCTCTCTCTCAGTCAGTGTGTATCTGTGTTTCTCTCTCTCTCCCTTTCTCTCTGTCTCTCCTTGTCTGTGTCTCTTGTCTCTGTGTGTCTGTGTGTCTCTCTCTCTGTGTCTGTGTGTCTCGCTCTCTCTGTGTCTGTATGTGTCTCGCTCTCTCTGTGTCTGTATGTGTCTCTTTTTTTTCTTTCTCCTCAGTACTCATGGGGAACAGGAATTTCAATCTAGGTTAGCACTGTCTGTTCTGTGTCATCTCTCTCTCCTCACCTCGTCCGGCATTGCTCCTGGTCCCTTGGACTGGAGTCTGAGGTTTCCGCTATCGCTCTGTAACTCTGTTTCTTCACAATTGCCTTCAAACCTGGACAGGAACAAGGCAGAGTGAGAGGCAGTTACAATCATGGCTCGCTGCTGTACTGAGAGTGGCAGCTAGGGCCACATGAGCAGGGGCTTCAGTGGAAGGAGCAGGAAACCGCCCCCACACACCCTGTCCTAAAGCTGAGTATAGAAGATCATTGACCCTCTTCCTGCACTGCACCCAGTTACGACAGGCTACTAACCTCCTCTGTGATCTCTGTCCAGGCTTGCTTGGTCAGGCGGGAGGATCTTTTCTTGCCATCGGTGGGGAAGAGGACCTGCCGCCTTTCCCTTGCAGTCTGGAGGAGAATCAGTATGGAGGCATCACTGAACCATGGGACCACCCTTGTTCTGACATCTGCCATGGTCAGAATGATGCCTGGGCAGCTGCTTGCTGCGTTACAAAATTATGGCAAACCACTGAAGTGTTGCTGCAGTAAGCTGCTTTTCAATGCAAGGAGAGTAAATGCAGGGCTGGCACCTTTTAAAGATGGTGCCAGCACCTGATCCAATATCAGGTGACGCCGTTAACGGCATCACCAATGCCACCTCCGTGACGTGATTGGGGGAGGCGGCATTATGCTAAATGGCC
Source organism: Heterodontus francisci (assembly GCF_036365525.1). Taxonomy (NCBI): domain Eukaryota; kingdom Metazoa; phylum Chordata; class Chondrichthyes; order Heterodontiformes; family Heterodontidae; genus Heterodontus; species Heterodontus francisci. Next base: position 37,779,917 of record NC_090390.1, on the reverse strand, counting down.
GCCCACCACGTAATTGCGGTGGCGCGGCCGCAAACATCGCAGGCGGGACTGCTGCCATTTTGCCTGATAGTGAAATCCAGCCCATAGAACACAATCTCTACTAAAGATTGTTACTGCAATTGCCTTGCTCACTTCCCAAGTGACTCCCATGGAGGTTAGGGACAGTATGACTAGTGCATCAGCCCCTTCAACTCCTCGCATGTTGTAACACCATGCAACTTTGGTGTCTGTACCCTTAACTAAAACAGGCACTACTCACACATCCTATGCTAGTCTTTATTCTGTGTACCATATATCAATCACCGTGGGTTCATGATGGTGAAAGCTGTTACATGTATATTGTGTTTAACTGTTTGCAGGTGGTGGGCATTAACTGGGGATTCATCTGTACTCATATAAATAGAAAAAGACTGAAACTATGGTTGTTGGGTTAGGAGGTACATGTTTGTAATGTGTATCTCTGTAAATAAAAGCTTATAAGTGTTTAAAGATTGGTTGCAGTTTTATCCTTTACTGCCTGACTTTCTGTAGTATAACAGAAGCCGTCTACCTCCTGCCCCAAGACTCACTCTCAAGTGAGTCTTCAACGGTGTAGGTTTCACTTCATTTTGGTGTCAACTGTCTCCAGTATTGAACTCGTGGGAATGGACCATGGTGGGACTCACCAATGCTCTTGATCTGACTTCTTCATGAGGAGAAAGTAGTTGCAGAAAGCACTGAATGGTCATCGTTTTCAAGTGTAGTCTTCCTCAAAGTCTTCAGTTTGGTTAGAATCTGACCAATAGTTTCTCCTGTGTTCTGCATCATATGCTGCATTTTATTTAGGGAAGCATAGTTTTCAAACATATATGTCATATTCAACACCAGATTCTTTGTCCAATCTCTCCAGGATTTATTCATCAGAGTACAAAGTGATCCATAGCATGCAGAGGCATACACAAATGCTAAGCGACTATAATCTCACACACACGCACAAAACCTCCCTTTTTTATACCCTTACTACAATTCAAAACTACGGAGCCTTACTAAACCAATCACTTACATCCAAAACCCATTAGCCAAGGACAAAGATGCCACGTATACAACTTACTGCTTGTGCAAGTTTCAATCTTCTGCCTCCCCTTACATAATCTATTTTGACCACTGGGGTCGTTATCAGGTGCAGCTGTTGCAACACAAAGAGGCATGTTTTTACACTGGGGGCATATGGTGTCCTTGATGATTAATGGTCCCTGTGAAACACCCATTATCCGAGCCATTAGCAGAGATACTGATTCTCCTTCTCCTGTTTACAAAATTGCAACAAAGTTACAACTGACCTTGGTTCCCATAGACAGTTACCTCTAGTCTATCCCATGTTCTTGTCTGTGGCTAGCATCGCATCCATCTTTTGCGAACCTGTCCACAGCTTAGTTCCATGATTCTACTCTTTATTAGCCCATCTGTTAACACGAAAGAATCACCTGAAGTAGTTTGGCTTATTGACCTCACAGGCTCCAACACATCACACCATCAGACTGTGTTTCAGACCTTGAATATCAATTGAACTTATTGAGTAATGGATGAACAAGTAAATAAGCAACATTAATATTGATAATTATATTGGCAATGGATATTAAACCAGCTCATTGAGGGATAATAATGTTTGGAATCTCTATGCTAAGCTATTATTTGACAGTTAACAGGCAAGTTTTTTTTATAGTCTTACCAATTCTGAGAGCTTACTTCCCTGCTCTATTTTTCTGAAAGTTCAAACCATTTCAATGATTCTAACAATTCCACCCTTAAGTACTGTAATGGATTTGAATAACTGTCTACTGAATTCAAAAGGAGCTGTCAGTCAGACACTTAACTGAACTAATAACACAATACCATTTATGCTTGAATGATGTGACTTGGTTCCTCTCTCAAGTCTATAGTTTCAGAGACAAGTGAACAAATCTCCTTATTTGTATCCAATCATTTTGACTACAGTTGGTTTTTAAACCTTTTTGGGATGATGCTTAAGTCAGGGGATTGCTAAAATTAGACAAAATTATTTTTGTCACATTGCCTCACAATTTGTCACAGCTATAAAAAGTACCATAAAATAAGTCAGTAAACTGAAGAAGTTGCAATGTATGCTGCCATCAGGTTACCAAAAATCTTGCATAAAACTAGAGGTTTATACAACACTTTGTGCTATTTGAAGAGATGTTAAAAGTGAAACGATGAAGACATCCAATTTGGTTCATTGTTGGGGAAGAAGCACCAAATGTTTTTAGTAATTTCAACTTTGAGGAAGCAGAGAACCTGGAGAGATTGGACAGAGAATCTAGTGTTGGATATTGCTGTCCTAAATAAAATACACATATGGAAAACACTGAAGTTTTTCATATATGTGCGGAACATAGGAGAAACTATTAGTCAGTGTGTAACCAAATTGAGGACTTTGAGAAAGACTTGTGCGTATTGGAAACTCACAGAACGACTAATGAGGAATGGAATAATTTACAGCATAGACCTAAATATTTCAAAATAGCAAAAAGAATGCGAGATGCTCCAAGTTGTACAACAGATAAAATAAAATACACACTATGTAAGAAGTCAAATAAAGAATGTTATGTGAATGTATTAATTACACATCAAGTAAATGAGAATGATTGGGTGTTATTATCAGTGATGAATGATATAGCCATACCATTTAAAATGAAAACAGTGGTGCAGTGTTTAGTACCGCAGCCTCATAGCTCTAGTGACCCAGGTTCGGTTCTGGGTACTGCCTGTCTGGAGTTTGCAAGTTCTCCCTATGACCGTGTGGGTTTCTGCCAGGTGCTCCGGTTTCCTCCCACAGCCAAAGACTTGCAGGTTGATAGGTAAATTGGCTATTGTAAATTGCTCCTAGTGTAGGTAGGGAATATGGGATTAATGTAGGATTAGTATAAATGGGTGGTTGTTGGTCGGCACACACTTGGTGGGCCGAAGGGCCTGTTTCAGTGCTGTATGACTCTAAGTGAATGTTATATACAAGTGAGATTATTGCACAGATGTAAATTGGAGCAAAAAAGATAAAAATGGTGGGATACTTGGAGAAGACATAGGAATATGGTTGCCAGAATTACATATACAATTTGTAGTAATGTCAAAAGGTATATAGCCAATTTTAGGTTAGAGTGTTGGTGAGGAAATTGATCTAGTTAAAGATACACTCACTGAAAAGGGGTACGAAGCAAATAGAGAAGAATAAAAAAATCTGTAAACTGTTACGATCTCGTGATTTGTATGAAGTTTCTAGAGGTAACTTTTAATCTGGGAATTGAATTTTTTTAATGAAAGGCAAATCAAAACACCTGGTTTGAGAAGCTGGCAAATAAGTCTAGGGTGGTTGCAAATTCAATGGTGGTCCATGTTTATTTACTAAGGTCATATTGGGAAGTGTAAAGACCCTACACAATGGGAACCCCCGCTAACTTGTTGACGGAAATGGTGTGTCTGCAGCTACCTCAGTCAGGGGTTTAAATTATTTATATGATTATCCAGATCAAAGAGAAGATTTGGAGTTGGGAATAATTAGTTTAAATTGCTATTTGGGACATCGCACATGTAACACATTGCTATGGGGATAGATGATGCATGGGGTGTCTGTTACTTTATTGATCTGTGTGCTTGTTGACACAGGCAATAAGTTGGCTTTTGAAAAAGAAGTTGGCTTTTGGGAAGCTGTTGTCTTTTGGAACTCAGTTGGACTCAGGGGCAAAGAGGCCATCAGGAACCAGGGGTGTTTCTGTTTTGAGGCAGGCCAGTGCTCAAGCTGGGAAGTCCAGATTTGGGAGGTGATTTCATACCTCAGAAGACAGCTGAGAAACTAAGGAAATCAAAGTGAATTCCTAAAAGTTGTGGTACACTTTGGATTGGTCCCAGGAGAAGTGAACAAACCGCCAAGATCCTGTAATGGATAGGGAAATTCTTGGGATGTAAGTAACAGTCGAATAGGAGTGTTGAGATTTAGAGTTTGAGGTATACGTCTTCATGTTCTGTTAAGATTTTAAGTTTAAATTATAAGTGTTTCCAAATTGTCGTGTTAAGTTAGTAGTGTTTTGCTTTGTTTAGCTCTTGTACAGTAAAGTTTTTGTTTAAAACATGAAATCTTGTGGTGTATTTCTTTCAGAAATAATTAGAAATTTGACTTTCTCTTTTTTAAAGGTTACCGGTCCCTATTGGGATTGTAACAAAACAAGTTAACCCAGTACTACACACAAGCAGACAAATCGCAGTGCACAACTGAAGTTGAAAAATAGAAGGGTTTGATAGAATAAGCGACTTGGAAATCATTAAGAGAATAGATAAATGATCAGAATAGATGAAATTATGACTGATTGTTGTAAACGAATGGTGAAATCACAATTTGATTTGATCCAGAGAGCTAAACAAGGATATTAATAGGGCTTTCAATTCAAAAAAACATTATTCCACTGGTTGCTAATGCAAAGTGTTTTGACAAGTTAGATGCATTTTATGTTTCTAACAAGTAAAACTTAATTAAGCAAGTTCCAAGTTATACATGTTCGATATTCCATGTTGAAGGGGCAGATTCTTATGACTTCTCTTTGCAACTGCTTCAGCTCTAGAACGATATCACAAAACATATAATCATATAATGTATGAACAAATTTGATAGTGTGAATACATAAATGAATGACATAATAGTGTGGGGTTCATTCAGTAAGCATTTGAAATTACTGCAAGGGTAAACCTCAAACTTAATAATGACAAATGTGTATTTGGAGATACAAAGCTGACATTTGTTAATCATTATTGCCAGTGAAGGCACCTTCCTGCACTATTCCCATATCCTTTAATTTCCTTAGTACCCAAAAATCTATCAGTCTCTATCTTGAATATACTGAACAACTTTGTTATAAATATGTTCAGCAAACAACTAAGTTACTGTTGAAAATATAACAATTTGCATTTAGCATAAAATGTTCCAAGATGCTTCACAGGAGCATTACCAAACACCAAACCTCATAAGGAGATATTAGGAAGGTGATCAAAAACTTGGTCAAAGAGGTAGGTTTTAAGGAATGTCTTAAAGGAGGAGAGAAAAATAGACAACAGAGAGTCTTAGGCATGGAATTCCAGAGCTTGGGGCCCAGGCAGCTGAAGGCACTGCTACCAATGGCATGGCAATTAAAGTTGGGGATGCACAAGAGGCCAGAACTAGAAGTGTGCTGAGATTTCAGAGGATTGTAGGGCTGAAGGAAGCGACAAAGATAGGGAGGAGTGAGGGCAAGGAAACGTGAACAGTCAAAACATTGTGATAAGTTCAATATTGGTAAGTATTTCTGTTCTATATTTGGTTCTGTGTTTCACTATTCTTAGAGTTTACAGAGGACTGGCAAGGGAAATGGAGCTTTTTGCTTGGCAAATAGTAAGAGAGTAAGGCACTAGATTGACATTAAGGATAGGAGTATTTGTGACAGTATAATGGTTGGAAGAGAGGCCATGTCTATTTTTTGGCTGGAGAAGGCAGTATTTATGAGATGTTGTCCAATTTCTCTGCTTCCAGTTCCAGGGACCTCCTCCATTTCTTCCTCCCACTCCTGCTGATCAGGTGGCTGCTGAGGTCTCTCTATTGGCTCCAATTCCTTCTGAGATTTCCATTGGAAGGCCCTAAATCAGGAAAAATTAATGAAGGACACAGCATGCCACAACCATTCTGAAGACACTGATTTGTGTTGTAATATTTGGCTTAGTGCTAAACGCATTGCACTGTTGAACTACAAGAAAGCCCCCAGCGAGTTAACATCCGTAGCACTTAAAACAGCCAGGCGCTGCGCAAATGACAATTGGCAACACCTATGCAGCCATATTCAACTGGCCTCTGACACCGGAAACATCAGAGGAATGTATGATGGCATTAAGAGAGCTTTTGGGCCAACCATCAAGAAGATCATCCCTCTCAAATCTAAATCAGGGGACACAATCACTGACCAACGCAAGCAAATGGACCGCTGGGTGGAGCACTACCTAAAACTGTATTCCAGGGAAAATGTTGTCACTGAGACCGCCCTCAATGCAGCCCAGTCTCTGCCAGTCATGGATGAGCTGGACGTACAGCCAACAAAATCGGAACTCAGTGATGCCATTGATTCTCTAGCCAGCGGAAAAGCCCCAGGGAAGGACGGCATTACCCCTGAAATAATCAAGTGTCAAGCCTGCTATACTTTCAGCACTCTACGAACTGCTTTTCCTGTGCTGGGACAAGGGAGCAGTACCACAGGATATGCGCGATGCCAATATCATCACCCTCTATAAGAACAAGAATGACCGTGGTGACTGCAACAACGACCGTGGAATCACCCTGCTCAGCATAGTGGGGAAAGTCTTCACTCGAGTCGCTTTAAATAGGCTCCAGAAGCTGGCTGAGCGTGTCTACCCTGAGGCACAGTGTGGCTTTCGAGCAGAGAGATCCACCATTGACATGCTGTTCTCCCTTCGCCAGCTACAGGAGAAATGCTGCGAACAACAGATGCCCCTCTGCGTTGATCTCACCAAAGCCTTTGACCTCGTCAGCAGACGTGGTCTCTTCAGACTACTAGCAAAGATCGGATGTCCACCAAAGCTACTAAGTATCATCACCTCATTCCATGACAATATGAAAGGCACAATTCAGCATAGCCGCGCCACATCAGACCCCTTTTCTATCCTTAGTGGCGTGAAACATGGCTGTATTCTCGCACCTACACTGTTTGGGATCTTCTTCTCCCTGCTGCTCTCACATGTGTTCAAGTCTTCAGAAGAAGGAATTTGCCTCCACACAAGATCAGGTGGCAGGTTGTTCAACCTTGCGGCACAGTGGCGCAGTGGTTAGTACCACAGCCTCACAGCTCCAGGGACCTGGGTTCAATTCTGGGTACTGCCTGTGTGGAGTTTGCAAGTTCTCCCTGTGACCGCGTGGGTTTTCGCCGGGTGCTCCGGTTTCCTCCCACAGCCAAAAGACTTGCAGGTGATAGGTAAATTGGCCGTTGTAAATTGCCCCTAGTGTAGGTAGGTGATAGGGAATATGGGATTACTGTAGGGTTAGTATAAATGGGTGGTTGTTGGTCAGCACAGACTCGGTAGGCCGAAGGGCCTGTTTCAGTGCTGTATCTCTAAATAAAAAAATAAATAAGAGCGAAGACCAAAGTACGGAAAAGTCCTCATCAGGGAACTCCTCTTTGCTGATGATGCTGCATTAACATCTCACACTGAAGAGTGTGTGCAGAGACTCATTGACAGGATTGCGACTGCCTGCAACAAATTTGGCCTAACCATCAGCCTCAAAAAAACGAACATCATGGGACAGGACGTCAGAAATGCTCCATCCATCAATATCGGCGACCACGCTCTGGAAGTGGTTCAAGCATTCACCTACCTAGGCTCAACTATCACCAGTAACCTGTCTCTCAATGCAGAAATCAACAAGCGCATGGGAAAGGCTTGCACTGCTACGTCCAGACTGGCCAAGAGAGTGTGGGAAAATGGCGCACTGACACGGAACACAGAAGTCCGAGTGTATCAAGCCTGTGTCCTCAGTACCTTGCTCTACGGCAGCTAGGCCTGGACAATGTATGTCAGCGAAGAGCGACGTCTCAATTTGTTCCATCCTCTCTGCCTCCGGAGAATCCTTGGCATCAGGTGGCAGGACCATATCTCCATCACAGAAGTCCTTGAGGCGGCCAACATCCCCAGCATATACACCCTACTGAGCCAGCGGTGCTTGAGATGGCTTGGCCATGTGAGCCGCATGGAAGATGGCAGGATCCCCAAGGACACATTGCACAGCGAGCTCATCACTGGTATCAGACCCACCGGCCGTCCATGTCTCCGCTTTAAAGACGTCTGCAAACGCGACAGGAAGTCCTGTGACATTCATCACAAGTCGTGGGAGTCAGTTGCCAGTGATTGCCAGAGCTGGCGGGCAGCCATAAAGGCGGGGCTAAAGTGTGGCGAGTCGAAGAGACTTAGCAGTTGGCAGGAAAAAAGACAGAAACGCAAGGGGAGAGCCAACTGTGTAACAGCCCCGACAACCAATTTTATCTGCAGCGCCTGTGGAAGAGTCTGTCACTCTAGAATTGGCCTTTATAGCCGCTCCAGGCGCTGCTTCACAAACCACTGACCACCTTCAGGCGCTTACCCATTGTCTCTCGAGACAAGGAGGCCAATGAAGAAGAAGAAGAAGATAGCACTCCTGTTTCTGAGTCAGAATGTCATAGGTTCAGGCTTTACTTCTGTGGCTTGAGCAAATAACCTAGAATGATATTTCAGTTCAGTATAGAGAGTACTACCCTGGATATGCCATCTTTCAGATCAGATGTTAAACCAAGGCTATGCTCTTAGCTGAATGTAAAAGATCCTGTGGCATTACTTGAAAAGGAGCAGGGGAATTTGATACAAAAATGCTACCACTAACTGAGTGGTCAACTCAATAGAGGCTAATGTGATTGCTATATGTTATATTTAAAAAGGGAGTTAGAACAAGTCCAGGCAACTAAAGACCAATCAGCTTAACATCTGTGGTAGGAAAGATAATGGAATGCTGACTTAAAGATATATTAGAAAAACATTTAGAAACTGAAATATAATAAAGAATTGTTAACACAAATTTCAAAAGAGGTCGTGCTTGACCAGCTTTATTGAATTCTTTGAAAAAGTAACAGAAGGGGTACATAAGCATAATGCAATAGGCATAATATATTTGGATTTTCAAAAGGCCTTCAATAAAGTACTGCATAATAGACTCATGACTAAAGTCAGAAATATGGAGCAGAACTTTTAAAAAAACAGGTGAGTTTGGGTCGGGTGGGGGTGTATGACCAGAAAAATCTGCTTCCTGCCCCAAACCCACCTCCAACCCGCCCAATGTCCGGCTGTAAGAGAGTCAAAAGTTCGTCGGGTTGCCAACCCAACCCAAGGAGGTGGTTTGCAAATTTAAATATGATAATGAGGCTGTGAGCCTCATTGTCATGCAGCTTCTGAAATTTAACTGCTATCCTCCAGATTTCCTGAGTGTCGGGTAACCTGGCAGCTTCTTCAAGGCAAGGACTAAATGCCGTCACACCTACCTACTGGATCCAGCTGCCTGCCTGAGGGGATCGGTGCCACCCACATCGACCTTCCCCCCACCCTCCAAGGCCTCCGACCTCCCCCACCCATCCACCAGAGGCCCCGATTCTCACCTCTCCCCTAAACTGGCCCTGAATCCTACCCACCCTCAAGGCTCCGATCCCCCTGACAACGAGGCCTCTGACCTTCAACCCCACTCAGCACCTGACCTTCCCCTGGGATTGGCAGTCCACTCAAATAACCCCCTACTGCTCCTCCTCCAATCTTCAGTTGACCCCCCTCCCTGCCCCTGGTCACCCACTCCCTGACTCCCCAATCACCTCCCCCTTCTGTTCAACCCTGTTCTCCCCGATCCCTGCTCACTGGACTCTCAGATTATGCTCCCTCTGGTCGTTTCCCCACTGACACCAGTCGACACACCCCCCCCCCCCCCCCCCCGCCTCCTGCACCCCCACCCCCAGCACCCCCCAACCTGGTTGTGCCCCTAGCTGTGGCTTACTTGTTGCTGTGGTCAACAGTGATTGGCTCCCCACCCAACTGAAGGCCAGCTTGTCAATCAGGCTAGGTCTTTGAACAGGGTACCCGTCACTGATATCAGAGACATGCTGTGGAGTTAAAGCTCCATGACATGTGGGGAAATCCCCACAGCTTCCTGACAGACTTGCTCTCTGTGGGTCAGCTAAGTAAAAATTCTTCCCATGGAGTCTGAACAAGCAGCAGAATGGGGAACAAGCTGGCTACAAATCATAAAACAGGGTAAGGGTTAAAGGTAGTTTCTCAGATTGACAAAAGGTGGGAAATGGTGTTCCACAAGGATTGGTGCTGGGACCACTGTTGTTCATAGATGACTTTAATGTTGGAATTGGAAGTACAATTTCAAAATTTACAGATGACACCAAATTCAGGCTGTGGTTAACACATAGGAGGGCTGCGACAAAACGCATGAAGACATTAATAAACTTGTAGAAAGGGCCTGTATAAACAAATCTTTGAAGATGGTAGGACAGGTTAACAAAGCAGTTAATACAGCAAATAGGCTCCTGGGCTTTGGAGTACAAAAACCAGGAAGTTATGCTAAACCTATATAAAACACTAGTTCAGTCCCAGCTGGAGTATTGTGTCCAATTCTGGACACCACACTATAGGAAACATGTGAATGTTTTGGAGAGGGGGTATGGAAGAGACTTACTAGAGTGGTTCCAGGGATTATAGTTACACAGAGAGACTGGAGAAGCTAGGATTGTTCTCCTTAGAGCAGAAAAGGCTAAGAGGAGATTTGATAGGGGTGCTTAAAATTTTGAAGGGCTTAAAATAGGGTAAGTAAAGAGAAACTGTTTCTAATAGCTGAAAGATCGATAGCCAGAGGACAAAGATTCAGGTGATTGGCAAAAGGTGATGTGAGGAAAACCTCTTTTTGACATGAGTGGTTCGGATGTGGAATGTACTGCTTAATAGGGTGGTGGAAAGAGATTCAATGATATGCTTCAAAAGGGAATTTGATAAATATGTGAAGGAAAACATGTTGTAGGTATATGACGAAAGAGCGGAGTAGTTTGACTAACTGGTTTGCAGTTTGAAAGAGCTGGCGCAGCCTCTATGGGCCAAATCACCTCCTTATGTGCTGTTCTCTTCTATGATTCTATCAGTGTGCGGTGATATATTTTAGTAGGAAAAATAAATGTCTAAATGGAGTACAACAGCAGAGGGATCTGGGGCTACATGTACATAAATCACTAAAAGTAGTGACGCAAGTTAATACGACCATAAAAACAAGCAAGCAAAGCACTAGGGTTCATTTATGTTAAGCTTGAATAGAATCTTAGTGTGATCGCACTTGGAGTATTGAGAACAGTTCTGGTCTCTATGTTAGAAAAAGGACATTGAGGCACTGAAGAACATGAAAACAAGATTTACTTGGATGATACCAGAACTGAGAAGTCAGACCTAAACAGGCTGGGCTCTTTTCTATAGAAAAGAGAGATCTGAGAGGTGACATGATAGATGTCTTCAAGATTATGAAAGGGTTTGATAGGGGTAGACATAGAGAATATATTTCCAGTTGTGGAGTAGACCAAAAATAGGGCCCATAAATATAAGATAATCACGACTAAATCCAATAAAGAATTCAGGAGAAACTTGTTTACCGAGAGAGTGTTTAGAATGTAGAACTTGCTGCCACAAGGAGCAGTTGAGGTGAATAGCATAGATGCATTTAAGGGAAAGCTAGATTAACATATGAGGGAGAAAGGAACAGAAGGATATGTTGATGGGGTTCGATGAAGAAGGATGGGAGGACACTCATGTGGAGCATAAACATTGGCATAGACCTTTTGCTCTCAAGCATCCCCAATTTTAATTGCTCCACCATTGGCTATACCTTCAGCTGCCATGGCCTTAAACCCTGGAATTTCCACCCTAAACCTCTGCACCTCTCTTTGCTCCTTTAGATGTTCCTTAAAACCTACCTCTTTGACCAAGTTTTTGGTCATCTGCCCTAATATCTTCTTATGTGGCTCGGTGTCAAATTTTGCTTTATAATGCTCTTGTGAAACACTTTGGGATGTTTTAATACATTAAAGGTGCTATATAAATGCAAGTTGTTGTTTAGGTCAAATGGCCAATTTCAGTGCTGCATATACTCTGAAGAAGGAATTTTCCTCCACACAAGATCAGGGGGCAGGTTGTTCAACCTTGCCCGTCTAAGAGCGAAGTCCAAAGTACGGAAAGTCCTCATCAGAGAACTCCTCTTTGCTGACGATGCTGCTTTAACATCTCACACTGAAGAATGCCTGCAGAGTCTCATCGACAGGTTTGCGTCTGCCTGCAATGAATTTGGCCTAACCATCAGCCTCAAGAAAACGAACATCATGGGGCAGGATGTCAGAAATGCTCCATCCATCAATATTGGCGACCACGCTCTGGAAGTGGTTCAAGAGTTCACCTACCTAGGCTCAACTATCACCAGTAACCTGTCTCTAGATGCAGAAATCAACAAGCGCATGGGTAAGGCTTCCACTGCTATGTCCAGACTGGCCAAGAGAGTGTGGGAAAATGGCGCACTGACACGGAACACAAAAGTCCGAGTGTATCAGGCCTGTGTCCTCAGTACCTTGCTCTACGGCAGCGAGGCCTGGACAACGTATGCCAGCCAAGAGCGACGTCTCAATTCATTCCATCTTCGCTGCCTTCGGAGAATACTTGGCATCAGGTGGCAGGACTATATCTCCAACACAGAAGTCCTTGAAGCGGCCAACACCCCCAGCTTATACACACTACTGAGTCAGCGGCGCTTGAGATGGCTTGGCCATGTGAGCCGCATGGAAGATGGCAGGATCCCCAAAGACACATTGTACAGCGAGCTCGCCACTGGTATCAGACCCACCGGCCGTCCATGTCTCCGTTATAAAGACGTCTGCAAACGTGACATGAAATCGTGTGACATTGATCACAAGTCGTGGGAGTCAGTTGCCAGCATTCGCCAGAGCTGGCGGGCAGCCATAAAGACAGGGCTAAATTGTGGCGAGTCGAAGAGACTTAGTAGTTGGCAGGAAAAAAGACAGAGGCGCAAGGGGAGAGCCAACTGTGCAACAGCCCCAACAAACAAATTTCTCTGCAGCACCTGTGGAAGAGCCTGTCACTCCAGAATTGGCCTTTATAGCCACTCCAGGCGCTGCTTCACAAACCACTGACCACCTCCAGGCGCGTATCCATTGTCTCTCGAGATAAGGAGGCCCAAAAGAAAGAAAGAATACTATGTAATAGCTGTAAAGGAAGATATTTATCATTTCAATACTAACATCTATGACAAGAGGCTTCTTTTGGTTTAAATATTTTAATTCAGTTAGTTCAATTTCTGAAATTGACAATTAAGACTCAGTCCATAGCCAGGAATATTGCTTCATTGACATTCAAGCAATTCCCATCCAAAACTTGTATAGTCTATTAATTCTCTAAGTGCTATGTTTCAAAGAAGATCTTTTAACATCACGTGGATCAATTCAGTATTTTTTTAAAATTACATCATCAGTATTTCACTGATCATTTTACAAAGAATATACAGCACACAAACAGGCCATTCAAACCAATCAGTCTATGCCAATATTTATTCTGCACTTGAGCCTCCTCCAATCCTTCCTCATCTAATTCTATCAGCATAACCCTCTACTCCCTTCTCCCTCATTTGCTTATCTAGCTTTCCCTTAAATGCATCTCTAATATTCGCCATGACTACTCCCTGCAAGTTCCACATTCTCACCACTCTTTGGGCTGGATTCTACCAACTCCTCGGCATTGTGGATTGTGGCGGGGAGGCCCGTAAAATGCTTGCGGGAGTGGCCCGCCACCATGCCGAGAAGGCTCCGCCAGATATTAGCAGCAGCAGCGAGGCCTCGATGTCGTATCCCCCAAGCCACTTGGCGGTGGGGCCTTCATTAAAATATTGAAATGAGGTTAATTAAAATGCAGATGAACTTACCTGCTCCCAGCAGCCATCCCACGCCAATTTTACGGCCGTCGGCCACAACTCGCACGTCTTCGGAACTCCGTATGGAGTTCCAAGGCGAGACACTGGTGGGGAGGGGGGAGGAATGAAATTATCAATGCGGGGATGGGAGCGGGGAAAACGTTTTTATTGACTGTGGGGATGGTGGGAAGAAGTTGAAGGGCAAAAGTGACGAGGTTGGGGGGGAAGGTTCAGGGTGGAAATAACATTAATGTTTGTCAGATTGGCATATAAAACGACCATTGGGGAGTTAGGAAAGGGTCTCCCGCTTTTGATTTTTATTGTAAAAATTTAACAAGGTAATTTCCCTTTAAAGATTCAAATTTCTGTTAAGGGCTTGAAGCCCTTTAAAAATGGTGTGGGCTCAGTGGCGCCAGAAGCCATTGCCATCGGGGGCGGCTGCTCCGCCCCCTCCATTTACGTGAGGCCCCTTGCGTAATATCACGGGGGCTCTGTGGTGGCTGCTCAGGGCGGCAGGCTGCTGACTTCAAAATGCGCCGCCGTGATGTGCGGTGCACTAATAAAATTCAGCCCTTTAGGTAAAGAAGTTTATTCTGAATTCCCTATTTGATTTCTTGGTGACGATCTTATGGCCTCTAGTTCTGGTCATCCCCATAAGTGTGGAAGCACTCTTTGTTACTGTGTAATTATCTTACTTGATAATAAATTTATTAATTTTAACTTGAATGTAATGGTAGGGCAGTTTGGTGTTCACCATGTTTTGGCATAGAGAGGCGAGCATGGTGAGGCCCCCACATGGTCTTCAGTGCATTATAAAAGGTAATTATTAGTCCAAACACAAAATACTGAGGATGCTGGAAATCTGAAGCAAAAACAGAAAATGCCGGAAACAGTCAGCGGGTCTGGCAGCATCCATGGAAAGAGAAAGGTCTGTGTGACCTTTCATCAAAAAAATGGTGTAGATTCCTGTTCATAGGTGACTCAGGCTGCATATGCAGATTGCCTTTTTGCCATGAGCACTAAATTTAAATGTGATGAGAAAGCTCTCAGCGTAACTACACTGGGAGTTTGGGATGTGAGCCAATAAATCTATAAGTAAGTGAGTCACTTCAAAGAATATGCAATTACTGAGATTCCCTTGTAGCAGTAAGCAAGAAATTTTGATTTGTAATTGCAAACCTTCTATAAACATCGCCTTTCAACTACAGTGAGGCATGGTACTCAGGGGAAATAAGAAAGGGAATTTCAATTTTTGATTCACTTCTTCAACTGGCTCAGAGCAGCACCAAAAGCAGTCGGCCATCAATTTACAAGAGTACTGCAGACACAAAAGAAATCCCAGGATAGGACTCCAGGTTTTGTTGTGGTCGTTGCAGAAGTTGCTTAAAACCATGTCCTGAATTTCTTTTCATTATCCCAATGGTTGGCGCTACTGCTGACTGCATGACAGGCAATGTTCCCGCTAAGCTGTGTGTTTGCATGGTCGTACAGCAGCCTGGAAGGTACCGTGCAGCTCTTCTTCTGTGTTAAATACTGCCAACGCACTGCCGGGCAAAAAATTTAAAGTTACTGTGCATTGACAAAACTGGCCACGCACAAGGGAACATTGATGACAGGTACAGCCACTAAGCATGCAAGGATGGAACTAATTTTATGGTTGATAATGGGGTTTCAGTGATCCTATACTTCCAGAGGGTAACTGTATCTCTAGCGAGCACAGGTTAGAGATAGGTCTGTAATATGAAGCTCCAATTCTCTTAACCTCACTTCCTGGGAGTACAACTACCCACTCAGAACATAGGATCACAGAATTGTCCCTTATATCCACAAGATCCTATTGGTAGTTGAACTCTCTCAAAGGATAAAGATCAAGTTGCCTATCCTTGAATTGGAAAGCCATTCGCAATCGTCTGTGGCACTGAGCCATACATATTGGAAGGTTTTAGTCTGAAGTCTCAATTTGTGCTGAGTTGGTTGGTTAGCTGATGCATCAATTTGGATATTGCCATTGGCCTCAGTGCCACAGAGCAAAAATAAGCTAGGATTTTGCTTCCTGATTACTCTGCAGTCCTAAGTACTTATTTTATCAATACCAGTGGACATCTGGAAGCATTGCCCATGGTAGCTGCAGATTTTATGAAGTACAAGGATGTTATGACAAGAAGTAATACCAGGAACAAAGATGTATTGGCAATGGGGGTTGCAATGAACAAAAAAAAACCTAACTCCTGAAGCATATTGAATGCTGGTAAAATCTGTAAACTGCACAGGCTCAGAAGGCGCAGATGCAATTGAAAACACTTGTAATTGTTGAGAGATAAAACTGCTCAGTCAAAGCACAGGCTTTAAAGACAGGCTAAGGTCTTTAAATTAAACATTTTATTGAATACTGAAGGAATTAAATGACACAGAAGACAATTTGATGGATAAATTTAATCATGTTTTTGTGACATCCATATTTTTTAACCTTGTTTATTTTGGCCTTGAAAGATTCCAGTTACTGAGAACAAAACGGGCAGAGGAAGCATTTTTCAGCAAGCATTTTGAGTGATTTGTAGGTAAAACAAAATACAGCACCAGTTAGAGGCATGACAAATAACTTCAACAGGTTAGTGTTATCGTGTAACTTTGAAATTCCCATGAGGGCAACACCGAGTTTCCTGATAGATAATAGTTAGAGGCAAGTCTATCAGGCTGACACTTTAACATTGGAATTCCCACTGGAAATTTAATGATGGAGTGCATTTCCTATTTAGGAATTTTAAAACATATCAATTGCAGTCTAATATTTCAGAATCAAAATGTGCAAGCTGAATTATTTTTTAAATGGCCAGCACACAGTACAAAGCACCCGTTACTGCACACTTAGGGCTGGATTTTAACAGCCCGCCACCGATCTCAGTGGCAAGCTTAAAAAATGAGCGGGCTGCATGCTGAAGAGCCGCTGTGATCTCCTGCGCGGCGGCTCATTTAAATAGCCAGGGCAGCCTGCCCCCCACCCCAATCAAGTGGAAGCGGCGGGCTGTCCGTCCCTGGCACTGGCGTCAGCTGCCTATGCAGCCAGCCCTGCCGGCTGATTTAAATTTTTAAAGAAGTATCCCCCCCAAAAAACACAATAAATTTCTAACGCCCTTTTCCCACCCCCCCAATCACATTTACATTAATTATTTGCCCTTCTGCCCAAAACACTTACATTTTAAATGTGACCTCCTCCCCCCATAGACTGCACGAAGTTTAGAGTTCACCCCTTCTCACCATCCCCTACACCCATTACGTTTATTTGATCCCGTCTCCCCCCCACTCACAAAGAAAATGCTAACTCCTCCGCCCTCCCCACTAGTGTCACACCGCCTTTCCCGGGACGGGGAATTGAAGGCGTGGGAGTGCTGGTTGCCGTGCCAAAGACTGCGGCGGGCCCGGAAGATTGAAGGTTCAGTCTATTTAAATGTATTTATTTTCTTAATGTAAATATTTAAATTCAGGTCCGTCACCCAGCGGCGGGGGAGCTGCCACCACGGAGCCTCACCGCCACCAGGAGGATCAAGCTGGGTCCTCCCGGCGTTGCGGTTGTGGCGGGCCTCTTCCGGACCTGTCTTCAGGCCCCCCTGTCGTGAATCATGACGCCAAGGGCTTGGTAAAATCCAGCCCTGAATAATAGCAGGATTAAATTGTGAAAGTTCAGGAAACAGAAAGGAGTCAAAACATAAAAATAGACCTTGTGGTTGATGAATTTATGAATAAGTGTCATTTATGGATATTGCTGGATACAAAGGCAGGCACGTCACAAACATGTGATCTTGCCTAATTTCAGAAGAAATATAACATAAATACCACTCCATAATTATTTACTATATACTCCATTCCAACTATTTATCAATCCCCTAACTAAAGAACCCCAGAAAAAAAATCAAGCAGTTATGTTACTATTTCTATATTCCTCAATAACTTTTCTGAACACATATTGAATACGAGCGTCACTAAATTCTTCCTTTAATTCCTCAAGGATCTAAGATGTAGTTAATGTATAACAGAAATTTGGTGGATATTTAATATGTCAAGCTTCTACATTAAAAGTCTGAACTAAATTCTACATGTGCTATGGATTACAGCCCCATGACTGGAATTTTCTCCGTTCATCCTTTGTGCAAAATAACATGAAGAATATGTTCAGTATGTCTGCTATATCCTGATGATTTATACTATTTTTATCCTTTAACAGACTCGCTTGTTCTTTGATCTTCATTCTTTCATTTATAATAGTTGGAAATCTTTTTTTGGATGCCTATTTGTCTCTATTTGCTCATACTTTCTAATCATAACAGTTACCGATTAAAAATTAGCCCTCACCAGTTTCCATACATGCTGTTTTAACTGTACTCCTTTCTGCTGCTACATCCACCTTTTCTAAAGCTGCGATATCATCCCTTGTTAATAATGCATCTCTTTTTTCTTTTTCTAACTCTATCCTGTGTGATATTTTTTGCTCTTTCACCTCCAGCTATGGGCCACTTTCTGGTTTTAGTTATGTTTCCAAGATGCCAATATCACCAATATTCTTGCTACTTACATATATACCTCTATTTCCATTACTTTATTCATTTTGCCGATTGCATTTGGCTCTCCTTCGGGGCATTCATTTTCTTGTTAGAACTTTCCAAGATTGATTTTCTTTTTGATCAATTTTGTTTACATCTGCCTATTATCCTGTTTAGCCTCTCTGCAAGAACATTGACATGTCCAGAATCAGCAGGCTGAATTTTTCCACTGCTGTTGAGGTCCAGCCGATAGGGCCAAAAGCGGGAGGCAACCCCGCTTCGGCCAGCGGCTGGACCCAGTGGTGGCCAATTAAGTGGCTGCTCTCCCAATTAAGAATGGTGGCCCGCCCCCCCCAAGAGCTGCTGGCCCAATCAGAGGGCCAACAGCTTAGCAGCGCCACTGCTAGCGGTGCCATTGCTGAGGTTTCAGCTGTGAGGAGAGGATGCCTCAATGGCCAAGGCACCCTTGAAAAGGGGTAAGTGAGGTCAGGGGCGGCAGGGCCAGGCAGGGAGGCCAATGCCGCCGGGGTGCCCCTCTGTGGGCCATGGAGTGCCCAAAAAGGAGGGCCCCGTTCCAGAGCCTGCTGGGAGGCTGCCAGGTTTTCACACAACAGTCTTTCCATGTGGCAGCCTCCCCCCACCCCCATGCGGGCAAACTGTCTGCAGAAAGAGGAAGTGGCCATTAATTAGCCAACTAAGCGCCTCAATTTGGTTCTGGGCAGGCAGCCAATCTGCCACCTTTCCTGCCGCTGGCAAAATAGCATAGAAACATAGAAAAATAGGAGCAGGAGTAGGCAATTCAACCATTCGAGCCTGCTCCGCCATTCAATACGATCATGGCTGATCATCCAAACTCAGTACCCTGTTCCTTCTTTCTCCCCGTATCCCTTGATCCCTTTAGCCCTAAGAACTATATCTAACTCTGTCTTGAATATATTTAATGATTTGGCCTCAACTGCTTTCCGTGGTAGAGATAATAATCTGTCTTTCTGTTTTTGCCACCAAAATGGATAACCTCACATTTATCCACATTATCCTGCATCTGCCATGTATTTGCCCACTCACTCAACCTGTCCAAATCACACTGGAGCTTCTCTGCATCCCCCTCACAGCTCCCACTCCCACCCAGCTTTGTGTTGTCTGCAAACTTGGATATATTACATTTAATTCCCTCATCTATATCATTAATATATATTGTGAATAGCTGGGGTCCTAGCACTGATCCCTGTGGTACCCCACTAGTCACTGCCTGCCACTTGGAAAAAGACCCATTTATTCCTATTCTTTGTTTCCTGTCTGCCAACCAGTTCTCTATCCATGTCAGTACTATGTGCTTTAATTTTGCATACTAATCTCTTAAGTGGGACCTTATCGAAAGCTTTCTGAAAGTCCAAATACACCACATCCACTGGTTCTCCCTTATCTATTCTACTAGTTACATCCTCAAAAAATTCCAGTAGATTTGTCAAGCATGATTTCCCTTTTGTAAATCCTTTTTGAATTTTGAAAAATGACCAGCAATGCAACTACTATTTCTAGGGCCACTTCTTTAAGTACTTTGGGATGTAGATTATCAGGCCCTGGGGATTTATCGGCCTTTAATTCCGTCAATTTCCCTAATACCATTTCCCTACTAATACTGATTTCATACAGTTCCTCCTTATCACGAGCCCCTGTGATGGAGGGAAGAGGTCAGGCACCCCCCCCCCCTCTGCAATACTTTCCTGCTCCATTTTGCCAGTCTTCCCACCTCGAAACCCATCCCAAAAGGCCTGGTAAAATTCCACCCATAGAATCTTACAGCACAAAAGGCCATGTAGCCTGTTGTTCTTAGGCTAACTCCTTGTAAGAGCTGTCCAATTTAGTTCCACAACCCATCTCCGCACCCCCGCACCACCTGCCAAGAACCCTGCAAATTAGTCCAATTCAAATACATACCCAATTGTCTTTTGAAAGTCCCCTTGGAATCCGCTTTCACCACCTTTTCAGGTAGTACATCCCAGATATCAACAACCTTCTGTGTCAAAAAAATTCTCCTCATTCTCCCTCCAGTTCTTTTGCCAATTATTTAAACTTATTGACTTATTTGCCAGAGGAAACAATTTCTGTTAAGGCACAAGCGAACAATGCAAGGCTGGATTTCATCTATTCTAACGCAAGGAATCTTACTAGTAAGGCAGATGAATTGAGGTCCTTGATTAACACATGGGAATATGATATTATTGCTATCACAGAGACATGGTTGAGGGAAAGGGCAGGACTGGCAGCTCTATATTCCAGGGTATAGAATCTTCAGACATGACAGGGGAGGGTGTAAAAGAGGAGGTGGCATTGCACCGCAAGGAGTCAATTACTGCAGTAAGGAGGGTTGATATCTTAGAAGGTTCCTCAAAAGAGGCCATATGGGTAAAACTTAAAAACAAAAAGGGGGCAATCACTTGGCTGGGTGTGTACTACAGGCCTCCAAACAGTCAGGGAGAGATAGAGGAGCAGATACGTAGGCAAATCTCAGAGAGGTGTAAAAATAATAGGGTAATAATAGTAGGGGATTTCAATTTCCCCAATATTAACTGGGATAGTCTTAGTGCAAAAGGCTTAAAGGGGGCAGAATACTTAAAGTGCATTCAGGAGAGCTTTTTGAGCCAGTACGTAGAAAGTCTTACAAGAGAAGGGGCAGTACTGGACCTAATCCTAGGGAATGAAGCCGGACAAGTGGTAAAAGTGTCAGTGGGGGACCATTTTGGGGATAGTGACCATAACTCTGTAAGATTTAAGGTAGTGATGGAAAAGGACAAAGAGAGATCGGAAATAAAAGTACTGAACTGGGGAAAGGCCGATTTCCCAATATGATAAAACAGGATCTGGCAAAAGTGGACTGGGAGCAGCTACTTGTAGGAAAGTTTACATCAGAACAGTGGGAGTTTTTCAAAAAGGAAATAGTGAGAGCTCAGGGCTAACATGTTCCCACAGGGCGGCACAGTGGCGCAGTGGTTAGCACCGCAGCCTCACAGCTCCAGTGACCCGGGTTCAATTCTGGGTACTGCCTGTGTGGAGTTTGCAAGTTCTCCCTGTGTCTGCGTGGGTTTTCGCAGGGTGCTCCAGTTTCCTCCCACATGCCAAAAGACTTGCAGGTTGATAGGTTAATTGGCCATTATAAATTGCCCCTAGTATTGGTAGGTGGTAGGGAAATATAAGGACAGGTGGGGATGTGGTAGGAATATGGGATTAGTGTAGGATTAGTATAAATGGGCGGTCGATGGTCTGCACAGACTCGGTGGGCCGAAGGGCCTGTTTCAGTGCTGTATCTCTAAACTAAAGGTGAAGGGTAGGACAAACAAGTTCAGGGAACCCTGGATGTCAAGCGATATAGAGGACTGGATAGGGAAAAAAAAGGAGGCTTATGGCAGATTCAAAGCGCTGAAAACAGCAGAGGCCCTAGAGGAGTATAGAAAGTGTAGGGGGGTACTTAAAAAAGTAATTAGGAGAGCAAAGAGGGAACATGGAAAAACATTGGCGGGCAAGATAAAGGAAAATCCCAAGGCATTTTGTAAGCATATTCAGGGCAAGAGGATAATCACGGAAAGAGTAGGGCCCATTAGGGACCAAAGTGGTAATCTGTGTGTGGAGCCAGAGGACATCGGTGAGGTTTTCAATGATTACTTTTCATCTGTGTTCACTATGGAGAAGGAAGATGTAGGTGTAGAGGTCAGGGAGGGGGATTGTGATATACTTGAACAAATTAGCATTGAAAGGGAAGAAGTATTAGCTGTTTTCGTGGGCTTAAAAGTGGATAAATCCTCAGGCCCAGATGAGATGTATCCCGGCTGTTATATGAGGCAAGGGAGGAGATAGCAGGGGCTCTGACACAAATTTTCAAATCCTCTCTGGCCACAGGAGAGGTACCAGAGGACTGGAGGACAGCGAATGTGGTACCATTATTCAAGAAGGGTAGCAGGGACAAACCAGATAATTACAGGCCAGTGAGTCTGACATCAGTGTAGGGAAACTATTGGATAAGATTCTGAGGGACAGGATTATTCTCCACTTGGAGAGGCAGGGATTAATCAGGGATATTCAGCATGGCTTTGTCAGGGGCAGATTGTGTTTAACAAACTTGATTGAATTTTTCAAGGAGGTGACCTGGTGTGTAGATGAGGGTAAGGCAGCTAATGTAGTCAAAATGGACTTCAATAAGGCTTTTGATAAGGTCCCACATGGGAGATTGGTTAAGAAGGTAAGGGCCCATGGGATCCAGGGCAATTTGGCAAGTTGGATCCAAAATTGGCTTAGTGGCAGGAGGCAGAGGGTGATGGTCGAGGGTTGTTTTTGCGATTGAAAGCATGTGAACAGTGGTGTACAGCAGGGGTCAGTGCTGGGACCCTTGCTATTTGACGTGTACATTAATAATTTAGATGTGAACATAGGAGGTATGATCAGTAAGTTCACAAATGACATGAAAATTGATGGTGTCATAAATAGTGAGGAGGAAAGCCTTAGATTACAGGATGATGTAGATGGGCTGGTAAGAGGGGCAGAGCAGTGGCAAATTGAATTTATCCTGAGAAGTGTGAGGTGATGCATTTTGGAAGGACTAACAAGGCAAGGGAATATACAATGGATGGTAGGACCCTAGGAAGTAGAGGATCAGAGAGACCTTGGTGTACTTGTCCATAGATCACTGAAGGCAGCAGCACAGGCAGATAAGGTGGTTAGGAAGGCATACGGGATACTTGACATTCATTAGCCGAGGCATAGAGTATAAGAGCAGGGAGGTTATGCTGGAGCTGCATAAAACACTAGTTAGGCCACAGCTGGAGTACTGTGTACAGTTCTGGTCGCCATACTATAGGAAGGATGTGATTGCACTGGAGAGGGTGCAGAGCAGATTTAGCAGGATGTTGCTTGGGCTGGAGCATTTCAGCTATGAAGAGAGACTGGATAGGCTAGGGTTGTTTTTCTTAGAGCAGAGAAGGTTGAGGGGGGACCTGATTGAGGTATACAAAATTATGAGGGGCATAGATAGCTTAGATAGGAAGAAACTTTTTTCCTTAGCGGAGGGATCAATAACTAGGGGGCAGAGATTTAAGGTAAGGGGCAGGAGGTTTTGAGGGGATTTGAGGAAAAAAAATTTTCACCCAGAGGGTGATTGGAATCTGGAACACATTACCTGAAGGGGTGGTAGAGGCAGGAATCCTCACAACATTTAAGAAGTATTTAGATGAGCACTTGAAACACCATAGCATACAAGGCTATGAGCAAAGTGCTGGAAAATGGGATTAGGTGCTTGATGGCCGGCACAGACACTATGTGCCGAAGGGCCTGTTTCTGTGCTGTATAACTCTATGACTATGATTCTTTGACACTTAGTTCTTCCCTTAACCTTCTCTGCTCTAAATGGACTTGCATTTATATAGTGCCTTTCGCTACCTCAGAACATCTCAAACTGCTTGACTGCCAAATAAGTACTTTGCAGTGCAGTCACTGTTGTAATGTAGGAAATGAGACAGCCTGAACTGGGGATTTCAGGGAGTGCATATAAAGTGCATATAAAGGGAAGCAACTGGCTTTCCCCTCAAAGTCAGGATTCCTTTTGGTAACCAGTTCCGATGAAAGATCACAGACCCAACATGTTAACTCGGTTTCTCTCTCCACAGATACGAATTAGGAATTAGGAGCAGGAGTAGGCCACTCGGCCCTTCAAAACTGCTGCGCCATTCAATAAGTTCATGGCTGAACTGATTAATCCACATTTCCAGCTACCCCCAATAACCTTCCACCCCCTTGCTTATCAAGAATTCATCCACCTCTGCCTTAAAAATATTCAAAGACTCTGCTTCCACCACCTTTTGAGGAAGAGAATTCCAAAGACTCACGACAATCTGAGAGAAAAAATTTCTCCTCATCTCTGTCTTAAATGGGCGACCCCTTATGTTTAAACAATGACCCCTAATTCTAGATTCCCCCACAAGGGGAAACATTCTTTCCACATTCACCCTGTCAAGACTCCTCAGGATCTTATATGTTTCAATCAAGTCATTTTGTACTTGTCTAAATTCCAGTGGATACAAGCCTAGCCTGTCCAGTCTTTCCTCATAAGTCAACCTGCCCATTCCAGGTATTAGTCATTAAACCTTCTCTGTACTGCCTCCAATGCATTTACATCCTTCCTTAAAAAGGAGACCAGTATTGTGCACAGTACTCCAGATGTGGTCTCACCAATGCCCCTTGTAGCTGAAGCATAACCTCCCTAGCTTTATATTCAATTCCCCTTGTGATAAACAATAACATTCTATTAGCTTTCTTAATTACATGCTGTACCTGCATACTAACCTTTTGTGATTCATGCACTAGGACACCAAGATCCCTCTGCATCTCAGAGCTCTGCAATCTCACCATTTAGATAGAACAGTACAGCACAGTACAGGCCCTTCGGCCTGTATGCTTTTTTATTCTTCCTGCCAAAGTGGACAATTTCCCACTTTCCCACATTATACTCCATTTGCCAGGTCTTTGCCCACTCACGAAACCTATCTATATCCCTTTGTTGCCCAACCAGCTGTGTATTTTCAGCACTTTCTGTTTTTATTTCAGATTTCCAGCATCCAAGGTACTTTGCTTTTATCTCACAAACTGCAATGCGATAATGACCAAACAATCTGTTTTGGCGATGTTGATTGAAGGATAAATGTTGGCTAGGACACCGGTGATACTTCCCCTGCTGTTCTTTGAAATAGGGTCATGGGATCTTTTACGTCCACTTATATAAACTTACCATAAAATCGTCCAAATCTCTGCAGTCATTTTTCTTGTGTCGGGCCTACCCTCCATCAGAGGCCTGGATCTTGAGCTGTGCTTGTTTCTGTAGCTGGGGCACTTAAACTAAGTTCTGATTCCTTACATTTTACCATTTTATCCCTCAACCATGTGTGTTCCACTACCTCCAGAAAGCTTTTCCTTGTCTAACATTAATACAAACCTCCAACCCAGCATGTTAGCTGCTATCTTGTCATGTACCCTTGGTTTTAAAAAAGGTTAAGCCACAGAAATTGAATACATCAGTGAAGGAACAAGTGTGAGATCCATAAAAGAGGGATGAGTCTCAGCAAGAAGATACACAAGAGTGAGAAAAGTGTATGAAAGTCATGCAGGGATGAAAAAAGTGGTACAAATAATTACAGTACAAAAGAAAAAAGTACAATTATAGAAAGGCAATATTATTTTCATTATTCTCCATAAGCAACATAACAGATCAACTATATTATACGTGCGGTAGATGTTAGAATTCCTGTTATAAAACCGCATGTCCTCCAATGTCCAACCAATGAGTAATGCCTTGGCAGCTTTGCCAGTTATCTTTCAAAAAGATTAATGTTTTCTGCACCTTGCATTTGAACAGGAACTTTACAAAAGATAAATGTGCCACAAAGTTTTGAATGGCAAGTAGTATAATTTATTAAATTCTATGTGAATGAGGCTGAGTTTTGCTCAGTTAACCTGCTAAATCTATTTATTTTGGTTTAATTGTGCATTACTAATAATAATTATTATTGCTAATTATGGTTTCAAAAGGGTGGCAACTATAAAAATTATTGAATGGGAAGTCATTCCAATCACACGTTAATTTTTAATTTCTTTTTTCAATGAGTTGCCATCTTGGTTAGTAGAAAGTGTAAAAGGTTAACTAATAAATGTGAGCGGCGCAGTGGTTAGCACCGCAGTCTCACAGCTCTAGTGACCCAGGTTTCATGCTGGGTACTGCCTGTGTGGAGTTTGCAAGTTCTCCCTGTAACCATGTGGGTTTCCACTGGGTGCCCTGGTTTCCTCCCACAGTCAAAGACCTTGCAGGTTGATAAGTAAATTGACCATTGTAAATTGCCGCTAGTGTAGGTAGGTGGGAGGAGAATTGAGGGGATGTGGTAGGGAATATGGGGTTAATGTAGGATTAATATAAATGGGTGGTTGATGGTTAGCACAGACTCAGTGGGCTGAAGGGCCTGTTTCAGTGCTGTATGACTATGACTAAATATGGCTATCATGTGTTTGCACACCAAGATGTTCTATTACTAACTTTTAGGTTTTTCAAAACCAAGGTGGTTAGAGGAGAATACTTGGCTGAGAGGGAGAGTCTGTCCAGAGGTGAAAAGCACCCATGGGTAAAGGGATACGGAAAAAATATTGCATATGTTGGAGTGACTAGCTCTGAGTCAAGCATGACATGGCCAGATGTCTTCAGAGTGAGTCATTTGTCCTCCTCCTCACTAATAGGAAGTGGGCAATCTACTGATCAAGCAAATACAACTTCTTGTTCTATTTTTTGTAGTAACGATGCATTAAAAGACGGCACTAAGTGGTTCACAAGCCTTCACATAGTTGATGATTTAGGCTTGTGATTACAACGTTGTGAATCTGAAGAAAAGCTTCTCTCCACAGGGAGGTTAGGAAAATCAGAAGGGTACTTGGTAACTTAAAAATGAAGTGCAGAAAATAAGTTTAAAAGACTCGCAAAAGAAAATGATGACTAGAAGATTTTTAACATCAAAAGGCACCCTTTCTTGGCCACTGTCTGCATTTGCTGAACTCCAACAATTGCTCCAGACCTTGAATTCTTTCCAATGATGATTTTCAAAGGAGCTTACCAGTTTCCAAATAATAGAAAGTGATCATGTCCCATAATCTGAGATGATTCAAGTGGACTCAGAGTGCAGTTGGTGTATACTTACATTGTTACACAGGTCCCCACCCTGTTTCAGCACTTGGATTTCCTCAGGCTAAAGCATCCTCCATCTCCCCCTACAGATGAAATCCAGAAAACAGAGAGTAGACAGGCAGGAATACCCACTGCAGTTGCATGAAGTAGGGATACAGTACAGGACCACATGCCATCAGGGGTGAGGCCTGCAGCATCCAAAAGGGTCAGTATCCTTAAGGTCGTCGTTCATACATCAACTGGTTACCCGAAGGATTCCTGACTTTGAGGGGAAAGGTCTGTCGCTCCCCTTTAGATGTACTTTGGAGCCATTTCTCTCTCTCTCCCTGCAGCCCTCCAGGCTCTCATCAAATTCAGCTGTGACCCAGCTACAGCCCCTTCACTTGATAGAAATGGTCCTGAAACTGGCAAATTGGGCATGGTGAGGGATGCCTCTATGTCCCACTCTGCCATAGTTACAGCAACGTAACATCTTCACGAATTTTGGAACCCAGTGATACTGGGAGTTAATATTATAGCCATTAATTAAAATTCAGTAAATTTAGTGAATCTGGAATAAAAAGCATGAAACTACCAGATTGAAATAAACACCCATCTAGTTCATGAATGTCCTTTAGGGAAGTAAATCGGCTGTCCTTACCCAATCCGGCCCACATGTGGCTCCAGATCCCGAGCAACGTGGCTGACTCTGAATTGCCCTCTGAATGGCCTATGGCCTAGCAAGTCACTCAATTGTACCAAACCTCTATACAACAAAGTATAAGAAGAATAAAACTGGATAAACTACCCAGCATTAACTAGGCATTGGATTTGGACACAACAAAGGCACTCCCAGTCCAGACAACCTTCCAAGTCCTACTCACTAACATCTGGGACATGCCAAAATTGAGAGAGCTGTCCCATAGACTAGTCAAGCAACAAGCTAACATAGTCAGATCCACCGAATCATACCTTACAGTCAATGTCCCAGACTGACTCCTTCATCACCATCCTCGGATGCGTCCTGTCCCACCAGCAAGACAGAGCAACTAGAGGTGGCAGCACAGTTGTATACAGTCAGGAGGGAGTGGCCCTGGGAGTCCCCAACATTGAGACTAGACCCAATGAAGTCTTTTTTTTTAGAACATTACAGCGCAGTACAGGCCCTTCGGCCCTCGATGTTGCGCCGACCTGTGAAACCATCTGACCTACACTATTCCATTTTCATCCATATGTCTATCCAATGACCACTTAAATGTCCTTAAAATTGGCGAATCTACTACTGCTGCAGGCAGGGCGTTCCACGCCCTTACTACTCTCTGAGTAAAGAAACTACCTCTCACATCTGTCCTATATCTATCACCCCTCAACTTGAAGCTATGTCCCCTCGTGTTTGCCATCACCATCCGAGGAAAAAGACGCTCACTATCCACCCTATCTAACCCTCTGATTATCTTATATGTCTCTATTAAGTCACCTCTCCTCCTCCTTCTCTCCAACGAAAACAACCTCAAGTCCCTCAGCCTTTCCTCGTAAGACCTTCCCTCCATACCAGGCAACATCCTAGTAAATCTCCTCTGCACCCTTTCCATAGCTTCCACATCCTTCCTATAATGCGGTGACCAGAACTGCACGCAATACTCCAGGTGCGGTCTCACCAGAGTTTTGTCCAGCTGCAGCATGACCTCGTGGCTCCGAAACTCGATCCCCCTACTAATAAAAGCTAACACACCATATGCCTTCTTAACAGCCCTATTAACCTGGGTAGCAACCTTCAGGGATTTATGCACCTGGACACCAAGATCTCTCTGTTCATCTACATTACCAAGAATCTTCCCATTAGCCCAGTACTCTGCATTCCTGTTACTCCTTCCAAAGTGAATCACCTCGCACTTTTCCGCATTAAACTCCATTTGCCATCTCTCAGCCCAGCTCTGCAGCCTATCTATGTCCCTCTGTGCCCTACAACATCCTTCGGCACTATCCACAACTCCACCGACCTTAGTGTCATCTGCAAATTTACTAACCCACCCTTCTACACCCTCTTCCAGGTAATTTATAAAAATGACAAACAGCAGTGGCCCCAAAACAGATCCTTGCAGTACACCACTAGTAATTAAACTCCAGGATGAACATTTGCCATCAACCACCACCCTCTGTCTTCTTTCAGCTAGCCAATTTCTGATCCAAAGCTCTAAATCACCTTCAACCCCATACTTCCGTATTTTCTGCAATAGCCTACCGTGGGGAACCTTATCAAACGCCTTACTGAAATCCATATACGCCACATCCACTGCTTTACCCTCATCCACCTGTTTGGCATCAGTTTAAACATGGGCAACAAAACCTCCTTCTGATTACCGCCTACTGCCCTCCCTCAGCAGATGAATCAATGCCCTTGCACGTTGAGCACCACTTGGAAGAAGCAAGGGGACAGAAGAATGGCATGGTAGCACCATTACTGACCGAGTTGGCTGAGTCCTGAAAAGCACAGCTGCCAGTCTGAGTTTGTGGCAGGCGGGGAGAGAACCAACACAAACCTACTTGACCTCATCCTCATCAATCTACCTGTCAAAGGTGTATCTCCATGACAATATTGGTAGGAGTGACCACAGCACAGCCCTTGTGGAGACAAAGTCCCATTATCACATTGAGGACACCCTCAGTTGTGTTATTTGCCACTATCACGGTGCTAAATGGGATAGATCAGAACAGTTCCAACAGCTCAAAACTGTGCATCCATGAGGCACCGTGGAACATCAGCAGCGGCAGAATTCTATTCCACCACAGTCTGTAACCTCATGGTTCAGTAGATTCTTCACTCCACCATTATCATCAAGACAGAGGACCAACTCTGGTTCAATGAGGGTAGAAGAGCATGTCAGCAGCAAGACCAGGCATACCTAAAAATAAAATGCCAAGCTGGTGAAGTTACAACACAGCATATATGCTAAACAGCAGAAACAGCATGCTATAAACAGACCGAAGTGATGCCACAACTAACAGATCAGATCAAAGCTCTTCAGTTCTGCCACATCCAGTCATGAATGGTGGTGGACAATTAAACAACCAACTGGAGTAGGAGGCTCCATGACCATCCCATCCTTGATGATGGCAGAGTCCAGCGTGTCAGTGCAAAAGACAAGGCTGAAGAGTTTACAACCATCTTCAGCCAGAAGTGCAAAGTGGATGATCCATCTCAGCCTTATCTTGAAGTCCCCACCATCGCAGAAGCCAGTCTCCAGCCAATTCAAATTTTTCTCCATGATATCAAGAAATGATTGAGCTCATGAGATACAGCAAAGGCTATGGATCCTGACAACATCCTGGCTGCAGTGCTGAAGGCTTGTGCCTCAGAACTAGCCACACCCCTACCCAAGCTATTCTAGTACACTGGCATCTATCCAACAAAGAGAAAAGTGCCCAGGTATGTCCTGTCCACAAAAAGCAAGACAAATCTGCTAATTACTGCCCCATCAGTCATTAGTAAAAATATGGAAGGTGTCACTGACTGTGTTATCAAGTGGCACTTACTCAACAACAACCTGCTCACAGATGCTGTTTGGATTCCACCAGGGGCACTTGAATCCAGACCTTAATACAGCCTTGATCCAAACATGGACAAAAGAGCTGAATTCCAGAGGTGAGGTGAGCGGGACTGCCCTTGTCATCAAGGCAGCATTTGACTGTGTCTGGCACCAAGGAGATCTAGCAAAATTGAACCGCATGGGAATCGGGGTTGGGGGGGGGGGGGGGGGGGTGGGGAGCCCTCCATTGGCTGGAATCATACCTAGCACAAAGGAAAATCATTGCGCTTGTTGGAGGCCAATCATGTCAGCCCCAGGACATCACTGTAGGAATTATTCAGGGCAGTGTCCTCAGCCCATTTATCTTCAGTTGCTTCATCGATGACTTTACCTACATCATAAGGTCAGAAGTAGAGATGTTCATGGATGATTGCATTGCTCAACTCCATTTGCAACTCCTCAGATAATGGAGCAGTCTGTGCCCACATTCTGCCAGACCTGGACAGCATTCAGGCTAGCACTGATAAGTGGCAAGTAACTTCTGCATCACACAAGCGCCAGGCAATGACCATTTCCAACAAGGAAGAATCTAACCATCTCCCCTTCAAATTCAATGGCATTATCACTGACAAATCCCCCACCATCAACATCCTAGGGATTTTCATTGACCAGAAACTGAACTGGACCAGCCACATAAATCTTTTAACTACAAGAATGGGTCAAAAGCTGGATATTTGGTGGCAAATGACTCACCTTCTGATCTCCCAAAGCCTTTTCACCATCAAATAAGTGCAAGTCAGGAGTGCGATGGAATACTGTCTCCTTGTTCGATGAGTGCAGCTCCAACAACACTCAAGAAGCTCAACACCATACTGCACAAAGCAGCCTGCCTGATCGGCACCTTAAATATTCACTCCCTCCACCAGCAGCGCACAGTGCCTGCAGTGTGTACCATCTGCACTGCAGCAAATTGCCAAGCCTCCTTTGACAGCCACTTCCAAATCCGCAACCTCTACCACCTAGAAGAACAAGGGCAGCAGATGCATGGGAACACCACCACCTTCAAGTTTCCCTCCAAGTTACATATCATCCTGATTTGGAACTATATCACCATTCCTTCACTGTCGCTGGGTCAAAATCCTGGAACTCCTTGTTGTCAAATCCTCCAGTAATGACACTTAAGTCTGAGACTTAACTTGCTTCACAGACTTTATTCAGCCATCTTCACTGTACAGATAGTCCTTCAATATGTGCTATCTGACCTTTCACCCCCAGGTCAGATGACCTCCTAACTTGTACAGAAAGTACCTTATAGTATTGAATATGTGAGTACCATATTGTATCTAATATGCAAGTCCACATAACACTCAATTGTCATCATGACATCCCTTCCTTATCAGACTGAAAACATGTCCACCATTTTCTGGCATTACACAAATGAATACATTGTCATGCTCGGCCCCCACCTGCCAAGAATGAGGCACATTAATTTTGTCATGAACATTTATTTTAAACTGTATTGGAGTGAGGGGAGGACTTGTTGAACAGATCAGCCGTGGCTGGAAAAGACATTTGCATATTAACAGATGGTGTTTGGAATCACAAAGCAGTCATTCCCTGACATTCAACCCACAATAGACTTTTGATCATCAGACGTTGAAGGTGGGGGAGCTCGCATTCCAGGTTGACTGCTAAGATGGCCGAATACACAAATGGACATGCTCAAACCAGCTAGTCACATGACTAACCTGCTGGGCAACGTGAGTTTTTTGAATAGAAGTGACTCCTGACAACGCAGTGGCCCGCTGATGTCATCAGAGTGCTCCAAGCTGCGCACATGAGCAGCTACATCTTGCCAGGACTAAGTGGCGCATGCGTGCAATGACATCATCATGCAGCGCCAACATCATCGGGTATCCGCGCCAGGTTCATCTTCGCGCATGCGCGATAAAGTGTCATCGGGTATCTAGCACCCCCCCCCCCACTCAGGTAGAGGAAGAAGCTGAATGGGAGACTTTGAGGCTGGAACTCTCCCCTCTTGGCAGCTTGCTCCAGGCCTCAATGCTTCCTCCCCTCAGCTGCTCGTTCCAGACCTTACTGCTCTCCTGGCCAATTGTTCCTCGCTTTGTGCCACCCCGCTCTCCGGCTGCTCGCTCTCCGCTTCCCGCTCCCCCACTCCAGCCGCTAGCTCTAGGCCAAGCCGCTTCCCTCCTCTCGGCCACTCGCTCCTACGTCACCCCTTGCAGCCCGCCTTGCTTCTTCGGGCGACGCGAGGAGAACGATCAAACGTGGGAGTGAGTGGGCTAGAGGAGGGAAGGGGCGCCATCTATAACTAGTGGCTGGGGGAACGACCAACCAACCGGAGAGCAGGGTGGCGCGAGCAGGGAACAATCGGCCAGGGAAGTGGGGGGGGGGGGTGGAGGGGAGCAGCGAGCGGCTGAGGAGAGAAATGGCCGGTGGGGAGGAGGGGGAGAAAGTGAGTTGCCGAGGGGGGAGACCGGCCAGTGGAACAGGAGCTAGTAGCTGCATTCGGGTGAAATCAGTCTTGCTCAGTCATATAAACGAATCACAACAACAAATTGGCAGCACATTTTATACTCGGCCCGATTTCCTTTTCCATCGATAGGGGTGCCAATTCACTATCTTCTAATGGAAATTTAATCATAAAATTCCTTTTGTATTTAATAGGATTACTGGAATATTAAATGGATCTGAGGATTACAGTTAGTATCTTATAACTACATAGCATATTACTGGGCTTCCATCCAACTTAATGTAATGTTAGTTTGCTAGAACGATCCAGGCATAAGCATTTCCTGTGATAAATTGAGCAGTGCCATCTTTAATCCTGGCAGTTGCCTGAACGTCGCAGACACTGAAGTTCCAGTTGAAGAGCCTGCATTTGCGCATGTGCAAGTACTGCACCACCTAGTGGTTGCATTGTCAGCAAACTCTAATTCGGTTAACGCCTACAGATACACGCCGCACCCCACGCTAGCATGCATACGCGATACGCACATGGTATCAAACCTTTTGTTCATGAATAATGTCGCTGATTTCCGGTACCTTGGAGCAGATTTTACATCCAAGCAGCAACTCTGCTGGGTTCTTCCCAGTCATAGCATGTGGAATTGTTCTGTATGCAGCCATGGATGACAGAATTACCTCCTTCCAGTCTTTGCCTTCAACTTCGGCAATTCTCATCCGCTTCTCTAGAGATTGGTTCTGACTTTCCACCTCTCCATTAGCTTGTGGCCATTTTGGCGTCACCCTGTGATGATGATTCCTTGTAACCTGCAATTCGTCAGCAAACATCTGTGAGATAAATTATAGCCCATTGTCTGAGTACAATGTAACTGGCAAACCATGCCTTGCAAATATCTCAGTCAGTGCTGTCACTGTTTTCTCTGCTGTTGGAGGCTTCAGCACAACATACTCATAGTACCGACTATAATAGTCAATCACAACCAGAATTGACTCTCCTGATGGAAACAGACATAAAAAAAATCTATGGCTACATCTTCCCATGGTCCGAATGGTAGCAATATGCTACGTATTGGTTCAGGTAGGATGGGTCGGTTAACAACTTGATATCCATGACAGGATTTGACAAATTTATCTGCATCCTTCTCCATTCCAGGCCACCAAACTTTGGTTCTCAGGTTCTGCTTCATACCTACCACTCCTAAATAACCTTCATGAACCAATGCCACCATTCTATTCCTTAGCTGCCTTGGCACTACAAGTCTGTTGCCTCTGAGCACACATTTCCTCATTGTGGACCGTTCATACCTCACAGCAACATTGGACTTTCATGCACACTTCTCCCACTCTCCTGTCTGTATCTTCTGCCTGATGTCTTCTAGTTCTGGATCTCTGTCTGATTCTCTATCTGTCTCCCTAGTTATCATTGCTGTGGGTGTCCAGTGTACCACTACAAATTGTACAAACGATTCTGTTTCCTTCTCTAACGTAGACCTTTCATCCTGCCCACCTTCAGTAGTTTTGATAGCGAATCTGCAATGCTCATCTTCCCTGAAATGTGATCAACCTTGCACTTCTACTGCTGAAGTCTAAGTATCATCTTTTTCCTAACACATTGTTATGATCAGGTAAGAAAGGAGTCTAGGGCTCCCTCTCACCCTTCACCTGGTCTTACTGTAACAGGGTTTAATTTTAAACACACTGTGTTTTTAGCTCCCCTTGGTGAATCCTTGTTCATTGCTTTCCAATTATAAGGCAAAGGAACCAGCCAAACAGGTTTCTTAGGTTTAAAGAAGAAAGGTTGAAATTTATTAAACTTAAACTCTAATGCGGTTAACGCCTACGGATACATGACACACCCATGCTAGCATGCATATGCGATATACACATGCAGATAGAGAGAAAAGAGAAGAAATAAAGTGGAAAAGTTTGAGACAATATCTGAAGATGGTTTTGGTTGCTGTTCTTCAAGCTCGCTGTAGAATCCTTGATTGTAGGTCTTGCTTTTCATTGGAGCCCAGTATTCTTCTTAAACCTTGTTCGATGTAGCAGACCTTTCTCTCTTGAGGTTCACATCTTCAGTGGATTTGGAGTTCCATGAGAAAGAAATGGGAGCAGACAGGAGAGGCTGTGGCAAGCCAGCCAGGAGAGGTCATTACGGTCCAGGAACAAACAGTCTCTCTCTCTCAAACTGTCTGTACAATTCAAAAAAACTCAGGTTGCCCAGCAGGTTAGTCATGTGACTAGCTGGTTTGACCATGTCTGTTTGTGGATTCGGCCATCTTAGCAGTCATCCTGGAATGTGAGCTTCCTCACCTTCATTGTCTGATGATCAAAGTCCTGTTTGGGTTGAATGTGTCAGGGAATGGTC
Organism: Heterodontus francisci; assembly: GCF_036365525.1. Lineage (NCBI taxonomy): Eukaryota > Metazoa > Chordata > Chondrichthyes > Heterodontiformes > Heterodontidae > Heterodontus > Heterodontus francisci. The sequence goes on along the minus strand of NC_090390.1, from coordinate 37,744,765 downwards.
CTTTGTCTCCACAAGCACTGTCTGTTAGTATGCAAATGTTTTTTTTCCAGCCACCACTAATCTGTTTAACAAGTCATTTCCTCGCTCCAGCAACAGTTTAAAATCAATGTTCATATGACAAAATTAATATGCCTTATTCTTGGCAGATGGGGCTCTGCATGACAACATGGTTTTGACCTCAGAGAGTATATCGCTTCCAGTGGTTTATGCTCTGTCAGCAACTAAATTCATTGCCAAACAAGTATGCATTAATTCTTTTATGCACCCAGACCATTCCCAAGGCCTCTTTCTTTGTCTCAGAATATAGCCTCTCCACAGACTGGCTTGCGTAAGCAATGACTCTTGGTCCTCTGTTATGTCTGCACTAGCACTGCTCCTAGTCCCACTGGACTGGTTTCTGCAATTACCTTAGTTGGTGCTTGTGGTTTGTAATATCCAAGAGTGTAAGCGCTCATTAAACTTTCCTTCAGTGCTCTGAATGCATCCTTCTGCTCTTGGCCAAACACAAATTGTTCATTCTTCCTCATTAATTTCCTCAATGGATCAGCCATTGTAGCAAGTTTGGTATGAATTTTGCACAATCATTTACTAAACCAAGAAAATTCCATTCTCACTGGCATTTTGTGTTTCTCTTGCCTCTGCCACTGCCTCTCTTGCTGGATTAATGCCTTTGCTTCTCAACTTGTGGCCAACAAATACCAGCAATGACACTCCGAATAGGCATTTGTCTGCATTCACTGTTAGCACCACTGCTTGCAATCTTAACACTAGTCTCAACCTCTCGTCATGTTCCTCATGAGAGGCACCATGAACAATGATGTCATATGAAATATTGGCCCCTCCTGTGACACCTTGAATTATTTTATGGATCCCGTGCTGGTATATCTCAAGTGCTGCATTTATGCCAAATAACAGCTTTTTGTATTGGTACAGTCAACAGGGTGACAAAAATTGTCACCTTACTTGTCAACACCTCCTGGAGTATCTCATCTAAAGTTAGTATAGGATGGTGTTCTCTAGCTACTGCCTCATTAACCTGTCTCATGTCAATGCACAGACTTATGTCTCCATTTGGCTTGGCACTACCACTACTGAACTCACCCAAGGTGTTAGTCCATCTACTGGTTCAACAATATCTTGATCAATGACTCCTGGATCTTGGCTTCAACCTTGCTCTTCAAACCAAAAGATATTCTTCATCCAGGCTGAGCTTCTGGCTTGACATTGTCATCGATGGTCAGCTTCACCTGACGATCATGAAGCTTTCCTATTTCTTGGAAAACAGGTCCTCCTTCAGCTCAGGATACACCTTCACCAAGTTCACCTTCAATCCAATATGCAACACCCTTAAGACTTGAGCTGTCTCTCTGCTCATGAGTGGTTCCCCATTCTCTTCGATGACCACAAACTCTGCATCTCCCTTTTGAACACCTACTTGCACTGCAGCCTTGAAACATCCAACAGTTTGAAGTGGTATCTTGGATGTGTAAGGCATCATGAAGGTGCTTCCATTATTAATATTTTTTGAGGACTCATGTTTAAAAGATTGTGAAAATTGGTTCATTTGAAAGACTGAGGAGATGCCTGAATTTGTTTTTTTTAAAGGGTTACTGGAAGGACACTTTGGATTAAAAAAAACACTGGAAGAGACAATGAAGTGCTAAATAAACATAAGGAGTCTTGCTGGCTATTGGTGCTGTTATAGAGAGGTCACATGTCTAGGTTTATGGTTGTCAGGAGTTTTGGCTTGGACTGTTTGAGTGCTCAGTTGGTGCTAAGAGAGAAGCCACCCAACTCATCCTTTTCCACCTGTTTATGAAAAATCTTTTGAGAAGCTAGTGTGATAGCTGAAACCGCTGATGCAGTAATTCTCCTGAAAATCCTGCAAGACTACTCCTCGATGTCTCCTAAACAGAACTGCTCCAGAAAGATCAATCACAGCCGTCTACGTAGACCCAGACACCAGACCAAAGGCCATCTGGAACTTTATCCTTTTTCTTCAAGAATTGACAATATTTTGGCCAAAATATTTTTTTAAAGTTGATCTGCAAAGCCAGTTTTTTCATTTTTATTTTTTCCTGAACTGGTGTGTGTGCGCATTAGGTTATTTTAGAAGGGTAGATAGTTATACTTTCATATTTCAAATTTCTGTTAATAAGCTTTGCATCTTTATTGAATAAAGTCTTGTTTTATAATAAATCAATAATTTTGTTGTTTATTAAAGAAACCTGGTTAGCAGATTTTTATTCTGAAACTAATATAAAGTATATAATTGGCCATATCGGTAGCTGGGTAAAACTTTTAAACATATGTTGTGACCAGTGGAGTAGTGGAACTACAGAAAGACGGTGCATTCCTTCAACCTTTAGTCTTAACATGGGTACAACTTCTTCTCACATTCCCATGATGTGCACTCGATTCTCTTCTTCAATTCTTCCCACAATGTCATATCAATCACATTGCTGTCACTTCCAGAATGCACAATGATGTTCATCTTCACACCACCAAGCAGCACTGGAACTTTTACGTGTCCCTCGTCACATTCACTATCTTTGCCGCCGTCTTCCTTTACTCAGCATACATTTCTGCCTTGTTCATTCCTCTGTTTTCCTTTCCCAATGTTTGTCTCTTCTAAGTTTTGCTTCTGCACTTCCTACCTAAATGATCCTTTCTAAATTTCTACAGATCTCACCTTTAGCAGAGCAGTAAGAATCCTTCCTAAAATGTCCCAAATTTCCACCTTTGAAGCACTCTTTCTCCATTTTACTTGGGCTATCTTGCCCTCTGGAGGATCTAAGCTTGTTCACTTGGCTCGAGTTTGATTCAGGACACCCTGAAGCTTTGTATGACTTGGTCCCTGAGCTGATTATCCAAACCATTTCCATAATTACTTCCGTTGGATGCTTGGTGTAATCTAGTGATAAATTGCACAAGTTTCCCATTTCTCTGCTTCATCTGTCGAAAAACATGTTGCTGAAACGTTGCATTCATTTTCACCACATAATAATTGTTTAATGCATCTACGGCCTTGTCATAATCATCCCATTCTCCTGTGCCATTAAGTGTCTTGAATGTCTTTCTCATCCATACCCCAGCATGATAGAGCAACAAAACCCTCCAGTGCACTTGCTGTGTCGATGTCGCCCCATCGAGAAACAGGTCCCTACTGTGGCCTCAAATTCTTCCAGCCATGCGATCCATTGCACACTCACTACACTGGCTTCTCCACTGGAATCAAACAGATTTACACTTCTAATCCCAGCAGATTCCAATCCACCAAAAGCCATATCTGACTGCAACAGCTGAGCATCCTCATCCAATATTTTACTTCTCGTCGTCACCGTCTGGTCCTCCAGTAATGACACTTACTTGCTTCACAGACTTCATTCAGCCATATTCACCCTTCTAGGTACAGTCCTTCAACGTGTGCTATCTGACCTTTTACCCCGGGTCAGATGACCTCCTACCGAGCACAGAATGTACAGTATTGTATCTAATATGCAAGTTCACATAACACTCATGACACTTTCCTTACAACACTGTGGGTATACTGATACCACACAGACTGCAGCAATTCAAGAAGGCAGCTCACCACTACCTTTTGAAGGGTAATAATGGATGGTCAGTGATTATGTCCCCCGATTTAGATTTGAGGGGGGTGATCTTCTTGATGGTTGGCCCAAGAGCTCTCTTCATGCCATCATACATTCCTCTGATGTTTCCGGTGTCTGAGGCCAGCTGAATATGACTGCATAGGTGTTGCCAGTAGTCGTTTGCGCAACGCCTAGCTGTTCTTTGTGCAGTACTTCTGGCTGCTTTAAGTGCTGCGGATGTTAAATCGCTGGGGGCTTTCTTGTAGTTCAAAAGTGCAATGTGCTTAGCGGCTATGACAGGTTCCAGCTCTTCATTATGAGATTGAAACCAGTCTGCATTTCTCTTCGCACTTTTGCCGTAGGTGGTCAAAGCTGACTCATAGATGGCGTCTCTGATGTGGGCCCACTTGGTCTCAGCATCCCCTGTGGGAGTGTTTTGAAGGGCTGTTACAAGTGAATTTAGAAATTTTTGTAACAGCTGTGGGTGAGAAATTCTGCTCGTGTTGATGCGCGGGTGGCCCTTCTGCTTGGAATGATGCAACTTCTTTGGTCTGAGTCTAACCTTGCTGCACACCAGGGAGTGGTCGGTGTCGCAGTCCGCACTGTGGAAGCTGCGTGTGATTTGAACACTGTTTAAGGCGGCTCGCCTTGTGAAAATGAGGTCTAGCTGGTGCCAACGACGTGATCTTGGGTGCCTCCATGAAACCTGGTGACAGGGTTTAGTGTGAAAGAACGAGTTGGTGATGCAGAGGTTATGATAGGTACACAACTCAAGCAGTCTCTGCCCGTTCTCATTCATCCTTCCAACGCCATAGCGCCCAAGGCAGGAGGGCCATGAGTCATGGTCGGCCCCAACCCTGGCATTAAAGTCCCCCAGCAGGAATAGGTGTTCGGTGTTGGGGATGCTGCTAATGATGTTATGGAGTTGTTCATAGAACTGGTCTTTAGCTTCAGGTGCGGAGCAGAGTGTTGGAGCATAGATGCTGAGTAGGTGTACTGGACCAGAGGTGGTGAGCAGTCGGATGGACAGTATGCGTTCCGAGCCATTTGAGGGAGGCACTATCATGCTGAGCAAGGAGTTTCTGATGGCGAAGCCCACTCCATGCTGTCTTGGTTCTTCAGGATCCCTGCCCTGCCAGAAGAAGGTGTAGTCTTGCTCTGCTAGAGAGCCACTCGCGGGGAGGCGAGTCTCCTGAAGTGCTGCAATGTCCACATTGAATCTACTGAGCTCGTTGTTAATGATGGCGGTCTTCCGAGAATCGTTGATTTGTGTAAGGTCTTCCGACAGGCCAGGACACATAGTTCTGACGTTCCAGCTTGCAAAGCGAAGGGCTGGTACCTTCTTTCCTTTTTTCATGTTGTTTGGTGCGGTGTATCAGTCCACCTTTCGGGTGATCACTGACCAACGCAAACAGATGGACCGCTGGGTTGAGCACTACCTAGAACTGTACTCCAGGGAGAATGCTGTCACTGAGACTGCCCTCAATGCAGCCCAGCCTCTACCAGTCATGGATGAGCTGGACATACAGCCAACCAAATCGGAACTCAGTGATGCCATTGATTCCCTAGCCAGCGGAAAAGCCCCTGGGAAGGACAGCATTACCCCTGAAATAATCAAGAGTGCCAAGCCTGCTATACTCTCAGCACTACATGAACTGCTATGCCTGTGCTGGGACGAGGGAGCAGTACCCCAGGACATGCGCGATGCCAACATCATCACCCTCTATAAAAACAAAGGTGACCGCGGTGACTGCAACAACTACCGTGGAATCTCCCTGCTCAGCATAGTGGGGAAAGTCTTTGCTCGAGTCGCTCTGAACAGGCTCCAGAAGCTGGCCGAGCGCGTCTACCCTGAGGCACAGTGTGGCTTTCGTGCAGAGAGATCGACTATTGACATGCTGTTCTCCCTTCGTCAGATACAGGAGAAATGCCGTGAACAACAGATGCCCCTCTACATTGCTTTCATTGATCTCACCAAAGCCTTTGACCTCGTCAGCAGACGTGGTCTCTTCAGACTACTAGAAAAGATCGGATGTCCACCAAAGCTACTAAGTATCATCACCTCATTCCATGACAATATGAAAGGCACAATTCAACATGGTGGCTCCTCATCAGAGCCCTTTCCTATCCTGAGTGGTGTGAAACAGGGCTATGTTCTCGCACCCACACTTTTTGGGATTTTCTTCTCCCTGCTGCTTTCACATGCGTTCAAATCCTCTGAAGAAGGAATTTTCCTCCACACAAGATCAGGGGGCAGGTTGTTCAACCTTGCCCGTCTAAGAGCGAAGTCCAAAGTACGGAAAGTCCTCATCAGAGAACTCCTCTTTGCTGACGATGCTGCTTTAACATCTCACACTGAAGAATGCCTGCAGAGTCTCATCGACAGGTTTGCGTCTGCCTGCAATGAATTTGGCCTAACCATCAGCCTCAAGAAAACGAACATCATGGGGCAGGATGTCAGAAATGCTCCATCCATCAATATTGGCGACCACGCTCTGGAAGTGGTTCAAGAGTTCACCTACCTAGGCTCAACTATCACCAGTAACCTGTCTCTAGATGCAGAAATCAACAAGCGCATGGGTAAGGCTTCCACTGCTATGTTCAGACTGGCCAAGAGAGTGTGGGAAAATGGCGCACTGACACGGAACACAAAAGTCCGAGTGTATCAGGCCTGTGTCCTCAGTACCTTGCTCTACGGCAGCGAGGCCTGGACAACGTATGCCAGCCAAGAGCGACGTCTCAATTCATTCCATCTTCGCTGCCTTCGGAGAATACTTGGCATCAGGTGGCAGGACTATATCTCCAACACAGAAGTCCTTGAAGCGGCCAACATCCCCAGCTTGTACACACTACTGAGTCAGCGGCGCTTGAGATGGCTTGGCCATGTGAGCCGCATGGAAGATGGCAGGATCCCCAAAGACACATTGTACAGCGAGCTCGCCACTGGTATCAGACCCACCGGCCGTCCATGTCTCCGTTATAAAGACGTCTGCAAACGCGACATGAAATCGTGTGACATTGATCACAAGTCGTGGGAGTCAGTTGCCAGCATTCGCCAGAGCTGGCGGGCAGCCATAAAGACAGGGCTAAATTGTGGCGAGTCGAAGAGACTTAGTAGTTGGCAGGAAAAAAGACAGAGGCGCAAGGGGAGAGCCAACTGTGCAACAGCCCCAACAAACAAATTTCTCTGCAGCACCTGTGGAAGAGCCTGTCACTCCAGAATTGGCCTTTATAGCCACTCCAGGCGCTGCTTCACAAACCACTGACCACCTCCAGGCGCGTATCCATTGTCTCTCGAGATAAGGAGGCCCAAAAGAAAGAAAAGAAAAAAGAAAATGGATGGGCAATGCCTTAGCAGCCGTGCCCACACATTATTGAACGAATTAAAAATGAAACGTTTTAGGCTAGCTGCCGTCAGGCTGAAATAACACAACCTCCCACATGTTCGACGCCGACACTGCAACTGCCAAAGCTCCTATTCTGGCGCATGTGCAGTGCGGCAGACTCCCGAGATGCCCCGCAGTCGGGGACCGGAAGCGGGGGGAATTTGAAATTGTTTGGCGACATTTCCGCTTGGGGCGGCGGTTGGCCGCTGGCTGGGGTCAGTTAACCGGCAGCACAGGTTCGAGAAGGGCCCAGCGACAGATATGACTTCCAAGAACTTTATTAGTAGTCGTTTCGGCCTGCATAAAGCTGCTGTGTCCCGGTCAGAGGGTGACACGGACATAGTCCGGAAGGAGAATGCGTTGCTCAAAAAATCCCTGGAGGAGTTGAGCAAAGGCCAAACGTGGGAACGGGAGAGGAACCGGCTGTTGGAGGTGTGTTCAAGAACTTTTTTTTTATTTCCAAAATATACTTTATTCATAGAAATCTGTAAAAATTACATTGCCAAACAGTTTCCAAACAGCACCAAAAAATACAAACATTGCAAGGGAGATCAGTTTCCTTCAATACTGTCATGAGTTTCTTCCCAACCCTTCCGTTTCACAATTGTCATGTCAATTACAGTTTTACATTTGCATCAATTGAGAATATTAACGATACAGTTCAAGGGGTTTCCCATTGATCCAGCCCCTCAGTCCAGCTTGGTGGGGGAACCTTACACTGTGGTCTTTCCCCATTGAGCCTTTGCTGCGGCTGCCCCAAGCTTTAGTGCGTCCCTCAGCACGTAGTCCTGGACCTTGGAATGTGCCAGTCTGCAACATTCGGTGGTGGACAACTCTTTGCGCTGGAAGACCAGCAAGTTTCGGGCAGACCAAAGGGCGTCTTTCACCGAATTGATAGTCCTCCAGCAGCAGTTGATGTTTGTCTCGGTGTGCGTCCCTGGGAACAGCCCGTAGAGCACAGACTCCTGTGTTACAGAGCTGCTTGGGATGAACCTTGACAAAAACCACTGCATCTCTTTCCACACCTGCTTTGCAAAGGCACATTCCATGAGGAGGTGGGCGGCCGTCTCTTCCCCACCACAGCCAACGTGGGGGCACTGTGCGGAGGGGGCGAGACTTCGGGTGTGCATGAAGGATCTGACGGGGAGGGCCCTCCTCACCACCAGCCAAGCTACGTCTTGGTGCTTGTTTGAAAGTTCTGGTGATGAGGCATTCCGCCAAATGACTTTGACGGTCTGCTCGGGGAACCATCCGACAGGATCCACCGTTTCCTTTTCCCGTAGGGCCTTGAGGACATTCCGTGCAGACCACTGCCTGAAGGTGTTTTCCCGCAGAAACTGCTCCACGAAGGATAGGTGGTACGGCACCGCCCAACTGCACGGAGCGTTCCGCGGCAATGTGACCAGGCCCATCCTTCGCAACACCGGGGACAGATAGAACCTCAGCACGTAGTGACACTTGGAGTTTGCGTACTGGGGATCTACACATAGCTTGATGCAGCCGCACACGAAGGTGGTCATCAGGATGAGGGCCACGTTGGGTACATTTTTCCCGCCCTTGTCCAGAGATTTGAACATCGTGTCCCTCCGGACCCGGTCCATTTTAGATCCCCAGACGAAGCGGAAAATGGCTCGGGTGACTGCCACGGCGCAGGAGTGGGGTATGGGCCAGACCTGCGCCACGTAGAGCAACAACGTGAGCGCCTCGCACCTGATGACCAGGTTCTTACCCACAAGGGAGAGAGATCGCTGCCCCCACATGCCCAACTTTTGTCGTACCTTGGCTACTCGCTCCTCCCATGTTTTGGTGCACGCCCCGGCCCTTCCGAACCATATCCCCAGCACCTTCAGGCAATCTGACCTGACGGTGAAGGGGACAAAGGATCAGTCAGCCCAGTTCCCAAAGAACATGGCCTCGCTCTTGCCGTGGTTGACTTTGGCTCCCGAGGCCAGTTCGAACTGGTCGCAGATGCTCATCAGTCTGCGCACGGACAGCGGATCCGAGCAGAAGACGGCGACGTCATCCATGTACAGGGAGGTTTTGACCTGAGTGCCTCTGCTGCCTGGGATTGTCACCCCTCTTATGCTCGCATCCTTCCTAATAGACTCAGCAAAGGGTTCAATACAGCAAACAAACAAGACCGGGGACAGAGGACAGCCCTGTCTGACTCCAGATTGGATCGGGAAACTTTCAGATTCCCGCCCGTTGATTGACACTGCGCTACTGATGTTTGTGTAGAGCAGTTGTATCCAATTGCAGATTCCCTCCCCAAACCCCATTTTGGAAAGCACGTCCATCATGTAGGTGTGCGATATCCTGTCAAAAGCCTTCTCCTGGTCCAGGCTGATGAGGCAGGTGTCCACCCTCCTGTCCCGTACGTAGGCGATCGTATCCCTGAGTAGCGCGAGACTATCAGAGATCTTCCTGCCGGGTACAGTACAGGTCTGATCGGGGTGAATCACCAACTCCAGAGCAGACTTGACTCGACTGGCTATGACTTTGGACAGAATCTTGTAATCAACATTAAGCAGTGAGATGGGCCGCCAATTTCTGATTTCTGCCCTCTCCCCCTTCTGCTTGTAAATGAGGGTGATGATGCCTTTTCTCATGGACTCTGACATGCTGCCGGCCAGGAGCATACTCTCGTATACTTCCAGCAGGTCCGGGCCGACCCAGTCCCACAGGGCCGAGTACAACTCGACCGGTAAGCCGTCGCTCCCGGGAGTTTTGCTCGTCTCGAAAGACTCGACGGCCTTTGTCAGCTCGTCCAGAGTTAGCGGCTTGTCCAGTCTCTCCCTCCTGCTGTCATCTAGGACCTCTGTGATAGATGACAGGAAGGACTGGGAGGCTCTGCTGTCTGTGGGCCTCGCGTCATACAGCCCAGCTTAAAAGGATTTGCTGATCCTTAGTATGTCGGACTGCGAAGACGTTACCGAGCCATCTTCTTCCTTCAGGCTGCTGATAACAAAGCTCTCTCTGTGTACCTTTTGGAAGAAGTAACGTGAGCACGTCTCATCCTGCTCGATGGAGCGGACTCTGGACCGGAAGATGATCTTGGAGGCCTCCTTGGCAAAGAGCAAGGCCTGCTCTTCACCTCTTGGAGGTCCTCCTTGACCTCGACCCCCATTGACTGCAACCGGAGTAGATTTTGCATAATTTTCTGGAGTCGGGACAGTTCCCTCTGTCTCTCTCTCGCCTTCTGAACACCTTTGTGGATGAAGAACCTCTTAATGTTCTCCTTAATCGCTTCCCACCAGTGAACTGGAGACTCAAAGAGGGGTTTCACAGTCCTCCAACCTTTGTAATCCCTTTTGAGTTCCTCAACGTTCTCTGGGGTCAGCAGTGTCGCATTGAGCTTCCACGTCCCTCTGCCAACCCGCTGGTCGTCCTGTAAGTGACAGTCGGCCAGTAAGAGGCAGTGGTCGGAGAAGAACACCGGCTTGACGTCGGTGGATCCGACTGTGACAGCACGGGACACAAACAGGAAGTCAATCCTGGAACGGGCAGACCCGTCCGATCTTGACCATGTGTATCTGCGCTGCGCTCCGTCTGCAGGTTTGCTGAAGACGTCGTGCAGTTTGGCATCTTTAACTGTTTCTATTAGGAATCTGGACGTAGCGTTCAGTTTGCTGTCGTCACTGCCGGATCGTCCAGCCGCATCGATGATGCAGTTGAAGTCACCGCCTAGGATGACCGGCCTGGACGTCGCCAGCAGCAGTGGGAGCTGCTGGAAGACGGTCAGCCGCTCGCTGCGTTGTACCGGGGCGTACACGTTCATCAACCGGAGCGGAGCGTTGTTGTACATCACGTCTGCTACGAGGAGGCGGCCGCCCACCACCTCCTTAACTTCGGAGATGGTGAAGTTACCTCCCCGCAGCAGAATACCCAGGCCGAAGGAACGGCAGTCATTACCCCCCGACCAGATCGATGGCCCGTGGGACCACCATCGCGACCACTGCCTGTAGGTGCTGAGGTGTGGTATTCCACACTCCTGCAGAAACAGTAGGTCAGCTTTGACCTTGGCAAGGTAATCCAAGGTTGAAACACATCGCGTAGTAGATTTAATGCTACGCACATTAATGGAAGCAATTCTTACACCCATTTTTTACTAAAAATTAGTTGTTGCTTCCCATACCATTTGTCCTCGCTAGTCCCAGTCCTTCCCCTTCGGGATGTTCCTGCATACCCATCGTGTGCGCAAGCAGTTTCACGTTGGTTGGGCTCAGAAACCCCTCCTGATTTTTCCTGCAGGGTTTGTGCCGCTCGGGTGACATCGGGGGGGTCTTGTAGGCAGAGAGGATTGGGTTATCCTCAGCTGCTTCCATCTGCTCCTCCTCGAAAACATCACAGCTCCCGGTCTCCCGGAGCTCAGGTGCGCCAGACGTGCCTTTGCTCCCGGTGTCCCGGAGCTGAGCTGCGTTGGCCACGTCGTTACGTGTGGGGCATTGGGTTTGGGGCACGCCGGGACCATCACAGCTTCCAGTGCCAGGGGGCTGGGATGCTTTATCATCCATCTCGGGGTTCTGCCGCCTCTTTTGAAGGGGCTGTCGTTCCAGCATTTCCCCGTCCAGTGAAGAGGAGTTGTTGCAGTCTGATTCAGAAGAGAGCCTCCTCTTGCCACTGGTTTGGGTGGTGGCTTTGGGATGTTTTTTCTTTGTGGTTTTCCTCTGGACCACTTGCCACTGACCTGTTTGTCCATCTGCTGCCTCCTCCTCCATTGATTCTGTCTGTGGAGGAGGGGTTTCCGGGCGCTGGGTAGGTGCTGGGTCGTTGGTTTCAGCTGCCTCCCCTTCCTTCTCAGGTTGAAGTTCCTCACTGCGGAGAAAGTTGCTGGTCTCCTTTCGAACAGCGGACGCCTTCTTCGAACCTTCTCCCGGCCTATCCTTGGACCTTGCCGCCTGAGCATAGCTGAGGCAACGTTTGGGGCAGGTCTTGTAGAGATGGTCTGCCGCACCACACAAGTTGCAACACTTAGTCTGCTTACAGTCCTTGGTCTGATGGCCTTCCTCCTTGCAGTTCTTGCAAACAACCGTGCTGCAGTTGGCTGCCGTGTGACCAGATTTGCCACAGGTGCGGCAAACTCTGGGCTGCCCAGCGTAGACCAAGAAGCCTCGACTTCCCCCGATAGCGAAGCTGGAGGGAGGGTGGATGATGGCTCCACTGGGATCTACCTTCAAGGTCACCTTGACCTGCCGCTTGCTGGTCCAGATCCCAAAGGGGTCCTTGACATCAGTGCTGCTGCCAGCCACCTCGATGTACCTGGCGAGAAAGGTGAGTACATCTACCACCGGAACATGGGGGTTGTAGAGGTGAATGGTCACCACCCGGTCCCGTTGTGACGGAAGTGTGAAGAGCGGCTCCGCTGTGAGGATCGACAGTGGCGCCCGGTCCCCTTTCTATGATTAACCACCTTATCTACCTTCAGGGATCTGCGGACATTCATTCCAAGGTCCCTCACTTCCTCTACGCCTCGCAGTATCCTCCCATTTATTGTGTATTCCTTTGCCTTGTTTGACCTCCTTAAATGCATCACCTCACACTTATGTGGGTTAAATTCCATTTGCCACTTTTCTACCCACCTCACCAGTCCATTGATATCTTCCTGTAGTCTACAGCTATCCTCCTCGCTATCAACAAAGAGACTAATTTTCGTGTTGTCTGAAAATTTCTTGATCATTCCGCCTACGTTTATGTTCAAATCATTAATATATACCACAAAAAGCAGGAGATCTAGTACTGAGTCCTGCGGCACCCACTTCCAGTCGCAAAAACACCCGTCAACAATTACACTTTTGTTTCCTGCCACTGAGCCAGTTTTGTATCCAGTTTGCTACATTCCCCTGGATCCCATGAGCTTTTATTTTTTTTAAACCAGTCTGCAATGTGGGACAGTCTTGAATATAACAAGGTGAATGTAAAAGATTCCATGATACTATTTAAAGTGCTGGTGAGTTCTCTGTCCTGATCTGAGAATACAATAAGAAAATCTCCCAAATTTCTACAATGGCATCCAGTTGTACTTTAGGGCGGCACAGTGGCGCAGTGGTTAGCACCGCAGCCTCACAGCTCCAGCGACCCAGGTTCAATTCTGGGTACTACCTGTGTGGAGTTTGCAAGTTCTCCCTGTGTCTGCGTGGGTTTCCTCCGGGTTCTCCGGTTTCCTCCCACAGCCAAAAGACTTGCAGGTTGATAGGTAAATTGGCCATTATAAATTGCCCCTAGTATAGGGAAGTGGTAGGGGAATATAGGGACAGGTGAGGATGTGGTAGGAATATGGGATTAGTGTAGGATTAGTATAAATGGGTGGTTGATGGTCGGCACAGACTCGGTGGGCCGAAGGGCCTGTTTCAGTGCTGTATCTAAAAGAAAAAAATCCCAGTAGTTTTGCTTCTTTTACTTTTCTTGGTGGATAATTCCTACTATTTCAAAGAATACTCCTCCATTTGTGCATGTTCAATTGGAAGTAGAAATATTTTGCTCTCAATCCATTTTTATCATTTGCTAAAAATGAAACTTTCAAGGCATTATCTTTACAAACATTTTGTATGCAGAAAATTCTTGCACTTGAAACTACAAAACAGAAGCAGATCCAAGAACTTGACCAGAAAGATAGGCAGCTACAGACAATGAAAGATCAGCTATCAAAATCTGGAGGTAATGAGATGAATGCCCTGCGCAGTCAGCTTGCAGATAAAAATAAAGATAACAAAAGGAAAGAACAACTCTTCAAGTCCTTGAGTGAGGAAACCGAAAACCTGAAAAATAAACTGTCTGCAATCACTTTAAAATGCAAAGAACTTGAAAACAATGTTCCAACTCTTCAGCCTCAGGTAGAATGGTTTATTAAATCATCTCAATTTTATGCATTTCAGTGTTATGTAATGTGCACATTTAATTTTCCAACTTTGTTTTAAAAGTACCAACATTCTGCCAGAAACACGTTGGGTTTTGCATGATGAACTATTGCAATGGCATCTTTGGTGGTGTCCCATCTTTTGTAAAGGGCGTACTTGATGGGGAAATGTCCAAGATATTTGAATACAATATTCTTGTACACAAATTAAATATGGTCAGGTACAATACTTAATGTATGCAAAATATTCCATTATCTGACCACTGCACAACACTTTTAGGACCTCATCCTTTTTATTTATTTATGTCGTTTGTACCAATGTGTACCACGACCACTGGCTGTTCACCCTCCCCGTTCAGAATGTCCTGTAACTGCTCTGAGACACCCTTGACCCGAGCACCAGGGAGGCAACATACCATCCTGGAGTCTCTTTTTAGGGACTTCTGTAGTAACGAGGACCAGGGAAGAAGGGCCCTAGAGTAACCAATATTATTGGATATTAAGATCTTCCAGAAGGTTTAATTTAAAGGGTTAAGCCATGGCAGGAGAGCTCATAGCTGTGGTGTGCTCCTCATGCTCCATGTCAGAAGCCGGGAACATTTCCAGTGCCCGGGACCAGCATGTGTGCAGGAAGTGTCTCCAGCTGCAGCTCCTGGAAGCCCGGGTTTCTGAGCTGGAGTGGCAGTTGGGGACACTGGAGCGTCCATGCAGTGGAGAGTATCGTGGATAGCACATATAGAGAGGTGGTCACACCACAGGCAGGAGGGGAATGGGCGACCACTAGGCAGGCAGTTCAGGAATCGCCTGTGGCTGTTCCCCTGCAAAACAGGTATACTGCTTTGGATACTGTTGGGGGGGAAAGGCCACTCGGGAAAGCAGCAACAACCCAATTCGTTGCACCACAGTTGGCTCTGCTGCACAGGGGAGGAGTAAAAAATGTGGGGATTCAATTATAAGCGGAAGAGCTAGGCATTTCTGTGGCCTCAAAAGAGACTCCAGGATGGTATGTTGCCTCCCTGGTGCTAGTGTCAAGGATGTCTTAGAGCAGTTACAGAACATTCTGAAGGGGGAGGGTGAACAGCCAGTTGTCATGGTACAAACGACATTGGTAAAAAAAAAGGATGAGGTCCTAAAAGCAGAATATAGGGAGCTAGGAAGTAAGTTGAAAAGTAGGACCTCAAAGGTAGTGATCTCAGGATTACTACCACTGCCACGTGCTAGTCAGAGTAGAAATAGCAGGGATATATTGAATGAATACATGGCTGAAGAGATGGTGTGAGGGGGAGGGTTTTAGATTCCTGGGGCATTGGGACCGGTTCTGGGGGAGGTGGGACCAGTACAAACTCAACGGGTTACACTTGGGCAGGTGGGTATGATATAGTTGGGATTATGGAGACATGGCTGCAGGTTGACCGTGGATGGGAAATGAACATCCAGGGAAATTCAGTATTTAGGAGACAAAAAACAAAAGGCGGTGGAGTTGCATTGCTGGTTAAAGAGGAAATTAATGCAATAGTGAGGAAAGATATTAGCTCTGACGCTGTGGAATCTGTATAGGTAGAGCTGAGAAACACTAAGGGGCACAAAATGTTAGTGGGGGTTGTATATAGACCCCCAAACTGTAGTGGTAGTGTTGGGAATGGCATTAAACAGGAAATTAGAGATGCATGCGATAAAGGAACATCTGTAATTATGGGTGACATTAATCTGCATGTAGATTGGGCAAATCAAATTAGTCTCAGTACTGTAGAGGAGAAATTCATGGAGTGTATATGGGATGGGTTTCTGGACCAATACGTTCAGGAACCAACTAGAGAACAGGCCATCCTAGACTGGGTATTGTGTAATGAGAGAGGAATAATTGACAATCTAGTGGTGTGAGACCCCTTGGGGACGAGCGACCATAATATGATAGAATTCTTCATCAAGATGGAGAGTGAAATAGTTGATTCTGAGACTAGTGTCCTGAATCTTAGTAAAGGAAGCTACGAAGGTATGAGGCGTGAGTTGGCCATGACGGATTGGGAAACGTTACTTAAAGGGATGACGGTGGATAGGCAATGGCAAACATTTAAAGAGCGCATGGATGAATTGTAACAATTGTTTATCCCTGTCTGGCGCAAAAGTAAAACGGGAAAGGTAGCCAAACCATGGCTTACAAAGGAAGTTAGAGACATCATTAGATCCAAGGGAGAGGCATATAAATTTGCCAGGAAAAACAACAGACCTGAGGATTGGGAGCAGTTTAGAATTCAGCAAAGGAGGACCAAGGGATTGATTATAAGGGGAAAATAGAGTACGAGAGCAAGCTTGCGGGCAACATAAAAACTGACTGTAAAAGTTTCAATAGGTATGTAAAGAGAAAAAGATTGGTGAAGACAAATGTAGGTCCCTTACAGTCAGAAACAGGGGAATTTATTATGGGGAATGAAGAACTAGTTGACCAACTAAATGCATACTTTGGTTCTGTCTTCACAGAGGAGAACATAAATATCATACCAGAAATATTGGGGAACACCGGGCTTAGTGAGAGAGAGGAACCGAAATAAATCAGTATTGGTAGAGAATGGTGTTGGGGGAATTGATGGGATTGAAGGCCGATAAATCCCCAGGGCCTGATCGTATGCATCCCAGAGTACTTAAGGAAGTGGCCCTAGAAATAGTGGATGCATTGATGGTCATCTACCAAAAATCTACAGACTCTGGAACAGTTCCTACAGATTGGAGGGTAGCTAATGTAACCCCACTATTTAAAAAGGGAGGTAGAGAGAAAGCAGGGAATTATAGACCAGTCAGCCTGACGTCAGTAGTAGGGAAAATTCTAGAATCCATGATCAAAGATTTTATAGCAGAGCACTTGGAGAACAGTGGTAGAATCAGGCAGTCAGCATGGATTTACGAAAGAGAAATCATGCTTGACAAATCTAATAGAATTCTTTGAGGATGTAACTAGTAGAGTTGATGAGGGGGAGCTAGTGGATGTGGTTTATTTGGACTTTCAGAAGGCTTTCGACAAAATCCCACATAAGAGATTAGCGTGTAAAATTAAAATGCATGGATTTGGGTAGTGTATTGCGATGGATAGAAAATTGGTTGGCGGAAAGGAAACAAAGAGTGCATATAAATGGTCTTTTTCCAAATGGCAGGCAGTGACTAGTGGGGTACCGCAGGGACCGGTGCTAGGACCCCAGCTATTCACAATATACATGATTTAGATGAGGGAACTAAATGTAATGTCATCTGCAAATTTGCAGATGACACAAAACAGTAAGGCTTTTGAAAAGGTCCCGCATGGGAGATTAGTTAACAAGGTTAATGATTTGGAGGAAAGTATAGGTGGACTGATTAGCAAATTTGCAGACGACACTAAGATTGGTGGAGTAGCAGATAGTGAAGGGGACTGTCAGAGAATACAGCAGAATATAGATAGATTGGAGAGTTGGGCAGAGAAATGGCAGATGGAGTTCAATCAGGGCAAATGCGAGGTGATGCATTTTGGAAGATCCAATTCAAGAGTGAACTATACAGTAAATGGAAAAGTCCTGGGGAAAATTGATGTCCAGAGAGATTTGGGTGTTCAGGTCCACTGTTCCCTGAAGGTGGCAACGCAGGTAAATAGAGTGGTCAAGAAGGCATACGGCATGCTTTCCTTCATCGGACGGGGCATTGAGTACAAGAGTTGGCAGGTCATGTTACAGTTGTATAGGACTTTGGTTCGGCCACATTTGGAATACTGCGTACAGTTCTGGTCGCCACATTATCGAAAGGATGTGGATGCTTTGGAGAGGGTGCAGAGGAGGTTCACCAGGATGTTGCCTGGTATGGAGGGCGCTAGCTATGAAGAGAGGTTGAGCAGATTAGGATTATTTTCATTAGAAAGACGGAGGTTGAGGGGGGACCTGATTGAGGTGTACAAAATCATGAGAGGTATAGACAGGGTGGATAGCAAGAGGCTTTTTCCCAGAGTGGGGGTTTCAATTACTAGAGGACACGAGTTCAAAGTGAAAGGGGAAAGGTTTAGGGGGGATATGCGTGGAAAGTTCTTTACGCAGAGGGTGGTGGGCACCTGGAACGCATTGCCAGCGGAGGTGGTAGATGCGGGCACGATGGAGTCTTTTAAGATGTATCTAGACAGATACATGAATGGGCAGGAAGAAAAGAGATACAGAACCTTAGAAAATAGGCGACATGTTTAGAGAGAGGATCTGGATCGGCGCAGGCTTGGAGGGCCGAAGGGCCTGTTCCTGTGCTGTAATTATCTTTGTTCTTTGTTCTTTGTAAGAACTCATTGGATCCAGGGCAATTTGGCAAATTACATCCAAAATTGGCTTGGTGGCAGGAAACAGAGGGTAATGGTCGAAGGTTGTTTTTGCGAGTGGAAGCCTGTGACCAGTGGTGTACCACAGGAATCGGTGCTGGGACCCTTGCTGTTTATAGTGTACATTAATGATTTAGACGTGAATATAGGCGGTATGATAAGTTCGCAGACGACACGAAAATTGGTGGTGTCATAAATAGTGAGGAGGAAAGCCTTCGATTACAGGATGATATAGAGCGCCTGCTAAGATGGGCAGAGCTGTGGCAAATGGATTTTAATCCTGAGAAGTGTGAGGTGATGCATTTTGGGAGGATTAACAAGACAAGGTAATATACAATGGATGGTAGGACCCTAGGAAGTACAGAAGGTCAGGGGGCCTTGGTGTACTTGTCCATAGATCACTGAAGGCAGCAGCACAGGTAGATAATGTGGTTAGGAAGACATTTGGGATACTTGCCTTTATTAGCCGAGGCATAGAATATAAGAGCAGGGAGGTTATGATGGAGCTGTATAAAATGCTGGTTAGGCCACAGCTGGAGTACTGTGTACAGTTGTGGGCACCACACTATAGGAAGGATGTGATTTCACTGGAGAGGGTGCAGAGGAGATTCACCAGGATGTTGCCTGGGCTGGAGCATTTCAGCTATGAAGAGAGACTGAAAAGGCTAGGGTTGTTTTCCTTAGAACATGATGGGGAACGTGATTGAGGTATACAAAATTATGAGGGGCATTGATAGGTTAGATAGGAAGAGACTTTTTTTCCCTTAGCGGAGGGGTCAATAACCAGGGGGCATAGATTTAAGATAAGAGGCAGGAGGTTTTGAGGGGATTTGAGGAGAAATGTTTTCACCCAGAGGGTGGTTGGAATCTGGAACGCACTGCCTGAAGATGTGGTAGAGGCAGGAACCCTCACAACATTTAAGAAGTATTTAGATGAGCACTTGGCCTGTAGCCTTGTATGCTATGGCGTTTCAAGTGCTGGAAAATGGGACTAGAATAGTTAGGTGCTTTATGGCCTGCACACATGATGGGCCGAAGGGCCTGTTTCTGTACTCTGACACTATGGGTGAGAGGCTAGTTGTGAGGAGGATGCAGAGATGCGTCCGGTTGATTTGGACAAGTTGAGTGAGTGGACTAATGCATGGCAGATGCAGTATAATGTGGATAAATGTGAGGCTATCCACTTTGGTAGCAAAAACAGGAAGGCACATTATTATCTGGCTATAAACAGAGAGGGGAATATGCAGCGAGACGTGGGTGTTTTCATACACCAGTAGCTGAAGGTAAGCATGCAGGTGCAACAGGTGGTTAAAAAAAGGCAAATGGTATGTTGGCCTTCATAGCGCGAGGATTCGAGTACAGGTTCAGGGATGTCTTGCTGCAATTATACAGGGCCTTGGTGAGGCCACACCTGGAATATTGTGCAGTTTTGGTCTCCTTATCTGAGGAAGGATGTTCTTGCTATAGAGGGAGTGCAGCGAAGGTTTACCAGACTGATTCCTGGGATGGCGGGACTGACATGAGGAGAGATTGAGTCGGTTAGGATTATATTTGCTGGAGTTCAGAAGAGTGAGGGGGGATCTCTTAGAAACCCATAAAATTTTAACTAGGAAGGATGTTCCTGATGGTGGGGGAGTCCAGAACCAGGGGTCATAGTCTAAGGATACAGGGTAAACATTTCAGGACTGAGATGAGGAGAAATTTCTCACCCAGAGAGAGAGTGGTGAGCCTGTGGAATTCGCTACCATAGAAAGCAGTTGAGGCCAAAACATTGTATGTTTTCAAGAAGGAGTTAGATATAGCTCTTAGTTCTAAAGGGATCAAAGGGTATGGGGCGAAAACGGGAGCAGGTTACTGAGTTGGATGATCAGCCATGCTCATAATGAATGGCGGAGCAGGCTCGAAGGCCCGAATGGCCTACTCCTATTTTCTATGTAACACACTTAGGACCTTCACTGGTAGGTTATGTGCTTGGATAACCATGATATAAATTGTGTATCTTGAGTTGACCATTTACCCATCTACTTATCCTGGGATCCATGATGTAATGTTAAGCACTCTGGTCTCTGAATCCAGCAACCTAATTTCAATCTTGCTGAGACATGAATTTTGCTGTCCCATGATTCCCTTTAAGTGCAGCAGTGCAATGGTTTTGATATTGGGTTAGCAGTCCAAAGATTGAGATGAAATTCCGTGTTGCCATGTCTGTGGGCCTGCAGTTGGATTATTGTACAGGAGTGTTTTAATTTTCTTCTTAGACCAGAGCTGCTCATGTGAAACTGAATTCAGTAGATTCTACTAATTTGTGGGCTCTCACTATGAAAATTGCCAGCCTGTTGTAAAAACACAACTAGTTTAGCAATGTATTTTAGGAAAGTACTTGGAATTATTGCCTAAGGTAATGGAAACTTTTGGAACAGGAAAATTTCATTGGGCCTAAGTAAGTCTGTCCCTTTTTTTCCCCCCCAAAGATCAACCCACCTTCTCCCCATATCCTGCAAATATTTGACTTTCTGCAATTGAATCCAATTTTTTTTTTAGAACTTTATGCTGTCTCCTTCAAAGGCCTTCACTGATATCTAATTCTGCAACCCTACCACCATTTGGGTGGAAAAGGTTCAGCTCAATATATTTTCATCAGCTTCAAAGTTTCAATTGTGCATAACCTCCTTTTCTTGCAAAGAAACCCAATCCAATTTCTTTGAGCTTTCATCAAAAATTGAATTCCTGGTAGATATGTGCAATCCAAATGTGTACTTTCCAAGCAATAATGTCCTTCCTATGAACAGGTTACCAAAACTTTATTCAGTTCTTTGGGTGGAGTCTGGCCACGTCTTAACAGTACAACCTTTCCTCTCTAGGTTTGTATCCCTCTGGTGATGCAACAAAATGCCTTTACTGCAGCTAAACACTGGTGACATTTCACAGATTTATTCATTATAACCCATAGACTTAACATATTCTGTGTACCACTGTTTCAAAGCATCCTTTTGTTTTGGTTCATTACTTCCATACCTATTATACATATCTACAATGAATTGCATATATGCTTCTTTAGTCTATTTACCTAAAGATCAAAATTCTTCTCATCTGTTGCTTTGTTCATTTGTCCTGCCTGATGGTTCTCATTTATTGCTGCCCTGTGTTTTCTGCTTTTAAACCAGTTTTCTATTCAGCACCATACTCTGCCCACCCCTCAATTCTATGAGTCTTAACTTTTGGCAAGATACATCAGTAATTAGTTATGTCAAGTGCAGTTTCCACAGTTGCTGTGTCAATAAATCTTAGAAAAACGCCACTTCAGATAGGCAGTGCCTCCCTTTGCTGAACCAATCCTAACAGTCCTTTTAACAAGTTACTTTTCCAAGTGTTCACTCACAAGGCATATTCGATCAGTTCAAAGATTTTCCCTAATTCAGTTACGAAACTTACTTACCCATATCTGTTAGACACAGGAAAAAATCCTCATACTGGTGTTAGTGTTAAATTGTATTATTTCAAGGACAGCGTAGTCTGCCGTCCGTACTTTTCGTGTTCTATTATCCCAAATCTCCACATGGATACACACAAGGGGCAGTAGGATAGTTGGGTAACTAATGGTCCAACGATCTGCTGTGAAAGTACTTTTGTGATGTCGTTGGCTCAGTTGGTAATGCTCATGGGCAGTTCTTCTGGTGTTCTGACCAAAGTTATGCATCCAGCACTAAAACAGATTAATGGGTCATTTTATCTCATTTGCTGTATGCAAGTTGGCTGCCATGTTTGAGCAAATAACAGTGACTGCACTTGCAAAAGTAAGTTGTTGGCAATGAAGTGCTTTGAGACATCCTGGGCGTATGAAAGCTATATTAATAATAGACTCTTAGGGGCCATTCGGCCCATCGTGCCTGTGCCGGCTCTTATATTTCCATTGTTTGTATCAACCGCAATCTCTGGATGCTCAACTTCATGTTAATGTATATCAAAAAAAGCAATGGTCCTAATACCAACCCCTCGTGGTCACCACTATGCTTCTCTCCAGTCTGAAAAACAGCCAGTCACCATCACTCTCTTTTTGTCTCCACACTACCACTGCTCTTTTAATCCCATGGGCTTCAATTTTGCTAACTAGTCTATTCAATGCCTTTTGAAAGTCCGTGTACACATGAACCATACTACCCTCATCAACCTTCTTTGTTACTTCAAAGAACTTAACCAAATTAGGCAAACACTATTTGCCTTTTACAAATCCATGCAGGCTGTCATTTCTTAGTCCATGTTTTTCCAAGGGACTTTTTTTTTTGCTATCATTGTCTCTCAAAATCCCACCACAGACATTCTGCTGACTGCAAGCTTCCCCCAGAAAGTAAACAACTAAAACACTAAGATAACTCTTGGAGCCCTGCTAAGTGAATCTTAGTGCAGATTTGAGAATAGAACTGTAGATTTAGAATTTGATTCATGTGCTCAATGTAAAGTTTTAGTTTTTTCTTTGTTTAGTATAATCAACTTTATATAGATAGAAATTATCCTTTTAAATACATAGGCTGGTATATGCTGAAAAAATAATGGCCTGTGAAATGAGCACAATTTGCTGAATGTGCAAATTGACCAGCAACTTGTTGCAGGGAAGAGATAACCCCTGAACTGTGCATCGGCACAAGTTACTGAAGGGTTTGTGTTGCTTCACCATTGGCTTCATGGAAACAGCATCTCGCTCTTAATCTCCCCACGAGTTGCATAGATTTTCTGCATTTGCTCACCAGTTGCCCATTAAACTTGCCACAGGAAGTTAAATCTAGTAATTAATAGTGCATGTACCCTTTTAATGAATGATTGCAACCAATTTCTCTGACCCAGAAAGTGAACAATTAAGTGTGATGTCTCATTCCTTCCGGCCGTGAATAATTGGAGATCTTAAACTTTAAATTTTTTTACTTTTTTAACATTTTTTTCTCCTCTCTCCTGGACCCCCCCCCCCCCCCCCCAAATTGAATCTATCTTCCCCACCCCTTTCCCTTTCTGTATTTTATTTGACATTGAATTCATCCACTTTTTCAGTCTCAATCATTACTTCTCAATTATTTCTCAATCATTAAAGCTCATTGATTAAGGCACTGTTGGTCCTGTTGTTCAGAGTTCCGGATGTCTTGTTGCCCTTGCCACGCCGTTATCAGTCATAGTCATAAGAGCCATTGCGGCTCAAGGAAGCCGTTTGGTCGGCTCTCGAGCAATCCACTAAGTTCCATTTCTCTACTCTATCCCCTTAGCCCTTCAAGTTTATTTCCCTCAAGTGTCCATCCAGTTTCCTTTCGAAATCATTTACATCTCCACTTCTACCTGCCTCATAGGCAGCAAGTTCCACTAACTCTTTTTTTAAAAGAGTTCTTCCTCATATTCCCCCTTGCATTTCTTGCCCAAAACCTTCAATCTGTGCCCCCTAATCCTTCTGCCATCATGGGAACAGCTTTCTTTGTCTACGATTTCTAAACTTGTCATAAATCTTGCACACCTGTATCAAATCTCCCCTCGACATCCTTTGTTCCAAGGAGAACAACCCCAGCTTCTCCAACCTAACCTTGTAACTAAATTCCCACATCCCTGGAACCTTTATGGTAAATCTCCACTACACCCTCTTGAGGGCCCTAACATCCTTCCTAAAACGTGGTCACCAGAACTGGATGCAGTACTTGTTATGGCCTAACCAGAGTTTTATGAAGATTCAGCATAACTTGCCTGCTTTTGTACTGTATACTATTTTTGAATCCCAAGATCCCATTTGCTTGGCTAACTACTCTCCCAATATGCCCTCCTACCTTCAAAGATCAATGCACATGAACCCTCAGGTCCCTCTCTCCCTGCACATTCTTTAGAACTGTGCCATTAAGTCTGTATTGCTTCTCCCTATTCCTTCTGCCAAAGTGCATCACCTCACACTTGTCTGTATTAAATTCCATGTGCCACTTGTCTGCCTTTTTTGCTAGCCTATCTAAAAACAACCATTTACCACATCTCACTGTTTTCAGATTCTCCTATTCAGTGAGCTTCAATTTTGTTAACCAGCCTTTAATGTGGTACTTTGTTTACATGAATTTTAAGAAAGCGTTTGACGATATCCATTGCATTCCCCTCATCAATCTTCTGTAACTTCATCAAAAAATTAAATCAGTCAAACACAGTCTGCCTTTTACAAATCTGTGCTGTCTCACCTTAATTAACTCAAATCTTTCCAAGTGCTTGTTAATCCTTTCCTTGATTATTGTTTCTAAAGCCTTATCCACCATTGACATTAAACTGTTTGGCCTATAGTTACGAGGAATCTCTTTCCAACCTTTCTTGAATAAAGGTGCCATATTTGCCACTCCAATCCTCTGGCACATCCCCTGCATCTAGCAAAGACTGCAAGATTTAGGGCAAGGCCTTCCGCTATCTTCACTTCCCCCAGCCACCACCACCACCCCCCCCCCCCCCCCCCCCCCAATTCCTGTCGCAACTTGGGATGCAAGCCATTTGGACCAGGTGACTTGTCCACTCTAAGCATAGCCAGCCTTTCCAGTGCATCTGCCTATGAATTTTCACCACATCCATTACCTCTACCATCTCTGCTTCTAATATTTTGTCAGCATCCTCTTCCTTAGTAAATACCAATACAAAGTGCTCATTACGTAAATTAAAATACTGCAAATGCTGGAAATCTGAAATATAAACAAGAAATGCTGCAAGTACTCAGCAGGTCTGGCAGCATCTGTGGAGAGAGAAGCAGAGTGAACGTTTCAGGTCAGTGACCCTTCATCAGAACTGCTAATTAAGCATCCTAACCTTGCTCGGCGCCTCTAAGCATGTAACACCACCTTTGTCCCTAATAGACCCCACTGTCTTACTACCTACACGCTGTTAGATTTTTGGGCTCCCTTTTATGTTAACTGCCATTCTATTCTCATATTCTCTCTGCCAGTTTTCATCTTCACTTTCACTCTTAACTTGTTGTATTTAGCTTGGTTCTTGAAGAATTCACCTGATGGCCATCATGCACCCTCTTTTTTTTTAAGTTTCATCATACTTTCTATCTTTCTCGTCATCCAAGGAGTTCTGGCTTTTGTTCCCCGACCTTTTGCCCTTGTCGGCATGTACCTAGCCTGTAACTGAAACATCTTTGAAGATCGCCCTTTGTTCCGTTAGCGTTTTGCAACTTATAAGGCAAACACATTTTGAGCTGAAGGGTGCAGGGCAAAAACCTATCTAACTGTGCACATCACAAGATGCACAGTGCCAGCAAATTTCAACCCATAGTTTTTGACTGTTTCCAATGAGTTTTGTCAAATCTCCCTCATCAAGGTTATTTATCTGAAATTATGTCTGGCAGGTGCATCAAATAGAGAAGAAACGAAATGAAGTATCATTATTAATTTTTGAAGAGGTGCTGATAGATTTCACGTCATCATGTTCTCACTTTAAACTTTTGCTGTAGTTTTGTTTGTTTTTGTTGTGGCCTCAATTAATACAATAACTGTGTTTTCATTTCTTTTAGAGTCAAAGTGGATCATCACATGAAATTGGAACACTCCAGGCTCAACTAAAAGATGTAAGTACTTTGGTCATATTGATACAGAACAATATAAAATACTACTTGGGCTGTTGGTTGTATTGCTGTGAAAATAAATTGAAAAATGAGATGAATGGAAGATTGGGTAAAGCTTGTAAGTGGTGCAAAAACAAATTATTGGTATATTATGAAAATAAGTTAAATATAGTACCCACCAGTTAACAGTCCACGTTTAAAATGGGAAGCCTCTTATTGTCCAAAAAGCGATAACCATTATCCATTTGCATTGACTGGATATCAAAGTTGCCAGTTATAGTGTCTCAAGTGCTCCATTTATTATGAGCTGAAATGGCTATATTAAGGAATAATTTAATGGAAAACAAAAATTGGAAAAAGAGAAAACAAATTGATGAATTTCAGAAAATTCCTGAAGATTTCCTCTTCTAAGGCACCCAGAAGAAAATTTTTCATTAGTTTCAGCATCTGCCCCCCTGTAGAAATTATTCGGAAGTCCAATAGATTCTCCAGCCATCCCACATTTCTTTCATGCGCCTGAGGAGAGACCACGAACATCCATTGCCTGCGTCCTGAAGGTCACAGAAACTTTAGCTGCATGTGTTAGTGGATTGGGAAGTACTGTGCTTTCTTACTACTGTCAAAATTGCTGTGTCTCACCACTTTCCCTCTTTTTTGTTTTAAAATAAATTATTTGTTTCATTAACAGACAGAATTGCCACAGCTCCCTACCATATCGCCATTACTCAAAGTTTATGTGCCTGCTATAATTGGTGGTGACTGCACTGATAGAAGAGATCATGCTTCTTTGTGGCTGGATAAGTGTGAAAGATAAAGCTGTTTAATGACTGGTTACAGCAGCATTTAAGTTCTCCACTAGATGTCACCAAAGGATATCACAAATTGTTTTATACAAACTGTAGCTGGTCTTATCCAATTATTTGTAGTGTTGAATGGTACAGCTTTTGTTGTATGGTGTGGTAAAAGAGGAAGTGCAAGATGACTGAAAACTTTTCATATAAATGCAAGTGACTTTCTAGGCTCTCTTGGCAAGATGTCTTTAAATGGCCAATTAAATTACTATTTGGTTACAAAATATTAATCCTTCCCATCACAGTTTATATATTTTCACAGCTTGTTAAGCTTTATTTCCCTAACCTAAGGCAGGTATGTTCCCTGTTCTTCTTTGGTAAGCTATCTTTCCCTGAGACAGCAGGTATGCACCCTGTTCCCATCCGTATATTCCAAATGACAGCTGGGTGTTGTGTGAAGTGGCTTAAATGTGTCCATTCTTCAGTTCTCAGCTCCGAGGCTTCACTTGCTTCTTCCACTTGTCTGACTCATACAACTAAGAGAATCTAAACATTCTTGATGTGGAGTGGCATCTCACACCCAGTCAGCTTGTTTGGCTTCATAACATTAATAGATATTGAAAAATTCTACTGCTTGACACAGCAGTTGTTGATCACATAACAAATATTTGTGACTGGGACCTAAAACAACAAATGTAGAAAAATCTTGACCATGTACATGTCAGCCTCAAAGAGAAATGAAGTACTGTTTTCAGTTGGATCTTGTCTTTCAAGTATTAACATCTGGATTTCTTTTTTTTTAAAGATTTCCAGTATTTGCAGTTTTCTTATTTAAACCCAAAGTCCTCTATGAGTATGCATGTTTTTTGTAACTTAATAAAATGCATATGGTTAGCTAGTAATGCGTGCCATAAATAACTGCTTTTCATTTTCTAGGCCCTTGAGAAAAACCAGCAGTGGCTGGTTTACGACCAGCAACGGGAGGTCTACGTCAGGGGGCTGCTGACTCGGATATTTCAACTGGAGCAACAAAATAGTCAATGTTGTGACTCGAAAGCAGAAAGTATGGAGCTGCATCATTCCTAAATACAAATAAAGTAACCATGTGTAACAACACACAACTTCTTCAATGCATCTTTGTAATGTGCATGCAAGATAGGGTATTTTCTGTTCATTTCAAGTTAGGTGCTGGTAACATTGTAAGTCGTGTATTGTATTTTAAGGCCTGTACAAGAAGGCTGGTTTATCTTCGGGGCCTAAATTTGACTAGCTTTTTCTGTTTCATATGGCACTTTTTTCTTCAAAGGAAAATGTGACCTGCAACATCTTATTCAAAGAAAATTTACAGCCTTGTAAATACCAAGTAATACATAACTCCCCATGAATAACAAGACGATAAGCCAATAGATTTGGGACGGCCAGTACAAATCACTGAGCTTTCTAATCTGTGATTTTGAGGCATCTTAATCACTTGACATGTATTACTGCCCCATTATTTACTGTGAAGTATAACTTGATTCATTGTCCTCTACGTTTATACTAGGTCCATTGTCAAAAAGATCTTTTAAATGCTTTGCTTGTAATGTGTGTTCTCTTGCTCTTGCTGTTTTTTAAAAACATTTTTATTTTCGAGTTACAGCACTGAAACAGGCCCTTCGGCCCACCGAGTCTGTGCCGACCAACAACCACCCATTTATACTAACCCTACAGTAATCCCATATTCCCTACCACCTACCTACACTAGGGGCAATTTTTATAATGGTCAATTTACCTATCAACCTGCAAGTCTTTGGCTGTGGGAGGAAACCGGAGCACCCGGCGAAAAACCCACGTGGTCACAGGGAGAACTTGCAAACTCCGCACAGGCAGTACCCAGAATTGAACCCAGGTCCCTGGAGCTGTGAGGCTGCGGTGCTAACCACTGTGCCGCCGATTCTTAACCAGAATCTTACTCGCTCTTAAAACTTGGCTTCAAGTGCTCTGCCTTAGTTATCATTCTGCCATTAAAGTAGTCTCACATTTCAGTAAGAACCTTTGGTATCATCATCTTCATGAATTTGTTGTTTTCTTTATAGCCATGTCTCTAATATTGTCACTGATCTGAAGGTTTGGGATTAATTTGTCTTGCTATATACCTGTAATCATCTGAACTAATTCCAGTCTCCCCTTAAGTATGTGTTTTTTGCATAACTTGCAGCATATTCCTTCAAGTATTTATCTAGGGATAAATGTATTATAGGAGTGGTGGCTATTTTGGTACCTGTGGCGATTATATGAACCTTGTTCTTAAAGTTTCTTTCTCATGTACCTCAGTCTCAAATTACATGTTTTGATGTTCATGCAGATCAACTACTGGAAGATAAACAGAAATACTATGACCAACTTCTGTTATCTGCTAAAAAAGATTTTGAAGCAGAGCATGAAATTGCAGAGAGACTTAAATCAGAGCTTTCTGATATGAAAAAGCATTATGAAGAGAAGAGCATGGAAATCAGTGCCTTAAATATCAAACTACAGGCAGAACAAGGCTGCAGGAAATGGAAAGCTGATGAAAATAAATGCTCAGCTGAAAAAATACGGAAACTTCAAACAGAGTTGGAAAACTTAAAAACTCAATATGAAGAGGAGAAAAGAAGATCAGCTGAGCTATTGTATCAGGTAAAAAATTCAATTGATTTATTTTTGAAGATGTACCGTCAATGTTTTTGCTATACGTATACTATTAAAACTGGTATGAACCAGTACTATTTTTAGAGAGGAGTGCACAGTATGGAGTGGTACTGTCTATGCACACCTCTAACATGGGTTGACAATTGCATTCCCTAGAGTATTGCTCTTGAACCATTGAGCATGCAACCCATCACTACTGGCATTCTCTAACAGCTGGATGTATATTTTATGGGTGGGTGTGGGGAGGATGCATGTGTCTTTAGTACATACAAACTCCGTATAAATGTGACTAATTTCTCATAGGCTGAAAATAGTGAAAAACCAAGCAATGAGAATATTTTCCTAAAATTAGCTCTCTTCAATCCTTTGCTACCAATTTGATTTCTTAAGGCCAGTTTGTGGTGCGCAATGCATGGTGGATTGTGGGATGGGTCTCCACCAATGTGGGCTCTTTTGTACTGTAGTTGGCGCACACTGATAGTGGTGCAAAACATCTGGGGGCCAATATTCCACCAAATTATTTAGGCATTAAAGAGATGGTCAAGATCAGATCTTGAGCTGATATGCCATTTTAGCCTGCATTTAACGCAAGAATGCAATCTTGGTAATGGAGTTGAAATGAGCAGTAGGAGTGGGTGTCTAGAGGCTTGTTAAGCAGATGAATACCACTTAAAGTGCCTGCTAGTGTTCGTTAAAGAGGCATTTTGGTGGCCAACTAATGCCCCCTCCTAACAGCAACCAGCTGCTTATGAGTAAACACAGCACTGACATCAATTTCAAATGCTACTTAAAGGAATACTTTCTATTTCATGGTCATTGTTCCTGGAACTGTAAAGTGGACTTCTGAAACACATTGGGGACTTTCTGGGACACATTGTCAAGACTTCACTAACATTCAAGCAACATTTTATTCCACAACTTCTGTGAGGATTTTACCTTTTTTAAAAAAAAACAGTAAATGCAATGCTACTACACCTTACTGGACACCTTTTTGTAGGAGCCACCTGATCATGAACAGCACGTCCCCCTTGCTCTGGATAAGGAATGGGAGGAGAACAGGAGGCCAGGAAGAATGGCAGCAACTGCTACAGGAGAGAAGGACAGGAGGACAAGGTAGTGTCCTGTCCTTACCACCCTCCCTGCCCCGTTCAGGACATCCCTTCTCCTCCTGGACCTTCTCCACCAGGATCTCCTGTGCCACTGTGCGCCAGCCAGAGCACTCAACACCTTCAGTGGAAATGGGTGCAAGGAACCCACAAATACTAGTCATGAAAGTTGCATCTGATCAACATTTGAGTGTTAAACCTGCAGGCGAGTTGAAATTATAGTAATCAGCAATTGGGGACAAAGCTGTGTGCTAAATCCAAACTTTCAAACAGTCACATCTTTTTAGCACTGCACCCATTGAGTGCCTGTTTTCAGCCATTGGCTCAAATACTCTCCAGGATCTTTAAGCAATGGACACTCAGCTTAACAAGTCAGTTTCTTTTTCATTAATTCTAACTACCCAGCTTGCTATGCTCTCACACCTCATTTCTGCAGAAATGCCTCTTGAACACATTTTTACTGTTCAGTGTTGCAACATATTCTACAGTTTGGTTAACCTTTTGTTGAAAATTTCCTCCGACTTGCTTTCTTAATATCTTCGTTTCGGTGTTTGAACCCTTCATCACAGTTGAAGCTAGGAACTTCTTGTGGCGCATGACGCTTTCAGAATGATTCTTCTAATTTCACAAGTAAGGACAGCTGAATGCTGTTGAAATGCACCACTGCACCTACCACTAGAGAACTAGTAATTTACAAAACACTGAGTAATCTTGCTATCAAAAATGATTGCTCTACATTAAAGATGCAATTTAGCATCACATTCAATTGCCTTACTGCATCAAATTAAACTGTAGTATGGTATGCCGATACAGTGCAGTCCTGTCACTGAACTACAGCTGATTATAGCATTTGCATTTCTACTATATTAAGCAGAATTAACAAATTTAGCAGGAAATCAAAAAAAAATTAGGATAGTTATGCTAATTTTCTGTCTGTTTTTGAAATATGTTCTTAAGCTATCAGTAATTGTTATAAAGTCATAGAGAGATACAGCACTGAAACAAACCCTTCGGCCCACCGGGTCTGTGCTGACCAACAACCACCCATTTATACTAATCCTACGTTTAATCCCATATTCCCCACCACATCCCCACCTTCCCTCAATTCTCCTACCACTTATCTACACTAGGGGCAATTTACAATGGCCAACTTACCTATCAACCTGCAAGTCTTTGGCTGTGGGAGGAAACCGGAGCACCCGGCGGAACCCCACGCAGTCACAGGGAAAACTTGCAAACACTGCACACGCAGTACCCAGAACTGAACCCGGGTCGCTGGAGCTGTGAGGCTGCGGTGCTAACCACTGTGCCGCCTGTTGAAATATACTTCTTGCCAGTAGAAAGCTGGCAATCGTCCATTGATGGCCTTCTCTCTGAAGAAATGCTTCCTCGTATCTAATGGATGTGGTATGTATGGATATATAGTCCTTTGGTCTTAGATTCCTGAGTGAGAGGAACATTGAAGCATAAATAGAGCGGTACGAAGTTGTGCATTGTTTGGAAGATCAGCTAAGAGAGGTGGTCCAGAAAGATCATAAAATAGATTTAGAGGCTGTGGTGCATAAATGTATGAGCCTATTGTCATGCAGACCCCACCTGCCAAGAATGAGGCATATTCATTTTGTCATATGAACATTGATTTTAAACTGTTATTGGAATGAAGAAAGGACTTGTTAAACAGATCAGCCGTGGCTGTAAATAACATTTACATACTAACAGTGTTTGCGGAGACAAAGGACCATTCCCTGACGCATTCAACCCACAATGTACTTTGGTCACCAGACGTTGAAGGTGAGGAAGCTCACATTCCAGGATGACTGCTAAGATGGCCGAATCCACAAACCGATGTGGTCAAACCAACTAGTCATATGACTAACCTGCTGGGCAATCTTAGTTTTTTTGAATTGTACAGATAGTTTGAGAGAGAGACTGTTTGTTTACTCCTGGAATGAGAAGACCCCTCCTGTCTACTCCCATCTCTTGCTCACAAGCCTCTGGACCCACTGAGGCCACGTGAACCTT
Organism: Heterodontus francisci; assembly: GCF_036365525.1. Classification (NCBI taxonomy): domain Eukaryota; kingdom Metazoa; phylum Chordata; class Chondrichthyes; order Heterodontiformes; family Heterodontidae; genus Heterodontus; species Heterodontus francisci. The sequence goes on along the minus strand of NC_090390.1, from coordinate 37,712,468 downwards.
GAGAGAAAAGTCTCCTACATCGAACCATGTTTAAGAAGAATGCTGGGCCCCAACGCAAAGCAAGACCTACCTACAATCGAGGACTCTACAGCGAGCTCAAAGAACAATAACCAACACCATCTTCAGATATTGCCTCAAACTTTTCCACTTTATTTTTCTTCTCTTTTCTGTCTGTACCTGCATGCGTGTATCGCGGATGCATTCTAGCGTGGGCACGTCACTTATCTGTAGGCCTTAACTCAATTAGAGTTTAATAAAGTTCAACCTTTCTTCCTTAAACCTAAGAAAACCTGTTTGGCTGGTTTCTTTTGCCTTACAATTGGAAAGCGGTGAACAAGGATTCATCAAGGGGAGCTAAAAACAGTGTTTAAAATTAAACCCTGTTACGGTAAGATCAGGTGAAGGCTGAGAGGAAGCCCTAGACCCTTTTCTCACCAGGTCGTAACACTATTAACATTTAAATGTGACACGTATTTAGTTAATAGGAAGCACCTCTAGTCCTATTTGTTATGATCCTGTAGTTTTTCAAGAAAAATGCGGTGTGCCTTTAAGGCTGGAAAGGGAGCAGTACTGCTTTAAAGCAGCAAGCTCTTAAAAAAAAAAAAGTCAAAGAATGCATTCTCATTGCCAGGATACAGCCATTCAGGATCCGAGTTCGAGATATATTAATATAATTTTGAACTGGCTTATAGTGGAAACAGACTGCTCTAACTCAGACAAGACATCTCTTGTTAACACTTGAAAGGAGAGCACTCAGACCATTTAAACTGAAGGAAGAGAATTTAGTTGTGTTTGTTCACTCTCAAAATTCTTTAAAGGCAAGCCAAAGCAGAGATCTCTGAGAAATTAAACTGAAGGAAGGGAAGTTAGACTGTGACCATCTTTTATCCCTCAAAATTTCTAAAGCCAAATTGATTCATTAAAAAGTGTTTGCAAGTTGTTAATTGTTGAACTTCATCGCTGGAGAAGGAAAGCATCAATTTGAACTTCTGAATTAGACTATGGACTGTTCTACTGTTGAACTTTTTTCCCCCATCGGATGGCTGTGAGGACTTCAAGCAACCTTGGACTGTTCCACATCTGGCAGGAGTGTAAATCTGCAAGGACTCTAATTTTTTTCTATTTTAAATGTTGTTTAGATCTTATTGTTTAAGAATTTAGTTTTTCTAATTAAACAGTTAATTTGTTGATTTAAAGACACCTGGTTTGGTTAGCCACATTCCGGGGGGGGGAGTGGGGGGGAGGTGGTTAATGGTACAATTTGGCTGGATCTTTCTTTAATTTGTAAAGTTTTAAAATGATATGTTCGGCAATCTGTGGAGGGACGGGATTGAATTAACAGTGCGTTTCTACCGCCACTATCAGAATCGTATATTTTGACTGGGGGCTTTGACTGGAGTTGGTCGTAACATATTATTTCTGATATCTTCAGATATTTTGCATTTAATCCTTTAAAAACCTCAACTGTATCTTCTATGAGTTTACATTTTTTTTGAAGTGGATAACCCTAATAGAACTATTAATGTCCTCGTCAAGATGGTTAATAAATAGTAAATGGCCCAGCACCAAACCATGAGAAACGTGGCTTATCACCAAGCCATGGTTTGTGATTTTCCTTTGGCCACCTTCTATTTACAGAACTTCAGCCAAAAGCCTTAAAAAGCAACAATACTGTTGTGGAGACAATCTGCAGATCTAAAATATTTTCAGTTGCTTCTTGGATATCTTCTACTTGAATCCAGTATAGATGTATGTTTTAAGACTACTTTAAACTGAAATTTCAGTTTAAAGATCAACCATTTAACATAAGTTGTATTTTTAATGTTTTTATAGCTGCAGCTCCTTCAAAAGTCGTCTATAAACCAGCAAGAAGAACAGACAAGAAATAGAATGATGGAGCAACAGGTATGCTAATGAACAGTGCTAGTTTTAGCGCAAATATACTGAGGTTTGATCCACTGAATGCATTTATAAAATCTCTTCAAGTCTGAAATGTTTATCAACCGTTTCCATATTTGGAGTATTGAACTATTCTGTAACTTTAGTTTGTTCTACATTTTTTCCCCCTATTGTATCAACTTGCGATTTGACACCAATCAAACTCCCTAGTGTTGCAAATTCTCGACTGATTTAGGGGTTAGTAGACAAATGGATATTATTGACTTGTATAACATCTGTATTAACAAATATTGATGGATCCTCCTAAATTCAATTAAAAAGAGATTTCAGAGAAATAAAGTAATAAATTTAAGTTGCTCAACAGCAGCTGAACCGTCTACTCAAGTTTGACCACGCCTTGGCTATAATGAAGACCAAGGGGTGAAATGTCTATAAGCTGGACGGGTTGCAATTCAACGGGGCTGGGTCCTATATTGTGGGGAGCTTGTCTAATGCCGTTGTGGGGTGGTTTAAGCTCGCTTGACAGGGAGATGGGAACCTGAGCATAGATTCAGAAGTGAGAAGCAAAGTTGGACATGGAAAGCAGAAAATTAGTAAGAAAATATGGCAGGCAGAGGCAACAAAGGCTAGGAAATAGACAGCAACAGAGTTATTCAGTGTTATATACTTTGAGGTAATGACTCTAGTGAATAAGGTAGATGAGCTGAGGGCACAGATGAACACTTGGAAGTGTATCATAGCTACCAGGGACATGGCTGAAAGAAGGGCAGGAATAGCAGCTCAATATTCCCAGTTACCAGGTTTTTAGACAGGATAGAGAGAGGAATAAAAAGGAGGAAGGGTTACAATATTGGTTAAAGAAACAATCACCGCTGTGGAGAGGGATGATATGCTAGAAGGAGCATCAAATGAGGCCCTATTACTTGAACGGAGAGCAAAAAAGGGGCAATCACGCTGTTGGGACTATACATATGAACATATGAATTAGGAACAGAAGTGGGCCATTCAGCCCCTCGAGCCTGTTCCGCCCCATTCAATAAGATCATGGCTGATATGTTACTGTTTCAAATTCCATAATCCCAGTTACTCCAATAATCTTAGGTTCTGGTTAGGCAAGGGAATCAATCTACCTCCGCCTTAAAAAATATTCAAAGACTCTGCCTCCACCACCTTCTGAGGCAAAGTGTTCCAAAGTCGCACAACCCTCAAAAAAATTCTTCTCATCTCTGCCCTAAAAGGGTGACCCCTAATTTTAAAACATTGCCCCATAGTTCTGGACTCGCCCACAAGAGGAAACATCCTCTCCACATCCACTTTGTCAAGACTGAAGTTTATAAGATCCTGAACAATCAAGTCTCCCTTCACTCTTCCAAACTCCAGTGAAAACAAGCCCAGTCTGTCCAACCTTTCCTCATAAGACAACCCGCTCGTTCCAGGTATCAATCTAGTAAACCTCTGAATCACCTCCTATACTATAGACTTCCAAACGTTCACAGGGAGATGGAGGAGCAATTTGTAGGCAAATTGCTGAGAAGTGCAGAAACAATAGGGCAGTAATAAGGATTTTGACTATCGCAACATTAGCTGGTATAAAATCAGTGTGAAAGGTATAGAGATCACAGAATTCTTGAAATGCATTCATGAGCATTTTTTTTTTTTAGCCTGTATGCAGCAAGCCCAACAAGAGAAGGGGCAGTCTGGGGCCGGGGCAGTGGTGGCGGGGGGAAATGCTGGGTAAGTAGAAGGCTAAGAGAGGGAGTTACTTTTGGTTGTAGTGATTTTAATTGTTAGATTTAGCTCTGTTATGGAAATGAATTAAGACCAAGAGCAAAAGTTTTAAATTGAGGAAAGGCCAATTTTACACAGATGTGATTTGGCAAAAGTGGACTGCAACCAGCTGCTTGAAAGTAAATCAGTGTCAGAGCAATGGGAGGCCTTCAGGAAGGAGATAGAGGGTTCAGAACAAGTATGTTCCCACCAAGAAAAAAGGTGTGACTCTCAAATCTAGACCTCACTGGATTTCAGAGCATACAGGTAGGATAAAGCGAACAAGAACACAGAACAGTACAGCACAGGAACAGGCCATTCGGCTCTCCAAGCCTGCGCCGATTCGAGAGTCGGATGTCTTGTACAAACTAGCGATCTTTTATTATGAGCATGCGAGGAGAAGTCCTACTCTGTCAAATGATAGTAGGCATTCTGCTAGTACATTGTTCCGATAGTCATTTTATACAGTTTTACAGGAGGTTTACTTGATACAACTTTTTCTTAATTACATCTCCCATCTGTTTCCTTCCCTGATCTCATCCTGCCTTGGTTATATTATTCACCTTGTCAACCTCTTGATTACCCTATTCATAGGATTCGGGTGTCTCCCTCCTGAGCTCGTTATCTTCTGATTAGGTCTTCATATAATTTGGTGTCTCCCTCATAGCCTCATTACCTTCTGATTAGGTATTCAGATAATTGACTAGTCTGTGGGACAGCTCTCCCAACTTTGGCACAAGCCCCCAGATGTTAGTAAGGAGGACTTTGCAGGGTCGACAGGGCTGGGTTTGCCGTTGTCATTTCCGGTGCCTAGGTCGATGCCGGGTGGTCCGTCCGGTTTCATTCCTTTTTTATTGACTTTGTAGCGGTTAGGTACAACTGAGTGGCTTGCTAGCCCATTTCAGAGGGCATGTAAGAGTTAACCACATTGCTGTGGGTCTGGAGTCACATATAGGCCAGACCAGGTAAGGACAGCAGATTTCCTTCCCTAAAGGACATTAGTGAATCAGATGGGTTTTTACGACAATCGATAATGGTTTCATGGCCATCATTAGACTAGCTTTTAATTCCAGATTTATTAATTAAATTCAAATTCCACTTTCTGCTGTGGTGGGATTCGACCCATGTCCCCAGAGAAATACCCTGGGTCTCTGGGTTACTAGTCCAGTGATACCACTACGCCACTGCCTACCCTTGGGAAGCTTCAGTCAGATACTGAGAACTCCATACTACAGAAAGCCTGGAGAAGTATAGAAAGTGGAGGAGTGAACTTACTGAAATGAGGAAAGTAAGGGAAGGCATGAAAAAATATTGACAAGACCAACGAAAACTTATCTTCTAGATTAAAAATATAAAGAGCAAGAGAACTATGGAAAGAGTAGGACCTATTAGAGATGAAAAACAGAATCTCTGCGGGGAGGTGGAATGATCATCTGGTTATTTACAGGCTCTGGAGGATAGATCTGGAGCCTGGTCTTTACGCAATTAAGATTTATTTATAGAGCCACACATTACAAGCGTGCACCTTCAAAGTTGACATGAAGATGTGGCCATGGTTCTTAAGGACTGCTTGTGTCTGCCTTCACAAAAGAGGGGGCATTGCAGACATTGTACTTGAATGTGAAAAATTGGATGGGATAGACATAGTGAGAGAAGAAATATTAAGGGGTTTAGCATCTTTTGAAAGTAGATAAATTGCCAGGTCCAGATGCAATGTATCCCAGGCTGCTACAAGAAGCAAGGGAGCAAATGGTGGCGGCTCTGACCATCATTTTCCAATCCGGTCTGGTTACTGGTGTGGTGCTGGAGGATGGTTAACATTGTATATTGTTCTGACCACAGACCTGAAATGTTAACTCAGGTTCTCTCTCCACAGATATTGCCAGACCTCTACAATATTGCAAGCATTTTCTGTTTTTATTTCTGATTTCCAGCATCCGCAGTAGTTTTGCTTTTGTAACATTGTACCATTTGTCTAAAAGGAAAGAAGGGACAGACTGAGAAATTACAGGCCTGTCAGCCTAACCTATGTGGTGTGAAACTTATTGGAAAAAGTTCTGAGGGGAGTGTAAGTCATCATTTTACATAAGCATGCATTAATCAAGGTCAGTCAGTATGGATTTGTTAAAGAAAGGCCATGTCTGACTAACCTGATTGAATTTTTGAGGAGGTAATAAGGAGTGTTGATGAGAATAGTACGTTTGATGTAGTCTACATGAATTTTAGCAAGGTCTTTGACAAGGTCCCACATGGCAGACTGGTCAGAAAAGTAAAAACCCATGGAATCCAAGGGAAAGTGACCAGCAGGATCCAAAATCAGAGGCTGGAAGCAAAGGGCAGTGGTCAATGGGTGTTTTTGTGACTAGAAGGCTGTTTCCTGTGGTGTTCCGTAGGGCTCAGCACTTGGTCCCTTGCTTTTCGTGGTGTATATATCAATAATTTAGACTTAAATGTAGGGTCGTGGTTAAGTTTGAGATAGGAAGAATGCTGTAGATTGCAGGAAAATATCAATGGATTGTTTGGGTGAGCAGAAAAGTGGCAAATGAAATTCTATCCAGGGAAGTGTGAGGTAATGCATTTGGGAAAGCCAATAAGACAAGGGAATACACAATAAGTGGTAGGATACTGAGAAGTGTAGAGGAACAGAAGGATCTTGGAGTGCATGTCCATACATCCCTGAAGGTAGCAGGACAGGTCGATAAGGTGGTTAAGAAGGCATATGCGATACTATCCAATATTAGCCAAGGTGTAGAATATAAGAGCAGGGAGGTTGTGCTCTAACTGTATAAAACACCAGCTAGCTACAGCTAGAGTCTGTGCAGTTCTGGTTGCTGTATTACAGGAGGGATGTGATTCTACTAGAGAAGGTACAGAGGAGATTTATAAGGATGTTGCCAGGACTGGAGAATTTTAGCTATGATTTAGCTTTAGAATGGATAGGCTGGGGTTGTTTTTCTTAGGCACAGAGGAGGCTGAGGGGAGATTTAATTAGATGTATAAAATTGAGTGACCGAGAGCGAGTGGATAGAAAGGACCTATTTCCCTTTAGAGAGGTCAATAAGCAGGGAGCATAGGTTTAAAGTAACAGATGGATTAGAAGGGAGTTGAGGGGAAGCTTTTTTCCACCTAGGGGCTGGTGGGGATCTGGAATTCACTGCTTGAAAGGATGGTAGAGACAGACCTGTGGCCAATCCTACCAATACTGTCGTGGACAGATGCATCTGCAACAGGTAGATTGGTGAGGCCGAGGTCAAGTAGGATTTTCCCTTAGTTCCCTCACCACCTGCTGCAAACCCAGTCTCACAGCTATGTCATTTAGGACTCTACTAGCTCGGTCAGTAGTGGTGCTACCGAGCCACTCTTGGTGATGGACGTTGAAGTCCCCCACCCAGAGTACATTCTGTGCCTTTGCTCCCCTCAGTGCTTCTTCCAATTGTTCTTCAACATGGAGAAACACTGATTCATCAGCCGAGGGGGAGCAGTAAGTGGTAATCAGGAGGTTTCCTTGTCCATGTTAGGCCTGATGCCATGAGACTTCATGGGGTCTGGAATCAATGTTGTTGATCCCAGGGCAAATCCCTCCTGACTGTGTACCAATGTGTCGCCCCAGGAAATGATGGCATCCCACCTGAAATCATCAAAAATGGAAAACTGGCACTGCTGCAACATCTCCACGAACTTTTGTGTCACTGGAAGGAAAGATCTGTGCCTCAAGAATTGCGTGATGCAAACTTAAGTCACCTTATTCAAAAACTAGGAGGATCACAGTTACTCCAAGAATTGCCAAAGCATCTCCTTGCTATGTATTGTGGGGAAAGTCTTTGTTCGTGTTGCTCTGACCAGGTTGCAGACCCTGGCGTCACGCATCTATTCTGAGTCTCGGTGTGGCTTCAGAGCTGGCATATCGACAGTCGAATGATCATCTCACTTCGGCAGTTACAGGAGAAGTGCCGTGAACAGCGCAGATCACTCTACGTTGTTTTCGCAGACCTCAACAAGGCCTTTGATCTCCTCAAGAGAGACAGACTGTTCAAACTGCTGCAGAAAATAGGCTGCCCTCCTGGGCGCCATTTCTTCCTTCCCCGCGAACGTCCACAGTTCTGTTAGTTACAGTGGAGCAATATCAGATGCATTAAAGATCAGCAAGTGGGCAAAGCAGGGTTGTGCCCTGGTGCCAACTCTCTTGGCATATTTTTCTCCATGTGGCCCTTTTGGCGACTTGAATGAGGGTGTCTATCTCCATGCCAGAGCTTATGGCAAGCTGTTCCACTTGGCAACATTGTGCTCCAAGACCAAAGTGTGTAAAGTCCTAGTCGGTGAGTTGCTGATGATGCCACGCTGGCATCTCATACTGAAGTTCACTTGCACCAGTTTGTAAATCGGTTCTCCTGGGCCTGCATGGAGTTTGGACTGATGATCAGTGTCAGGAAGACCAAAGTTATGGGCAAGGATGTAGAGAATCCACCTTCCCATCGACACCACCCACCTCACTCTGGAGGTTGTCAACAGCTTTGCATACCTTGAATCAACAATCACCAGCAAATTGTCCCTTGATGCTGAAATCAGCACCAGGATTGCCAAGGCCACAGCTGCCATCTCAAAGTTGAGAAGGTGAGTGTGGACCATCAGCAAACTAACCGAAAATACAAAGCTCCATGTATACCAAAGTGCTGGAAATACTTAGCGGGTCTGGCAGCATCTGTGGAGAGAAACCGTTAACCTTTCAGGTCTGTGGCCTTTTCATCAGCACGCTCCTTTACAGTAGCAAAGTATGGATAACTTATACAAACCAGGAAAAGCGACTGAACAGCTTCCACTGCCTAAGATAAATATTGGGCATCTTCTGGCCGCACTGAGTGCTGAATACGGATGTACACCAATGTGCAGGGATCCCCAGCATGTTCGCTCTGGAGTCAGTGGCAACTCTATTAGCTGGGTCATGTGAGCTGAATGGGGATGAGGCCGTCATCCAAAGACGTGCCAATAGCAAGCTCGCCACAGGGTGAGGCCAACAGATCACCTACGTCTGCGATACAAGGATGTCTGCAAGCGAGACCTCAAGTTGACTGGATCAGAGTCGATGCATGGGAAGTCCTTGCTGCTGACCAGAGTGCTTGGATACAAGCAGCCAGGAAGGGTGTGGAGAAAGCAGAGGACAAAAATGACAAGGTGGCAGAAAAGAGCCCAGTGGAAAGATAAAAGTCAACCTCGGGCCAACGTTATTCATCTGTACCAGCTGTAGAAAGGGTTGCCACTCATGAGTCAGCATCTCCATTCACAACACAAAATGTTCAATACACCCTGAACGCAGTCCATTGTCTTCCAAGACGGATGGATGCCAACGATGGAATTCATTTTGGAGCAGATTTCAGTGACAGAGCTCCAGGTTGACCCTGTGAATGAATGCTTTACTGTTAAACGCCATAAAACATATCCATGGGAGTTGTTCCATTCTCTGAAGATCAAATGGGAAAAGAGGTTATTATTGAGAATTAAAATTATTTAAATTTATTAGCGTTGATGCTAATTACTTTTGGATCCCAGTGCTCTTTCTGGATATGGTTGAACTTGCCCCAAAAAGAACAGCCACTTGCCTCCTCTTATACATGCACAGCATCTCTGCTTTATGCGCAACTTCAGCCAGAGTCAGTAAGTTATTTTAGAAGTCATAGCTCTTCATAAGCTCCAAAAGATTCTAGTGCTTAAACCAGCCTTCCGAATTTATGCCAGGAGCTTAAGAGCTGCTGCATTCTGTATGTGTGCAAGGAGTCAATGTGGAAGCTTTACACCCAGCTTCCCCTATCTGTGATGCTCTTCCAGACACACTTCTTCAAATAGAGCTTTTGTCCTTTTTTTAATACAATTTCAAATGCAGGGTTGAGCACTTGCTGAGCCACAGTTGTTGAGTATTTGTTATGGGATTAGACTTCCTTGTTGACTATTCAGAAGAGTTTTTTTTTTGCTGCAGCAACCATCAGGGTCAAATTAATGCAACAGGTATCCTTGTTACAGTTGGTATGCTCTTTTCTCCTCTAGTATTCCTTAAAAAAAAAACAATGTTCCCAAATCGTCAAGGTTGTTCCAAGGCTAATCTTAACAGATGACACGCCTAAGTGTAGCAACGGTAATAGATCTTTGTGAAAGTGGAGCTTTTTGATTTTTTTTTCTAATGCACCTCACAGGAGGGTTCAAACACTCTTGCATCAACACAATCAAACAAGATGATTCTTGCTGCCATTTTACCAGATCTCTGTATCTCTTCCTTTGCTGCTATCCTCTGCTAGCATCATGGCAGTCAGGTGGTTATTTGCATAAATCAATAGTAGTATCAGTGTTTTAACTCTATATATCCTATAAAGACTAAGCCTTTACTGAGAATAGATTTCTCTGATACACAATACATGTGTACTACAACAGTGAAATAGATGGAACGTATTTTCCAACCCTCTTAATCTAACTGCTGAAAAAGCACCTCGTTTTGAGAAGGAGCTGTTTGAACTTATTCTTATTTTCAATATCCTCACAAGCTTTTACTGTCTTGTTAACTTAGTCAAAAGAGGTGCTGTTAAGCATGCTAAACTTAGAGGGTTGGATTTTATGCTCCGTTCGGGGGTGGGGGGAACTGCTGAATCGGCGTCGAGTTACCCTCCACGGAACCAGACGCCATAATGCTGGTTTCTGATTTTCTTAGGCGGTGAAGATCTGTGGCGGCACTTCCGATGTGCCAGAATCGTAATTTAAGTCTGTTGCATACTGTGTTGCATGAATTTGTGTCTAATTTACCGTGATCCTGCTAGGCATTCGCAATCTTATGCATGCTGTGCGACACTCGTGTGCCTTCACTTTCTGGTTTTTGAAAGGCTGGCGCCACTGAGGTGCGGGTCATCGAGGCCTGCAAAGGTTAGGTAAATTATCCATTGTTATCTTGAGGAATTTTTTTTCACATCACCATTGCTGCTGAGCTCAATCTGCAGATGAGGGAAGGAGGGAACTCTGCAAGTGGATACTGTTGCTGGGAGGTGGGTGGGTGGAGCGGTGTGATGATGGATGAGAGTGGAACTCTGCAATCCAACATCAGGAGACGCTGTTAACTGTGTCGCCAATGTCACCCCCACCATATGATTGGGCAGGTTAGCTACCATTATACTAAAATAAAAGCGAAATACTGCAGATGCTGGAAATCTGAAATAAAAACAAGAAATGCTGGAAATACTCAGCCGGTCTGGCAGCATCAGTGGAGAAAGAAGCAGAGTTAACGTTTCAGGTTAATGATCCTTCATCAGAACTGGCCATCATTATACTAAATGGCCACCCGCAGCGTAATCGCCACAGCTGCCGCCATTTTGCACACTTGCCGTCGCTCTTGGCGAAATAATAAAATCCAGCCCAAAGTGTGGAAGAGAGGCTTATGTAAAATAAGATGCAAGACCTTAACAGGATTGGTGTCCTCTGAAATCACTTGAACTATTTACAAAAAGGATGGAACGTAGTTGAATTAGTAATCTGATTTTTTTTCTAACTTGAAGTGTGGAGGAGAGGAAAGCATAGAAAATAGGAGCAGGAGTAGGCCATTTGGTCCTTCGAGCCTGCTCCGCCATTCATTATGATTGTGGCTGATCATCCAACTCAGTAGCCTGTTCCTGCTTTCGCCCCATACTCTTTGATCCCTTTAGACCCAGGAGCTATATCTAACTCCTTAAACATACAATGTTTTGGCCTCAACTGCTTTCTGTGGTAGTGAATTCCACAGGCTCACCACTCTCTGGGTGAAGAAATTTCTCCTCCTCTCACTCCTGAAAGGTTTACCCCATATCGTTTGACTATGACCCCCTGGTTCTGGACTCCCCCACCATCAGGAACATCCTTCCTGCATCTACCCTGTCAAGTCCTCTTAGAATTTTATAGGTTTCTATGAGATCCCCCCTCACTCTTCTGAACTCCGAATACAATCCTAACCAACAAGAATCAGTCTGGTAAACCTTCGCTGCACTCCCTCTATAGCAAGAATATCCTTCCTCAGATAAGAGGACCAAAATTGCGCCCACACCTCCCTGTTTCTGTACTCCAATCCTCTTGCTATGAAGGCCAACATACCATTTGCCTTTTTTTAACCACCTGTTGCACCTGCATGCTTACCTTCAGCGACTGGTGTACGAGAACACCCAAGTCTTGCTGCATATTCCCCTCTCTCAATTTATAGCCGTATATTCCGTAAAGTGTGAGAAACTCGTCCAGTTGGTTTAGTCTGAAGCGGTTTCATCTTTGGATACTATTTGTACTGCAATATCTAAACTTAAACACAAGTATTTTAAGAAATATAGCCCATTCATAATAGCTGCTGCAGCTGCATGCTGTGAAATTGGCTGCTATTATTTAGTCCTACATGAAGTACATCAAAAAGAAACCAGTCAAACTAATACTGTTGAAAGGTTAAAATACTGTAGATACTGGAAATCTGAAATATAAACAAGAAATGCTGGAAATACTCAGCAGGTCTGGTAGCATCTGTGGAGCGAGAAGCAGAATTAACATTTCAGGTCAGTGACCTTTCATCAGAATGGCTTATTCTACTATGAGCGCTTGTAATTGTCTTTTGATGCGATGTGGCCTTGTAGTGGCAGGGCTCGCTCCAGGTTTACCTGTGACAGTTGAGTTTTATGTCGGATACGAGAGAAAATATTCACAGAAGTTTGCATCATTACCATCTCCTCTTCCATGAATAATTTTGTTAGTCTACGTTTTATTGCAATTGGTCACAAGTCTGCAGCACAAAATTACCAATTAGTGGAAGTCACGCAGGTCAGAACAATGATTAGTATGGGCATTCGTGCTCTGTTACTCACCGCTAGTAGTCTTCACCTTGATCACCAAAAGTATAAGTTGAGAATTTTTTTTGTGCTATGACTGTATATTTTAAGCTTTTTTCAAAAGCTATTTCTTCGCCATACTTGGAAAACTTGAATTCTCTGCTTTTTTGCGAGACTTAACTGATCAAAGCACATGTAAACCCTGCTGCTGTATTGTAAATTAATTTCATTGTGAAGTTACTGATTTGCTTTTTATAACCACATTTTGCAACTTTTATAGATGCAGAACCTTACTTTAGATTTTGAGAATGAAAAACATGATCGCCAAAAGCTGCAACATCAGTTGGAGAAAGTCTTGAAAGAGCTACATAAGGCACGAGAGCAGATCACAAGGCTGGAGAATACAGTAAGAATTGATCATTTTGTTTGAATAGAAACCATTGTAAAGATTATGCAGTTGATTTTCATATGTGCGCATCAGGCAGGCAGTGAGAGGAACAATCAGGAGATGTGCACCAAGGTATTTTGTAAACTAAGTAGGAACATAGAATTGTTAGAAGATGAAAGATCATGGTTCATCTACTTTGTGTTTTACCATCTTGATAAGTCAATGTGCTGCAATTTCATGGAATTATTGTGGGATCAATTTGTCTTATTTTTAATGTCTCGATTTTTACAAGTACCATCCATCCATTAAAGTTTTCCCAGATTATTTTTCTCTGAAGGTAGTTTTAGCTGGTGCTATTTTAACAAAAATTTGCAACTAATAGGATGGTGAAAGATGATTTTGCTGTCATTTCTTTATCTAGATGGGACCTTTTGGACAATTTAATGTACAGCTGATGGTCAATACACTTTTTGGTCAATACACTTGCAGAGGAAATAGCATTCCCTGTGAATATACTGTCTTGAACTTTTAGCCCCTTTGAGAGAGGATTTTGATGATTTGTAGGAACTTCATGGATAACATTCTGCACCCATCAAGGTAGACAAACGATCTATTCATAAGCTATTCGGCTAAAATTAACAAGGATTTTATGTTTTATGTGTGGGGTTTTCATCACATGTAAATGCATGAGCTTTCCTCAACACATCCTGCACAATTTGGTCATTGTGCTACCAACAACGCAACCGTCTGCAACCTCCTGGGCAATGCGATCCCCACAATTTATTTTAACCTGTCTCATTATGCGTCTAGCATGCAGTTTATGGTTTTCTTATGGAAACCGCTGCAGTTTATTGTCAGCTTCACTTGGGAAAGTCAGCTGAATTTCTGTCCAGCTTTGTGAAAGGTACTAGGAAAATAAAACCATTTATTAGTTAGTTACTTGGAATTTGAATCTTGCTCTTCATCTACTTTGTTCATTGACATACATGTTTTTCTATTGTTTCTCAGTGTTTGCTCTTGTTTTTCCTTACTGTGTTGGTGGGCCCAACTCAAATATTTTGCAAATTTGAAGTGATAGCTAATTTGTAGAGTACACTAAACAATATTTAGCTGGTATGATATGACTTATAAAATTTTTTCTTAAAAAAAAAATCACTGCAGTCTTGGCATCCAGGTCTAAATGGGTAGTATTTCCTAAAACTAATGTGATGTGGTTTCTGACTTGGTTTTCAATTCATATAATCCAAATTGAACATTCTTTTTAATGTGAAACTAGCTTTAAACTTGTGAAATACTTGACTTCTTAAGACTGCTGGAGTGCTTTTTATACAAGTTTGAATAATTGATTTTTAAAAATACATATTTTCTGTTTCAGCAAGTACAAGACATCTGCCTCCCCAAGCCCGTGCTGTACAGAAATGGTGACGACGAAGACAGATTGCCTTTGTCAAAATCCAATAATCCTCTTGATGAGAGTTTCTTGGAATGTCCGAAGTGCAAAGCTCAATACCCCACTAGTCAGCACCGTGACCTGTTGAACCATGTTGACTATTGCAATTACTAAAATCCGCACTCTTTCTCTAATTCCACTCAACAAAATATTTAATGTGAAAGCTGTGACATTGGGAGAAAATAAAAAGTAATTTGGGATGTTAAATGAGTTTGGTCTTGGGTAAGAATATAATTCAGAAGGCTGAGTAACTCATCACTCTGACTCAACTGATTTTTTTCCAGTTTAAATATATTTGGGAAGGGTTAACTTAATTTTCACTTTTGAGGCGGCATTGAACACCTCATAAAACTTTTACAGGATTGAATCTACATTTGTCTTGAAATGCTCACTGTATTAATCAAATGGGAACTGTCTATAGTATATCATGCGTAAAAAAAAAAAAAAAATTCCTGCCCTTTTTATAAAAAAAAAAGTCTGGGCATTTAAGACTATGGAATTCAATGCCCCTATCTAAACTACATAAACACAACTCACTTGTGACCTTTTTTAGGCTTTGTTGGGTGGTCCAGTGATGTCATTGGTAAAGGCTTTGATCCTGCGGGTCAGTGTAGTCTTGAAATGTAGTCAATCAGTTCTGTAATTAAAGCAAGGTAATAGGGTAAAGTAAAATTGGGGCAACAGGTGTTCTATTATGTCCACAATAAAGCTACACTGAATGATTAGAATTACAGAGCTTTGCTGCCACTGAATATATCTTTCGACAGAATAAAGGGGCATGCAGATTTGCTTTCTTCCCCCCACCCCCTGTATTTTGCTATTTGATTTGCACATGAAAGTAGAACTGTGAAAGAGTTCATATTATTTACGGTAAATTTGCTGTGCATTTAAAATCTAGTCTGTTTTGCTTGTTTTCCTATTTTTGAATATAATGTTTTGATGGAATGTATTCCAATAGTTTATTGTAACTTAAAGCTGCAGTACTGTACCTTCTGTTCCTCCTTAAACCTGTTTTAACCTAGACAAACCTCGCCCCAAACAGTGATGCATTCTCTGCCTCCATGGTTCCACGTTAGGGTTCCTGACCTCATGCAAACCTATCTAAGAAGCCACAAAATCTGCCTATATCGCTTAGTAGCTAGTTCAGATGCCTTATCTAAAGTGACTCATATGGCTGACTGCGTCTTGGTAAGTGAATGTTATTTGGAAGCCTTAATGAATATCAAATTTGCTTTTTCTTAAACAAATCTGTACATTACCCATCCATTTGCAGTAGATAATCACCTTATAAAAGGAATAAGTTTGGCACACATGCATATAGTATATAGTTTCAATGCACCAAAAGTCAACTAAAGTGTGGATGTAAACAGTGTTGCAGAAACCTTAAATGTTGGAGTTCAATTAGTATTAGCTCAGAATGAAGAACAGATTGCTGAGTACAACTCAGTTTCAAATATATGGTTTTATTGCAGGTAGCACTGATGGAAGGCTTACTGCAGCTTTTTCAAATTACAGCAAGCGATTGAGACAAAGTACTGGATAAGTACTACTGTTGAAAGTATTTTAATTATTTCAGAACAATTTATTTAAGACTTTATCTTTGGATTTCAAGGTGTTCAAATGCTTTTGGTTTCACATACAAGCATATAACCTTTTGGGAAAAGGGCTCAATTCTAAGAAGGTAATAGTACATGTACTTTCCATATTCATTCATCTTTTCGGTGATCTACTTATTCTATGGATATATCAGAATTTGAATCTTCTACTTTGTTTGCACTGTACATTAAGCCTGAAGTAGGCAATGTGTAGAATGACTTCAAATTTAGCTTGTATCTATGACACACATTGCAGGGCCAGAGCAGAAACTACAATAGTTTCCTTCCTTTCCATTGTTTATAATTTTATAAACATTTTGAAAGATGGATACTCCTGAGGATTGTTTTCATCCTGAAGCTTCTTCCAGTTTCTTGTATAATATTGTAGGGAAGCTCCTGGTCTCTGGAACCTCAGTCAACGCAGCTAAGGCAAATAACTCTCTTGGATAAAGTGGGGAGGCGTTGCATATGTGAATTGTTATTTCCAGTACACTATGCTGCCGAACTATTCCTTCCTCTGAAGAAATTTTCAAAGACCTTTCCCAAATTCCCCTTTCTAGAGCAGCTATATGAGAGTGTGGTGCTAGTAAATTGGTATGAATTCATGATTAAAGCTTCAGTACTGAAATTTGAACCCACAAACCAGTAACATCTGAGAAATCCAATATTTTTACAACACTTAAATTATTTCAGGTGAAGTCAGAACAAGTTGTTGAAAGCTTTATTTCCCACTTTTTAGTGCTTTTTTATATAGCTATATACTTAAAGTGGTGGAAATTCCAGCCAATTTCTTTTTACTTAAAGGGAATCCGTTTATTTGTAAGACCAAATATGGCCAGTCCATTTTATATGTAACTTTTAATAAATGTCAGATGTTTCAATAAGCAATTTTGCCTCATTTTATTTCATGTCAATGTAGATATTTACAACCTTTTTGATCATTCCCAGGCACTCTAAAATACTGAAAATATGTTCTATGAATCTGCTGTCTCTAGCTATTTTATTCAAGATTTGGCTACAAATAAATGTGTAAGTAAACAACTTAGACTTACAGAATTTCCATTTTTTGTGTTGAAACTTGGCAATCTATATTTTTGAGGACTGGGGAAGGATTTCATGGACATTGAGGCATCTGGAGATAGCTGAACTTTATGAATGCTTTTAGGGGGGAAAAAAAAGGAAGGTCAACAAGAGGTTCCAGGCTTTGACCAGTAAACAAATACTGGAAACCAGGTGATTTCAAGTAAGCACCACAGGAGAGTGGACTTGAGAGCTATTCTTTGTTGTGACAAGAGAAATTTATGATAGTGTGAGACTTGCTTGGAAAAGAAGTTTCATTTTGAACTGTTAAAAACCAGTGGGTTTGGACTAAGGCAGGCAGTTGGAATTTGAGATGGACCTGCCAGGAGTTCAGAAGAAAACTATTTCTTCTCTTTGAAGAATCCCTGCTATTGAAAAGCAAAAGCCTGCATGAAGTGGTACTCTTGCCTCCTGCATTTTTGAAGAAACCCTGAATATTTGCAGAAATCTTGCATTTTCAAATTAATTTTTGTGTTGCATTTGTGAGAACACTGACATCTATTGCTGCACACCTGCTGTAAGACCTATGTGAAGCCTTCTGCAGTTGAATTTCTTTGCCTACTTAAACAGACGACTTCAACCTCACCTGGAAAACTCCTCATGGCAGCCAACTACTTGACTTTGAGACACTTCGCCAGGAAAAAAGGATTTCTATCTCTTCAGTAAAAGTGTTTTTTTATTCCTTCTATTTCTTGAACAGATGTGAACAAAACTCCCTTTTATTCACGATTAACCGGTTTTTGTGTGAGGGCTAGGATATAAAAAATTACAGGGCTTTAATATTTCAATATGTGTAGATATTTATTTCATTGCTTAAGATGTAGTTTTATAATAAACAGATAATTTTGTTTAAGAAATCTGGTTGGTGTGCTTTATTTTTGGGGACAAATAGAGTATCTAATTGGCTGTTTAGGTAAGTGGGAAAATTTATTGATATGCTGTGACCTGTGGAGAAGTGGGACTGTATTAACAGTGCATTTCTCCCGCATCGGTTGTAACAACTGGTTTAACCATCTACTGTTCAGACTTCTAGCAACATTACTAATGAAACCAGTGATAGACTCCAGCCTGTCTGTTTATTTTGCTAGCCTGAAATATACATCAAAAAAGGATGACTGTAATGAATGTTGGACTTTGGGATATGTTTTTTTTTTCAAAAACTTTAATCTTTAATGTACTGTAAATTCTGCTCAGACAAGCCAGAGATCTTGGTTACCATGGAAACAAGGAACACAGATCAAAGACCCTTTTGAAAGCAGGGTGCAAGGTTGTAACACCAAAAGGACAATGGGTTTCGCTCTTCCAGACTCAGATTGTAAACGGTCGCCGGGGCGCTCAAAGTGCAAATAAGAGTTGCAGTTTTTCACACCCGAAAAGGAAGGCCCAGATGGGTTTATGATGGCCAGGTTTATGACATCTGAGGATTGTAAAAGGAAAACGACTATTGACTTTTGTCCTGGATAATTTTGCCAGGCTTTCCTAGGGCTGGAGGCTGAAAGGAAGAACCAAAGACCAGCAGGCAGCAATGCAGCCAGAAGAGAGAGAAAGGTGGTTGCCCTCTAAACATAGATACAGGAAAAGGCTGCTAAGATTTGAACTCATTTTGACTGCTCGAGGTTTGCAGAGGAGAAAAGGCCAACAGGGATACCGGAGATTGCCATATTAACAGGATACTAGTCAAGTGCACTTGGAAGAAGTGAGTGAAGTGGATACTGGGAAGTGTTTTGGACTGCAACCCACTGCAACTGCGAAGAATTTTGGACTTTTAACTGTAAGGATACCTTTTTGGCTGAGAATACTGTAATGTATAAATGTGGTATGGGGTTTTCGAGTGTATTAAGTTAATGGGAAATACCTTTCTCTAATTTAATGTATTAGCTACCTACTAAGTACTGTTTAGTTTTTGTTGTATAGCTGTGTAATTCTTTAATTGCTCTGGGGAGCTTATATCTCTCGTTTTAAACTTAACGGTCTCAACTGAGGTTGTAATAAATTGGGTTTCTGGTCCGGGATATGAATGTTGAGTTGATGGCTTGGCATTTAACCTTGAGGAAAAGAGGGTTCTTGATAGCACTGAGATTAGAGTCATAGAGTTTTACAGCACAGAAACAGGCCCTTTGGCCCAACACGCCTGCGCCGACCATCAAGCACCCATCCTAACTAATCCCTTTTCCCCGCACTTGGCTCATAGCCTTGTATGTTATGGCGTTTCAAGTGCTCATCTAAATACTTTTTGCATGTCGTAAGTGTTCCTGCCTCTACTACATCTTCAGGCAGTGTGTTCCAGATTCCAACCACCCTCTGGGTGATAAAATTTCTCCTCAAATCCCCTCTAAAGCTTCTGCCCCTTACCTTAAATCTATGCCCCCTTAGTTATTGACCTCTCCGCTAAGGGAAAAAGTTTATTCCTATCAATGCCCCTCATAATTTTGTATACCTCAATCAGGTCCCCCCTCAGCCTTCTCTGCTCCAAGGGAAAACAACCCCAGCCTATCCAATCCGTCTACATAATTGAAATGCTCCAGCCCAGGCAACATCCTGGTGAATCTCCTCTGCACCCTCTCCAGTGCAATCACATCCTTCCTATTGTGTGGTGACCAGAACTATACACAGTACTCCAGTTGTGGCCTAACCAGCGTTTTATACAGCTCCATCATAACTTCCCTGGTCTTATATTCTGTGTCTCGGCTAATAAAGGCAACTATCCCTTATGCCTTCCTAACCACCTTATCTACCTGTGCTGCTGCCTTCAGTGATCTATGGACAAGCACCCAAAGGTCCCTCTGACTCTCTGTACTCCCTAGGGTTCTACCATCCATTGCCTTGTTAGACCTCCCAAAGTGCATCACCTCCCCCTTCTCAGGATTAAACTCCATTTGCCACTTCTCCGTCCATCTTACCAGCCCATCTATATCGTCCTGTAGTCTAAGGCTTTCCTCCTCACTATTTACAACGCAACCAATTTCCGTGTCGTCTGTGAACTTACTGATCATACCTCCTATATTCACGTCTAAATCATTAATGTACACTACAAACAGTAAGGGTCCCAGCACCGATCCCTGCGGTACCCCACTGCTCACCGGCCTCCATTCATAAAAACAACCCTCGACCGTCACCCTCTGCCTCTTTCCAGTAAGCCAATTTTGAATCCAATTTGCCAAATTACCCTGGATCCCATGGGCTTTTACTTTCTTAACCAATCTCCCATGCGGGACCTTATCGAAAGCCTTACTGAAATCTATGTAGACTACATCAACTGCTTTACCCTCATCTACACACCTAGTCACCTCCTCAAAATTAAATCAAATTTATTAGACATGATCTCTCCCTGATAAAGCCATGCTGACTATCCCTGATTAATCCCTGCCTCCTCTCCAAGTGGAGATTAATCCTGTCCCTCAGAATTATTTCCAATAATTTCCCTACCACTAATGTTAGACTCACCGGCCTGTAATTACCTGGTTTATCCCTGCTACCATTCTTGAATAATGGTACCACGTTCGCTGTCCTCCAATCCTCTGGTACCTCCTGTGGCCAGAGAGGATCTGAAAATGTGTGTCAGAGCCCCTGCTGTCCCTTCCCTTGCCTCACATAGCAGCCTGGGATACATCTCATCTGGACCTGGGGATTTATCCACCTTTAAGCCCACTAATAGAGCCAAACCTCCTCCTTTACCATGCTAATTTGTTCAAGCATATCACAATCCCCCTCCCTGATCACTGCACCTACATCTTCCTTCTCCATAGTGAACAAAGATGAAAAGTAATCATTTAAAATTTCACCTATGTCCTCTGGCTCCACACACATTGCCTCTTTGATCCTTAATGGGCCCCACTTTTCCCTGGTTATCCTCTTGCCCCTAACATGCTTATAAAAACGCCTTGGGATTTTCCTTTATCTTGTCTGCCAGTGATTTTTCATGCCCCCTCTTCACTCTCCTAATTACCTTAAGTACTCCTCTAGGGCCTCTGCTGTTTTCAGCACTCTGAATATGCCATAACCTTTTTTTTTTCCCTTATCCAATCCTCTATAATCCCTTGACTTCCAGGGTTCCCTTGACCTGTTGGTCCCACTCTTCACCTTTACAGGAACATGCTGCCCCAGAACCCTCTCAATTTCCCTTCTAAATGACTCCCACTAGTCTGATGTAGACTTTCCTGAAAGAAGCTGTTCCCAGTTCACTTTGGCCAGATCCTGTTTATCATATTGAAATCTGCCTTCCCCCAATTCAGTACTCTTATTTCTGGTCCCTCTATATCCTTTTCCATAACAACCTTAAATCTTAGAGTTATGGTCACTATCCCTGAAATGCTCCCCCCACTGCCACTTCTACCACTTGTCTGGCTTCATTCCCTAGGATTAGGTCCAGTACTGCCCCTCCTCTTGTAGGACTCTCTACGTGCAGGCTCAAAAAAACTCTCCTGCATGCATTTGAAGAATTCCGCCCTCTAAGCTTTTCGCACTAATACTGTCTCCTCTAATATAGAAGAATTTGAAATCCCCTACTATTATTATCCTATTATTTTAGCACCTCTGAGATTTGCCTACATATCTGTTCCTCTACCACTGCCTGACTGTTTGGAGGCCTGTTGTACACTCCCAGCCAAGTAATAGCTCCCTTATTGTTTTTAAGTTCTACCCATATGGCCTCATTAGAGGAACCTTCTAGGATATCATCCCTCCTTACTGCAGTAATTGTCTCTTTATTCAACACTGCAATGCCACCTCCTCTTTTACCCCCTCCCTTATCACGTCTGAAGATTCTATACCTTGGGATATTAAGCTGCCAGTCCTGCCCTTCCCTCAACCATGTCTCAGTGATAGCAATAATATCATATTCCCATGTGTTAATCAACGCCCTCAATTCATCTGACTTACTAGCAAGACTCCTTGCATTAAAATAGATGCAATCCAGCTTTGCATTATTTGCCTGAGCCTTAACAGGTCTATATTTACTCTGTCCTCCGGACTGACTTAGCTTCACATTTATATTTGTTTGTACATTTACCCCCTACTGTGCTTCCACTCTGTATCCCATCCCCCTGCCAAATTAGGTTAACCCCCCCCCCCCCCCCAAACAGCACTAGCAAATCTCCCAGCAAGGATGCTGTTCCCGTTCTGGTTCAGGTGCAACCCGTCCATCTTGTACAGATCCCACCTTGCCCCAAACAGGCCCAGTGATCCAAGAATCTAAAGCCCTCCCTCCTGCACCATCTCCCCAACCATGCATTCATTCATCTGCTCTAACCTCCTATTCATATACTCACTAGCCCATGGCACCAGATGAAACCCAGAGATAACAACCTTTGAGGTCCTACTTTTTAATCTGCTGCCAAGTTCCGTAAATTCTTTTTGCAGAACCTCATCCATCTTTCTACCTATGTCATTATTACCAACGTGGACCACGACCTCCAGCTGTGCACCCTTCAGAATACTTTACAGCCGCTCAGTGATATCCAAGACCCTTGCACCATGGAAGCAACATACCATCCTGGAATCACATCTGTGACCACACATGTCTATCTGTTCCTCTAACCATAGAATCCCCTACCCCTATTGCCCTCTTATCCCTTTTTTCCCCCATCCCAGCACAGCTGAGTCAGCCATGACATTCTGGTCATGACTCTCTGTGCATTCTCCAGAGGAACCCTCTCTCTCATCGGTACTCAGAACTGAATACCGGTTAGAAAGTGGGATGTCCTCTTGGGGACTCCTGCACTACCTGCCTTGACTTCTTTGTCTGTCCGACAGCCACCCAGTCACCCCCTTGTGCTTGCTTAGGTACCGGCTTGACTACCTCCTGAAATATGCCATCCACATAGTCCTCCACCTCGCGGATACGCCACAGTGACTCCAGCCGCCACTCGCGCTCTGAAACCCGAAGCTCAAGATTCTGCAACCGGAGGCACTTTCTGCAGACATGTTTGCCAAGGTCACATGGCACGTCCACGATTCCCCACATTTCACAGGAGGTACATTCCGCTTACTTTTGCAATGAAAAAAAGAACTTGCTCGTGTAATATCTTGCCAGCTATTTACAATCAACTTTTATCCCCTGTACCTTTTGAGGTTGAGAAAGAAAAAGACCAAAGGGCACCTTCCATCGCCCCCTGCCAACGAAAATACCCACACTTAACTTACAGCCTCACTCCATGCAAACAGCACTAGTATAGCCAGTAAAAACTAAAACTTTACAGGTAGCTATCCTAGGGCTTTAATTTAAAAGGAACTTTTTTTTAACTCCAATCAATCCGTTATCCCCAGGCAATAACCGCTGCCGCCCACCGACCAATCAGTGCACAGAATTTCAGTGATGTCACTTTTTTTTTTACACTAAATCCAAACAGAGCACGTGCAGAGACAGTCAGAGTCCGCTGCCACCATCCCCTGACTTCAGGTTAGTGAAGGGCCTCGAGCCCCACTCTTTTATAGGTCTGATTCCACTCCCGACTCCTTCCAGGTCCGCTGCTGCCATCCCCGACTTCAGGTTAGATTGAGTTATCTAAAGTTTAGTTACAAATGAAGCAACTGGAACTTGAAAAAGAGATGAAATTAGAAATAAAGGAAAGGAGACAAAGAGGAAAGGGAAAACGTGACGAGAACAGTGAAGACAATTTCAACGTGAAGTGGGAACTTGATTTCGAAAGGAGAGAAAGGACAGAAAATTTGAACTGGACAAAGAAAAGCTTAGATTACGCAAACAGGGATGGCAGGAAGGCTTGAAAATGAATCTGATTTAACTCCTTGTTTTGACTTGACTAGGAATATTCACTTAGTGCCTAAATCCTGTAAGGAAGCAATTGAAATGTACTTTGTGTCCTTTGGAAAAAATTGCTACCAAATTGCCATGACCATAAAGTTGGACGATTTTATTGCAAAGTGTGTTAATGGGAAAAGCAGAGGTATATTCAACACTCACGGAGGAACAGTCAAGTGACTGAAATGGTTAAAACTGCAGTTCTCAATGGCTGAGTTGGTAGCAGAGGCGTACAGATGGAAATTTGGGAATTTAACAAAGAAATAGGATGTGGGCGTTGCTGGCCAGGCCAGCATTTATTGCCCATCCCTAATTGCCCTTGAGAAGGTGCCTTCTTGAACCGCTGCAGTCCATGTGGGGTAGGTACACCCACAGTGCTGTTGGGAAGGGAGTTCCAGGATTTTAACCCAATGACAGTGAAGGAACGGCGATGTAGTTCTAAGTCAGGATGGTGTGTGACTTGGAGGGGAACTTGAGGGTGGTGATGTTCCCATGCATTTGCTGCCCATGTCCTTCTAGTTGGTAGAGGTCGCGGGTTTGGAAGGTGCCATCTAAGGAGCCTTGGTGCATTGCTGCAGTGCATCTTGTAGATGGTACACACTGCTGCCACTCTGCGTCGGTGGTGGAGGGAGTGAATGTTTGTAGATGGGGTACCAATCAAGCAGGCTTCTTTGTCCTGGATGGTGTTGAGCTTCTTGAGTGTTGTTGGAGCTGCACCCATCCAGGCAAGTGGAGAGTATTCCATCACACTCCTGACTTGTGCCTTGTAGATGGTGGACAGGCTTTGGAGAGTCAGGAGGTGAGTTACTTGCTGCAGGATTCCTAGCCTCTGACCTGCTCTTGTAGCCACAGTATTTATATGGCTACTCCAGTTCAGTTTCTGGTCAATGGTAGCCCCTAGGATGTTGATAGTGGGGGATTCAGCGATGGTAATGTCAAGAGGAGATGGTTAGATATTCTCTCGTTGGAGATGGTCATTGCCTCACTCTTGTGTGCTGCCAATGTTACTTGCCACTTATCAGCCCAAGCCTGGATATTGTCCAGGTCTTGCTGCGTTTCTACACAGACTGCTTCAGTATATGAGGAGTCACGAATGGTGCTGAACATAGTGCAATCATCAGCGAACATCCCCACTTCTGACCTTATGATTTGAAAGAAGGTCATTGATGAAGCAGCTGAAGATGGTTGGGCCTAGGACACTACCCTGAGGAGCTCCTGCAGTGATGTCCTGGAGCTCAGATGATTGACCTCCAACAACCACAACCATCTTCCTTTGCGCTAGGTATGACTCCAGCCAGCGGAGGGCTTTCCCCATGATTCCCATTGACCTTAGTTTTGCTAGGGCTCCTTGATGCCATACTTGGTCAAATGCTGCCTTGATCTCAAGGGCAGTCATACTCACCTCACTTCTGTAATTCAGCTCTTTTGTCCATGTTTGAACCAAGGCTGTAATGAGGTCAGGAGCTGAGTGGCCCTGGTGGAACCCAAACTGAGCATCACTGAGCAGGTTATTGCTAAGCAAGTGCCACTTGATGGCACTGCTGATGACACCTTCCATCACTTTACTGATGATTGAGAGGCTGATGGGGCAGTAATTGGCCGGGTTGGACTTGTCCTGCTTTTTGTGTACAGGACATACCTGAGCAATTTTCCACCTTGCTGGGTTGATGCCAGTGTTGTAGCTGTACTGGAACAGCTTGGCTAGGGGCGCGGCAAGTTCTAGAGCAAAGGTCTTCAGTACTATTGCCGGAATATTGTCAGAGCCCATAGCCTTTGCAGTATCCAGTGCTTTCAGTCGTTTCTTGATATCACGTGGAGTGAATAGAATTGGCTGAAGTCTGGCATCTGTGATGCTGGGGACTTCAGGAGGAGGCCACGATGGATCATCAACTCGGCACTTCTGGCTGAAGATTGTTGCAAATGCTTCAGTCTTATCTTTCGCACTGATGTGCTGGGCTCCCCCATCATTGAGGATGGGGATATTTGTGAAGCCACCTCCTCCAGTTAGTTGTTTAATTGTCCATCACCATTCACGGCTGGATGTGGCAGGACTGCAGAGCTTAGATCTGATCCGTTGGTTATGGATTTGCTAGGTGGTATAGATCAATGAAGATTGAGCAAGACTTTGAGAGCTTAGGAAAGTAGTCCTAAAGGAAGAATTCAAAAATCGTGTTCCTCCTGAATAAGGTTCCACATGGAAAAACATAAAGTTGGTAAAATAAGGGATGCTGCAGTAGTAGATGATTACAAATTGACCCATAAAAGCAGTTACACGCCCCAGTTTGGAAACTTTCAGAGAAGTTGGAGAGATTGGAAGGTTGAGAATGAAAAGACATTGTTTGTTTTACTGAGTGGGTAAAAGAGAGTATACAGGCAATCCTCAGTAGTAAGAAAAATAATCAGGAGACTAGGGTTGAGTCAAAAGGACCAATGTCTTTTTGTAATAAGAGGGCATATAACATCAGAATGCTGGAAGTTAAATTCCCACCGGTAATTGTAGGTTTACCAAAAGCTTGTCTTTAAAAGGATGCCCCAATAGAAGGCACTGCTGACAAACCAGTGGCCTTGGTGATTTTGAATAATGAGCAGAGGCGTTCTCTTGTGTGTGCTGTTAAATTAAATCAGGTCCCTGAAGGTTATCAAAGTTTTGTGTTCAACGGTAAGGTGTCTCCATGTTTGTCTGAGACAGGCAGATCAGTTGTTCTGCTTGGAGATACAGGGGCAACTCAGTCATTAAAGGTAGCAAAGGATGTGAATTTTCCTTTCAGTAGTGCAATTAGCATAAAAGTCATAGTGCGGGGCCATTGAGGGATGTCATTTACCCGTTCCATGGTATAAGGTTAATTTACAATGTGATTTAGTCACTGGTCCTATAACAATGGGAGCAGTCCCTGATTTGCATGTTGAAGGGGTGGATTTATTGCTAGGAAATGACTTGGCAGGGGATAAGGTATTGGCTTCTCCAAAATTTGGAAAAGCTAGTTAAGGTTGCTGAAACTGAAGTTTTGCAGGAAGAATTTCCTGGAATATTTCCGGATTGTGTAGTGATTAGGTCCCAGGCTCATCGTGCTGGGCATGATAAGGCAGATTCAATAGTGTAAAGGACAAGCTGCGTGTCTGGTTGGTTGAAACGTTTCTCAGGAATTTGAGTGGCGAGGCTGAATTATTTAGCAGATCCTCTTTGAGGCACAACTTCGATTTAGAGAAAATATCTGTGTGTTCTGCGATGGAGGCTGAGAAAATCCCTGAGTGCTATTATGTTAAGAATGGCATTCTAATGAGGAAGTGGAGATATTCCCAGAGGCCTGCTTATGAGGATTGGGTTGTAGTCCATCAAGTTGTTGTTCCTTGCTCCCACAATGAAATTTTGGGAATTGCCCATGAGATTCCAGTAGCAGGTCATTTGGGTATTCGGAAGACACCGGCTAGGGTTAAGTATTTTTTACTGGCTGAAGCTGCGTAGGGATGTGGTTGACTTGTGTAAGGCATATCACACATGCCAGATGATTGGGAAGCCACGGCCTTTGATTAAGCCAGCCCTATTAATACTGTTACTTGCTTTTAACAAATGTCGTGAGGTTCTTGTGGATTGTGTCGGATCCTTAATCACAACTAAGTCAGGTCATAAGTTTCTGCTAAATGTCATGAATTTGTCTACTGTTTTGAGAGGCAGTACCCTTGAAAAAAATCACCAGCGAAAGTTGTGATTGAGAGGTTGATTCATTTTTCACTCTATGGGTTGCCAAAAAAGCTTCAGCCGGACCAGGGGTCAAGTCTCATGCCAGGTGTAATCCAACAGATCGTGTAATTTGGGAGTGAAGCAGCTCAAATTGACTGCTATCATCTGCAGTCACAAGGTGTTTTGGAAAGATATCTCTCAGTCTTAGAACATGATTAAGGCCTATTATTTTGAATATCCCATGATTGGGATAAGGGGATATCATTTTTATTGTTTACCATCCTGGACCCCAAATGAATCTACTGGTTTCAGTCCATTTGATTGGTTTATGGGCATGAGGTTAGGTGTACCCTTAAATTCACTGAGATTTTTGGCACAGGAGAATTAAACTGCTCTTAGATGATGTCAGAGTTTTGCGAGTCACTGAAAAGCTTGTGAGATGGCCAGAGAACGTCAAGTTTTTGCAGCAAGTGATGAAAACCCAAGCGTACAGAACAGTTAAGGCACATACTTTTCAACCTGGAGACAAGGTGCTCATTTTGTTGCCTTTGCCTGGTGAGCCATTAAAAGCTAGGTTTAATGGAGCTTACTTCATTGAGCAGAAACTCAGTGAGTTGAACGATTTGGTTAGTTCCCCAGATAGACACAAAAGTCAAAGTGTGTGTCATGTGAATATGTTGAAAAGGTACTATGACCATGAACATTGTCAGCCAGTAAATATATGCCATATGATAGCAGATGAGGATAAGGATAGTGTTACATTTAATGAGCTGGATGAAAAGAGAGACACTAAACTCTCAAATTGAACCCTCTGCAGTGAAACTGGCAAACACAAGTGTTAGAATGTTTAGACATGATCTGAACAACATAAAAGGGACAGGGCTGAGCTGTTAAGTTCTTAAAGCAGTATGTGCAGATAGGCTGGGCCAAACTCTTCTGGCTATTCATGGGGTTCAAGTAGGGACAACTAAAGGTCTGCTCAGGTCGGGAAAAAGAACCCGACCCGAACCCGACCGATCCACAGCGGACCCGCGCCCAGCCCGACCCGACCATCCCTTTTCTTAACTTCCAACTGGGAAGCTCCACGAAGCTGCAGCGCATGCATGATGATGTCATAGTGACATCACTCACACTGTGCAGACCCCGTTTCGTCCCGGACTCCCAGCTCACGTAAGTATTTTTTTATATGCTTTCCGGCAGAGCACTTACCGTGTGTGTCTGGCCTGACCCGACCCGATCCGAGCCCGAAAGCTGGACATAGAAGAGGGGCCCGACCTGGCCCGAACTTGACACATGCTGTCGGGTTCAGGTCGGGTAGCAGGCTTTCAGGGACAACTACACCCATTAAACAGAACCCTTATCAACTCAATCCTGATAAATTGGCTCAGGTCAAAGATGAGGTTCAATATATGCTAAAGAATTATATAATTGAATCAGTCAAAGTAGCTGGTGGAGTTCTCCTGTTGTGCTGGTACCAAAGCCAGACTGTTCCAAAAGATTCCATATTGATTATTGGAAAGTCAATAAGAACTAGGAGCAGGAGTAGGCAATTCAGCCCTTCGAGTCTGCTCTGCCATTCAATAGGATCATGGCTGTTCTCGTCCCTGCCTCAACTCCACTTTCCTGCCCGTTCTCCATAACCCTTCAACCCATTACTAATTAAAAATCTGTCTATCTCCTTAAATTTACTCAATGTCCCGGCATCCACTGCACTCTGGGGTAGTGAATTCCACAGACTCACAACCCTTTTGAGAAGAGTAATTTCTCCTCATCTCTGTTTTAAATCTGCTACCCCTTATCCTAAAACTATGACCTCTTGTTCTAAATTGTCTCACCAGAGGAAACATCCTCTCTACGTCTACTTTGTCAATCCCCTTAATCATCTTTTTTACTTAATTAGATCTCCTCTCATTCTTCTAAACTCTACAGAGTAAAGGCCTAACCTGTTCAATCTCTCAAGACAAACCCCTCATCTCTGGAATC
Organism: Heterodontus francisci; assembly: GCF_036365525.1. Lineage (NCBI taxonomy): Eukaryota > Metazoa > Chordata > Chondrichthyes > Heterodontiformes > Heterodontidae > Heterodontus > Heterodontus francisci. Next base: position 37,683,063 of record NC_090390.1, on the reverse strand, counting down.
AATCTAGTGAACCTCCTCTGAACTGCCTCCAATGCAACTGCATCCTTTCTCAAGTAAGGGGACCAAAACTGTACGCAATATTCCAGGTGCGGTCTCACTAATGCCTTGTACAGTTGCAGCAACACTTCCCTACTTTTATACTCTATTCCTTTCGCAATAAATGCCAAAATTCCATTTGTCTTCCTTATTACCTGCTGTACCTGCATACTAGTTTTCTGCGATTCATGCACGAGGATACCCAGATCCCTCTGCACCGAAGCACTCTGAGGTTTCTCTCCATTTAGATAATTTGTCTTTCTATTCTTCTGACCAAAATGGATAACCTCACACTTATCCACGTTAAACTCCATCTGCCAAATTTTGGCTCTTTCACCTAACCTATCCATATCCATGTGTAAATTTCTTTATTGCAATTTACTATCTCACCTATTTTAGTGTCATCTGCAAATTTGGCTATAGTGCCTTCTATCCCTGCATCCAAGTCATTAATATAGATTGTCAATATTTGGGACTTGGGGACCGAACCCTGTGGCACCCCACTAGATACATCTTGCCAACCAGAAAAAGACCCATTTATCTCGACTCTGTTTTCTGTTGGTTAGCCAATCCTCTATCCAAGGTAATAAATTGTCCCTAACCCCACATGATCTTGCCTTGCGTATTAACTTTTTGTGCGGCACCTTATCAAATGCCTTCTGGAAGTCCAGATGTACTACATCTGCAGGATCCCCATTATCTACTTTACTTGTTACATATTCATAAAACCATGCTGACTCTGATGGATTGCGTTTTGACTTTCTAAATGTTCTGTTATTACTTCCTTAATAATCGATTCTAATGATTTCCTAATGACAAATGTTAAACTAACTGGTCTGTAGTTTCCTACTTTCTGCCTCCCTCCCTTTTTGAATAAGGGCGTTATATTAGCATTTTTCCAATCCACTGGAACCTTCCCCGCATCCAGGGAACTTTGGAATATTATAACCAATGGATCCACTATCTCCGCTGCCCCTTCCTTTAAGGCCCGTAGGATGTAGGCCATCAGGCGCTGGTGACTTGTCTACCTTGAGTCCCAATAGTTTGCTCAGTACTTTTTCCCGAGTGATGATTGTTCTAAGTTCCTCCCTTTTTATAACCACTGCATTACCTGTTACTATTGGATTGGTACTAGTGTCCTCCACCATGAAAACTGAGGCAAAATACTGATTTAGTATCTCCGCCATTTCTATGTTCCCCACTATTAACTCCCCAGTCACATCCTGCAAGGGGCCAACATTCACCTTAGCTACTCTCTTCCCTTTTATATACTTATAGAAGCTTTTGCTATCCGTTTTTATATTTTGTGCTAGTTTTCTTTCATAATTTACCTTTGCTCTTTTTATTACTTTTTTAGTAACCCTTTGTTGATCTTTAAAAGTTTCCCAATCTTTCAGCCTGCCACTGGCCTTTGCAATATGGTATGTCTTAGTTTTTGTCTTTGTTATCCTTAACTTCCTTGCTTAGCCATGGATGTTTTTTCCCCCTCTTTGTTTAACTCCAGAACACTAGTGTGGGACTATGCAGCAAACCAGACTCTTATCCAATCTCACGACTTGAGGATTGTATTGACAGAGTGGAGAATTCAATCTTTATTAGAAAGATTGATTTGCTGAAAGGATATTGCCAAGTCCCCTTGGCCGACCATGTCAAAGAAGTTTCCATCTTCATGACCCCAGATGGCCTAAGTCAATGTAAGGCCATACCATTTGGTATGAAAAATGCCCTGGTCACATGTCAAAGATTGACTAATGAGATAATTGATAGACTAAGCAATTGTGTTGTGTATATTGATATCTATTGGTATACAATGACACTTGATCATATTGAACACTTAAAGGCTTTGTTCAACAAATTACAGAAAGCCAATTTGGTAATGAACTTGACAAAGAGCAAGTTTTCCAAGGCCAAGGTAACCTATTTGGGGCAAGGTTAAGTGTTGCTCAGGTGATGATATGCCTTCCAGTCCCCAAGATACAAAAAAGGAAATACTACAGTTCCTAGGGATGTGTGGGTTCTACTGGAAGTTTGTTCCCAAGGAAAACGTAAAATGGCATTTTAGAAATTAAAGAGCATTTTGATAAATGATTCCATTTTAGTGGCACCAGATTTTAGCAAGCCCTTCAAAATGTTTATTGATGCCAATGATGTAGGAGTGGAGCAGTGTTACTCCAGGATGATGCCTTTCAGTTACTTTTCTAGAAAACTGATTAAGTAGCAAAAGAAATATCCACTATTGAAAGGAAGGCTTTAGGTCTTGTATTGGCTCTTCAACATTTTGAAGCATATGTCAATAATGGTCAAGGAGAGCGATCTGTTTATACCGATCATAATCCACTAAGGTTTTTAGAAAAATTCAGGACCAACAATGCCAGATTATTTGGTGGAGTTTAATGTTGTAACCATTTACCCTAAAAATTGGCACGTTACAGGAAAGAGCAATGTAATTGCCAATGCTCTGTCCAGAGTTTAAAGAAAGGGTATAATAGAAGAAAACCGCTTGGAATTATTATACTGTTACATGTATGATATGTAAAATGTTAGTGATTGAAATGTGTATATAATGTTATGTTGATGTAGAAAAATCATTACTACTGTAATGGTTTTTCTATTTTTAGGGGGAGGTGTTATGAACGCTGAACTTTGTAGTATGGTTATATTTTTCTTTTAAATTGTTTACCTTTAATGCAGTGTAAATTCTGCCCAAAGCCAAGCCAGAGGTCTTGGTTACTGTGAAAACAAGGAACCCAGATCAAGACACTTTTGAAAGCAGGGTGCAAAGATGTCTCCTGCTCTCCACTCTGTCACAGACCATCCCTTTTTGTTCATGTTGGCACAACTATACCCATCACCCCCCCACCCCCACCACCATCACCCCCCCCCCCCCCCCCCCAACTCACTTTATTTCTTCAAAACCTATTATGTTTCTAACTCTTGCCAGTTCTGATGAAAGGTCATACAGACCTGAAACGTTAGCTCTGTTTTTTTACTCCATAGATGCTGCCTGACCAGAGCATTTCCAGCATTTTCTGTTTTTGTTTCAGATGTCCAGCATCCGCAGTATTTTGCTTTTGTATCATCTTACACATATTGCGTTGGGAAGTTCCATCTCTCGCACTTGGAAAGTATTGTCTGGCATAGGCCTTTATCTCTCTCTGAAGCTGGAAAGAAAGGCAGACTTGCATTTATATAGCAATAATCACAACCACCTGTGCTTTACAGCCAATGCAGTATTTTTGAAGTGTTGTCACTATTGCAATGTTGGGAATGTGACACCCATTTTGCACACAGCAAGCTCTCACAAACAGCAATGTGAGAATGACCAGATAATCTGTTTTGTAATGTTGATTGAGAGATAAATATTGGCTAGGACGCTGGGTAGAACGCCCCTGCTCTTCCTTGAAATCGTGCCATGGGATCTTTGGCAGACACCTGCAAGGGCAGACTGGGCCTTTCTTTGTTTAACATCTCATCCGAAAGACAACAACACCGGCCGTGCAGCACTCCAGTAATCAGTATTGCACCAGAGAGTCATCCTTGATTTTTTTTTTGTGCTCAAATCGTGGAGTGGGAATGGATGGAGTCCTGGATGGAAAGAGATAAATAGGGGAAAGCCCTGCTCACAGGCTTTTAAATATAAATGCTACTAGGGTAGACTTCCACCAGATTCTGAAAGTTAAAAGGATTTGTTTAAGGTGAGATGACACACTGCATCAGGTGTGTTTATTATTTTGTATTATACAGTGGATTATACTACCCTAAATGGAGTAGTTGAGACGAATAACATAGATGCATTTAAAGTGAAGTGAGATAAACAGATGATGTAGAAAATAATAGGAAATGTTGATAGGGTGGGAGGAATTTCATGTGGCGAATAAACATAGGCATAGTCCAGTTAGATCGAATGGCTTGTTTCTGTACTGTTATGTAATTATGCCCAGAAAAGTCATACTTGTTCAGTGAGTCTGATAACTTGCTATGTTTAATGATTTATAATCTGGTCTCATTTTACCCAAGTATTTTCTCATCTGTTTCCAAAACAGTTGGAGAGGCATGAGGGAAGGGGCAAGCAGAAATCCAATCTGAAGTTGAGAACAGGGGTCACTTTCTACTTTTGGGGGGGTGGTGGGTGCAGAAAACTAAAGGTCAAATTAGCCATATGTTATGCACCCAGCTCAGTTTCCCTTTATGTTGCCGAAATCAATTCTAGACTTTGCTTTTATTACCCAAACAAAAAAAAAATCATTTCACACCAATTTAAAATATTCCATGAAAATTCATTGACTTGGGTTTTGCATTGAGCATAATGGCAAAGTTATCAGCGCTCGCTTATTATGGAGTAAATCGGAGCGCAATTTCTTGAGTTACATGCAGTTAAATACAGAAATCCAGAAGTTGCTATCTGCTTTGCCCTACTTCACCACAGCCTGTGCTATATTAGTATCTGGCCAATTGACTCGCCATTGAAATCCATGTGTGTCTGTGAAATTGCTGTACATTGGCTCCCGGTTAAACAGCACCTCACTTTTAAAATTTTCATCCTAGTTTTCAAATCCCTTCATGGTTTCGTCCCTGCCTAGCTCTGTAATCTGCTTTAGCCCTACGTCCCTCAGATATCTGGAGTCCTCCAGTTCTGGCCTCTTGAGCATCCTAGATTTTAATTGCTCTACCATTTGGTGCCCAGCCCTTTCAGCTACCAAAGGTCTAAGCTCTGGAACACACTCCCAAAACCCCTCTCCCTCTTTTTTTTCTTCCTCCTTTAAGATACTCCTTTAAATTCTAGCTCTTCAGCCAAGCTTTTGGTGATCTTCCCTAATATCTCCTTATGCCGCTTGATGTCATAGTTTGCTTTATAACCCTCTTGTAAAGTCCCTTGGGATATTTTATTTTGTTCCTGTTGCTATATAAATGAGTTGTTGTACTTGCCCACTAGTTACCAACTAAACATACCAGAAAAAGTTGGGGCTGCTGTATTCAGGCATAAATTACTTTTTAATGTGATGATAAGTCTTAATTACTGCAAAGCAACCTCTCTGGCACTGAAAATTTAATTTCACAAATATAGCGCCTCATTCCTTCAGAATTTACTTATCATTGGAGATATAATTTTTCTTATATTTTCTTTGTCTCTTACCTCTCAATCCTATCATTCATTCCCCCTCTTTCACTTATGAACATTATTTTATAATGAATTAAATATTCTAATTTGTGCATTTTGGTTTACACTTTGCATGTCTTATTGAGGATTCTTCAATCTGGTGGAACCATGCTGTTGCTTGCTTTGTTCATGTCACAGATTCCCTCTAGAGGACACCTCACTTGATTCGATGCCTAATGACAGCAAGTTGCTCCTCATAAGCCCACAAATTTGAGTGTATCTGTAAGCATAGTGAACAATGAACACTTTTCCTTTGCCACTGATCACCAAATCCTGGCTATTGTTTTCAAATTCAAAATATTTGCCTGTAAAGTTTTTCTTAATTCTAGCAAGATAAAGCATAGGTGGTCATAAAGCCTCTTCTTCTGTGTGTCTCTGATGAGTTGTTTGTGACTTAGGCTTTCTTTCTGAACTAAAAAATTAAACAGTTGAAAATAAATATAAGACTATACTTAAACTATTCATATCAAAGATCTAATTTCTACTTGCACTGAAGAAGCCCTAATGATGAATCCTCAAATTGTGCCCAGCAGTTATGCTCAGCCTGGTATCTCTTCATATAGCAATGATACTTTGAAAGGAAAATGTCATCATCGAAGCTCAGGCATCTAGGAGAGGCTGAAGTCTTCTAGCGAAAGCATTCTCGAAGTTGTTCAAAACCCAGAAGACAATTTCACAGGTAAATTGTGAAATATGTAATTTTCTATGCTCCTATTAAGTTGGTTATAAGTGTTATTCTCATCGCTGAGAAAAAAAATGGAGGACTAATCCTGTTACCTGAATTACCCTTTTTCTCATGGAACTTAATACTATATTATAGTTCCGTTTTATTTCTGTAAACACTACTGAACTGGTGATATCCAAAATCCATCTGTTGAGACCACCACTAGTAGCTTTTGTGGTATCTTTGCTGCATAGCTGCAGTCCACATCCATGGTTTTCAACCCAAGCAAGCTCCTTTACTAGCCACAATAGAACTACAATCATGTGAAGGAAAGTCTAGCCATGTGAACAGATGCATTCGGTTAGAGTAAATTCCGCTTAAAAAGTAGAACCAGAGATAATGGAAAAGAAGCAAAGAAATTACTGCATTTATCTCTGAAGGAAGGATATAAGCACTAATCTTTATTTGTACTCATTTTTCGTTTTGTGCCAGCAGTATTTCTACATCGTGCCAACAGCTGCTATATATACCAATATCAATCAGCTGTCGCATTATTTAATTAAAATATTGTAATGAATCATTTTTATGAGCATTGATATAGTAATGAAACTATGGGAGACATCTTGTCAACTGTTCAATTACAATGTTTGATGAGAGCTCTATATAGGGTTAGCACAGACAATTTAATTTTTATAATGCAGTTGACTGAGAAATCAATGTTAGCTTCAGTTACTTCCCTCAAATTATCTTTGAAAAGCTTTTGTTTTAGTTGTCCGAATAACGTGGCATCAGACAACAACAGAAGGACGATATCAGTATGCAGGTATTTGCAGAAAAATAAATGGAGCTAATCGCCAACAGAAAATACCCTTCATACAGCCAAGCACAAAACATTTTCAACATAACAGCCCCTCAAACAGGGACAATTGCTGGGACTTCATCCCACTTACAAAAGAATTTTCAAAACTCAATTTCAATTGAATGTACTTTTCTCTCCTCCCCTAAGGTGTCTCCGGCTTGCTGTCAGTGTCCACCACTACCCTCCCAAGGTGCTTGGAATGCTTTTATGCATGAATGGTGCAATTCTATAAGTTGTTGAATTTATGCGGCATATTGCCTTAATAAAAGCAAAATACTGCAGATGCTGGAAATCTGAAATAAAAACAAAGTGCTGGAAATACTCAAACAACATCTGTGGAGATAGAAGCAGAGCTAACTTTTCAGGTCTGTGACCTTTCATCATCATATTGCCTTGCTGTCCATACTGTGTCTAATACATAATATTTGCAGTACAATTCAAATAGGGAAAAGTGAATTTTAATTAGATCAGCATTTCTGAAGATTTTATAACTAAGTTGAAAATGCTTTCCGAGGTGGCTTTGTTATTGCCATCTTATGCCAGAGATCTAGCCAGTGATGCCTACATCCCATGAATGAATTTAAAAAAAAATCTATTTTCGAACAATAAAAAATATTTGTGTTGCCAGGTTTTTTTTAATGGTCTCCCAAATAAATGTTTAAGCTGTCCCTGAAGAGGCTGTTTTCATAAAGATTGAAATGAGGCCTGAAAGCATCTATAAGTATTTCCATTGCTACTGGCCAACAAGTTCTAATGACGTGACCTCCAATACTCTGATTAGCCTGAAGTTACAGTGCCATTTTACTTTATCTTTGGTAGAAAAAAACCCAGCAACAACTTGTATTTATTTCACACTTGTAACATAGTAAAAAGTCGCAAGGCACTTAGCAAACAAAATTTTACAGAGCCGTATAAGGAGATATTGGGGCACTAAAAGTTTGGTCAAAGAGGCATGTTTTAAGGATTATCTCAGAGGAAGGAGAGACAGAGAGATTTAGGTCGAGAATTTCAGAGCTTCGGGCCTTGGCAGCTGAAGAAACAACCATCAATGGTGGATCAATTAAAATCAGATATGTGCGAGGCCAGAATTGGACAAGCACATGCATCTTGGAGGGTTGTAGGACTGGAGCAGATTAAAGATAGGGAGGAGCAATTTTATTACACTATAAGTGGCTGCAAACTTCCTGAGGTACACATCCAGATTTCCTATAAGAAGTACCTCTTTGTTACTTCTAGACCTGACTATTCCAAGGCACTGCTGGCTGATGATCATTCTACCCTGCATAAGCTCTGTTGTTCATGTCTTAACTCGCACCACGTTCTTATTCACCCTTCACCCCTGTGCTCTCTGACCTACATTGGCTCCTGGTCAAGCAATGCCTCGATTTTAAAATTCTCATCCTTGTTTTCATGTCCCTCCATGGCCTCACCCCTTCCTCTCTCTGTAATCTTCTCCAGCCTCACATTCCTCCAAGATATCTGTGCTCATTTAATTCTAGCTTCTTCATAACCCCTGATAATTACTCTACCATTGGAGGCTGTGCCTTCAGCTGCCCATGCCCTAAGCTCTGGAATTCCTTCCCTAAACCTCTCTGTCTCTCTACCTCTCTTTTCTCCTTTAAGATGCTCCTTAAAACATGCCTGTTTGACCAAGCTTTTGGCCTCTACCCTACCCTACCCAGAGGGTAGTGCAGTGGATGTGGTTTACATGGATTTTAGTAAGGCATTTGACAAGGTCCCGCATGGCAGACTGGTCAGTAAAATGAAAGCCCATGGGATACAGGGGAAGGTGGCAGGTTGGATCCAGAATTGGCTCAGGAACAGGAAACAAAGGGTAGTTAGTAGTTGGCCAATGTTTTTGCGAATGGAAAGCTGTTTCCAGTGGTGTTCCTCAGGGCTCAGTGTTGGGTCCCTTGCTGTTTGTGGTATATATTATTGATTTGGAATTAAATGTGGGAGGCATGATTGGTAAATTTGCTGATGACACAAGAATTGGCCATGTAGTTAACAGTGAGGAGGAAAGCCATGGACTCCAGAATGATATCAATGGTTTGGTTGAGTGGGTGGAAAAGTTGCAAATGGAATTCAGTCCAGAGAAGTGTGAGGTATTGCATTTGGAGAGGGCAAATAAAGCGATGGAATACACAATGAAAAGGAGGATATTGAGAGGGGTAGAGTGCATGTCCACAGGTCCCTGAAGGTGGCAGGACAGGTGGATAGAATGGTGAAGAAGGCATATGGATTGCTTTTCTTTATTGGCCAAGGTAGAGTACAAAAGCAGGGATGTGGTGCTGGAATTGTATAAAACGCTGGTTTGGCCACAGCTGGAGTATCGCGTGCAGTTTTGCTCATCACATTACAGAAAGGACGTGATTGCTCTGGAGAGAGTACAGAGGAGATTTACAAGAATGTTAGAGTCATTGAGTTATACAGCACAGCCCTTCGGCCCACCATGTCCGTGCCAGCCATCAAGCCTATCCTAATCTCATTTTCTAGCACTTGGACCGTAGCCTTGTATGCTCTGGCATTTCAAGTGCTCATCTAAATACTTAAATGTTGAGGGTTCCTGCCTGTACCACCCCTTCAGAGAGTGTGTTCCAGCTTCCAACCACCCTCTGGGTGAAATTTTTTTTCCTCAAATCCCCTCTACACCTCCTGCCCCTTACCTTAAATCTATGACCCCTGGTTATTGACACCAGTGTTAAGGGAAAAAGTTTCTTCCTATCTATGCCCCTCATAATTTTGTATACCTCAATCAGGTCCCCCCTCAGTCTTCTCTGCTCTAAGGAAAACAACCCTAGCCTATCCAGTCTTCCTTCATAGCTGAAATGCTCCAGCCCAAGCAACATTCTGGTGAATCTCCTCTGCACCCTCTCCAGTGCAATCACATCCTTCCTGTAGTGTGGTGCCCAGAACTGTACACAGTTATCCAGCTGTGGCCTAACTAGTGTTTTGTACAGCTCCTTCATAATATCCCTGCTCTTGTATTCTATGCCTCGGCCAGTAAAGATAGGTTATCCCATATGTCTTCCTAACCACCTTATCTACCTGTGCTGCTGCCTTCAGTGATCTATGGACAAGCATACCCGGGTCCCTCTGACCCTTTGTACTCCCTAGGGTCCTACCACCCACGGTATATTCCCTTGCCTTGTTAGTCTTCCCAAAATGCATGACCCCACGCTTCTCAAGATTAAATTCCATTTGCCACTGCTCTGCCCATCTTACCAGCCCATCTCTATTGTCCTGTAATCTAAGGTTTTCTTCCTCACTATTTACGACACCACCAATTTTCGTGTCATCTGCGAACTTACAGATCATACCTCCTATATTCTCCTCTAAATCATTAATGTAAACTACAAACAGAAAAGGTCCCAGCACCAATCCCTGCAGTACACCACTGGCCACAGGCTTCCAATTGCAAAAACAACCCTCAACTATCACCCTCTGCCTCCTGCTGCTAAGCCAATTTTGGATCCAAATTGCCCTGGATGCCATGGGCTCTTACCTTCTTGACCAATCTCCCATGCGGAACCGTCTCAAAAGCCTTACTGAAGTCCATGTAGACTGCATCAACTGCTTTACCCTCATCTACACACCTCGTCACCACCTCAAAAAATGCAATTAAATTGGTGAGACATGATGCATAAAGTGTGTTCTGAGTGTATGGTACCCGATGAGTATTAATGTTAATATTATTAATGTTGCCAGGGCTTGACGGTTGCAGCTATGAGGAAAGATTGGATAGGCTAGGGTTGTTTTCCCTGGAACTGAGAAGGCTCAGAGGTGACTTGATTGAGGTGTACAAAATTATGAGGAGCCTAGATAGAGTGGACAGGAAGGACCTGTTTTCCCTGGCGGGGAGGTCAGTTACAAGGGGACCACCCAGAGGGTGGTGGGTGTCTGGAATTCACTGCCAGGTATGGTGGTGGAGGCAGAGACCCTCAATTCTTTTTAAAAGGTACCTGGACATGTACCTGAAGTGCTATAACCTGCAGGGCTATGGACCAGGTGCTGGAAGGTGGGATCAGTTTGGGTGGCTAGTTTTTCTGGCCGACGCGGACACGATGGGCTAAATGGCCTTCTGTGCTGTACTTTTTCTATGGGTTCTATGATTCTAATATTGCCTTATGTGGCTCGGTGTCAAATTTTGCTTAATAATGCTCCTGTGAAGTCCGTAGGAATGTTTTACTGCATTAAAGACACCAGATAAATACAAGTTGTTTTTGTTGTTAAAGTACCGATTCTATTTGCCATCTGTTATCTTTCGGTCCTTATTTAGTTGCAAAAATGACTTGCATTTGTACAGTCCATAACTAAAGTGTCTGTCGCTCACATTAAAATGAATCACGTTGAAGTACAGTTATTGCTGTACTGTAGGCAAACATAGCCATTTTCTGTGTACACAACAATGAATTCATGGATTTCAAACTCTAGATCTAGTGGTGAAATTTCTTGTTCAATTATTCCATTTTGCTGGGGTAAACTGTTGCACTAATTTCCTACATTCCAATAGCTCAATTTCAATCCCTAGTCTAGACTTGAGCAGATAGTTTAGCCTGACACTTCATAGAGTCATGGATTAATCACGGCAAAGAAGGGCATGTTGCCAAAGCTTTTCGTCGTGCTCATCAGGACCAGAATGAAGGCAAGACAAAAAGCTTCGGCAACATGTCTCTTTTCAGCAATATTCATGTTCTGTACTACCAAGCCACTTTTGGCAAAGAAGGAGGTGATTCGCCCTATCAAGTCCACGCCGGCTCTTTGCAGAGCAATGCAGTCAGTCCCGTTCCCTTGCTCTATCCCCGTAGCCCTGTAAGTTTATCTCCCTCAGGTGCCTATCCAATTTCCTTTTAAAATCATTGACCACCTCCGCTTCCACCATCCTTGCAGGCAGCAAGTTCCAGGACATAACCACTTGCTCTGTTTAAAAAAAAAAGGATCTTCCTCGCATCCCTTCCTCAAAACCTTAAACGTGTATCCCCCTCGTCCTTGTTCTGGCAGTGCTGTACTGTTTGAGCTGAGACATTAAACTGAGGCGCTGTCTGTTCTCTTAGGTGTCCTAGTTGATATTTTCCCTCAACCAGCATCAATAAAAAAACAGATGATCTGTGCAATTATGCCATTTCTGTTTATGGGAACTTGCTGTGTATAAATTGGCTACATTTTCTTACATTGCAGCTCTTGAAAAGTACTTCATTATAAAGCACTTTGGGACATCCTGAGACCACAAAAGGCGCTATATAAAGGCAAGTCTTGCTTTCTCTTTCTGCAATTTGCTGTGGGAAATGACACTAGGCAGGTGATGCATACCTCCAAATATGGTATTTGTCATTTGTGTTCTAGCAGTGCTGTTTACAAGTCAAACTTATGCATCCCTGGTATAACATTATACTAAGGGCCTCAAGGCAGTGGGGCAGGAGTGCGGATTTTAATTTTAGAAGGCAGAGCAAATGATCGCATTTTCGAAACTGGCTTATTGGGAAATCAACTTGAGCAAAAAATTGTTTATGTTCTCATGTTCTCAAGGCCCCCTTGCACTCTGGCAAGGCACTGCAGCAATTATTCTCCTCCCCACATGAGGCAGAGTCCTAAGTAATACCCGAGATGGCTCCAGCCCATTCCCCACCTGCGCCCCCACCTACATTTCAATGTCACTGACCTGGAGAAATGAGCCAGGGTCAGGGGATGGCTGGAATTCCATGCCATTGCTCTTCGGGAGCAGAGAGGGACGATGGGAATTTTGGGACCTTGGAGTCATAGTAACAGAATCAACTTCATATGCTTCTTATTAAATATCTGGCAGGAACTTGTAAAAAGATTATAAACATCTGCAAAATTGAGGTCAGGTCCTCAGCAAGGTTTTGTCTAGTTGTTACTGGGACTTATGCATGTTTCTCCACCCTCTTCCACCCCTAAATACATTTACATTTACATTGTATTATCCATAACCCCTTATCTGTCAACGTGCAGTCAGTAGATTAGCCTGGGGCACCATCATCTGCAGTCTGCACTTGTGTTGTTTATTCTGGTGGATAACCTTTTTCAATGGCATGTAATAAAACCATTCAAGTCTAATGTTTTCTGTGAGGTGGGCTGCCTGCACATTTGTTTACTTGACATACGTAGGTGACCTGAAGATGCAATTTCAAAGCTAGACAATTTTATTACAATCACAAACCCAACTAAATAACATGCAAAGGGACAATCAGTCCAAATCACCTTTTGAAGAAGGGCAGATTATTATCCTGGTTACCCATTAGCCACACAATGTCAACTACTTTGAGTTGCATCTTTGCACGATTGTTTGCTCCTATTGTGGCAACTTCATCAAATGCTGATCAGCTTTTGACCATTCTGTTTGGGTGGGAAAGGGGAGGGTAGTAAATGGGATCTCTTTAGGGCCAAGACGGCTTTCAAATAATATGCCTGGTAATGATAGATTCTTCTTCTTCTTTGGCCTCCTTGTCTCGAGAGACAATGGGTAAGTGCCTAGAGGCAGTCAGTGGTTTGTGAAGCAGTGCCTGGAGTGGCTATAAAGGCTAATACTAGAGTGACAGACTCTTCCACAGGCACTGCAGATAAAATTGGTTGTCGGGGCTATTACACATTTGGCTCTCCCCTTGCACTTCTGTCTTTTTTCCTGCCAACAGCTAAGTCTCTTCGACTCGCCTTTATGGCTGCCCGCCAGCTCTGGTGATCACTGGCAACTGACTCCCACGACTTGTGGTCGATGTCACAAGACTTCATGTCGCGTTTACAGACGTCTTTAAAGCGGAGACATGGACGGTCGGTGGGTCTGATACCAGTGGCGAGCTCACTGTATAATGTGTCCTTGGGGATCCTGCCATCTTCCATGCGGTTCACATGGCCAAGCCATCTCAAGCGCCACTGGCTCAGTAGGGCGTATATGCTGGGGAGGTTGGCCGCCTCAAGGACTTCTGCATTGGAGATAGGTCCTGCCACCTGATGCCAAGGATTCTCCGGAGGCAGCGAAGATGGAATGAATTGAGACATTGCTCTTGGCTGACATACCTTGTCCAGGCCTTGCTGCCACAGAGCAAGGTACTGAGGGCACTGGCTTGATACACTCGGAGTTTTGTGTTCCGTGTCAGTGCGCCATTTTCCCACACTCTCTTGGCCAGTCTGGACATAGCAACGGACGCCTTTCCCATGCGCTTGTTGATTTCTGCATCGAGAGACTGGTTACTGGTGATAGCTGAGCCTAGGTAGGTGAACTCTTGAACCACTTCCAGAGCGGGGTCGCCGATATTGATGGATGGAACATTTCTGATGTCCTGTCCCGTGATGTTCGTTTTCTTGAGGCTGATGATTAGGCCAAATTTGTTGCAGGTAGCCGCAAACCTGTCGATGAGCCTCTGCAGAAACTCTTCTGTGTGGGATGTTAATGTAGCATCGTCAGCAAAGAGGAATTCCCTGATGAGGACCTTCTGTACTTTGGTCTTTGCTCCAAGACTGGCAAGGTTGAACAACCTGCCATCTGATCTTGTGTGGAGGAAAATTCCTTCTTCTGAAGACTTGAACGCATGTGAGAGCAGCAGGGAGAAGAAATGTAGGTGCAAGAACACAGCCCTGTTTCACGCCACTCAGGATAGGAAAGGCGTCTGATGAGGCACCGCTATGCTGAACTGTGCCTTTCATATTGTCATGGAATGTGCTTTGCCTGTCAGATTAGAACCAAGTTAATTCTACGGGGCAGATTCTCTCATTTGACGCTCAGGCCAGGCACATCTGTAGTACTCTAGGACACTGATAGTTCACCAACATGTCAAATTCAATGATGGTACCTGAAGGCAGACCTTTTAACAAGAGCTGGGATTCATCCCATTCAGCTCCAGTTAACCCTAAAAGACAATGCTCAAACAGTTAAGTTATGTTGGCGTAAGAAGCGGTGGGAAGCTTATCAATGATTTTTGGTACTAAACTTCAAAATTGTACCAGGTTAAACTCCAGCAGTGTCCCTATCCATACTTGGGGACCACTAAGCCATGGTTCTTTCAAATATTGGACTGGATTTTGGTAACTAGGATATGTTCCTATGAGAAGAGGGTGCATTGCATGTTGGGCAAATGGCTTGGAGTTTGCTAAACCCAATAATGGGTTTTTCAGTGTGTCAGACACCCAGTTGTTCGTGAGCTATATGGATTCCAAGAATCTAGGCAGACTGTGAAAATCACTCTCAAGGTGCATTGCTTCCTGGTGGACTCTGGAGCTGGAATATGTATGGGTACATATTCGTGATATTATCTGCCCAACCCAGTGCGAACAACACCCCTCCCACAGTCAACAGTTATAAATTGTTTGAAACCAATGAAAGCTAAACGGGTCAAACAGTGAATTAAAACTGCTCTGGAACTGAATTACATAGCATTCCTTTTTTTTGGTTTTGTCTTCAGTAGCTACTTGTGGTAATGAGTTCTATATTCAAGTAACCCTTTGCATGAACAAATGTCTTGTAAACTCCTGTTTACTCTTCTAGAAATAATCTGAGATTATGTTGCCTTGCTGAGTTATCAACAAGTGGAAATAATCCATTAGTTACCTCCTTCAACCATTTCAAAATTTCAAACACTTCTATCAGATCTCTCTTTCATCTTCTCTGTTCCAATGAATTTTTCAAATCTTTCATTCTAATTATATCCTCATTCCTTGCATAATTCTGGTAGATCAATGCTGCACCATTCCCATAGTTTAAATGTCCTTCTATAATGGGCTGTCCAAAACTGCACATTCTGATCTAACTGTGGACTAACCATGTTTTGTACAGATTAGTCATCACAGCCTCACTTTGTATTCACTGACTCTGAACATAAACACAAAATCTATTTTGCCTTATGGTTTTTCTTACTTTTAAATATCACTCTGTATTTAAAGATTTCTGTTTCTCCACTTCATAAGATAGAACAGTAAAATTATTGGAAATGTTATAAAGTGAATATATACTAAATGCCATCTGTTGTCCATTTTTGATTTATTATATTTTTATTAAGTCTAGGCAAAGCATATGAAATTTGACCAAAATCCGTTTTAAAGGACAGCCCTAGCAATGTGCTATTTATTAATGTTACTGCATTTTAAAATGAATAGCACTACTGCTTCATTGTTTAGTTTAGATTAGAGATACAGCACTGAAACAGGCCCTTCGGCCCACCGAGTCTGTGCCGACCATCAACCACCCATTTCTACTAATCCTACACTAATCCCATATTCCTACCACATCCACACCTGTCCCTATATTTCCCTACCACCTACCTATACTAGGGGCAATTTATAATGGCCAATTAACCTATCAACCTGCAAGTCTTTGGCATGTGGGAGGAAACCGGAGCACCCGGAGGAAACCCACGCAGACACAGGGAGAACTTGCAAACTCCACACAGGCAGTACCCAGAATTGAACCTGGGTCGCTGGAGCTGTGAGGCTGCGGTGCTAACCACTGCGCCACTGTGGTTATGATTCAGTGTATTCTTCTTCTGTGCAAATACAAATTTCACAACTTAATGGCACCCACAGATCCTGAGTGTACTGAAGTAACTATTGCACACTGCCTGCTAATAATATAGCGGGACTATTAACCCTCTAGTGGTCAAACTGATAACCCTAACAAATCATGCCTGATAACCCTTTCTCATATACTAATACCATATAAGCTCACCATATGCCCTTCCCTGATAAACCCAGTATGCAGGCCTCCCGATAATAAACATTGTTGGTACTGATCACTGTCTCTCATGTACACAGCAGACTTTGATAGAAAGGGTTTCATCCGCAAAATTCAGCTTCTTAATGTCTGGTTTTTCAGCGTTAGGAGAAAAGAAAGACAGACTTACATTTATGTAGCACCTTTCACGACGACTGGACATCTCAACCACTGAAGTACTTTTTAAATGTAGTCACTGTTCTAATGCAGGAAACATGGCAGCCAGCATGCACACAGTACACCCCCACAAACAGCAGTGTGATAATGACCAGGGAATCTCTTTTTGTGATGTTGATTGAGTGATCAATATTGGCCAGGACACTGGGGATAACGCCCCTGCTCTTATTTGAAATAGTGCCATGGGATCTTTTGCATCCACCCAAGCAAGCAATAGGGCCTCAGTTTAATGTCTCAAAAGAACATAGGAAATAAAAGCTGGGGCAGGCCATTCGGCCCCTCAAGCTTGCTCTACCATTCAAGTAGATCATGGCTGATGATCTACCTCAATACAATTTTCCCGCACTATCCTCTTATCCCTTGATATCTTTAATATCCAGAATCTATCAATCTCTGTCTTGAATATACTCAATGACTGAGCCTCCACAATCCTCTGGGGTAGAGAATTCCAAAGATTCATCACCCTCTGAGTAAAGAAATTTCTCCTTATCTCAGTCCTAAATGGCCTACCTCTTATTCTGAGACTCTGTCCCCTGGTTCTAGAACCCCTCCCCATTCCCCCAACAGCCAGGGAAAACATCCTTCCTGCATTTACCCTGTAAGAATTTTTTAAGCTTCAATGAGATCACTTCTCATTCCTCTAAACTCGAGCGAATATAGATCCAGTCTCCTCAATCTCTCCTCACAGGACAATCCTGTCATCCCAAGGATCAGTCTGCTGAACCTTTATTACATTCCCTCTATGGCAAGTATATCCTTCCTTATGTCAGGAGACCAAACTGTACATCCAAAGACAGCACAACACTCGCTCAGTACTGCACAGAAATGTCAGCCTTCATTTTTTTTTAAATTGTGCTTAAGCCCTGGAGTGGGACTTGGACACAGAGTCTTTTTTTTATTTCCAAAATATACGTTATTCATAAAAATCTGTTTAAAAAAAAAAAAAAAATAATACATTACGAAACAGTTTCAAACAGCACCAAGTCAAACAATACAAAGAGTGCAAAGGAGATCAGTTTCCTTCAATACAGGAGTGAGTTGCCTCACAAACCCTTTCATTTCATTTTTCATGCCATGTACATTTTACAGCAAACAAATATTTTCCGGATACAGTTTGAGAGGTTTTCCATGGATCCAGCCCCTCAGTTCAGCTTGGTGGGGGGACCTTACACAGTGGTCTTTTCCCATTGAACCTTTGCTGCGGCTGCCCCAAGCTTTAGTGCGTCCCTCAGCACATAGTCCTGGACCTTGGAATGTGCCAGTCTGTAACAGTCGGTCGTGGACAACTCTTTGCGCTGGAAGACCACCAAGTTTCGGGCAGACCAAAGGTCTTTCACTGAATTGATAGTCCTCCAGCAGCAGTTGATGTTTATCTTGGTGTGCGTCCCTGGGAACAGCCCGTAGAGCACAGACTCCTGTGTTACAGAGCTGCTTGGGATGAACCTCGACAAAAACCACTGCATCTCTTTCCACACCTGCTTTGCAAAGACACATTCCAGAAGGAGGTGGGCAACCGTCTCTTCCCTACCACAGTTACCACGAGCGCATTGTGCGGAGGGGGTGAGATTTTGGGCGTGTAGGAAAGATCTGACGGGGAGGGCTCTTCTCACCACCAGCCAAGCTACATCTTGTTTGAAAGTTCTGGTGATGAGGCATTCTGCCAAATGACTTTGGCAGTCTGCTCGGGGAACCATCTGACAGGATCCACCATCTCCTTTTCCCGTAGGGCCTTGAGGACATTCTGTGCAGACCACTGCCTGCTGGATTGGTGGTCAAAGGTGTTGTTCCGCAGAAACTTTCCCACGAAGGATAGGTAGTACGGCACGGTCCAACTGGATGGAGCGTTCCGCAGCATTGTGACCGGACCTATCCTTCGCAACCCTGGGGACAGATAGAACCTCAGCACGTAGTGACACTTAGAGTTTGCATACTGGAGGTCTACACACAGCTTGATGCAGCCGCATATGAAGGTAGTCATCAGGATGAGGGCGACGTTGGGTACATTTTTCCCACCCTTATCCAGAGGTTTGAACATCGTGTCCCTCTGGACCCGGTCCATTTTGGATCCCCAGATGAAGCGTAAAATAGCTCGGGTGACCACCACAGCGCAGGAGTTGGGTATGGCCCAGATCTACGCCATGTACAGCAACAACGTGAGTGCCTCGCACCTGATGACCAGGTTCTTACCCATAATGGAGAGAGATCGCTGCTCCCACATGCTCAGCTTATGTTGTACCCTGGCTAATCGCTCCCTCCAGTTTTTGGTGCACGCCCCGGCCCTTCCGAACCATATCCCCAGCACCTTCAGGCCGTCTGACCTAACGGTGAAGGGGACAAAGGATCGGTCAGCCCAGTTCACAAAGAACATGGCCTCGCTCTTGCCGTGGTTAACTTTGGCTCCCGAGGCCAGTTTGAACTGGTCGCAGTTGCTCATCAGTCTGCGCACAGACAGTGGATCCGAGCAGAAGACGGCGACGTCATCCATGTTCAGGGAGGTTTTAACCTGAGTGCCTCCACTGCCTGGGATTGTCATCCCTCTTATGCTCGCATCCTTCCTAATAGACTCAGCAAAAGGTTCAATACAGCAAACAAACAAGACCAGGGAGAGAGGACAGCCCTGTCTGACTCCAGATTGGATCGGGAAACTTTCTGATTCCCACCCATTGATTGAGACTGTGCTACTGATGTTTGTGTAGAGCAGTCTGATCCAATTGCAGATTCCCTCTCCAAACCCCATTTTGGAAAGCACGTCCATCATGTAGGTGTGTGATATCCTGTCAAAAACCTTCTCCTGGTCCAAGCTGATGAGGCAGGTGTCCACCCTCCTGTCCCGTACATAGGCGATCGTATCCCTGAGTAGCGCGAGGCTATCAGAGATCTTCCTGCCGGGTACAATGCAGGTCTGATCAGGGTAAATCACCAATTCCAGAGCAGACTTGACTCGACTGGCTATGACTTTTGACAGAATCTTGTAGTCAACATTAAGCAGTGAGATGGGCCGCCAATTTCTGATTTCTGCCCTCTCCTCCTTCCGCTTGTAGATGAGGGTGATGATGCCTTTCCTCATGGATTCTGACATGCTGCCGGCCAGGAGCATACTCTCGTATACTTCCAGCAGGTCTGGGTCGACCCAGTCCCACAGGGCTGCATACAACTCAACCGGTAAGCCATCGCTTCCGGGAGTTTTACTCGTCTCGAAGGACTTAACGGCCTTTGTCAGCTCGTCCAGAGTTAGCGGCTAGTCCAGTCTCTCCCTCATGCTCTTATCTAAGACCTCTGTGATAGATGACGGGAAGGACTGGGAGGCTCTGCTGTCTGTGGGCTTTGCGTCATACAGCCCAGCATAAAAGGATTTGCTGATCCTTAATATGTCGGACTGCGAAGACGTTACCGAGCTATCCTCTTCCTTCAGGCTTCTGATCGCAGAGCTCTCTGTGTGTACCTTTTGGAAGAAGTAACGCAAGCACATCTCATCCTGCTCAATGGAGCAGACTCTGGACCAGAAGATGATCTTGGAGGCCTCCATGGCAAAAAGCGAGGCCTGCTGATTCTTCACCACATGGAGGTCCTCCTTGACCTCAACCCCCATCGACTGTAGCCGGAGCAGATTTTGCATTCTTTCCTGGAGTTGGGACATTTCCCTCTGTCTCTCTCTCACGCTCAGAACCCCTTTGAAGATGATGAACCGCTTGAGGTTCTCCTTGATTGCCTCCCACCAGGGACTGGAGACTCAAAGAGGGGTTTCACGGTCCTCCAACCTTTGTAATCCCATTTGAGTTCCTCAACATTCTCTGGGGTTAGCAGTGTAGCATTGAGCTTTCATATTCCCCTGCCAACCCGCTGGTCACCCTGTAAGTGACAGTCGGCCAGTAAGAGGCAGTGGTCGGAGAAGAACACCGGCTTGACGTCGGTGGATCTTGACCATGACAGCACGGGACACAAACAGAAAGTCAATCCTGGAACGGGCAGACCCGTCGATCTTGACCATGTGTATCTATGCTGCACTCCGTCTGCAGGTTTGCTGAAGACGTTGTGCAGTTTGGCATCTTTTACTGTTTCTATTAGGAATCTGGACATAGTGTCCAGTTTGCTGTCGTCTCTGCCGGATTGTCCAGCTGCATCGATGATGCAGTTGAAGTCACCGCCTAGAATGACCGGCCTGGATGTCACCAGCAGCAGTGGGAGCTGCTGGAAGACGGTCAGCCACTCGCTGCATTGAACCGGGGCGTACACGTTGATCAACCAGAGTGGAGCATTGTTGTACATTACATCAGCTACGTGGAGGCAACCACCCACCACCACTTTAACTTCGGAGATGGTGAAGTTACCTCTCCGCAGCAGAATACCCAGGCTGGAGGAATGGGAATCATTACCCCCTGACCAGATCGATGGCCCTTGGGACCACCATCGCAACCATTGCCTGTAGGTGTTGAGGTGTGGTATTCCACACTCCTGCAGAAACAGTAGGTCGGCTTTGACCTTAGCGAGGAAATCAAAGGTTGAAACACATCGTGTAGTGGATTTAATGCTACGCACGTTAATTGAGGCAATCCTTATACCCATTTTTAAAGTTAGTTGTTGCTTCCCATACAATTTGTCCTTGCTAGTCCCAGTCCTTCGGGATGTTCCTGCATACCCATAGTGTACGCAAGCTGCTTCACGATTGTTGGGCTCAGAAACACCTCCTGGTTTGTCATGCAGGGTTTGTTCCGCTGGGGTGACATCGGGGCGGTCTTGTAGGCAGCAAGGATTGGGTTGTCCTCTGCTGTTCCCCTCTGTTCCTCCTCGAAAACATCACTGATCCCAGCTTCCCAGAGCTGGAGTGCGGCAGACGTGTTGTTGCTCTCGGTGTCCCGGAGCTGAGATGCATTGGGCATGTCGCTAGGTTCGGCGCTTTGGGTTTGGGGCACACAGAACCTTGTGACTCAGGCAAGAGAGCTACCAGCTTCAATATGGTGTCTGCTGTGCACTCGCATTTCTGATGCAAGCCATGTCGGACGCCTTTTTGGTGAGGGTTAGTGTGCGTGCAGGAAGTGTCTGTCGGAAGTACGCAGGGTAGGCAGATTGTGATGTCAGTCAGCATGTAACACTGGTTTGACGTCAGGACTATCATTTTAAAGCTCAACGCTCCAGCTAACTCTGTCTCTTAAGCACACACGGCTGGGCACACTATCGACAACTGTGCTCTTTAAAGAGATCATCAACTGTGTTCAGGTTAGTTGATGATTTATTTCTACTGGACATGTGGGAGTGTTTTGTGATTTCTACAGTTCTTTAAAGTTGCTGAAGGGAGTGGTGAGCATGTGCTGAAAGACTTTGTTCTGACTTTAAGGATTCTGCACAAACCACTTGGTCATAGACATGGGTACTGTAGTATGCATTTCCTTCGGACGACAGGATGACTGGGAGACTGAGCAGGGACAACACAGAAAAGCTGCTGGAAGAGGGAAAAGAAAGAGGGGGAGACAGGCTGTCGGCAGGAGGCCACATCTGCTTAGGATCTTCAGGGAGTAATTCTCCTACTGGAACGTCCGTAAGAAACAGGGTGTCAGATGTCGGTGCTTCAGGAAAGACATCCTCCACTGAAATCTGACACCTGCTGCGGCGACAACTGCGATTTCAGAGTAGGGCGAGAGCAGCATTACAGTGACTGTGAAGGTGACCGTGTCGATGAACCTTTATGGATGGGCTCCTTCTGGATTAGGCAATATTTGCAACATCTCCTAGTTTGTTATCTGTTGCAAAAGGAAGATCACTGAAGCTTTGAATTCCAAGAGAGCTGAATACATTTCATTTTCTCTTGCCAGAGAGTAGTAGGCAGAGTGAGCACATGGCTTCCCAAGGATTGCTGGTTTTTCCATGGTGCAGGGACTGCATGCGTGCAACTTGGTCAGCACAGATGTACCATAACCGAGCTCCCTCAACATCCAGCTAGTAAGCGATCACACACAGTGCATCATGCAGGTCATTGTTCAATATCATGGCAACAGTCATGATGCTTTTATTCTTCAGTAGTCTGCTGTGCCATCTTTTTATGGAATTTCCATTTTTTGTTCAATTAACACTTGGAGTCTGTATCTTTAAAACTGAAGAGGCTGACCTTTGGGTGTTTTTTTTAAAAAAGAAGGTTGACCACTAAACAAGTTTTTCTGGAAAGCTTCCAGTAAACATAGCAGGGGATTTTGACCTAAGAGCTACCCTTTGTTGTGACAAGAGAGAATTTATGATTTAGCATGAGACTTGCTTGGATTAAGTTAGTTTCACTTTGAACTGTTAAAAGATGCTGGTTTTTGGACCAAAAGCAGGCAGTTGGAATCTGCATATGGACCTGCCAGGAGATCAGAAGAAAAAACAGATAACTGTTACTTCTCTTTGAAGAATCCCTGCTAATGAAAAGCAAAAGCTTTTGCCTCCTGCATTTTTAAGAAACCCTGAATGCTTGCAGAAACCTTGCATCTTTAAAAAGGACTTTTGCATCGAATGTGTGTGAGAACTGACACCTGTTGCTGCACACCTGATGGAAGACCGATGTGAAGCTTCTGCATTTGAATTTCTTTGAATGCCTACCCAAAACAGACTGTTCATCAATTGCGCCTGGAAAGACTCCAAGTGGCATCCAACTATTCGACTTTGGGACACCATCTCTTCGCTTCACTATAAGTTTTTTAAAATTCCTTTTATTCCTTTAAAACAATGATAAAGAAAAATCCCATTATTCCTGGTTAACCGGTTTTTGGATGCATGTGCATGTGCATGACAGCTAGGATAATAATACGGGGGTTTAATATTTTGATTCACGTATATATTTACCTCATTATTAGTTAAGACCTAGTTTTATAATAAATGGATAATTTTGTTTATTAAAGAAACCTGGTTGGTGTGCTTTATTCTGGAGACAGAGTATCTAATTGGCTGTTTCGGTGAGTGGGAAAATTTATTGATATGTTGTGACCTGTGGAGATATGGGACTAAATTAACAGTGCACTCCTCCTGCTTCAGTCACAACAATCTTCATTTCAACCACCATGACAAACCATAGGGTAGCCACTGGGCGACAAGTGCAATCCTTTTAAAGGCGTGGCTAAAGATTCCGATGCGCAATTCATGCACATGTAGACAGCATGCAAGTAATGAAAGTCATACTGCTACATGAAATGTGATAGAGCAGATCTTTGGTGTGCTGAAACAATGCTTCCACAAACTGGATCTTCTGGAGGCCTGCAGTACTCGGCAGAGTGCATGTCAAGATTGATCAAGGTGGTCTGCTGCCTGCTGTGCAACCTCACCATCATGAGGGCACAGCCCTTGCAAACAGCTATATGACTACTTGCTGAGGAGTGGGAGGAAGAGAAAGGGAGGAGGCATCTAATACAGCCCCTTTCTGGCTGGGCTGTCTGTGACTGATTCATCCAGCTACAATGACAGTAAACGCAAGCCCAATTCCCCATTTCCCAACAGTCTCTCGCATTATCTTCCCTCTGTTACTGACCATCACAGTGTTCGCTTGGCCACAATGCAAAAATAAAAGCCAACTCAAAATAAACATTCCAAACCAAATTTATAAATCAAACCACGCCCTATTACATACAAGCATCAATTAACTATTCATCCTTGCGCATTCCCTTAGTGCCTGTCTTCCAGGTGGCTTTGCCTGCCCTAATGCTCTTATGCAATGGTACCCCAGTGGCTGCAGCATGGCTGGTGGAAGACTTTAGTGGAGGAGACTGCAAATGGTCTTGTAGAATGACCTTGAAAAGCTCTGGCCCTAGAAGGCCTGGTTTCTGACTGGACCATCTCCGCATGCGTGGCTGCAATCTGGGTTGACTGGCTGACAGGCAACAGCAAGGGCACTGGTGGAGTGGCAGTGATGGCGAATGCTGTCATCCTGAGAAAGGACAGCAGGATAGTGCTTCATGGAACCATTGCCACTCCCCTGGAGTGGCGCCTCAGCAATCCTGGTAATCTGCTGGAAGACAGTATTGTGACACCCTGCAAGCCCCTTTGAACACTGGTATGCAGAGCCATGAATGGCAGCAGTTTGAGCTTGTGTGGCAGCAAATTGCACTTGCATGAGAGCAGTCTGAGCTTCCGTGACGGCAAGCTGACCTTACATTACACAAGCGTGAGCTTCTAGTGCAGCAGCCAGACTTTGTGTGGCTTCTGCTTGTGCTGCAGCGGCAGCTGAGACTTTGGCCAGCAGGAGCTGCATCATGGTTAGATTCACAAGTGTTGGAGTTGGCCACACTTCCACACTGGCTCCAACCTCTGCGCAAAGGCCTGTGCCAAGTTGGTGCTGAACTCCTCCATGCTTCATCATTGCATGCAGCTTTACTGATATGCCTGCCAATGCACCAAGTATTTTATTGTGCAGATCCATCAGCTGCCTTCTGTAGCTTGCCCCATCAAAGTTCTCATTTAAATCCACTGCAGCAGAATTCGTGAGTGACCTTCCGCCTCCAGTGAGCTGACACCTGTGCTACCCTTGCCCCCTGCCCTGGCTGCCGGCCCCTTTTACCTGGTGTCTCAACATGTGCAGACCCTACCTCGAAGCTAGCCTATAAATTACTCTAAATGGAGTAAGAGTATCTGAGTTGGTAACTGTGAGAGTGAGTGATGTTATTTCATTTTCATCACTGTCTTCCTGCTCTTCACCCTCTTGCTCTTCCACCACTGCCTGGCCAGACTGCAGTTTATCGGTATCTGAAAGAAGAAAGGCACTAGGATTGGGTTGTGGTGCAGGGATGGGGCAAAGTAAGAGGTGCATGCTTACACCATCTGCAGCTTGTAAATCAGAAGATAAAGTGGAATGAGTGGGACGTGGAATATTTTGTGTCTATCTTCACAGCAGAAAACACAAATCACATTCCAGAAATAGAGAGTAACCAAGGGGCTAATAAGAATGAGGAGATTAAGGTAATTGATATCAGCAGAGAAAAAATACTGGAAAAACTTAAGGGACTAAAAACCAACAAATCCCCAGGACCTGATGGCCTCATTCCTCGGGTTCTGAAAGAGGTAGCTGCAGAGATAGTGGATGCGCTGGTTATGATTTTCCAAAATTGCCTAGATTCTAGAATGGTCCTAGCAGATTGGAAGTTAGAAAATGTAACACTGCTATTCAAGAACGGAGGGAGAGAGAAAATAGGGAACTATAGGCCAGTTAGTCTGACATCAGTCATCGGGAAAATGCTAGAATCTATTATTAAGGAAGTTTTAGCAATGCACTTAGAAAATCATAGTATGATCAAACAAAGCCAATATGGTTTTATGAAAGGGAAATCATGTTTGACAAATTTGTTAGAGTTTTTTGAGGATGTCACTAGTAGGGTAAATAAAGGAGAACCAGTAGCTGTAGTATACAATAAAGTGCCACACAAAACAGTTAATATGTAAGATAAGGGCTCATGAAGTTGGGGGTAATATATTTGCATGGATAGAGGATTGGTTAATGGACAGGAAGCCTCACCTATTTACAATCTATATTAAAGACTTAGACGAAGAGACAGAGATACAGAGTTAGGTGCGAATGCAAGTTGTGAGGAGGATACAGAGGCTGCTAAGAGATAAAGACAGGTTAAGTGAGTGGGCAACAAGGTGACAGATGCAGTATAATGTAGGCAAGTGGGAGGTTATTCATTTTGGTAGTAAGACTAGAAAAGCAGAATATTTTTTAAAAGGCGTGAAACTTGCAAATGTTGATGTTCAGGGGGACTTGGGTGTACTTGTAAAAGGAACACAAAAAGTTAGCATGTAGGTACAACAAGCAATTAGGAAGGCAAATGGCATGTTGGCCTTTATTGCAAAAGGATTGGAATATAAGAATAAAGAGGTCTTGCTACAATTTTACAGGGCTTTAGTGAGACCACACCTGGAGTCTGTGCGCAGTTTTGGTCTCCATATTTAAGGAAGTATATACTTCCATTGGAGGTGGCACAGCGAAGGTTCACTAGATTGGTTCCTGGGATGAGAGAGTTGGCCTACGATGAGAGGCTGAGTAAATTGGGTTTATATTCCCTGGCGTTTAGAAGAATGAGAGGTGATCTGATTGAAATGTACAAGATTCTGAAGTTGCTTGACCGGGTAGACAGTAAAAGGTTGTTTCCCCTGGCTGGGGAATCTAAAGCACCGGGGCACAACCTCAAGATAAGGAAATGATCATTTAGGACTGAGATGAGGAGAAATATCTTCACTCAAAGGGTTGTGAATCTTTGGAATTCTCTACCCCAGATGGTTGTGGATGTTTCATCATTGAATATATTTAAGACTGAGATAGATAGATTTTTGGTCGCTCAGGGAATCAAGGGATATGGGGAGCAAGCAGAAAAGTGAAGTTGAAGTGGAAGATTGGCCATGATCATATTGAATGGTGGAGCAGGCTCGAGGGGTGAGTTGGACTATGCCTGCTCCTATTTCTTATGTTCGTATGGAATGTGAGGAGGATTAGGTTTGAGGATACTGTCACCTTTGATGGCTTCAGCCCATCGTTGGCCACGGCCTCAGTCATGGCCGCTCTAATGATGGTGATCACTGTCTCCTCCATCAAGGTGGGGACCTGCAGCCACGCCTGTACCCTGCTGGTTAGCTCCTGCTGCCTCCAATTATGCACCAATTTGAAGTGATTTATGACTTTAACTCTTTATAGGGACTAAACCAAATCAGGCATACATGCCTATGAGTCTCCCTTAATTAAGTTCAAACTAGACAAATTCTTATAGACACTTACTTGGGTCCAAAAAACTGAACTAGTCTTCCCTCAAAGAAAGAAAGCCAACAGAGAATATTACCATCTTTCGGATAGCCTATTTAAAATAATTATAGCTGAGTCATAAATATCCCAGATATTATAAAGGTCTGGGAAACTGTCTTTAATAAGTATCTCCCCACTTAAGGAGACACGGAAAGGGTGTTCTTGTAGTTGTATACAGAATGCTACATGAGATGATTTATTAACTTTTATATATTTATTAAAGAGTTGAACATGCAATACACTTCGAGTGGCTAAGTATACTACAATATCAAAGATTACTAAGAGATGTAACACATGATCTGATGTCTAAAATAGAATCCAAAAGTTCAACCTTGATATTGTTACGGCAAAATATCTTAGAATATCCATCAAAATTTTAAAGTAAACTTTTACCTTAAATTCCCCATGTAAACCATAGGTTGAGAAGCATTGATGAGGAATTCAATACTTCTGGTTTCTTGCTTCAAGAACTCTCATTTATACTGTTTCTAAGCTATCATCTGACCTTTTAGCATATAGGTGTTACCTTTGTGTGTTTTTCCTGCTTTTAAGATCCATATATGGTAATATCATTAGCTACCATCACCACTTAACAATTTTGCTGGAAATCCCCTACTCTTGAAGTTGTGAGCTTTTATCTGGTAAAAATGTTTATAATTGGGTATACTGGCATCTGTTTCTGTAAGTACCATTTTATTTTATTATTTTATTAGCTGTAATTGTTTTTTATGGTACCTTGTAGCATCCTTCTGAGTCAGTCTGTCTTTTTACTAACACTATCAATTAAGTAAGTTTATAGCTACCTCTTACTAACGTCACATAAGATGTGTCAGTGTGTTTATCCTTCAAATCCATGACAACAGAGAACCTGAAATGGATTTCCCAACTTAAAGGGTGTTTCTGGTTCACATTCTATTGTAACAAGGACCTTGGAAGACCTTGAAATTTTTTTTTTACTTTATCCTTTAAGGGGAATTTCAGTGAGTCTTGAAAACTGACCATTTATTCAATCTTTAATTCTAAAAGGTATAATATATTAACTAATATCTAAATTTTACCTAATTAAGCCTATTTTACCTATGTTTCATCACAAATTGTCCTGCAAGACAGAGGGTCAGTGAGTGTGGTAAAATGTGTTTGGGTGATGTGCCTGTCATGGTTGAATAGCTGGTGTAACCTGTTAAATGTGGGCATGAAGCTTGCAGCAGTGTTAAGTGTGTGAGGGTGGGGTGATGCTATGAATGTTAGGTATCAATTGTGATTCATTCACATTTTTAGGTGAGTGACGTGGGGGTGTGGTGCATTGAGCAGTGTGTGAGGACAGTGGTTCAGTTGTAAGGATATGGCATTTGAAGATGCATTTACTGACCTTGATCACTTGTATGGGGTCATTGCAAATTTTTATGGCGCTGCATCCAGGTCCTCGGGGCTCAGCTCCTGGCATTGACTGTCATGGCTATCTGCTCCTACTGCCTTTACAATGTTTGCCCGGAGGGCATCATGACTCCCCTGTGAATAGATCGCACCTGTCCTCCTCTCTTCCTCCCTATCTCCTCTACCAAGGCGTCTAATATAGTGCAAGAGAACTTTGCAGGCCACTGTTGAATCAGAATTCACTCTTCTTCCTCAGAATCTCTTTCACAAATAGTTCCTGCTTCTGCTCCAAACACAGTGCATCTCCTCTTTAAGCCTGCATGCTGGCCTTAAGTTGTGCAGGCTAGCTTTAAGTGGTGCTAGCGTCACACAAACATGGACCCCCTGCTGAGGCATGTAGCCACTCAATAGCGTGTTTAGCACCGGCTGCGTGCAGCAATCAAGCATGTTAGCAGGCGGCACAAAGTTAGTGTGCTGCCTGCATCAGAAGCAAAGGTCATGGGTTAAAGAAACTTTTTTTCTTCCTTTCAGGTGTCAAGGAACGCAAGCTCCAGCAGCTGATGGGGACTAATGCCCCTCCAGATCCTTCTTCCCCTTCACTTCCCTCTAACCCTACCCCTTCTGATCTGACCCCTTGCCGTGTATTCACTATACCCTCTGACCTCCCCCTCTCTGATGCTGAATGTTCTGTACTCAGCAAAGGTCTGAGTTTTATCCCCTTACGCCCCCACCTCAATGAATTTCACGCTCGGCATGATGTTGAGCTCTTCTTCCATCGCCTCCGCCTCCAGGCTCACTTCTTTGACCAGGAGTCCTTCCCCCGATCAGTAGACCCATTCATCCGCCTCCAGCATTCTCCCTCTACCTGGACCCCTCCCTTTGGCCTCTTACCTGCTCTTGATCTTTTCATTGAAAACTGTTGGCGCGACATAGGTCATCTCAATTTCTCTGCCCCCCTCACTCACTCTAACTTGTCCCCCTCTGAACTTGAGGCACTCCATACTCTCAGGTCTAACCCCGACATGGTCATCAAACCTGCAGACAAGGGTGGTGCTGTTGTTGTCTGGCGTATCGACCTCTACCTTGCAGAGGCTCAGCGCCAACTCTCAGATACTTCTTCCTACCTCCCCCGGACCATGACCCCACCACCGAACATTAAGCGACTGTCCACAGGACTGTCACTGACCTTATCTCCTCTAGAGATCTTCTCTCTACAGCTTCCAACCTCATAGTCCCACAACCCCGGACAGCCCGCTTCTACCTCCTTTCCAAAATCCGCAAACAGGACTGTACCGGCAGACCCACTGAACTTATTTCTTCCTATCTTGACTCTATCTTTTCTCTCCGGTCCAGTCTCTTCCCACCTGCATCCATGACTCTTCTGATGCCCTACATCATTTTGACAATTTCCAGTTTCCTGGCCCCAACCGCCTCCTCTTCACTATGGATGTCCAATCTCTCTACAACTCCATCCCCCACCAGGATGGTTTGAGAACTCTCTGCTTCTTCCTTGAACAGAGGCCCAACCAGTCCCCATCCACCACCACCCTCCTCCGCCTGGCTGAACTTGTTCTCACATTGAACAACTTCTCCTTCAACTACACTTCTTCACACCCTGTCTCCTGTAAGGACTCCATTCCATTCTCCCAGTTTCTCCGTCTCCGACGCATCTGCTCTGATGATGCTACCTTCCATGACAGCACTTCTGATATGTCTTCCTTTTTCCTCAACCGAGGATTCCCCCCACCACTGTGGTTGACAGGGCCCTCAACCGTGTCCGGCCCATTTCCCGCATCTCTACCCTCACCCCTTCCCTTCCCTCCCAGAACCGTGACAGGGTTCCCCTTGTCCTCACTTTCCACCCCATCAGCCTCCATATCCAAAGGATCATCCTCCACCATTTCCGCCACCTCCAGTGTGATGCCACTACCAAACGCATCTTCGCCTCCCTTCCCCTGTCAGCATTCCGAAGGGATCGTTCCCTCCGCGACACCCTGGTCCACTCCTCCATTACCCCCACCACCTCGTCCCCATCCCATGGCACCTTCCCCTGCAATCGCAGGAGGTGTAATACCTGCCCATTTACCTCCTCGCTCCTCACTATCCCAGGCCCCAAACACTCCTTTCAGGTGAAGCAGCGATTTACTTGTACTTCTTTCAATGTAGTATACTGTATTCGCTGCTCACAATGTGGTCTCCTCTACATTGGGGAGACCAAACGCAGACTGGGTGACCGCTTTGCAGAACACCTCCGCTCAGTCCGCAAGCAGGACCTCGAGCTTCCGATTGCTGGCCATTTCAACACTCCCCCCTGCTCTCATGCTCACATCTCTGTCCTGGGCTTACTGCATTGTTCCAGTGAACATCAACGCATCAAGGAACAGCATCTCATTTACCGATTAGGCACACTACAGCCTGCCGGACTGAACATTGAGTTCAATAATTTCAGAGCATGACGGGCTCCATTTTACTTTTATTTTCAGTTATTTTTTTCTTTTTCCTTTTTAAATTTTTTTTTTTCTGTTTATTAAATTTTATTTCATCTTAGTTTGTTCAGTTTGCCTACCCACTGTTTTTTTTCATGTTTGTACTTGCGGCTGTTCAATTTTCAGTCTGTTAACACCCTATCTGTACTAATGCTTTGTGTTTCAACGCACCATTAAACATATTGTTTGCCTTTGCTCCATGACCTTCTGGTCAGCTATTCTGTGACCTTGTCCTATTTACACCTTCTCCGTTGTTATCTCTTGCCCCACCCCCGCTTTACTTGCTTATAACCTTTTACATTTCTAATATTTGCTATTTCTGAAGAAGAGTCACTGACCTGAAACGTTAACTCTGCTTCTCTCTCCACAGATGCTGCCAGACCTGCTGAGTATTTCCAGCATTTCTTGTTTTTATTTCAGATTTCCAGCATCCGCAGTATTTTGCTTTTATGTCATGGGTTAATTGCCCATCACGATCCCCACACCCATTTTCGGGAGCTATCAAATTTTGCCCCCCATTATCTTTGCAACCAAGTGGCCTCTTCTCCAGCATCCATTGACTTGCAGTATAATCAAAAATAAATGCAACCTTTCAAAGGACATTGGTAGATCAATTGTTTACAGATTGCAACTAATTTCCATAGTCTGTTATTGAAATATTAATTATTTTGTTAAAATGTATGATTCCTGACAAATATTTCCAGGATTGTCAAGGCATTATTATCCACTGTTCTAAAAGCACATCTTGACGGGTTCGCTGGCTTGCAGCAACTGAAAACACAAAATTCAATTTTTAGTACAAGGGTTTTGGAGATGTTTTGGGATAGCATTCTATCCAGTTTGCATGGGTAAGACAAACCACTGGCCTTCATCACCAGGTTTATTTTAACCCCTTCCCTCATAGAGAACTATTTGTTTAGTTTCCTGAAATCTACTGAGTGGGATTTTTAAAAAGATAGATTCAGTTGTTACCGTGACTCAAAATGAAGGTTTTTCAAAAGATGCGAATCATAGAGCAGAATGTATCGTTTTAGAATCATTTAATAGAATGACAATTGGAGATAGAGCATTACAAATAAAATGAGAGGAATGTGAATAGAAAAACTTTAATGAATAACTACAAAGGATTTATAAAAAAAACAAATAAAATAAGAACAGTATGCAAAATCTGCCAATAAAGGGAAGGAGAAAGGAAATGAGTCAAATTGCTGCAAAAATGTTGGAAAATCCTATAGCTGACATCCTGGATTTCCCACAATAATGAGCAGTTTTTACCAGCATGAAATAAAATAACAGAACAATGACACTAAAAGTTCAACATTTATCAAATTAACTTATGCAATAGGATTTTCTGTGTTTGAAATGATTTGAGCAATGTTTTCTGTATGAGGCCTGTCTCTCTGAGAAATCTGAGCCATGATTTTATGCAAGGTCCATGAGCAATCACAGTTAGCTGAAGAGGCTCAATCTGGAAGCTGCAGCTTCCATTCTGCTCCTATGC
This sequence comes from Heterodontus francisci, assembly GCF_036365525.1. Classification (NCBI taxonomy): domain Eukaryota; kingdom Metazoa; phylum Chordata; class Chondrichthyes; order Heterodontiformes; family Heterodontidae; genus Heterodontus; species Heterodontus francisci. The sequence continues at coordinate 37,650,343 of NC_090390.1, read as the reverse complement.
CTAGAATTTCAAGAGATTTTTATGACTGGCAGACTGACCATTCAGACAACATATAAGCAAGTTCTGTATGGGTTATAATCAAATTTACGAGGAGGCTCTAGTTAAACGAATAAGAGACAGCAAAAGTCACAGTCATTTACAGCACAGAAGGAGGCTATTTGGCCTATCGAGTCCATGCCGGCTCGCCACAGAGCTATCCAGTCAGTCCCACTCCCCCACCCGATTCCCATAGCCTGTGCAGGTTTATTTCCTTCAAGTGGCCTTCCAATTTCCTTTTGAAGTTATTGTCTCCGCTTCCACCACTCTCGGGAGCAGTGAGTTCCAGGTCATTAACACCTGCTGCGTAAAAAAGTTCTTCCTCATATCCCCCTTGCATCTCTTACTCAAAACCTTCAATCTGTGACCCCTAAGTTAATCATTAGTTAATGCAACAGTTTTTGCTTGTATTACAACCAGGTAAGGAAAGGGTCTCAGGCTGCCCTTTCGCCCTTCTCTGGTTTGACTGAAACAGGGTTTATCTTTTAAACACAATGGTTTAACTTACCAACTCAGTGAGCACTTGCTCCTGTTACTCTAATTACAATTGCAAATGAACCAATCAGACAGGTTTTCTTGAATTTAAATAAGAAAGATGCAAGTTTATTAACCTTATCACTCTAAGCCGGTTAAAATTACTAAAATATGCGACATATCCACGCTCCCATGCATACGAGAGGCACACACAAACACAAATAGATACAGAGGGGGTAAAGAAAGAGTTGAGAGGTTAAAGTATAGTCTTGAATAAATAGAATTTAAATACTGAGTTTTAGTGTCCTTAGCTGAAGTTAAAGTCTTGAAGTTCTCGCTGGGCCACGTACACAATTCAGTCTTTCTCCTCTGGTCCCAGAAGGCTGAAGGGAGGCTTTATCCTTCTTCTTGGTCATTGTCTGTAAGGTTCTGTAGCTGTCACCATGGCTTCCGTGGGACTTTGCTGGAGATGGAGACAGAGAGAGAGATGCTTTCTTCTTGGAGTTCAGTTACAACCTCTTCCTTTCTCAGGCACAATTCGCAAAAAACCGTGTTATACCAGGAGGTATGTCATGTGACCACCTCTTTGTTTGAACACAAATGTTTCTGGAAAGTTATTTGAACTTCAGAGCTCTTTAGACATACGTGGTGGAGGAGGGGTGGGGGTCCCATTGGCTCTTTCAAAGTCAAAGGGTGTCGATGGCTTTTGAGCACCACTATTGGCAAACCATTCTAGATAGTGGAATCAGAGCACACCCCTATTGTTCTTGTTAGACTAGGTAATTCCTCTGTCTCCCAGCTGGCCTTTGGCTTCTCATATGCAAATGCGCGTGGCTTTCTTTAGCTGTTCAGTTCTGCTTTTTAAAAGTTATTAGTAATGTCCAGTAAAACGTCTCAAACCGTGTTCCATATGACAAAATTAATATTTCCATTTGGCATGTGCGGTTTCCGTCACATCTCCGTACCACGCTGAATGAAATGTGGTACAGGGGAGCATTTCATTACAAGTTAAAAAGAAGAGAAAATATAGGAAAACACACCTGCATTTCTCTCATTCATTCAGAAATCTTAAAATTGTTGCAGCCTGTCTTCTCTCTGCTGCATTGCTGCTTTAAACTGTCCTTTTCCCTTGAGGTGGGTCTGAGATGGTTAGGTGTTGGCCACTGGGTTTAAAGTTTCTTTAGTATCAGCTTGTAATAAGCTGGGAATGGGCATCCCAATAAATATGTGGTTTCTGGGGGAGCTTGGTGTGTGCCAATTTCCATAATTGTCGAGTGTGAGTTCTTCTTTGTGTACAAGCTTTACCCCCTCAGCTGTTGTTTCCACAACATGTGGTTCTAACCCTTTGAGTTTCGGTCCCTTGTTAATTTCTCTCCCCATGGTAGTAGTGAGTGAAAAATTGGTTTTAAGCCCCTGTGAGGTGTCTGAGATTTCCTCTTGGCCTTTGTTCTGGTTGGGATCTGCAGGGAAATTGTTTGATTTAATTAGCTCTGGGCTTGAGCTCTGATCATGGGAGTCTGCAGTTGGTGGATCTACTCTGACCTCACTTTCAGTATTCTGGTGAGTCATGCATGTGCTGCTCACTTCAGGATATTGTTGTTTCCCTTTTCTCTTGACTGTGGGGAGGATTCTTTGCTAATCTCCCCTATGTCCTCTGGGACATTCCTGCTCACAGGTATCTGTCTAAATTCCACTGCACTCCCATGCAGCACTTCAACTAGTTGAGGTCCCACTGTTTCTTGCCCTCTTTAGGACTTTCTCTGTCCCTGCAGGTTTCTGTAAATGCTCTTAACAGCCCTGGTAGTGTGCCCCATTTGTCTGCATTTACATAGGACGATATGGGGTCTAACTTTCCCAGTGTTTCAGGGTTGGCTGACTGGACATTGGGGTTTTCATTTGGGAATCCTCCCGGACTTCTTTTAACCTGTCCTCACGGTCCTCTTTGTCCCCTTCCTCCATAACTCTCTGCCAGACCTGTGCTCGTCTGTTTTCTTTTGTTCTTGACAGGGGTCCCTCATAGTTCACCAACCCTTTGCTGGAGGGTTCCCCAAAAGACAGTACAGGAATTAGAGGTGCAGATTTCACTGCAGGTTGGGGCTTCCCCTCAACCTGGCACATGTGGCAACTCCTACAGTACTCCACTACATCTTTGTGGAGTTTTGGCCAGTCAAACTGCTATCTTATGCGGGCTTTGGTTTCTCATACACCAACACATACAGCCATTGTAATCTCATGGGCCACTCTTAATATTTTACTACGGTACCTCTGCAGCATCACTAACCCCTAATTCATGTCCCGGCTTTTGGGGAACCCTCCAGCAAAGGGCTGGTGAACTATGAAGGACCCTTGCCGAGAACAAAAGAAATCAGACAAGCACAGGTCTGGCAGAGAGTCAGGGAGGAAGGAGACGAAAAGGACTGTGAGGACAGGTTAAAAGAGGTCCAGGAGGATTCCCAAATGAAAACCCCTACTGTCTGGTCAGCCAACCCTGAAACGTTGGGAAAGTTAGACTTCACATCCTCCTACATAAATGCAGACAAATGGAGCAAAAAAGGGGCAATCACGCTGCTGGGAGTGTACTATAGACCCCCAAATAGTCAGAGGGAGATAGAAGAGCAAATATGTAGGCAAATCTCTACTAAGTGCAAGAACAATAGGGCAGTAATAGTAGGGGATTTTAATTAGCCCAGTATTAACTGGGATAGTTTTAGTGTGAAAGGAATTGAGGGAGCAGAATTCTTGAGGTGCATTCAGGAGAACTTTATTGCCCAATATGTAGCAGGTCCAACAAGAGAGGGCGCAGTTTTAGATTGAGTTTTAGGAAATGAAGATGGACAGGTGGAAGGGGTGGCAGTGGGACAGCATTTTGGTGGTAATGATCATGATTCAGTCAGTTTTAACGTAATTATGGAAAAGGACAGAGATACAACAGGAGTTAAAGTTTTCAATTGGGGCAAAGCCAATTTTACTAAATTGAGGAGTGATTTAGCGAAAGTGGACTGGAAACAGCTACTTGAAGGTAAATCAGTGTCAGAACAGTGGAAGGCATTTAAAGGGGAGATTCAAGGAGTTCAGAGTAAACATGTTTCCACAAAGAAAAAGGGTGAGGCGGCCAAATCTAGAGCCCCATGGATGTCAAGGAGCCTACAGGATAAGATAAGGCAGAAAAGGAAAGCTTATGTCCGACACTGAGAACTCAATACTACAGAAAGCCGAGAAGAGTATCGAAAGTGGAGGGGTGAAATCAAAAAGGAAATTAGGAAAGCAACAAGAGGGCATGAATAAATATTCGCAAGCAAAATCAAGGTGAACCCAAAAATGTTTTATCAATACATTAAGAGTAAGAGGATAACTAAGGAGAGAGTAGGAGCGCAAGATATTGGTACGGTTCTTAATGAATACTTTGCATCTGTCTTCACAAAAGAGGGGACGATGTAGATATTGTAGTTGAGGTAAAAGTGTGTGAAATATTGGATGTGATAAGCATAGGGAGAGAGTGAGTATTAATGGGACTGGCATCCTTGAAAGTTGATAAATCACCAGGGACAGATGAAATGTATCTGAGGCTGTTAAAAGAAGCAAGAGAGGAAATAGCAGAGGGTCTGACCATCATTTTCCAGTCCTCACTGGATACAGGTGTGGTGCCAGAGGAGTGGAGAATTGCTAACATTGTACCTCTGTTTAAAAAGGGAGCAAAAGATAGACAAAATAATTACAGGCCAGTCAGCTTAATCTCAGTAGTGGGCAAAGTATTGGAATCTATTCTGAGAGACAGGATAAACTGTAGAAAGCACGGGTTAATCAAGAATAGTCAGCATGGATTTGTTAAGGGAAGATCTTGTTTGACCAACTTGATCAAGTTTTTGGAGACGTAACAAGGAAGATAGCTGAGGGTAGTGCAGTTGATGTGGTCTACATGGATTTTAGCAAGGCTTTTGACAAGGTCCCACATGGCAGACTGATTTTTAAAAAATCCCATGGGATCCAGGGAAATGCAGCAAGGTGGATACAAAATTGGCTCAGTGGCAGGAAACAATGGGTAATTGTTGATGCTGTTTTAGCAAGTGGAGGGCTGTTTCCAGTGGCGTTCTGCAGGGCTCAAGTACTGGGTCCCCTGCTTTTTGTGTATATTAACAATTTGGACATAAACGTAGGGCGCATGATCAAGAAGTTTGCGGACAACACAAAGATTGGCCGTGTGGTAGATAGCGAGAAGGATAGCTATAGCCTGGAGGAAGATATTAATGGTCTGGTCAGATGGGCAGAAAAGTGGCAAATGGAATTCAACTTGGAGAAGTGTGAGGTGATGTATTTGTGGAGGTCAAACAAGGCAAAGGAATACATGCTTAATGGGAAAATACTGAGAAGTGTAGAGGAAGTAAGGGACCTGGGAGTGAATGTCCACAGATCCCTGAAGGTAGCAGGACAGGTCGATAAGGTGGTTAAGAAGGCATATGGAATCCTTTCCTTTATTAGCCGAGGTATAGAATACAAGAGCAGGGAGGTTATGCTAGAACTGTATAACTCATTGGTTAGGCCACAACTCGAGTACTGTGTGCAGTTCTGGTCACCTCATTACAGAAAGGATGTAATTGCACTAGAGAGGGTACAGAGGAGATTTACGAGGATGTTGCCAGGACTGGAAAAATGCAGCTATGAGAAAAGATTGGATAGGCTGGGGTTGTTCTCCTTGGAACAGAGAAGGCTGAAGGGAGATCTGATTGAAATGTACAAAATTTTGAGGGGCCTGGATAGAGTGGAGGTGAAGGGTCTATTCGCCTTAGCAGAGAAGTCAGTAACGAGGGGGCATAGATTTAAAGTGATTGGTAGAAATATTAGAGGGGAGCTGAAGGAAAGCTTTTTCACCCAGAGGGTGGTGATGGTCTGGAACTCACTGCCTGAAAGGGTAGTTGAGGCAAAGACCCTCAACATTCAAAAAGAGTCTAGATATGCACCTCAAGTGCCATAAGCTGCAGTGCTATGCACCAAATGCTGGAAGGTGGGATTAGAATAGGTGGATCGTTTTTCGGTTGGCACAGACACGATGGGCCAAGTGGCCTCTTTCTGTGCCTTAAACTTTCGATGATTCTGTGGTGAACCACTGTTCACTCTTTGTCCTCCAGTCTGTGAGGAAATCTCCACTTCCTCATCAGTACCTCATTCTTTACATAGTAGCAATCAGGGACTCCCTCTGCCTCAATTTCAGTTTGGGCAGCCTGTGCTAACTTCCTCAATACTGGGTCAGCTCACTGAACCTCAACTAGGGAAGATTGGCTTAACCCATTCCCTGGGTGCTCTAACTCCCCAAACAAAGTTTCAGACAACCAGACAGTGTGGTCATCTATCTGCAGTGTTAATTCAGTCTCCTCTGGGGGAGCTGGTTTAGCCATGACCCGAGTCACTACACCTTCAGGGGAACTGCAGGGGACTGTCCCCTGCCACTGCCCTGTCTCTCTGACCTCCTCCAGTCTCTCTACCATTACTGAGGAAGCTCCCACCTTCGCCCCTGCCAGATCATTGCCTGGGAGCAGGTCAACCCCATCCACAGGCCAACGAGGGACAATCCCTATGGTCACCGGTCCCAAAACTAGGTCACACTCCAAGTGCACCCGATGTAAAGGTACGGGTGTACACTGCCCTCCAACACCAGTCACTACCATTCTGGTATTTACTGCACTCTCTGAGGGAAAGGTCATGCCTTTTCCCAGCAAAAGGGATCTAGTGGCCCCTGTATCCCTGAGTAAGACAATGAGCTTGCTTGCCCCATTCGAGGGGTATGGGGTTACTTTCCTTTTGGATACAAAATCCTGATAACCTTCAGGGATCTCATTAAATTTTCCTGCACTCACAGCAGTATGTTTCCTGGGTCTTAATGCTGCTGCAGTTAAAGCCACAGCCTCTTCGGCTGTGCTTTCCATCATGGTCCCTTCTCCTGCACTGGACGGGTGTGCCTGATTAATCCTACAGGCTTTCCCCGTAGTCTCCAGCAGTCAGCTCTGAGGTGACCTGCCTTATTACAATGGAAGCACACAGGTCACCAGATCTCACTCTGGCTTACAGCACTATCCTTTTTTTGCTTGAGTAGGGCCCCATGTGTCCCACTTTTCTTTCTCTCTCAGGACTGTTTGGGCTCCTATCACCCTCCCACCCTTTGTCCTTTTCAGGTTTATGGGGGTGACTAGGAAAGGTTTTTCCCTGGGAAACCGACTTGTAAATGAGAACAAACTCATCAGCCAGAACTACGGCTTGCCTCACTCTTTGCACTTTTTATTCCTCCACATGGGTCTTTATCGAGAGTGGAAGAGTTTTTAAATTCCTTGAAGAATCACCTCTCTGAGGTTTTCATATGTGGGCTGTACTTTAAGAGCCCCCAACTACTGGTCAAAAGCCAGCTACTTACTTCTCTCAAACTGCAAGTACGTTTGATCAGCTTGTTCCCAGAGGGTTCGGAATTTTTGGCTGTAGGCTTCCGGTACGAGCTCATATGCCCTGAGGATAGCATTTTTGGTCAGTTCATAAATTAATGAACTTTCGTCTAGGAACAGGGGATAAACCTCATGGGCTTTTCCTGTTAACTTGCTCTGCAGCAGGATGGTACAGCTCTCAGCCAGCCATTTTAACTGCCTTGCAAGCTTCTCAAAAGTTACAAAAAATGCTTCTATGTCTCCCTCATTGAACTTTGGGATCAATTGGGAGAATTTTAAAAGCTCAGCACACGGCCCTGAGTTAATTCGAGTCTGCATATCGGCCACGCTTTCACTGGGGTTACTCTGTCAAGCTGGCATAGCTCAATTCAAGCTGGCATAGCTCCCGTTCCTCCTGCTCCTTCTGCAAAATTCTTTCTCTCTCTCATTCCTGTCTCTCTCTTCTCTCTCTCCTTCTCTCTCTTTTTCCTTCTCTTCTCTCTGGAATTCCAATTTGAGTTTCCTCTGTTCAAACTGTATTTTTGCTGTCGTTAGCCAGTCTGAGTCTCACTCCAACCCTGTCCCTAACTCTTCAGGTTCAAGGGGAAAAATGGTTGGCCACAAATCTTAGGAGTTCATGGAAAGTGATCCCAAACTGCCCATATTCCTCAACTCTTCCATAGATAGTGCCTTTAACTTATCCCAAGTTACTCTACCCTGGCTTGGGGAGGTGCTGGCTTCAGATGTGAACATGTTAATATTCTAGCAACACAAACCACCAGAAAACCTGTATTGAAGCCTTTTCTCTTTTTGAATAGGATCAATTTGATTTCCCACTTCCAATTTCTTGTTTTTCTGTGGGTCCAATGTCGGACTAAAGCCCCCAAGTTTCTGTTACGACCAGGTGAGGAAAGGGTCTCAGGCTCACCTTTCGCCCCTTCTCTGATTTGACTGCAACAGGGTTTATCTTTTAAACACAGTGGTTTAACTTACCAGCTCAGTGAACAGTTGCTCCTGTTACTCTAATTACAATTGTAAATGAACCAATCAGGTTTTCTTGAGTTTAAACAAGAAAGATGTAAGTTTATTAACCTTATCACTCTGAACCAGTTAAAATTACTAAAATACGCAAGCATTCACGCTCACATGCATATGAGAGAGACACACACACACACACAAATAGATAGAGGGGAAAAAAAAGAGTTGGGAGGTTAAAGTATAGTCTGAATAAATGGAATTCAAATACTGAGTTTTAGTGTCCTTAGTTGAAGTTAAAGTCTTGAAGTTCTCGCTGGGCCACGTGAACAATTCAGGCTTGCTCGTCTGGTCCCGGAAAGCTGAAGGGAGACTTTATCCTTCTTCTTGGTCATTGTCTGTAATGTTCTGTAGTCTTGAGGCTTAGTAGCTGCCACCGTGGCTTCCCTGGGACTTTGCTGGAGAGGGAGTTAGAGAGAGAGAGATGCTTTCTTCTTGGAGTTCAGTCACAATCTCTTCCTTTCTCAGGCACAATTCACAAAAAACTGTGTTACACCAGCAGGTGCGTCATGTGACCACCTCTTTGTTTGAACACAGAAGTTTCTGGAAGGTTGTTTGAACTTCAGAGTTCTTCAGACATTCTTGGTGGCAGGGGGTGTGGGGGTGGGGGGGGGGGTGGGGAGGATATTGTCTCTTTCAAAGTCAAAGGGTGTCGTGGCTTTTGAGCACCACTATTGACAAACCATTCTAGGTAGTGGAACCAGAACGCACCTCTATTGTTCTTGCTAGACTAAGTAATTACCTCTGTCTTCCAGCCAGCCTTTGGCTACTCATATGCAAATGTGCGTGGCTCTCTAGCTGTTCAGTTCTGCTTTTTAAAATTATTTGTAATGTCCAATAAGAAGTCTCAAGCCATGTTCCATATGACAAAATTAATATTTCCATTTGGCATGTGTGGTTTCCGTCACACAATTTATCTAAGTCTGTCATAATCTTGTACACTTGTATTAAATCTCCCGAATCTCCTTTGATCTATGGAGAACAAACCCAGCTTTTCCAACCTAACCTTGTAACTAAAACCCCCCTGGAACCATTCTGGTAAATCTCCTCTGCACCCTCTCAAGGACCCTCACATCCTTCCTAAATTGTGGTGACCAGAACTGGACACAATACTCCAGTTGGGGCCTAACCAAAGCTTTGTAAAGGTTCAGCATAACTTCCTTGCTTTTGTACTCAATGCCTCCATTAATGAAGCCCAAGATCCTATCTTTGCTTTGCTAACCACTCTCTCAATATGTCCTGCCACCTTCAAAGAGTGATGCACATGCACCCCCAGGTCCCTCTGTTCCTGCACACTTTAGAACTGTGCAATTAAGTATATATTGCCTCTCCCTAATCCTTCTGCCAAACTGCATCACCTCACACTTGTCAGTATTAAATTCCATCTGCCACCTGTCTGCCCATTCTGCTAACCGATCTATATCCTGTTGCAGGTGGTTCATATCATCCTCACTGTTTGCCACATTTCCAAGTTAAGTGTCATTGGCGAATTTTGAGATTCTACTCCATATTCCAAAGTATAGCAAAAAAAAAACGTAGTGGTCCCAGCTCTGACCCTTGGGGAACACCACTGTTTACCATCCTCCACTCTGAAAACAACCATATACTACAACTCACTGTTTTCTGCCCTTAAGCCAATTTTTTTTATCCAATTGGTCACTGATCCTCCTATTCTATGAACCTCGATTTTGTTAACTAGCCTTATATATAGTACCATATCAAATGCTTTCTTAAAATCCATATAAGCAACATCCATCGCATTCTCTTCATCAACCTTCTCTGTCACTTCATCAAAAAATTCAATTAGATTAGTCAAGTATGATCTGCCTTTTACAAATCCATGCTGGCACTCCTTAATTAACTCAAACCTCTCCAAGTGTCTGTTAATTTTTTTCTCTGATGATTGTTTCTAAAACCTTATCCACCACTGATGTTAAACTGACTGGCCTGTAGGTGCTAGGACTGTCCTTACACCCTTTCTTGAATAAGGCTGTCACACTTGTCACTCTCCAATCCTCTGACACCTTCTCATATCCAGGGAAGGTTGGAAGATTATGGCAAGCCCTTCCACTATCTCCATCCCCACTTCCTTTAACAACCTGGGATGCAAGCCATCTGGACCAGGTGACTTATCTACCCTAAGCATAGCCAACCTTTTTAGTACCTTCCCCTCTCAATTTTGACTCTCTCCGCTTCTACCGATATTTTGTCAGATTCCACTTCCTTAGTGAATACTGATACAAAGTATTTATTAAGTATAGTTCTGATGAAAGGTCACTAACCTGAAACGTTAACTTTGCCTCTTTCTCTACAGTGCTGCCAGACTTGTTGAGTATTTTCCAGCACTTTTAGTTTTTATTTCAGATTTCCAGCATCGGAAGTATTTTGCTTTTATTTACTTATTAAGTATACTAGCCTTGCTCTGTGCTTCAAAGCATATATTACCCCCTTTGTCCCGAATAGGCCCCACTTCACCTCTTACTACCCTTCTTTAAGCCGGGGATAATAATCTTTAATGAATATGATCAATGGATTACCCATTGTTTGTCAAGTTAAGTTATAAATATTTCAAGTTTTACTTCCTCATTATGCATCAATATGAAAGCAATATCCTAAGATCTGACATATTAAATATTATCCATTAAAAACACATTGGAGGAGCGGCTGATAACATTTTATGCGCTACACAACAGCCAACCTTTCATAAATTTTACAGATGGGCTTGTAGATATCAGTTGAAAATGTCTGGATTCCAATGAAGCAATAGCTCTTTTGAACTTAATTCAGGACAGACCTGAAGAACTTTGTCAAGTCCGAGACGACATTTGTTGGTTTCACTTCTATAAGTGTTTTATAGGTTCAACGTTGTGCATTATACTCGTTAACAGGCCGAAGATGGAATTTAATTTGTTTAATGCACCCAGAGTCTACGAGGTGAACAGATCCCATTTTACGTATTTTTCTGAATTCAGGTCCTCCGACCAAATTCTCGCAGTCATTGTTGAGACGGTCGCACTTCTGTTGGTTCTTCTGATCTCCTTGTTGACCAATGCTTGCGTGATTGCGCTCATTATAAAGGGCAAGAAACTCGTCAATTATCAATGTTTTGTGCTGAATCTCTTCTTGGCAGACATTGTGTTTGTGGGGTATATTCCAGTCATCATCACCATTCGCTGGACTGAATCGTGGATTCTTGGACCCTATGTGTGCCACACTCTTCTCTATGTCATGGCCACGAGTGGCTGTGTGACCATCATCACTTTAGCCGCCATCAGCATCGAGAGGTCGATCTCCATTCTCAATCTGCGTTTAAAAGCTCCGCTGCATTTCAAGTCGGTGACTGCCGTTTTGCTGACCATTTGGTTGTTTTCAGCCCTCACATCTCTGCCTCTGTGCATATATTTTCAGGTGATGCCCGTTAATTTTAAAGACCAGGTAAGACCGATCTAATGAATCTGTCTGTCAAACACGAAGCAAAATTTAACAGTGGAGCATTTGGATATATGCCATTTTTTCCCAGTCTGCTTTTAGAAAACTTCTACATTGACACAGAAACATTTACTATTCTTGGTACCTGGTGGGGAGGGGGGCGTCAAGTGGACCAATCCTGACCAGTCCATTGTCTGGTCATTAGAAACCGTTTCATTTCCTTAAGTAAACTCCAAATTTTGTTTAAGCCTCTGCACATTGCTTTAGGGTGATTTTCTACATTAAACGCAAATAGTTGAAATCCCAAACAATGGAAAGGATTTGTTTTATTATTCTTATTTGTCGGTATCAGAAACTGATGACATTTAGAACAGACATGTTCCATTTAACTTTGCACCAGGACAATTGAGTTACTGTGTCTCTAAAAGGCGAATTCACATTTTTTTTGCATTGGATTCCAAAATTGTTACTAATTGAGGATTGAATAATGCGATTCTGTCCATTTTTCCATGAAAATGAAAGATCAGTTGACTATAGAGGAGAGCGAGAAAAATCCAAATGCTGAAAACCCGTAATAAACACAGAGAAATGCTAGAAATACACTGGAGGCCTATCCACATCAAAAAAGAGACAGGTCAAGCTCGCACAATGTATCCAAAACGTTATTAGCTCGTTTTCTCTTCAGATGCTAAGAGAATTGATTTGTTTTTCCAGAATTCTGTTTTAAATTATAGGCGTCAGCTTGTAGAAGAGAAAGACGAACATGACTGAGGCACATTGCACACCTCGGGCTGAATTTTATCTGGCCTACAAGAGCGGGATTGGAAGTGTGGGGGGAGCTGAAAAAGTAGGAGGGATTGTCAGCAGCGGGAAAGCTCCAAGGCCAGTTGCTGCTATAACACAGTGGGACTGCATTTTGAATTGCTCAGCAAGTACTTAATATGCATTTGAATGGACCTCACTCCGATTTTATGAAGGGTTTTGAATTACATCATTGACGCACAGGGATCACGTGCCTTCTGATCCCCCCCCCCACACGGTTGAAGATGATGGTACCAAGGCAAGGCCTTAGTGCTACACCGAGAAAGCAGCCATGTGGAGCGGTGGATGAAGGGGAACGGGGATAGCAGTAGCCATTTCCCTCATGGCAAGAATGAATGCAGAGGGGCTGCAGCCCTCACGGCAAGGCTGGGCTTTGTCTCAGGTGGTGGGGTCTCAGCCTGTGTTCCGAGGGGAGTGACAAGAGGAAGCTTCCAAAGGTAAGGTCCTTCTCTCCAGGGGCAACGCATGGGAGGGGGAGCGACCAGCTGACATGGGTCTTGTATAACTAGTCATTGTAGATCCCCGTGCTGTGCAGCAGAGTCTCAGAGGGAGACAGGGCCAGTGGGTGGCTGGGCAAGCCGGTGAAGATCAACTAGGGGACTGATAGCACCTGGCCACATCAAGAAGGGCCTACCCATGGCAGAGAGTGTACCAGACTCGCCTCAGTTACCTCCAAATGCCCAAGCAGCAGTGTCAGTGAAGACTGTCGCTCTCCAGGGAGGCCGTCGCCAACTTATGTGCCATGCTGCAGGATGAGCTGCAGCCGATGGGCTTCGGTAGACAACCAATGCCCATGGCCCTGAAGCTCACTGTGGCACAGAACGTCTATGTCTCTGGATCTTTCCAGGGGTCCAGTGGGGACCTGTGTGGGGTGTCCCAGGCAGCAGCCCATCACTGCATCAAGGAGGTGACCAATGCCCTGTTAAAAAGGACTGGCGACTATGTGTGGTACCAGGCCAACCCTGGCAGTCAGGGAGAGAGGGACATTGGGTTCGGAGCCATCACTGGATTTCCCCAGGTGCAAGGTGTCATCGATTGCACACACGTGCCATCATGAAGCCTCCCACAGAGCAGCCAGCAGCTTTCATCAACAGAAAGGGCTTCCATTCCATCAACGTACAACTGGTCTGCGACCAACGAAAATGTTTCCTGCAGGTATGTGTCCGCTTCCTGGGAAACAGCCAAGACACCTACATACTTCGACAGTCCCAGGTGCCTCAGCTTTTCCAGCCCCTCCCCGCTCACCTTCAGGGATGGATTCGTGTGGACAATGGCTACCTATTGAAGACATGGCTACTCACACCTGTGAGGAACCTTCACGCTGCAGCAGAGGAGAGGTACAACATCTGCCGTGGGTCCACCTGAGTGACCATCGAGCAGGCCATTGGGCTGCTGAAGATGAGATTCCGGTGCCTGGATCGATCTGGTGGAGCCCTGCAGTATGCCTCAGCGAAGGTTTTGCATATCATGGTGGTCTGCTGTGCTCTGTACAATCTGCACTGCAGAGATGGATGGCTTTGCATTAAAAGGACATGATTGATTGCAGCTCCTCATCCGGCGAGGAGGATGTGGAGGAGGATACCAAGCGGGCAGCATGGGATGATGAAGTCCTTGTACCAGAGGTGAGGGCCATTGAGAAATGAGCAAGGGAGGCTCGGGACAATCTCATACACAGCCCTGTTCCTGCCACCATGCTGCCCATTCCAGGTGAACTCAATAAATACTCACCTTACTGCATTCCATGTGTTGCCTGTTTCCTATCGCTCTCCCATGCCTTGCGCCCAGACTCACCAGGCGCATACACAAAGCTGAGAAGGTGTTCATACGCGGCCTGCCCCTGCACTGGCAGCTCATTGAGGGAGCAAGTGTGAAGGTGGCATCTGACAGGGCAGCAGGGAAAGCATGAGAGATTCTCAGCAATGAAAATTATTTCCATTTATTGAAACGTTTACAGTACCCAATAACAAGACCAAGTTGCACACACCCGTGAAACCCCAAGTGTGTCTAGTTGCTCTTCCTCACTTCTTCACTTGCTTCCATGAGCTTCTACAAAGTGTTCCCCTGCACTGGCAGCTGAGGTGAAGGCAGGCTGCTGGACGCACTGCCCTGTGGCCTGGATTGACTTTGGCGGCGTCCTCTGGCAGCCAGTGTATGCAGGTCTATGCGCATCTCTGGGATCTGACTCTCCAGGAGGGTTGCCAACTTCTCGATGGCGGAAGCCATGGCTTGCATGCCCGAGACACAGCAGCATTCATGGCAATGGATGGATTCCTCCATTGCCCGCGGATGCCTGTGCATTGCCTCTGGTAGCTCCGTCAGATGTTCCCTTTTCTCTCTGCAACTCCAGCATGTTCAGTGCTGTCGACACCAGAGGCTCGTCATCAGTCGGGGGCTCAGCATGGGCCAGGCCTCCCACAGTCCTCCAACTGTCAGTGGCCTCACCAGTCATAGCCTGTCATTAGCACAGCTGCACAGTATCTCCAGGTAGGAGGATCAGCTGCACAAGGTCTCCAGCAGGGGGGTCAGCAGCACAAAGGCAAACCAGCATCAAACTCACCAAGTGAAGCAGCAGTTCAAGCAGGGCTGATGGCGCTTTAAATATGGCCCCAGCACCTGCCTTCATCTCAGCTGACAGAGCCATGGGTGTCTCCTCGTTTGCCCCAATCCTGCAATGGGATAGGCCCCGCGCCTCCTGCATTCAAATGGGCCAGCCGTCACGTGATTGCTGCACATGATAAAATTCAGCCCCTCCAGTCACCTGGGCCACTTGTAGAAACTGCTATTCCAGCTGTTCCATGTAAAGAGGGGAGCAGGGAAAGTGAAGGGGCCGTAGTCTTTTTCACCTAATTGAAGTGATCTATTTTGTAACAACTCAATCTGTGAATTGTTTGGCATATTTGATTTAAATGACTCAGTAATTCAAAAGCATTCATTTCCATGATGGTAGTTTTGACTTGTGTCTGTTTTAAAAGGTCTTTCAATCATACATGGTTTTACTACATTGATCAAAGATCATGCCATTCCTCCTTAAAAGTTCACAATATCCCACATTTTGTTATACATTAAATACAGATTAGTTTGAAATTTTTATGTTGAAAGTGCTAAAATATTTATATGTAAATATATGCACAGACAGAAATTAGAGCCCAATTATTATATTGCACCATGTTGACAATTTAATTAATGGAAAATGTGTAAAGTCTTGTCTCTTGCCTCTGCAGCTTGTTGGGAATTTGTTCTGCTCTGGGTTGGGCACATGATGGTACTGATCTACACATGAAGCAACTTTGTCTTGGGGATAGAAGAAATGGGTAGTTTGGACAGAAAGGCTGGTCAAGCAGAGGTGCCTGAGGCTGGGAGCTTGTGGTGTGGCTCTGTTCCTAACTAAGCGTCACACCTCTTGAAACAGTTTGCAGCAGTCACCATTAACTTTAAAAAAAAAGAAAAAAAGCAACCCCAAGCAAAGCAAGGGAAGTTGTGCCAACCAATCTGAATTAATCGCTGACTCCAGCACAGGGATAGGCACCAACATGTTGCACCATGGACATTTGATAAAATTATTGGCTCAGTCACAGACATGGGGGTGATTAATTTGTATAATAAAGTATATATCCAATCTAATGCCATCGAAACACAATCCAATTTAAAGCATATTTCTCCCTATAAATACAGTAGTTAAACATACAAATATCAATGGACAGCAGCACATCTGTATTAGCTAGCTAGCAAGCAAAATAGTAAGCAATAACAATGCAAATTGCTTTTGCAATTACTTTTGCTGCTGAGTTATTTTAAAACACAAGGTTAAAGGCTTGAAGCAGGGGTGCCCAACATTTTCATGTGGGGTGGGGGGGGGCACATTACAATTTTTGTCTTACACAGGAGGCCAGTGAGACAAATTCAGAAAGATAAAGGCATTAAAAATGTATCTTAATCAAAGGTACATTTTTGTGAAGAATCTTTAAATGAGAAGACTAATTTATTGACTTACTTTCTGGTCACCATGTGGAACACTGATTTAGTGAGACACCTGGCATTTTTTTTGCTTGCACAAGTAGTCAATGCTTACCTGAACATTTGCTGTAGTAATGTTCCAGATAGACGTCCATTGTCAGGGGTGATCTTGATCGGTCTCTCTCCCACGTCTCTCTGTCTGTCTGTCTCTCTCTGTCACTCTCTTCCCCTGCCTTTCTGTGTCGTCCCCCACTCTCTGTGTCATCCTCCTCGCTCTCTGTCCCCTTTCTCTCCCTCTCTCTGCCCCCCCTCCGCTCTCTCTCTCCTCCCCCTCTCTCTCTCCCCTCCCTCCCCTCCCCCTCTGTCCCTCTCTCCCCTCTCCCTCTCTGTCTTTCTGTCTATCTCTCATAGTTGCAGAGAACAGAAACTCTCAGCTTTGTGATTGGTCCTTGTTTTAAAAAAATCACGCTGTCAGTTTCAGTTTCATAACTGACAGGTGCTCAGAGCGGGAACAGCGGCTTCCAATTTGGACAAGTTTGTGGTTTTCTGGCAGGATTTAAAAAAATCAGAACCCGCCGGAAAACCCCGAACTTATCCGAATTGGAAGCTACTGTTCCCACTTCCAACACCTGTCAGCTGTGAAATTGAAACTGATAGCTGTGATTTTTTAAAAACGGACTGGTTGAAAGTAGAAGTCAATGGGAAATTTCTCATGCCTGAAATTACCAGTCACGGACCTCAACATTTTTACCACGGACACTGGTGTCTGTATATGGACACGTTGCCAACCCCAGCTTCAGCATTGTTAGGTTTTAATTTGGATTCCAAACTTTTTTTCTGAGGCTCTTGACCAACCCTTTTCAGGACCAAGATTTATGCTGATGCTCATTATGGGAAGGAGTCCATCAAGAATTAATTGGGGAACAATCCTTTCCAAAATTGACACTGGGCTACTGGTTGTCCCCCATTTATGTTGGCTAAAGTGTTGCAGTAACACATTTGTTTTGTAAGATATGTTATTTTATGGGAAAGTTATACAACAACTAGCATTCAACACAAGGTGCTTCACAGAAGTGTAAAACAAAACTCAGATGTTAAAATTGTGTTGATTCAGAAACTGCAATATAACATTGTTTGTGTTACAAATTTGAGGTTGATTTCAATTTTGGCAGTATAGTTGCAACCAGTGTTTAGCCATATTTTCAAACTTTAAAATTGAAGTATAAGAAGCTGCTAGTGGATAGCTTGGCTGTTGTCATGAAACCCTATATGCCAAATGGGAAATATTAATTTAATCGGTTGGAACCTTACATTCGATTTTTAATGGAAAAATCCTATACGTTAACTTTTAAAAAACTGGCAGCTAAGATGGCCACTGCAATTTACATTTGAAACACCAGAAGATTAAACAGGAGACAAAAAGTCTCACCAAGCCCAACCAGAACAATGGCTTGCTCTCAGTGATTGAATTACCAAGAATGGCTTTAGCAACATGGTTGTCAAGGCCATCTACACCCATTGACTTTGAAAGAGCCAACCTCCTCCAAGTGTGACTGGACGTCTTGAGGCATGTAGCACCTTGGATCTCAGAGAAGGTTCCAGAGAAACCTAATTAAAAACAAAGTGGTATGATAGAGCCATGTGACTGCCTGTGTAGCTCTGAAGAAACTGTAAGCTTTGTCACACAGACAGCAGACAGGAGTAACTGAAAATCCATCAACAAAGCCGGCTCTCTCTCCCTCTTTCTTTCCCCAGAAAATATCAAGAGAAGATCCGGCTACGACTGGGAACCCCTCCAAGCCTACAGACTGCTACAGCCAGCAACCAGGGGAAGAGAATCAACCCCCTCTTCTGCCTTCAGGAGCCCTGAGCAAAGCAAGCCCACCACCATCTACGTGGCCCAGCGAGGACTTCAGGAATGCATTTATTCTGGACTTTAATCCAACCACCAAATCTATTTCCCTCTAATCTATTTGTGTGTATGTGACTCTCGTGTGAATGTGTGCGTGAATCTGTAGATTAATTTTAGTATTTTTAACTGGGTTAGAGAGTTAAGTGTAATAAACTTATCTCTTTCTTGTTTAAACTCAAGAAAACCTGTCTGATTGGTTCTTTTGCAATCACATTAGAGGAACAGGAGCAAACATTCACTGAGGTGGTAAGTTCAATCACTGTGTTAAAAAAGGATAAACCCTGTTGCAGTCAAACCAGAGAAGGGGTGAAAGGGGAGTCTGAGATCCCCTCCTCACCTGGCCATAACACTCTCTTTATGGATTGAATTTTACCAATCCCTTAACGCTGTGGGTCACAGCATGGGGGCTGGTAAAATTCTACGGGGAGAGGCCTGCCTCGACCCGCAACATCGAGAAGGGCCCGCCGCATGTTAACGGTGGCAGGGGGACCTCGGTGCGACCCCCCACCCCCGCTGCTTGGTGGCGGCATCCCAATTAGAATATGTAAAACCCTACTCACTTCTGCAGATTATGCAGCCCGCTGCCTCTCGCTCCACACTTCCGCATTTTACGTAGAACGGGCGGCCGTCTCGTGCCGGGACGGGACAGCAGAAGCAGGAGTACTGGACAATGAAGGTAAGTGCAGATTTAAAGGGGTCTCCGCTCTGCATTCTGGATGGGAGGAGGGAGGGGCGATTACAGGGGTCTCAGCTCTGCATTCTGGAAGGGAGGGGTGGGGGTGTTTACAGGGGTCTCAGCTCTGCATTCTTAAAGGGAGGAGGGAGGGGGTCTGGGATAACTGGAGGGAAGACTCAGCAGGCATGAAGGGAGGTACTGTGTACCGTCCCTCGATAAACAGTGTACACTCTGCATTTGTTTGTGTGTGAGAGAACAATGACGCTCTAGACACCCTGTGTGTGGGGATGGTGCCAGAAAGGATGGGAGCGTTAAGGTTATATGGATGGTGGGGGCAATCGATGCAGCTGGTAGGATCTTTATGTAGTCATGCTGTGCCACTCTGAGTGTTAGCCAAGATGGGCAATGCCATGCCAAGCCACATAGTTGATCCATGAAAGCACCTGATGTACCTTTCAACACCAATCCCTGCCCTGTTAAGAACCTTCGAATATATGAAGGATACAACTTTATTTATCACATGGAAATGGATATGGCTCATCCTACATTGTGCGATCCGCTTCTCCTGAAGATCCATATGCGCCAGAACCAAAATCAACAGGCATGTGCGATCCATGTAGAGGCCCCCGGTCGTAAGCAGCAGCCCCCAAGGGGAGTTCGTCATTACAGTCGCCGTGCATCTACAGGCTCAACATGACATGCCAGCGGGTGTCAGAGCACCAGTGTCAGAGGCGATTGCGCATATAGAGAGGGTGGTGACACGTAAATAATTGTGAAAAAGGTTTACGGAAAGTGAGGAGGAAATAACAAGGAATTAAATAAAGGTATTTACTTTTTAAGTAAATACTTCAAATCCACTGTAGGAGATAAGGCAGAAATATATTTACAATATAAGTAACAAAATAAGATATGTAAGGAAAGAACGAAAAAAATGTGACTTGCATTTTAAACATGTTTTATAAAGTATTAGGTGTCATATCAGTGAGGCCTGTATATTTTAGTATTGGTACCATCTATCTTTTTGTCAATCATGTGATGTATTGCTTCTGTAACTTGACGTCATTACAGCGCTAGCAGACCACTATCAGGTTTAGGACGCAGCAGGACTGTAGTAAGTAGCAGAAACTGCATACCAGGTCTTGAGATTATCCATGAGTAACACTACGGAACATCAACTAGTATTGACTATATTCTTCTTATTTCCTAACACTAAATGTAGTCATTATGATCTTACGCAGGCTGAAGTAAGTTTGCACAGCACCAATAGTAGGCTGTATTTTATTTTTTTTTAATCATTGTACCTTAAGGTTCATCATTCAATTAGAGGAATAAATCCATTTTGCAAGTAATTTATTGTTTTTGACGTTAAACAGGAATATCAGATTTGCACATTGGTGTGGCCAAATACTATGCAAGAGATCGCCTGGAATGTGTCCTACGGCCTGTTGAATTTCACCATTCCAGGATTAATCATTGTCATCAGTTACACGAAGATATTAAAGGTGTCTGCGATTCATTCAATTGACCTAATTCCTGTCATGTTTAAATGTATTTAGAAATATTTGGCATCTAGGATTTCTAACAAAACACTTATTTATTTTAATGATTATTGGTTCTTGTGTTGATTTCTTTATGAGCACAGAAGTCAAGAAATACAGATATACCATATTTCAGAATTCACTTGTGTGCTAGGAACATAACATGAGGTTTGAAAGTTATTGCAATAATTCCTGGACTGTCAGCAGGCCCAAGGAAATAATAATCTTTCTGTTCTTTCTCTGCTGATTTTTAAACTTACAGCTCAAACAGTGCAAGAACTGTACTGAAAAACATTGTTTGTCTTTGCTAGTAATGTTCCTGTGTATATGCTGAATGGAGGCAGGATCAGGCTTGGCTGTGATGCTCTTGCTGTTGAGTGAGGAATCAGCAGAGGTAAAAGGAAGAGAAAATTGACAGAAATAAAGACCTCACAAAGTGAAGCCCCGGCCATGTATTTATATTATAACTGCTCCTTTATAACAGCTTAAATCAGCACAACCAAAATGAATTTCAGTCAGTTTACTTCAGGCTGGTAAATTCTTACTGGTAAGTAAGTGTGGCCTGATGAAAGTGAGTATCATGCATTCTGCACTTTGGTTTCCTCTGTGCTTCAAAGGAAACTGGATGTAACCTGGTGAATAAGAATAAGGTGGCACTGCTCAATGTTGCCTTATTTGCAAGCACCGGTGCTGTGATATCAGTGAAAATGTAATAACAGTATTAGTGACAATAACACCATTTGAATGAGAAGACACTGATAGCATTCATAACAACACATTGGGTGTAGGATTTCACTTTAACCCTTTGACGGTGTAATTATACAATGTCTTCCACACACAGATTATCAAAGTCACCAGGAGGAGACTGCAAGCCAGCAGGCCATGTTCAGCTCAGCAACAACAGATTCGAGTTTCCAAACAGGATTATTGGCTCTTCCAGACTCTCCTGGTACTCGTGATTTCCTTCTTTATCATGTGGACACCTATCTTACTAATCATCTTTTTGATTCTAGCACGGAACTTTAAAAAGGACTTGTTCCTATCATCCACCTGGTTTTTCTGGGTCTGTACGTTTACACTTACCAACTCAGCTGTGAATCCTATTTTGTATGGTGCCACTCAATTCAAGGGTGAATGGCGACAAGTGCTTTGTTTCCTCCATTTATCCCACTCGAAAAGCAGTGGCAAAATGGCTACAGAACATGCACTTAGAAAAATCAGAACTCAAGAGTCACAGCCAGGACCTTCAGTTATTTGTGGCTAAATTATCAACAAGGAAGATATATAAAAGGAACTTTATGGAGTGAATTACTTGATTGGAACCTGATCAAGGGGCTCTAATTATGTACTCAGGTGGGGAAACCAGATGGGTTATAAAAGTCATGTGGACTCCAAAGGCACACATTGTTATGTGAATTGTGTTTGGTGTTTTAAGTTTCTCATCACTCTTATTAAATCTGTATGACACTAAAGAAGGAGACTGTTCTTTGTGACAGCTTTGGTGTAGGATTAATACAAATTAATTAACGGCTGATTTGAAATTCCCGATACAACATATATAGGAAGGTAGGATTGCTCAATGAAAAAAGATCATGTATTTTACCTTCTATTATCCTGATAGTTGCTTTATATGACAATGTAAAAAATGATGGAGCTCTTTTACTCAACAATTTTTCCTTTCTATTGTTGGCCTGACCTACAAAATCGACTCCAACAATTAAAATTGTAGGAATATTTATACACAAATGTTTGTTGTAACTTTATTAGAACAGCAATACATGACTGGAAATTAACTTGTATTTAAAAAGTGAGTTTTAGAAAAATATATTCACTAGATGATGGAAGCAGGTCCTGGTGCAGTGCTGTAGATTGATGTTTGCAGACTCAACCTTTGCCAAAGTGAGAATAATCCAGCGGATTTAAGGGCACGCACCTGCACATGAAGCAAAATCTACAATCAGACACTGTAACCATAAAGACAGCAAACTCTTGCATGGACTTTGATGGGTTGCTATAGTTAAGAGTAAATACTCCTTTCCATCAAAGATACAAACATTGAAATGAAATAAAATTCAAAAAAATCAACAGCTAAATCAAAAAGTGTTTAACAACAACCTATAGTTATATAGCGCCTTTAATGTAATAAAACATCCCAAGGCACTTCCCAGGAGCATTGTAAACTGGTGGTGTAGTGGTAATGTTATTGCACTAATTATCCAGAGACCCAGGCTAATTCCTGGGGATATAGGTTCAAATCCCACCAAGGCAGCTGGTGGAATTTAAATTCGGTTAATTAATAAATCTGGAATTAAAATCTAGTCTAATGATGGCCATGAAACTATTATTGATTGTCATAAAAACCCTTCTGGTTCACTAATGCCCTTCAGGGAAGGAAATCTGCCGTCCTTGTCTGGTCTGGCCTATATGTGACTCTAGACCCACAGCAATGTGGTTGACTCTTAACTGCCCTCTGAAATGGCCCAGCAAGCCACTCAGTTGTCAAGGGCAATTAGGAATGGGCAAACAAATGCTGGCTTTGCCAGTGATGCCCACATCTCATGAAAGAATAAAAAAAATGACACCAAGCCACATAAGGAGATATTAGGTCAGATGACCAAAAGCTTGGTCAAAGAGATAAGTTTTAAGGAGTGTCTTAAAGGAGGAAAGCGAGGTGGAGAGGTATAGGCAGGGTATTCGAGAGCTCAGGGCCTAGGTAACTGAAGGTGTGGCCAACAGTGGTGGAGCGATTAAAATTGGGGTTGCTCAAGAGACTAGAATTGGAGGAGCACAGATATGTAGAACATAGAACAGTACAGCACAGTACAGGCCCTTTGGCCCACGATGTTGTGCCGACCCTTTAACCTACTGTAAGATCAAACTACCTACATACCCTTCATTCTACTATCATCCATGTACCTATCCAAGAGTTGCTTAAATGTCCCTAATGTATCTGCTTCTACTATCACCGCTGGCAGTGCATTCCACGCACCCACCACTCTCTGTGTAAAGAACCTACCTCTGATATCTCCCCTAAACCTCCCTCCAATCACCTTAAAATTATGCCCGCTGGTGATAGCCCTTTCCGCCCTGGGAAAAAGTCTCTGGCTATCCACTCTATCTAAGCCTCTCATCATCTTGTACACCTCTATCAAGTCACCTCTCATCCTTCTTTGCTCCAATGAGAAAAGCCCTAGCTCCCTCAACCTTTCTTCATAAGACATGCCCTCCAATCCAGGCAGCATCCTGGTAAATCTCCTCTGCACCCTCTCTAAAGCTTCCACATCCTTCCTATAATGAGGCGACCAGAACTGAACACAATATTCCGTGTGGTCTAACCAGGGCTTTATAGAGCTGCAGCATAACCTCGCGGCTCTTAAACTCAATCCCCTTGTTAATGAAAGCCAACACCCCATACGCCTTCTTAACAACCCTATCAACTTGGGTGGCAACTTTGAGGGATCTATGGACGTGGACCCCAAGATTCCTCTGTTCCTCCACACTGCCAAGAATCCCGTCTTTAAGCCTGTACTCTGCATTCAAATTCGACCTTCCAAAATGAATTACTTCACACTTTTCCAGGTTGAACGCCATCTGCCACTTCTCAGCCCAGCTCTGCATCCTGTCAATGTCCCGTTGCAACCTACAACAGCCCTCCACACTATCCACAACTCCAGCAACCTTTGTGTCATCGGCAAACTTACTAACCCAGCCTTCCACTTCCTCATCCAAGTCATTTATAAAAATCACAAAGAGCAGAGGTCCCAGAACAGATCCCTGCGGAACACCACTGGTCACCGAGCTCCAGGCTGAATACTTTCCATCTACCACCCTCTGTCTTCTATGGGCCAGCCAATTCTGTATCCAGACAGCCAAATTTCCCTGTATCCCATGCCTCCTTACTTTCTGAATGAACCTACCATGGGGAACCTTATCAAACGCCTTGCTAAAATCCATATACACCACATCCACTGCTCTTCCTTCATCAATGTGTTTTGTCACATCCTCGAAGAATTCAATAAGGCTTGTGAGGCATGACCTGCCCCTCACAAAGCCATGCTGACTATCTCTAATCAAACTATGCTTTTCCAAATAATCATAAATCCTGTCTCTCAGAATCCTCTCCAATAATTTGCCCACCACCGACATAAGACTGACTGGTCTGTAATTCCCAGGGTTACCCCTATTCCCTTTCGTGAACAAGGGAATAACATTTGCCACCCTCCAATCATCTGGTACTACTCCAGTGGACAGTGAGGACGCAAAACTCATTGCCAAAGGCGCAGCAATCTCTTCCCTCGCTTCCCGTAATATCCTTGGGTGTATCCCGTCTGGCCCCGGGGACTTATCTGTCCTCATGTCTTTCAAAATTTCCAGCACATCCTCCTTCTTAACATCAACCTATTCGAGCATATCAGCCTGTTTCACGCTGTCCTCACAAACGACAAGGTCCCTCTCACTAGTGAATACTGAAGCAAAGTATTCATTAAGGACCTCCCCTACCTCCTCCGACTCCAGGCACAAGTTCCCTCCACTATCCCTGATCGGCCCTACCCTCACTCTGGCCATCCTCTTATTCCTCACATAAGTGTAGAATGCCTTGGGATTTTCCTTAATCCTACCCGCCAAGACTTTTTCATGTCCCCTTCTAGCTCTCCTAAGTCCATTCTTCAGTTCCTTCCTGGCTACCTGTTAACCCTCTTTCTGATCCTTGCTTCCTCAACCTTAAGTAAGCTTCCTTCTTCCTCTTGACTAGCTGTTCCACATCTCTTGTCATCCAAGGTTCCTTCACCCTACCATCCCTTCCTTGCCTCATCGGGACAAACCTATCCAGCAGTCACAGCAGGTGCTCCCTAAACAACCTCCACATTTCTGTCGTGCATTTCCCTGAGAACATCTGTTCCCAATTTAAGCCCCCTAGTTCCTGCCTAATAGCATTGTAATTCCCCCTCCTCCAATTAAATATTTTCCCATCCCGTCTGCTCCTATCCCTCTCCATGACTATGGTAAAGGTCAGGGAGTTGTGATCACTATCACCGAAATGCTCTCCCACCGAGAGATCTGTCACCTGGCCTGGTTCATTGCCAAGCACAAAATCCAACATAGCCTCCCCTCTAGTCGGCCTATCTACATATTGAGTCAGGAAACCTTCCTGGCCACACCTGACAAAATCTGCTCCATCCAAACTATTTGCACTAAGGAGGTTCCAATCAATATTAGGGAAGTTGAAGTCACCCATGGCAACAACCCTGTTACTTCTGCACCTTTCCAAAATCTGCCTCCCAAACTGTTCCTCCATGTCTCTGTTGCTATTGGGGGGTCTATAGAAAACTCCCAATAAAGTGACTGCTCCTTTCCTGTTCCTGACTTCCACCCATACTGACTCAGTAGACAAACCCTCCTCGACGACCTCCCTTTCTGCAGCTGTGATACTATCCCTGATTAACAATGCCACTCCCCCACCTCTTCTTCCTCCCTCCCTATTCCTTTTGAAACATCTAAACCCCGGAACATCCAACATCCATTCCTGCCCCTGTGATATCCAAGTCTCCGTAATGGCCACAACATCGTAGCTCCAAGTACTGATCGATGCTTCATCACCCTTATTCCTGACACTTCTTGCGTTAAAATAGACACACTTCAACCCATCATACTGGCTGCAACTTTGCCCTGTCAACTGTCTAACCTTCCTCACAGACTCTCTGCATTCTGTATCTGCCTGTTCAACAGCTACCCCATCCACTGATCCATAGCTCCAGTTCCAATTCCCCTGCCAAACTAGTTTAAACCCTCCCGAAGAGCTCTAGCAAACCTCCCGCCCAGGATATTGGTGCCCCTCTGGTTCAGATGCAACCCGTCCTTCTTGTACAGGTCCCACCTTCCCCAGAAGGTATCCCAATGATCCACATATCTGAAGCCCTCCCTCCTACACCAGTTCTGTAGCCACGTGTTCAGCTGCACTCACTCTCTGTTTCTAGCCTCACTAGCACGTGGCACCAGTATCAATCCTGAGATTACTACTCTGCTCGTCCTGCCTTTCAGCTTCCAACCTAACTCCCTATATTCGCTTTTCAGGTTTTCATCCCTTTTCCTAGCTATGTCATTGGTACCGATGTGTACCACAACTTCTGGCTGCTCCCCCTCCCCCTTAAGAATCCTGTAGACTCGATCCGAGACATCCCTGACCCTGGCACCCGGGAGGCAACATACCATCCGGGAGTCTCGTTCGCGACCACAGAATCTCCTGTCTGTTCCTCTAACCATTGAATCTCCTATCACTATCGCTCTCCTATTCTCCCCCCTTCCCTTCTGAGCTACAGAGTCAGGCTCAGTGCCAGAGACCTGGCCGCTGTGGCTTTCCCCTGGTAGGTCGTCCCCCCCAACCGTATCCAAACCGGTATACTTATTATTGAGGGGAACGGCCACAGGGGATCCCTGCACTGTGCGCCTACTCCCTTCTCCTCCCCTGACGGTCACCCAGCTACATTTATCCTGTAACTTAGGTGTCACTACTTCCCTATA
Organism: Heterodontus francisci; assembly: GCF_036365525.1. Taxonomy (NCBI): domain Eukaryota; kingdom Metazoa; phylum Chordata; class Chondrichthyes; order Heterodontiformes; family Heterodontidae; genus Heterodontus; species Heterodontus francisci. The sequence goes on along the minus strand of NC_090390.1, from coordinate 37,623,544 downwards.
ACTGCTCGCTATCACCCCCTCAGCCTCCTGAATGATCCGAAGTTCATCCAGCTCCAGCTCCAGTTCCCTAATGCGGTCTGTGAGGAGCTGGAGTTGGGTGCACTTCTCACAGGTGAAGTCAGCAGGGACACAAGTGGTGACCCTTACCTCCCACAGCCTGCAAGAAGAGCATGCAACTGCCCTAGCTTCCATCCCCTCTGCTCTAAATTGATAAAAGAAAATTTTTAAAGAAATAATAAATAAAATAAAGGAAAACCTTACCTTAACAAACCCTCCACACAAGAGTCCTTTTTATTTTAGATATCTTGGAGGGTTACAAAGAACAAAGAACAGTACAGCACAGGAACAGGCCATTCGGCCCTCCAAGCCTGCGCCGATCTTGATGCCTGCCTAAACTAAAACCTTCTGCACTTCCGGGGTCTGTATCCCTCTATTCCCATCCTATTCATGTATTTGTCAAGATGCCTCTTAAACGTCTCTATGGTACCTGCTTCCACCACCTCCCCCGGCAACAGGTTCCAGGCAGTCACCACCCTCTGCGTAAAGAACTTGCCTCGCACATCCCTCTAAACTTTGCCCCTCTCACCTTAAACCTATGTCCCCTAGTAACTGACTCTTCCACCCTGGGAAAAAGCTTCTGACTATCCACTCTGTCCATGCCGCTTATAACTTTGTAAACCTCTATCATGTCGCCCCTCCACCTCCGTCGTTCCAGTGAAAACAATCCGAGTTTATCCAACCTCTCCTCATGGCTAATGCCCTCCAGACCAGGCAACATCCTGGTAAACCTCTTCTGTACCCTCTCCAAAGCCTCCACGTCCTTCTGGTAGTGTGGCGACCAGAATTGCACGCAATATTCTAAGTGTGGCCTGGAGCTGCAGTTGAGAAATAGAAGGGGGCCCAGGATAGATCCTTAGGGGACACCAGAGGTAACGGTGCTGGAGCAGGAAGAGAAGCCATTGCAAGTGATTCTCTGGCTACATTAGATAGAACCAGGTGAGAGGAGTCCCATTCAGCTGGACGACAGTGGAGAAGCGTTGGAGGAGGATGATGCGGTCAACCATGTCAACGGCTGCAGATAGGTTGAGAAGTGCGAGTAGGGAAGGTTTACCTTTGTCACAGTCACATAGGATATCATTTGTGACTTTGATAAAAGCTGTTTTGGTACAGTGACGGGTGGAGACCTGATTGGAGGGATTCAAACATGGAGTTCCAAGAAAGATTGGAACGGATTTGGGAGGCGACAACACATTCAAGGACTTTGCAGCGGAAAGGGAGGTTGGAGATGTGGCGATAGTTTGCAAGGATGGTGGGGTCAAGGGTTGGGTTTTTGAGGAGAGAGGTGGTGATGGCAGATTTAAAGGAGAGATACAAGTTCAGGGCTAGGGCAGGGGGGAGCTTAGAGGAAGTTTAGCCAGGTTGGCTAGTGGAAGGGAGGGACAGAGTACAGGCAGCTGATCAGATGGTCTCAACCTCACACTTATTGTTCAACGTAAGGTGCAGGGGCAGGTGAGAGAGGCTTAAGAAGACGGTTTGCATTACAGAAAAGAATCCAGGAATTATCTTTGCATTCCAGGATGATCCTGGAATAGTGAGCAGTTTTAGCAGATGAATTCTTGATAAGCGAGGGGGTGAAAGGTTATCGGGGATGGGTGGAAATGTGGAGTAATCGGTTCAGCCATGAACTTACTGAATGACGCAACAGGCTCGAGGGGCCGAGTGGCCTACTCCAGCTCCTAATTCGTATGAGAGCATGGCCCAATAGTGTTTTTCGTGGTCTCGCCAGATCTGGCAGTGGATGGCTAAACTAGTCTGCCATATCTTTTCAAGCCTCCAGGGCAACTTGCAAACATTTCCATCTCACCCCGACAGACATGAAGTCAAATATAATGATTGGAGCAGAAAAGTTTCTCTAAAACACAAATAACAACAGAAATTGTTGGAAATACACAGAAGGTCTGGCAGCAGCTGTGGAGAGAGAAACAGGGTATATGGACTGAATTTTTGGGGTCCCGCCGAAGAGGGGAACGGAGGCAGGGTGGAGGGCGGTCCCTCAAAATACTGGTGTCGGGTGGCGTGTTGATTTCAAGGTGTTGATCCCGGCACTGGCAATAATGAGCAGCACTGGGGGAGGATGGGACAGGAATCCTATTCTCCCTCCAATTCAGGCCAATTAAATTAGCTTAAAAACTCATTAAGAGCTTGTCAGAAGCTGGTTTTAAATTTTTGAAGGGGCGGACAGTTTACTCCTGCCTGGAATGGACTAGCTGAAGGCAGGCGAATAATGAGTGGTTAGCCAGACATGGCTGCCCCAGGACATCACTCCGGCCCCATAAAAGGGTCAGCGGAGCAAAGGGGGACTGGGCACCTGGTAAGGGGGGGGCCCTTGGCACTATACAGGGGCAGGGAGAGTGGGAGCTCAGCACCCAGGCTTTGATGGGGTTGGCAATCCCCTGCGGGGCCAGAAGAGTAGGGGGCAATGCTGCCAATGGCAGTTGGGCACCCACCTGCCCAGAAGGAAGGCTCCAGCTGGCAGTAGGGGCACAAATGTCAGATTTTGGGCCCAGTGGTGATGAGGGACAACACCTTCCGCAGGAAAGGCAGAACCCTAAGCATCAGTAGGGCATGGGAGAGGAAAGAAGGACAGGAAGGCAACGAAGGCCAAACTCAACACAGGATCGACTGCTGCAGACGGAGCTACCCGGAGATGACTGAGAACCACAGGAGACAACGACTCTCCAGGCAGATGGTCACAGACATTTGTGAGCTCATCACCGAAGACCTCACACCTTGCAGCACTGCTCGCCATGCCCTGCCAGTACCATCAAAATCACTATGACTTTGAACTACTTCATTTCTGGCTCCTTCCAGGATCAGCTGAGGACTTTAGTGCCATCTCAGAAATAACTGCACACCACTGCATCTCGCTGGTCACTGATGCCCTCTTGGCTAGAGCTTGACAGTACATTTATTTCACGACTGACATGGCCTCACAGGGACAGAAGGTTTCGCTGCCCTCATTGCGTTCCCCCAGGTGCAGAGCATCATTGATTGCGCCCATGTGGCCATCAAGGCACCCAGTGACTAGCCAGCGAGATCAATCAACAGGAAGGGCTTCCACACCCTCAAAGTCCAACTGGCCCACAACCACAACAAGAGCTTCCTCCACGCGTACGCTCACTTTCCTGGCAGCTGCCATGACTTCTTCATCCTCCGCCAGTTCAGGCACTTCAGATCTTCACTCCAACCCCCAAAGTGTGTGGATGTATCCTAGGAGACGAGGGAAATCCCTTAAGACATGGTGACGGACCTCTTTACAGGAGCCACAGATAGCGGCACAGAGGCGATACACCAATGCCATCTGATCAGAAGTACAACCATTAAGTAGGCCATCAGGCTTCAGAAGATACAATTCCGGTGCCTGTACCAGTCAGGTGGTGTGCTCCAATATCCTCCTGCATGGGTCTCAGTCATTGTGGTGGTCTGCTGCACTCTCCAGAACATGGCCCTCCAGAGAAGTGTAGACCTTGAGGACAGAGGCCCTGGTAGGAGACAGCTCATCGGGGAGCAGCAGGAGCAGGAGGTGACAGAGGAGGAGGAATTGGAGGTGGTGGGAAATGAAGCTGAACAGAGAGGTGTCCCTGCTGTACGACAGGGTGGCCTCCTCCTGCCACTCTCCAAGAAGAGAACCTCCCTCTTCTCCATCCTGGCCTCCAGTATTAGATCCAGGTTGGCATCGATGAAGCAAGGGGGAGCCCTACCCTGGGTAAAGGCCTGCAACCTGACCTGAACCTGACGGGTTCCAACAACATGTGTCAGGTTCGGGTCGCACTTCCGGGTCCAGCATTCAGACTCAGGTCAGGTCGGGCCGGATTGGACATGCTCTATCACCACCTCAGGTAAGTGACTTTAATGTTAATTTACTTTTTGGACTTTAAAGGTGGTTTTGCTAGTTATTTTAAGCTTGTGCAGATAAGGAACAAAGCGAAAAATAGGAGCTAAGTTAACTGATGGTCGGGTCGTGTCAGGTCAGGCGCGGGAAAAAATGGAAGGACTCAGGCCAGGTCGGGCTCGGGGTTGAATGGGGTCCTGTCGGGTTCGGGTCAGATCCCATTTGCAAATCCGAGCAGGCCTTTAGCCCTGGGTGCCACGCCTCTGGCTGCCTTGTGACATCTTGCTTCCCTCTGGTGGAGTGGAAGGTTTTGGCACAAACTGCAGATCTCTCCCTCAGGGGGACAACCAGCAGCCTCAGTGATGGCTGCCGTGGGTGTCTAAATGTGTCCCACACTTCACCTGACCCACCTCCATTCCCACCCCCACTGGCTCTGAGTGGACAGGAAACCCATCTCCATATCAAATAAGGGCTTCCCTGTGTGAAAGTCTGAACTTTAATCAGTTTCCCACCAGAGGCGGGTTTCTGACCCAAAAACAAAGCTGGCGTTGGTTTCCCGTCTCCAAGGCAAAAATTCAGCCCAATGTTTCAGGTCAATGACCTTTCATCAGAAGTCTAACGTAAGATCATCAACCTGAAATGTTAACTCTGTTTCTGTCTCCACAGATGCTGCCAGATTTGCTGAGAATCTCCAACATTTCCTGTTTTTATTTCAGATCTCCAGCAACTGCAGCATTTTGCTTTTCTCTACAATACAGGCTGAGTTACAGCGCCACCACTGGGTGTAATTAGAGCATGACAAGTTTCTCTTGGTTGTTCCCACTATAAATGTGGACATAGAAATTTAGAATAGGAACTGACAACAGGATAGATAGATAGATAGATAGATAGATAGATAGATAGATAGATAGATAGATAGATAGATAGATAGATAGGTAGATAGATAGAGCATGCATTCAGAAGTTTCTATATATTTTAGATATTATCTACATCTATTTGTAAGTGGCACATCAACACACAGATTTCACATTCCACATATCACAATTGACTAAAGATGCAAAACCATCTTAGAAAATAAAGAGAAAGAAAAGTTAATAATTTGGAATCTGAAATATACGTATAAGTAGTCACGCATGTTGCGTGGGCTGGAGCATTTCAGCTATGAAGAGAGACTGGATAGGCTAGGGTTGTTTTCCTTAGAGCAGAGAAGGCTGAGAGGGGACCTGATTGAGGTATACAAAATTATGAGGGGCATAGATAGGGTAGATAGGAAGAAATGTTTTCACTTAGCAGAGGTGTCAGTAACCAGGGGGCATAGATTTAAGGTAAGGGGCAGGAGGTTGAGAGGGGATTTGAGGAAAAAAATTTCACCCAGAGAGTGGTTGGAATCTGGAACATTTTGCTTGAAGGGGTGGTAGAGGCAGGAACCCTCACATCATTCAAGAAGTATTTAGATGAGCACCTGAAACGCCATAGCATACAAGGCTATGGGCCAAGTGCTGGAAAATGGGATTAGAATAGATGGGTGCTTGCTGGCCGGCACGGACATGATGGGCCGAAGGGCCTGTTTCTGTGCTCTATAACTCTATGACTCTATAACTGTACTCTGATTGACCGCAAGTTTTCAAGCTGTTACAATCAGCTGAATTTGCCCATGTAGACTAATTTTTTCAGAGGGAACAGTTAAACTGTGGCCTTAAAGGCACAGGCAAGGTTAGCAGCACAACGTCACAATCATCACCAGACTACTTATGAGCAAAGGTGCAGAGAATCTGTCAAGGTTTGGTATGCATTTGTCACACTTTGAAATATCTCATTTGAAAATAATTTTGGCTACCATTTTATTTGCCTATTTGCCCGAGCAATATTGCACCAAATAACACTGGAATTTTAACAAATGCATAAAAATATAAATTCAGAACAAAAATCACCAGCCATACCTATGCCATTGTAGAAATCTGTCCAATATGTCTCCTGCCGTTCCTCCCAGGCCTACTTTGTTTCAGCTTTTAAAATTCTTCCCTCATGTTGGTTTTAAATCATTTGCAAGAATAAAGAACCTTTCTACAGCATTAGGAAAGATACAGTTCCAGTTGCACTGAGAGAATAACATCAATGCATGCTGAAAAATATTTCACACTGCATACATTTAGATTGTGGCACCTTGGCAATTGCAGACATAGGGATAGTTAGTAAAACCCATCAGCTGATGACTTGATAGCCCTGAGAAAAATATCAATCCCTAGTTTAGGATTTTGAGAGACCCTGAGTAAAAGCACTAATGAAAACATCCGAAAAACACAAAGTATTTTATGGATAAGTCTATTCACGTCTTTGTGAAAAATGTAATTTTTATGCTTCTTATGATTTGTTTTGAGCTCTGGAAATTTGAGCTGATGAAAGTTGGCAAGAACAAGAACAAAGAACAAAGAAAATTACAGCACAGGAACAGGCCCTTCGGCCCTCCAAGCCTGCGCCGATCCAGATCCTCTATCTAAACATGACGCCTATTTTCTAAGGGTCTGTATCTCTTTACTTCCTGCCCATTCATGTATCTGTCTAGATACATCTTAAAAGACGCTATCGTGCCTGCGTCTACCACCTCCGCTGGCAACGCGTTCCAGGCACCCACCACCCTCTGCGTAAAGAACTTTCCACGCATATCCCCCCTAAACCTTTCCCCTCTCACTTTGAACTCGTGACCCCTAGTAATTGAATCCCCCACTCTGGGAAAAAGCTTCTTGCTATCCACCCTGTCTATACCTCTCATGATTTTGTACACCTCAATCAGGTCCCCCCTCAACCTCCGTCTTTCTAATGAAAATAATCCTAATCTACTCAACCTCTCTTCATAGCTAGCGCCCTCCATACCAGGCAACATCCTGGTGAACCTCCTCTGCACCCTCTCCAAAGCATCCACATCCTTTTGGTAATGTGGCGACCAGAACTGCACGCAGTATTCCAAATGTGGCCGAACCAAAGTCCTATACAACTGTAACATGACCTGCCAACTCTTGTATTCAATACACCGTCCGATGAAGGAAAGCATGCCGTATGCTTTCTAGACCACTCTATTGACCTGCGTTGCCACCTTCAGGGAACAATGGACCTGAACACCCAAATCTCTGTACATCAATTTTCCCCAGGACGTTTCCATTTAGTTTTCAAAAGTTTTTTTAAAAGCTGGTTCAGCATTGGTTTCCTTTGGTAAATTTCTTTCAGGGTTGGCTGCGCCGGTAGGTCTTAGCGCCGAATTGCATTGGGAATATGATGGGGTTTAACAACATTGGGGTCGGGGGAGTGGCTGGGTGGGAGGAATCCTTGTATCTGGAAATACTACGAAGAAGAGTTTCTGAATGGAGAAATGCTGGGGAGGAGGTTCAAGGATCTGGGAATATTAATGAATAGACTTAGCATCCAGAAACAATGTGAAATTCATGGGACTTAGCAGCAGCGGGGAACTCATGGGTCTGGAAGTACTTGGGGAAATGTCCCATGGGCTGAAGGCCTTGTGGAGAGAAGCCCAGGGTCTGGAAGTGCTGGAGAGGGAGAGGGAGAGGTCCCAAGGGTTTGGTTGTACTCAGAGGAAAAACCTAGCGTTTGAGAGAACTGGAGTGTAAACCATAGTTGGAGCCCCGAGGATTAGTGGGCCGAAGGGAGGTGAAGCATGGTTAGTAGCTGAACGGTCAGGATAGGTAGAGAAGATAGATGGACATGGTTGCAGGCTGGAGGGCCAGGGGGACAACAGACAGAAGTTGAGGTGAGCAGGGGTGGGGGAAGCACAACATAATTGGAGGCTGACGAGAAGTAGAGTTCTGGTAGATGCCAAGGTGAAGCATGACCAGAGGTTGGGAGTGTGGGGGTGGGGGAGTGGTGGCAAGAGAAGGAATGAATGGCAGAGTCAGATGAAAGGAGCAGTAGACCCAAAGGAAGCAGGCCAGGGGCTACTGGCAGAGCCATTGGAAATGGGCTGACTGGCTGGGGGCTGAGGAGGAGGTAGAAAGAGGAAGGTGCTGACGATGAGTGTCATTTTTCTCTGGTGAGGTTAAGAGGAAATTTGGAGGCAACTGTGATCCCAGCAGTGGGAGCCAATTTCTCAGATGCAGGAGGTCAGATCTCTCATAAAATGTCAAAAAGAATATTGAAAAAATCCAATTCAAAAAGAAAAACCTCTGTCGAAAGAAAGATTGAATATTGATAAATGGAACCCTAGATGGACGGTGGAGCTAAGACAGAGACTTTACAGCACCATCAATGGTGGGAAGCCGATAACTCCATGCTGAAGACTGGAAGGATTTTGATTAAAGTGCGGTCTTACAGGCAGCCATTACAGGTGAGTGATTAGATTAGAGGATAAGGGAATGGAGTTCCTACAATGTGTACAAAACTCCTTGTTAACCCAATACGAAAAAAGCCCAAAAAGGGAAGATTTGCAATTGGAACTAATAATGGGAAATGAACCACCACAGGTAAGAGAAGTAAAAGTAAGGCAAGATAAAGGAAAATCCCAAGGCATTTTATAAGTATATTAAGGACAAGAGGATAACCAGGGAGAGAGTAGGGCCCATTAGGGACCAAAGTGGCAATCTGTGTGTGGAGCCGGAGGACACAGGTGATGTTTTAAATGATTACTTTTCATCTGCATTCACTATGGAGAAGGACGATGTAGGTGTAGAGATCAGGGAGGGAGATTGTGATATACTTAAACAAATTAGCATTGAAAAGGAGGAGACATTATCAGTTTTAGCGGGCTTAAAAGTGGATAAATCCTTTGGCCCAGATGGGATGTATCCCAGGCTGTTATGTGAGGCAAGGGAGGAGATAGCAGGGGCTCCGACACAAATTTTCAAATCCTCTCTGGCCACAGGAGAGGTACCAGAGGACTGGTGGACAGCGAATATGGTACCATTATTCAAGAACGGTAGTAGGGATAAACCAGGTAATTACAGGACGGTGACTCTAACATCAGTGGTGGGGAAACTATTGGAAAAAATTCTGAGGGACAGGATTAATCTCCACTTGGAGAGGCAGGGATTAATCAGGGATAGTAAGCATGGCTTTGTCAGGGGGAGGTCATGTCTAACAAACTTGATTAAATTTTTTGAGGAGCTGACTCGATGTGCAGATGAGGGTAAAGCAGTTGATGTAGTCTACATGGACTTCAGTAAGGCATTTGATAAGGTCCTGCATGGGAGATTGGTTAAGAAGGTACGGGCCCATGGGATCCAAGGTAATTTGGCAAATTGGATCCAAAATTGGCTTAGTGGCAGGAGGCAGAGGGTGATGGTTGAGGGTTGTTTTTGCGATTGGAAGCCTATGACAAGTAGTGTACCACAGGGATCGGTGCTGGGACCCTTGCTGTTTGTAGTGTGCATTAATGATTTAGACGTGAATATAGGAGGTATGATTAGTAAGTTTGCAGATGACACGAAAACTGGTGGTGTCATAAATAGTGAGAAGGAAAGCCTTAGATTACAGGATGATATAGATGGGCTGGTAAGATGGGCGGAGCAGTGGCAAATGGAATTTAATCCTAAGAAGTGTAACTTGATGCATTTTTGGAGGACTAACAAGGCAAGGGAATATAGTGTAGTGTAGTGGTATTGTTACTGTGGTGGGATTGCTCTTGGGACATGGGTTCAAATCCCACCACAGCAGAAGGTGGAATTTGAATTCAATTAATAAATCTGGAATTTAAAGCTAGTCTAATGATGTTTGTTGTAAAAACCCATCTGTTTCACTAATATTCTTTAGGGAAGGAAATCTGCTGTCCTTACCTGGTCTGGCCTACATGTGACTCCAGACCCACAGCAATGTGGTTGACTCTGAAATGGCCGAGCAAGCGACTCAGTTGTATCTAACCGCTACGACGTCAATAAAAAAGAATGAAACTGGATGGACCAGCCTGCATCAACCTAGGCACTGGAAACGACAACGGCAAATCCAGCCCTGTCGACCCTGTAAAGTCCTCCTTACTAACATCTGGGGGCTTGTGCCAAAGTTGGGAGAGCTGTCCCACAGACTAGTCAAGCAACAGCCTGACATAGTCATGCTTACGGAATCATATCTTACAGACAATGTCCCAGACACTGCCATCACCATCTCCGAGTATGTCCTGTCCCACCGGCAGGACAGACCCAGCAGAGGTGGTTGCACAGTGGTATACAGTCGGGAGGGAGTTGCCCTGGGAGTCCTCAACATTGACTCCGGACCCCATGAAGTCTCATGGCATCAGGTCAAACAAGGGCAAGGAAACCTCCTGCTGATTACCACCTACTGCACTCCCTCAGCTGATGAGTCAGTACTCCTCCATGTTGAATACCACTTAGAGGAAGCACGGAGGGTGACAAGGGCACAGAATGTATTCTGGGTGGGGGTGGCAATGTCCATCACCAAGAGTGGCTCGGTAGCACCACTACTGACCGTGCTGGCCGAGTCCTAAAGGACATATCTGCTAGACTGGGTATGCGGCAGGTGGTGAGGGAACCAACAAGAGGGAAAAACATACCTGACCTTGTCCTCACCAATCTGCCTGCCACAGATGCATCTCTCCACGACAGTATTGGTAGGAATGACTACCGCACAGTCCTTGTGGAGACGAAGTCCCGCCTTCGCATTGGGGATACCCTCCATCGTGTTATTTATTTTTTATTTATTTATTTTTATTTAGAGATACAGCACTGAAACAGGCCCTTCGGCCCACCGAGTCTGTGCCGACCATCAACCACCCATTTATACTAATCCTACACTAATTCCATATTCCTACCACATCCCCACCTGTCCCTATATTTCCCTACCACCTACCTATACTAGGGGCAATTTATAATGGCTAATTTACCTATCAACCTGCAAGTCTTTGGCATGTGGGAGGAAACCGGAGCACCCGGAGGAAACCCACGCAGACACAGGGAGAACTTGCAAACTCCACACAGGCAGTACCCAGAATTGAACCCGGGTCACTGGAGCTGTGAGGCTGCGGTGCTAACCACTGCGCCACTGTGCCGCCGTGTTGTGTGGCACTACCACCGTGCTAAATGGGATAGATTTCAACAGATCGAGCAATGCAAAACTGGGCATCCATGAAGCACTGTGGGCCATCAGCAGCAGCAGAATTGTACTCATCCACAATCTGTAACCTCATGGCCTGGCATGTCCCCCGCTCTACCATTACCATCAAGCCAGGAGACCAACACTGGTTCAATGAAGAGTGCAGGAGGGCATGCCAGGAGCAGCACCAGGCATACCTCAAAATGAGGTGTCAACCTGGTGAAGCTACAACACAGGACCATCTGCGTGCCAAACTGTGTAAGCAGCATGCGATAGACAGAGCTAAGCGATCCCATAACCAATGGATCAGATCTAAGCTCTGCAGTCCTGCCACATCCAGCCGTGAATGGTGGTGGACAATTAAACAACTAACTGGAGGAAGTGGCTCCACAAATATTCCCATCCTCAATGATGGGGGAGCCCAGCACATCAGTGCAAAAGATAAGGCTGAAGCATTTGCAACAATCTTCAGCCAGAAGTGCCGAGTTGATGATCCATCTCGGCCTCCTCCTGAAGTCCCCAGCATCACAGGTTGTGGTTGTTGGAGGTCAATCATCTCAGTCCCAGGACATCACTGCAGGAGTTCCTCACGGCAGTGTCCTAGGCCCAACCATCTTCAGCCACTTCATCAATGACCTTCATTCAATCATAAGGTTAGAAGTGGGGATATTCGTTGATGATTGCATAATGTTCAGCACTATTTGTGACTCCTCAGATACTGAAGCAGTCCGTGTAGAAATGCAACAAGACCTGGACAATATCCAGGCTTGGGATGATAAGTGGCAAGTAACATTTGTGCCACACATGTGGCAGGCAATGATCATCTCCAACAAGAGAGAATCTAACCATCTCCCCTTGACATTCGACGGCATTACAATCGCTGAATCCCCCACTATCAACATCCTAGGGGCTACTATTGACCAAAAACTGAACTAGAGTAGCCACATATATATATATCGTGGCTACAACAGCAGGTCAGAGGCTAGGAATCCTGCTATGAGTAACTCACCTCCTGACTCCCCAAAGCCTGTCCACCATCTACAAGGCACAAGTCAGGAGTATGATGGAATACTCTCCACTTGCCTGGATGGGTGCAGCTCCAACAACACTTAAGAAGCTTGACACCATCCAGGACAAAGTAGCCTGCTTGATTGGCACCCCATCCACAAACATTCACTCCCTCCACCACTGACACAGTGTGGTAGCAGTGTGTACCATCTACAAGATGCACTGCAGCAACGCTCCAAGGCTCCTTAGACAGCACCTTCCAAACCCGCGACCTACCAACTAGAAGGACAAGGGCAGCAAATGCATGGGAATACCACAACCTGCAAGTTCCCCTCCAAGTCACATACCATCCTGACTTGGAACTATATCGCCATTTCTTCACTGTCACTGGGTCAAAATCATGGAGCTCCTTTCCTAACAGCACTGTGGATGTATCTACCTCACATGGACTGCAGCGGTTCAAGAAGGCAGCTCACCACCACCTTCTCAAGGACAATTAGGGATGGGCAATAAATGCTGGCCTAGCCAGTGATGCCCACATGCCATGAATGAATTAAAAATAAATCAATGGGTGGTTGGACCCTAGGAACTACAGAGGGTCCGAGGGACCTTGGTATACTTGTCCATAGATCACTGAAGGCAGCAGCATAGGTAGATAAGGTGGTTAGGAAGGCATATGGGATACTTGTTTTTATTAGTTGAGGCATAGAATATAAGAGCAGGGAGGTTATGATGGAGCCGTATAAAACACTAGTTAGGCCACACCTAGAGTACTGTGTTTAGTTCTGGTCGCCACACTATAGGAATAATGTGATTGCACTGGAGAGGATGCAGAGGAGATTCAGCAGGATGTAGCCTGGGGTGGAGCATTTCAGCTATGAAGTGAGACTGCATAGGCTAGGGCTATTTTCCTTCCAGCAGAGAAGGCTGAGGGGAGACCTGATTGAGGTATCCAAAATTATGAGGGACATAGATAGGGTAGATAGGAAGAAACTTAATAACACAATAACCAGGGGGCATAGATTTAAAGTAAGAGGCAGGAGGTTTAGAGGGGATTTGAGGAAAAATTTGTTCACCTGGAGGGTGGTTGGAAGCTGGAACACACTGCCAGAAGGGGTGGTAGAGGCAGGAACTCTCACAACAGTTAAGAAGTACTTAGATGAGCACTTGAAACGCCATAGCATACAAGGCTACAGTCCAAGTGCTGGAAAATGGGATTAGAATAGATAGGTGCTTGATGGCTGGCACGGACACGATGGGCCAAAGGGCTTGTTTCTGTGCTGTACAACTGTATGATTCTATGAGTCTATGACTAACATCTCGGCATTAGTGACCATAATATAATATGCTTTAAGGTGATAATAAAGAAGACATAAATATGATGAAAACCAGATTAATAGATTAGAGAAAAGCTGATTTTGAGGGGTTGAGAATAGAACTTGGGAAAATAAAATGGGCAACTCAATGTTGAGCCTGGAGAGCTATATAGTGCTCAGTCTAAAGATGAGGTATTGTTCCTCAAGCTTGTGTTGAGCTTCATTGAAACACTGTAGCAGGCCAAGGACAGAAAGGTCAGAGTGGGAGCAAGGTGGAGAATTGAAATGATAAGTGACAAGAAGCTCAGGGTCACGCTTGCTGACTGAACGGAAGTGTTCTGCAATGCAGTCACCCAGTTTGCGTTCAGTTTCTGCAATGTAGAAAAGACCACATTGTGAGCGAGTACAGTATACTAAATTGAAAGAAGTACAAGTAAATCCCTGTTTCACTTGGAAGGAGCAATTGGGGCCCTGGACGGTGAGAAGGGAGGAGGTAAAAAAGCAGGTGTTGCATCTCCTGCGCTTGCTTGGAAAGATGCCGTAGGAAAGTGGGGAGATGTTGGGGGTGATTGAGGAGTGGACCAGAATGGTCCCTTCGGAATGCTGAAAGGGGAGGGGAGGGTAGATGTGATAGGTGGTGGCATCACGCTGGAAGTGGCGGAAATGGCAGAGGATGATCTGTTGAATACGGAGGCTGGTGGGGTATAAGGTGAGGACAAGGGGAATCCTATCATGGTTCTGGGAGGGGGATGATGCGGGGAGAGCAGAAGTGCGTGAAATAGTTTGGACACGGTTGAGGGCCCTGTCAGCCACGTTGGGAGGAATCCTCAGTTGAGGAAAAAGTCCGTAAGCGCGACTCCGAGCTTCCTGTTGCTTGTCATTTGCTGTGGTGTTCCCCAAGGGTCAGCTTTGAGTCCATTACTCTTTTTAATTGTTATAAACAATCTAGACTCAGGTGTAGGGAGCAGCATTATAAAGTTTGCAGTTGATGTGAAATTTTGCAAAGTGGTAGATAGTGATGAGGATAGTTGTAGACTTTAGGATGACAGTCAGGATGGTGAAATGGACAGAAGCATGTCAGAAGGAGTTCAGTCTGCAGAAGTGTGAAGTCATGCACTTTAGGAGGTCTAATCTAGGAAGACAGTACAGTGTGAATGGAATGAATTTGAAAAGTGTGGATGAGCACAGAAACCTTGGTGGCCAAGTACACAAATTCTTAAAGGGCACAGTGCAAGTTGATAAGGTGATTAAAAAATAATATAGGTCACTTGGGTTTAAACATTGAAGAATAAAATATAAAAGCAAAGAGATCATGCTAGAAATTTACAGGAAATTATTTTTTAGGCCTCAGATGGAGTATTGTGGACATTTCTGGGCATCACACTTCAGGAAAGATGAAAAGACATCAGAAAGGATACAGAACAGATCTACCAGGATGTCACCAGGGATGCGGGACTATAGTTATTCTGAGAGGTTGGAAAAGTTAGAACTGTTCTCCTTATAACAGAGAAGATTAAGAGGTGACCTATTGGGGTTTTCAAGATGGTGAGAGGTTTTGATAGAGTAAACAGGGAAAAAAACTATTCCCTTTGGCAAGTGGATCAATAATTAGCAGTCACAGATTCAAAATCATTGAAAAAAGATCTGGAGGAGAGATGAGGAGAATTTTTTTCACTCAGACAGCTGTTGAGATCTGGAACGTTGGTGGAGGCCAATTTCATAAATAATTTTAATAAGGACTTGGTTAGATACTTGAGGATGAGGAACTTACAGCGTATGGACAAAAAGCAGAATCACAGAATCATTAGTGCAGAAGGAGGCCATTCGGCCCATCGTGTCTGCACTCGCTCTCTGAAAGAGCAATTCCCTCAGTTCCATTCCCCCGCCTCCTCCCTATAACCTTAAACATTCTTCCTTTTCATACAATAGTCTAATTCCCTTTTGAATGCTTCAATTGAACCTGCCTTCACCAAATTCTCAGGCAGTGCATTCCAGACCTTAACCACTCGCTGCGTGAAAAAGATTTTTCTCATGTCACTTTTGCGTTTTTACGAAATACTTTAAATCTGTGCCCTTTTGTTCTCGATCCTTTCATGAGTGGGAACAGTTTCTCTTTATCTACTCTGTCCAGACCCCTCATGATTTTGAATACCTCTATCAAATCCCCTCTCAGCCTTCTCTTCTCCAAAGACAACAGTCCTAACTTCTCCAATCTATCTTCATAACTGAAATTCCTCATCCCTGGAACCATTCTCATGATTCTTTTCTGTATTCTCTCCAATGCCCTCACATCTTTCCTAAAGTGCGGTGCCCAGAACTGGACGCAATACTCCAGCTGAGGCCGAACTAGTGTTTTATACAAGTTCAACATAACTTCCTTGCTCTTGTACTCTATGTCCCTATTAATAAAGCCCAGGGGACTGAATGCTTTATTAACCGCTCTGTCAATCTGTCCTGCCACCTTCAATGAGTAATGCACATATACACCTAGTTCCCTCTGCTCCTGCATCCCCTTTAGAACTACAGGGATGTGGGACTAAGCACAACCTCTATTTCAAATTGATTATATGACTCTATTGCATTTACCTGTTTGAGCAACACGTCTGTATTTGTATGCCAGGCAGAGATGCTCCTGCTGTTTTCGGACTATGCGCTGTGCTTCAGGGGTCAGTCCTTTAGGATCCCGCGAGAATACAAATGAATAGCTGTCTGCACACGTTCCGTTATCATTCAGCTTTCGACATGTATACGTGATGGCATAGGTATCGTAATCTGTGTCAATAATCCAGTGATCATCATCTGAAAGAAAGAAACATGTTGCAAAGTATTTTTCACCCTAATGAATAGCAATGTAATTTAGGTTGCTAGACTTACAATAGTAATTATTCCAACACTCTCCCAGCCAAGTGCCGTTCACCCTTCAACCCTGTGCTCACTGACATACGTTAGCTCGTGGTCTGGCAATACCTCAATTTTAAACTTCTCGCCCTCGTTTTGAAATCTCCCCATGGCTTCGCCCCTTCCTATCTCTGTAACCTCCCCCAGCCCTGCAATGCTCTGAGATCTCTGTGCTACTCCAATCCTGGCCTCTTGCGCACCCCCGGTTTTAATCCACTATTGGCAGCCATGCCTTCAACTGCCTACGCCCTACAATTCCTGCATTAAATCTCTCCACCTCTCTCTCTCCTCAAGATGCTCCTTAAAACCTATTTGACTAAGCTTTGGTCATCTGTCCTAATATTTCCTCATGTGTCTCAGTTTCCAATTTTTTTTGATAACACCCCTGTGAAGCACCTTGGGACATTTTACTTTGTTAAAAGATGCTATATGAATACAAGTTGCTGTTACTGGTAACACACTGCCTGTCTGATTCTATTTCACAAAGCCAGACCAGTTACCTTGGTCAGTGCTGCTAGTAGCAGGGGAGCAGGATCCTCAGTCCTCTGATGTGGGCTACTACTGCAGCACACATACAAGGACCCCTCCCGCTTGCTGCAGAGCAGAACTTGGTTTGTCAAGAAATAGGATCATAGGAAATAGGAGCAGGAGTCGGCCATTCGGTGCATTGAGCCTGCTGTGCCATTCAAACAGATCATGGCTGATCATCTACCTCTATGCCATTTTTCCCCACTATCCCCATATCCATTGATGTCATTAGTATTCAGAAATCTATAGATTTCTGTCTTCCACAGTTTCACCACCATCTGAGTAAAGCAATTCCTCCTAATCTCAGTCTTAAATGGCCTACCCCTTATTCTGAGACTGTGTCCCCTTGTTCTAGACGCACCAGACAGAGGAAACATCCTATCCAAATCCACCCTATCACCTCTCATTCTTTTAAACTCTAGAGAATACAGGCCCAGTTTCTGCAATCTCTCTTCATAAAACAATCGCACCATCCCAGGGGTTAGTCTGATGAATTTCCGTTGCACTCCCACTATGGCAAGTATATCCATCCTTAGATAAGGAGACCAAAACTGTATACAATATTCCAGGTGCAGTTTCACCAATGCTTTATACAATTGAAGCAATATATCTTTACACCGGTACTCAAACCCCCTTGCAATGAAGGTCAACATACCATTTGCCTTCTTAATTGCTTGCTGCACCTGCGTGCTAGCTTTTAGTGACTCATGAACAAAGACACCCAGGTTTCTTTGGACATCAACACTTCCCAACCTCTCACCATTTAAGAAATACTCTGTCTTGCTGTTTTTACTACCAAAGTGGATCATTTCAAACTTGTTCACACTATATTCCACCTGCCATGATCTTGCCCAATTAATTAGCCTGTTCAAATCCCCTTGAAGCCTCCTTGCATCCTCCTCACAACTTACATTCCCTCCTAGTTTTGTGTCATCTGCAAATTTGGAAATATTACAATTGGTGCCCATATCCAAGTCTTTTATACAGATTGTAAACAGCTGTGGCCCAAGCACTGATCCTTGTGATACCCCAGCCTGCCATCCTGAGAATGACCCATTTATTCCTGCTCTCTGTTTTCTGTCTGTTAACCAGTTCTCAAACCATACCAGTATATTATCCCCAACCTGATTCACTCTAATTTTGTTTACTAACCTCCTGTGTGGGATCTTAGCAAAAGCCTCTGAAAATCCAATTACGCCTCATCTACTGGTTCTCCTTTATTTATGCTACAAGTAACATCCTCAAAAAGCTCCAACAGGTTTGTCAAACATGATTTCCATTTCATAAATCCATGTTGACTCTGCCCAACAATATCAGTATTTTCCAAATGTCCAGTTATCACATACTTTGTAAAAGATTCCAACATTTTCCCTACTACTGATGTCAAACAAAGAGGTCTATAGTTCCCCATTTTCTCTCTCACTCCCTTCTTAAATAGTGGGGTTACATTTGCAACTTTCAAGTCTGCAGGAACCCTTCCAGAAGCTATAGAATTTTGAAAGATAACCACCAGTGCATCTATTGTCTTTATAGCCACCTCCTTCAACACTCTGGGATATAGCTTATCTGGTTCAGATGAAAATCCAATATTACTAAGCATCTGTCTATTACTCCCCATTTCGTCATTACCCGACCCAAGTATTGTTTTTATTTTGTTCTGATAAAAAGAGTAAAATAGAAGGGAGAAACAAAATGGTAAAGTAACAATGGAAAGAAAACAGGGAAAATGCACATAATTTTAGTTTATTGTATGGTAATGAAAACAGAGATTCTGTTAGCAGTTAAATGAATAACTGGATAAACAAACTTGTCTTACTTGAAAGTGTAAGATCTAGATTCAGTATTGTAAATGAATGTGACTGTGGAAATTATTTGACCAGGTTTAAGTGGCTTACCCTGGCAGCTAGAAAAAAGTTATACCACTGGGACAGTATCTCATATTTTGGAGGTGGCCTTACAGTTTGGGCATGGTGTCCTTGGGCATTGTAATCAATATATGCTTGTAAGTGATTTTAGTAAAGGAGAAATGTGGTGATGTTCCTAAGTCTGTTGCACAATAGAGCAAAAGAGACTCTGTTCCTTTTAGCAAACATAAATATTTTAAACGCAAGCCAACTAGAGTGGTCCACATATGCAGGAATATACTGCAATAGAATTGTAACAAAAAGGAAAGGTAAATAGACCAGGGAGAAACACAGTGAATCCTCTGATCTACATAAGTGCCATTTGTGGATTCATTCCTTTAGTTTTAAGTTCAAATACTTCCTACGAATTAAGCTGGTGTGAAGGCCCTTTTACAACAAGTGCTATGTATGCACTGTGCAGCAATGAATATAGAAAAGTGAACAGGTTTGGTGGGATTCAAACATTGCAACATCATTGTAACTCATATCATCACCATGCACAGCATTAAACAGAAGCACACAGAAAATATGTAATAATTGTCCAGTTTATCACCAATATTGCCCCCGAAAATCTTTGCAAGCTTCTCATGGATCTCCTGTGATATCGGTCATATTGCAGGTAATTTTTAACCTCGCCATGAAATTTGGGCAGATTCTACATTGGGTGGGCAATCTGCTCCCCCAGGTTCCTACCCAGACAGTGAAGTTGAAAATTCTCCCCAATGAGAGGACACACTGTTTTATGATGGCAGCAGCATTAACATATAATACACAATATATTATTTTATAATAGTAGTGGATCTCCCATGGTGTGAGGAGGGCTGGATGCTGTAGTAGGGGATGGGGGTGGGGGGTGGGGCTGTTGGGCAGGTGCTGTAGTGGCAGTGGGCACAAGTGATAGCAGTGGGATGGGGGTGTGGTTGTTGAAGGGAGTTGGAAAAACGTTTGTCAGCGATATGCTCAGAAACAGTTAAATATATTTGGGTTGCTAGGTACTATACAAGTGCTGGTTTCTTCATGCATAAATAAACAAAGCTAACCCCCTCAGATATCATGGTTACTAATTAAATAAATGTGCACGTAACATGGGAGTGAGGGACAGCTCAGGATGGAACAGATAGCTCGGCGGATGGGGAAGATGGACAGCTCTTGTGGGCCATGTGGTTGTATAATGTTCCCCCTACCCCACCCAGTTGAATGGGGTAAGGAATAAGGGCAAAGTGGAATGTGAATGATCAGTTTGGACAGACTGCAGGGGCCAAGATACCTAACCCTGCAAATACACATTGGGAGTAAAAACCAGAGAGTGATTGCGAGAGTGGGAGGGACCTTACTATGGAACATAAGTAAACACATGGGCTGTTTTAAATGTCAATTACATTATTTTCAGATCAAAGTTACCACAAATTAAATTCATGCTTTCCATTGTTTTGATTTTTTATAGCGAAAAATATTGTTACCTTTACATCCTTAATGATGGTTTGCTGGCTTTGTTTATCAGCCATTTTCCATTGATGGACAAAGTGGAGGGACAGAGCTCCCAAACAACACGTTTCGATATGTTCTATGAGCATCCAGTTTTGCTGTCAATTATATTTTTAAAACCCTGGCGTGTTATGCAGCTGCACTGTTCCAGAATATGATGGTGTTCATTAGATTCAGAATGGAGCGAACTTTAAGCTATATTCTGGAAATTTTAGTACACAGGTTGACTGCTTAGTGTGATACTACACTCTGGCAGATTTGTCCACAGGGAGTTTAGACATAGTGACGGTGGTACATTTTCGAAGATGCAGTGTGCTGCCTAATTCAGCACCTTCATTCAGCTGATAGAGTGGCAGCTTTGGGAAACCCTAAACTTAAGCTTCGCATGCTTCTCATAGAAAGGTAAATCTCTGATGAAAAACACTGTTGGCAAAATTTCAAACAGGGAAAAGGCAGCTGCATAGGTCATTTTTAATGCCTTTATTATATTAGATACTTTATTCCTAGTTCTGAGGCTTCAATTTAGAAATAAGCAGTTGCAATGTGTTGCTGTTCCATGAATGAAACATTTCAGACAATCAGGTGCATGTGCAACAAAGTGTGACACAGAGATGTGATGAATGTGTACTAGACATTTATATAGATAATGATTTATAATTTGTACATCTAACTGTCTAAATTTGGTATGTCCAGACTGCAGTCCCCAAACCCAGGCAATCCCACCCCCCAAACCCAGTCAATCTGATTCTCCCCCAAATCCAGCCAAATTCCACCCCCTAAACCCAACGAATCTCACCCCCCAAACCCAGCCAAATTCCACCCCCTAAACCCAGCGAATCTCACACCCCAAACCCAGTCAATCTGACTCTCCCCCAAACGCAGCCAATTCCACCCCCCAAACCCAGCCAATTCCACCCCCCAAACCCAGTCAATCTGACTCCCCAAACCCAGTCAATCTGACTTCCCCACAATCCCAGCCAATCTCACCCCCCAAACCCAGCCAAATTCCACCCCCTAAACCCAGCGAATCTCACCCCCCAAACCCAGTCAATCTGACTCTCCCCCAAACCCAGCCAATTCCACCCCCCAAACCCAGTCAATCTGACTCCCCAAACCCAGTCAATCTGACTTCCCCACAATCCCAGCCAATCTCACCCCCCAAACCCAGCCAAATTCCACCCCCTAAACCCAGCGAATCTCACCCCCCAAACCCAGTCAATCTGACTCTCCCCCAAACCCAGCCAATTCCACCGCCAAACCCAGCCAATTCCACCCCCCAAACCCAGTCAATCTGACTCCCCAAACCCAGTCAATCTGACTTCCCCACAATCCCAGCCAATCTCACCCCCCAAACCCAGTCAATCCCACCCCCCAAACTCAGTCAATCCGACTCCGCAAACCCAGTCAATCCGACCCCCTCACAAACCAACCAACCTGACCCCCCAAACCCAGCCAATCCAACTCCTGCCACCCCCAAACCTAGTCAATCCAACCTCCCCCCCAAACCCAGCCAATCTGGCCCCCCCCCCCACCAAATCCACCCAATCTGACTCCTCAAACCCAGCCAATCTGACCCCCTCAAATCCACCCAATCTGACCACACCAAATCCAGTCAATCCAATCCCCCCAAATCCATCAATCTCACCCCCCAAATCAAGTCAATCCCACCCCTAAATCCAGTCAATTCAATCCCCTCATAAACCCAGCCAATCTGACCCCCCTAACCCAGCCACTCTGACCCCCAAACCCAGTCAATCTGACCCCCAAACACAGCCAGTCTGACCCCCCTAACCCAGTCAATCTGACCCCAAAACCAGCCAATCTGACCCCCCTAACCCAGCCAATCTGACCCCCAAACCCAGTCAATCTGACCCCCAAACACAGGCAGTCTGACCCCCCATCCCAGTCAATCTGACCCCCAAAACCAGTCAATCTGACCCCCAAACCCAGCCAATCTGACTCCTAAACCCAGCCAATCCCACTCCCCAAACCCAGTCAATCTGACCCCCAAACCCAGTCAATCTGACCCCAAACCCAGCCAATCTGACCCCCCCAACCCAGTCAATCCCACTCCCCAAACCCAGTCAATCTGACCCCCCAACCCAGTCAATCTGAACCATAAACCCAGTCAATCCCACCCCCAAACCCAGTCAATCCCACCCCCATAAACCCAGTCAACCTGACCCCGAAACCGAGTCAATCCCAACCCCCAAACCCAGTCAATCTGACCCCCAAACCCAGTCAATACCACCCACAAACCCAGTCAATCTGACCCCCAAAACCAGTCAATCCCACCCCCAAACCCAGTCAATCTGACCCATAAACCCAGTCAATCTGACCCTCAAACCCAGTCAATCTGACCCCCAAATCCAGTCAATCCCACCCACAAACCCAGTCAATCCCACCCCCAAACCCAGTCAATCTCACCCCCAAATCCAGTCAATCCCACCCCCAAACCCAGTCAATCTCACCCCCAAATCCAGTCAATCTGACCCATAAACCCAGTCAATCTGACCCCCAAACCCAGTCAATCTGACCCCCCAAATCCAGTTAATCCCACCCCCAAACCCAGTCAATCTGACCCCCAAACAGTCAATTCCACCTCCAAACCCAGTCAATCCCACCTCCAAACCGTCAATCTGACCCCCAAACCCAGTCAATCCCACCCCCTAACCCTGTCAATCTCACCCCCCAAATCCAGTCAATCCCACCCCCAAACCCAGTCAATCGGACCCCCAAACCCAGTCAATCTGACCCCCAAACCCAGCCGATCTGACCCCTAAACCCAGTCAATCTGAACCCAAACCGTCAGTCTGACCCCAAACCCAACCGATCTGACCCCTAAACCCAGTCAATCTGACCCCAAACCCAGCCGATCTGACCCCTAAACCCAGTCAATCTGACCCCAAACCCAGCCGATCTGACCCCCAAACCCGGTCAATCCCACCCCCAAACCCAGCAGAACTGACCCCCAAACCCAGTCAATCTGGCCCCCGAACCCAGTCAATATGACACCCAAACCCAGCCAACCCAACTCCCCCAAACCCAGCCAATCCAACTCTCCAAACCCAGCCATTCCGATCCCCAAAACCCAACCGATCTGACCCCCCCAAACTCAGACAATCTGAACCCCCAAACCCACCCGCCTGACCCCCCCCAAACCCACCCGATCTGACCTGCCCAAACCCAGTCAATCCATCCCGCCCAAACCCAGCCAATCTGACCTCCCCAAAGCCAGTCAATCCGTCCCACCCAAACCCAGCCAATCTGACCCCCCAAATCCACCAAACCATCCCGCCCAAACCCAGATAATCTGACCCCTCGAAACCCACCCAATCTGACCCCTCCAAAACCACCCAATCTGATCCCCCCAAACCCAGCCAATTGGAACCCCCCCAAACCCAGCCAATCTGACCCCCCAAACCCAGCCAATCTGACCCCCCAAACCCACCCAATCGGACCCCCACCAAACTCAGCCAATCTGACCCCCCCAAACCCAGCCAATCTGACCCCCCCCAAATCCAGCCAATCTGACCCCCTCCACACCTAGCCAATCTGATCCCCCCAAATCCAGCCAATCTGACCCCCCAAACCCACCCAATTGGAACCCCCCCAAACCCAGCCAATCTGACCCCCCAAACCCAGCCAATCAGACCCCCCCCAAACCCAGCCAATCTGACCCCACCCAAACCCACCCAATTGGACCCCCCCCCCAAACCCAGCCAATCTGACCCCCCCAAACCCAGACAATCTTACCCCCCCCAAACCCAGCCAATCTGACCCCCCAAACCCAGCCAATCTGATCCCCCCAAATCCATCAATCTCACCCCCTAAACCCAGTCAATCCCACCCCCCAAACCCAGTCAATCCCACCCCCAAACCCAGTCAATCTGATCCCCAAACCCAGCCGATCTGACCCCAAAGCCCAGTCAATCTGATCTCAAACCCAGCCAATCCAACCCTCCAAATCCAGCCAAACCGATCCCCCCAAATCCAACCGATCTGACCCCCCAAAACCCAGTCAATCTGACCCTCCAAACCCACTCATTCTGACACAAACCCACCAAGCTAAAACAACTCTGCCCTATTTACCAATATTTCCAAAGTCGTGAATGACACAAAACTAGGTGGGAATGAGTGTTGTGAGGAAGATGCAAAGCGGTTTTAAGGGGATTTGGACAGACTTAGTGAATGGGCAAGAATGTGGTGGATGGAATATAATGTGGAAAAATGTGAGATTATCCACTTTGGTAGGAGGAATAGATGTGCAGAGTATTTCTTAAATGGTAAGAGATTAGAAAGTGTAGATGTACAAAAGGGACCTGGGTGTCCTCGTCAATAAGTCACTGAAAGCTAACATGCAGGTGCAGCAAGCAATTAAGAAGGCTAATGGTATGTTAGCCTTTATCGTAAGAGGATTTGAGTACAGTAGTAGCAACGTCTTGCTTCAATTGTATAGCACCTTGGTTAGACCGCACATGGAGTACTGCTTGCAGCTTTGGTCCCTTTACCTTAGGAAGTATATTATTGCCATAGAGGGAGTACAACGACTTGTTCCTGGGATGGCGGGACTGTCCTATGAAGGGAGATTGGGGAAACTGGGACTGTATTCTCTTGAGTTTCAAAGAACGAGAAGTGATCTAATTGAAACCTACAAAATACTTAAAGGGATAGACAGGGTAGATGCAGGTAAGATGTTTCCCCTGGTTGGGGAGTCTAGAACCAGGAGTCACAATTTCAAAATAAGGGGGAAGCCACTTAGGACTGAGATGAGGAGAAATTTCTTTATTCAAAGGGTTGTGAATCTTTGGAATTCTCTACCTCAGAGGGCTGTGGAAGCTCAGTCAGTGAGTCTGTTTCAAGTAGAGATTGACAGATTTCTAAATACCAATGACATAAAGGGATTTGGGGATAGTGTGGGAAAAAGGCATTGAAGTGGATGATCAGCCATGATCATATTGAATGGCGCAGCAGGCTTGATGGGCTGAATGGCCTACTCCTGCTCCTATGTTCTTATCTTCGTACTCCTAATTCCTATTTACCGATTTGTCTTGTTTGAATTTTGCAGGGATGAAATGTTTGGAAAGAGCTGTTCCTTGTGCTACTTAAAAAGTCGAGATATTTTAATATCAGCAACCAGTTACAAAAATGAATGAGAACATGGATTTAAACTTTAAATGCCGCCTGTGGGCGCGGGTATGATATCGCAGGGACAATGCGGGAAGCCTGGTTTGATACTTATTTTGAAAAAAAAAGCTGGACCTTCATCCCCTCTGCAGACAGGCTACTCACTGCCTTTCTGGAGGTGCTCGGCTGCTCCCCAGTATTTCAGTTTGAACTTGGCGGGGTCTTCGGTGTTGTTGAAGGTTCCCATCATTTCAGCGCACACGATCCACTCACTAGGAGACAAGGTACAGAGGTGGTGGTTAGAGCAGAGAGGGGGGTGGGGGGATGGGGGATAGAGGAGGTTGCTTTGGGACAAGTGCTTACGGCAGTAAGGTGACCCGTCCTGTCGCTTTGGCGGTCATCGTCTCGTTTTCAATCTTGAACTCGGCGTGGATGTTACTCTCCAGAAAAATGCCCACTGGATCCTTCTTGGCGAAAGCGTGCCATTTCCCCGCATACTGCAAGAGAAAGGGCGGACGGTCAAGGAGAGATGACCATTTCCTTCTCCTCTACGACAAACACCAGAGGCACCAACTTACCCGGGTCTTGTTGAAGTTTTCTTTCACTTGGAAATTGCTCACAACACAGTCGGACTTGGCGAAGCAACTGGAAATGGAAAGCAGGGCAACCAGGAGCCCCAAGATTTTGCACTGTACCATCGTCCTTTAGATCCTCTATAGTAAAGCAGACACACATTAATGCAAGAAGACAAACCCTCCTGGATTTTACATGCAGTTAGGTTTCAGCTGCTGACACTAACCTCTTAAATACCAAACTCATGTTGTGCTTACCGTCAACAGCGTGTGTTACAAATCACAATTCTCCCGGATTCAGATCTCAATCAAAATGGGGATTTACCATGAATACAGTTGTGAATAAAACGCTGTGAGCAACTCTTCCGAACAGTTAGTTGGCGCACTACACCTATATATAGACCAATCACCCCCTCCTATCCTGTCATCTATCTTTCGTAATCTACCCTGCCCTCCCCCACCCAAACAGAGAAAAGCTTTGGAATGTAAATCATTGACAGCCAACTCTATTCTCAACAGTTACATAACTGCATGATTGATCTTCTATCCAGAACCTCCACGCACAGCACACTGCTGATTTTTTCACATTCATTGAACTCCATGAGTGATTCTCAAAGTGATGTTGGATTGCTGAGTAAGGTTATGTATGCTTCTCCAGGTAGTGCTGAAGGGGCACAAATTTCTGTAATTCACATCTGGCAGCCACTGACAAAACAATAGGGAGGTGCCTGCTTCTGGACAGAACGCAGATGCTCTCCAAATGTTTGGGACGATTTAAAAGTTGCTTTCATAACAATTTTCCTTATATAATCTCCTTTTCCTTGCACAACCCTCTATATTCCACAAATAACTGGCACCAATGTTGACAGCTCTTGGCTGTGCAGCAGTCACAGATGTTTGTGAGACTTGCTGGAAACTGGGTCAGTGCCGTTTGCTGAAATGTTGCACTTTGTACTAGTGAAATATATTTGTTGAAGTGATGAAATCTGCACACTGACTTTAGTTTTTGCAAGTAAACCTACTCTGGAACAAAAGGTTTATCAAGTTCAATGTGTCTCTGAGTTTATTTCTAAACTT
Source organism: Heterodontus francisci (assembly GCF_036365525.1). Classification (NCBI taxonomy): domain Eukaryota; kingdom Metazoa; phylum Chordata; class Chondrichthyes; order Heterodontiformes; family Heterodontidae; genus Heterodontus; species Heterodontus francisci. The sequence goes on along the minus strand of NC_090390.1, from coordinate 37,596,690 downwards.
TTTTAGTTGCATAATTCAATTGGCTCCCCAACATAAAATTGTATAGCTTCAGATTTCCAGCATCTGCAGTATTTTGCTTTTATATAACTGGATGTTGTTTGTCATATTTCATTACCAGTCAGGCAGAAGTGCTTCACTGGAATAAATATTTAGTACCTTAACACCTTTGTTGCTGGTGCAGCACTGAGATCCTTAGCCCACCAGGGCACCTTGAAGAGATAGTTGTTGCTTTGTACTAATAACAGCATAATGACTCCCAGGATGAATCATGTTTTTCTCCGTCCTCATTTTCTCCTCTTAGCCCTCCTTTCCAGAAGGTGGTAGCTTGTGCTGGACTACTAGGTCTCAGCAGTCCTCCAATACCTTGCCCAGGTGGCTGCTCTTCATATCCTAGCTTGGACAGTGAAGCGTAGAATTTTCAATCAGGCATATATGGATAGTGTGTTCATTTATGTAGTGCCATCAGGTGCCAAGAATGGGGGACTTGTCTACCAGTAAGGTGTCTGGGCTCCATGTGAACCAGGTACAAAATGGATCCCAGTATATACTGACATCATAATGCCACTACAAGGATCATGCTGGCACTGAACAACACTGATCTTGCATGGCCTTGCCCCTCCCTATCTCTGCAACCTCCTTCAATGCTACAACCTTCCAAGAACTCTGCATTCCTCCAACTGTGGCCTCTTGTCTCTCCTCTGCTCCCTTCACCCCACCATTGGTGGCTCTGGCTTCAGCCGTCTAGGCCTAAGCTCCAGAATCCCCTCCCTAAACATCTCTGTCTCTCCAACTCTCACTCCTCCTTTAAGACCCCCTTTATAAAACCTACTTCTTTAGTCAAGCTTTTAGTCATCTGTCTGAATATCTCCCTCCCTGATCTGTGTCAATTTTGTCTGATTATGCTCCTGTGAAGCCCCTGGGGCATTTTCCTATGTTAAAGGCTCTATATAAACACTTTTTATGCATTTAGAGATACAGCACTGAAACAGGCCCTTCGGCCCACTGAGTCTGTGCCGACCAACAACCACCCATTTATACTAACCCTGCAGTAATCCCATATTCCCTATCACCTACCTACACCAGGGCCAATTTACAATGGCCAATTTACCTATCAACCTGCAAGTCTTTTTTGGCTGTGGGAGGAAACCGGAGCACCCGGCGAAAACCCACGCGGTCACAGGGAGAACTTGCAAACTCCGCACAGGCAGTACCCAGAATCGAACCCGGGTCACTGGAGCTGTGAGGCTGCGGTGCTAACCACTGCGCCACTGTGCCGCCCAGGTTGTTGTTGTTTACTGGGAATAGTGACAGTTAGAAAGACTGACTGAAAAAAAACTAGTCTTCCTGGCTAAGTTGCCAGTTTTAAACAATCAGATAAATTTGATGTATGGATGTTGCAACAACATGGGACCCATTAGCTGGAGCCTGTGGCCTAAGAAGAAAGGAAGTCTAGCATGTATTTTTCCATTGAGGCACATTGCAAACTACAAATTATGAAAGTATGAGTGTATGTTATAATTCCAATAATAAAAATCAATGAAGTATAATGCATTTTAAATAAAACCTATTAAAGTTATACTGCCTTCCTGAATACATATTTGGTAAACGCATTTCTCTATTTAGAAGAGAAGCAGAAGAGCTGTGCATCATTTTCATAATGCTGTTACTTTTCCATCTAGCACCACCCTACCTGTTAGTATTGGCTTGAGGGTTAGGTGGAGCCAAGTAAGAAGAATCGTGGAGACTAGAGATGCTGCATTTAACAAAGCAAGATGAGGCTTTGCAATTATGTATGAAGGCTATAAAATCATGAAACTGGAAAGACATGATTGAGAAAGCATCTACAAATGAAATCGCTCACACCCTACAAGGTCTTCACAATGCTTCAAATGAACTCACGGTTACAACTACATCTGATCTCATATTACGCAGCAATTGTATTGTCATTCCAAACTCATTGAGGGAATGTTGTCAATATAGCACATTAAGAACACCAGGGAATTGTCAAGACCAAGCAACTCCTTAGGGAAAAGGTATGGTTCCTAGGAAAATACCATATGGTAGAGCACAAAATGAATCAGTGTTTGCCATGTCAGGCAACCACAATATCAAATCTTCATGATCCTCACAAGATGTCCGCACTACCTCAGGACCATGGATTGAAGTGAACGTTCACTTCATAGATTTGCCCACAGGTGAACACCTACTTGTTGTCACTGATGACTACAGCAGATTCCCAATCATAGAAATAGTTATGTCAATTTCAATGAAAGCAGTCATCCCAAAGCTTGACCAGATCTTCATCTTGTTGGAATCCCTCAACCGGTAAGAAGTGACAATGGATCTCCATTCAACAGTGATGAGTTCAGTAATTTCAGCAACTACCTGGGTTCACGCATAGGAAAATCACAACCTGTTGCCCAAAAGCTAATGGTAAAATCGAGAGATTTATGCGAACCTTGAAAAAAGTGATATATGCAGCTACAGCTGAGAACACGTCATAGAAGCAAGAACTATATCACTTTCTTCAAAACTACAGAGTGACTCCTCACTTGAGTACTGGAAAACATCCAGCTACACTCATTTTTGCACATCCTATGCACGCACGTTTTCCAGAGCTACCCTGCGGAGCTAATGATCAATGTGTACGCAAACGCAATTAAGAACAGAAGGATCGAATGAAGGTAAATGCAGAGCGAAACATGAAATTTTGAGCTACACCGCTAAAGCCTGGAGATAAAGTATTTGTGAAACGTGATGGTCATGATGGAAAACAAACAGCCCCTTATGACATCCAATCATTTGTTGTGACCAACACAAAAGATCAATGAACATTGCTAAGCGCGGTTCACAAATCATCACAAGAAACACGTCATTCTTCAAAGTACTGAAAACACCATTTTCAAGCATTGAATCTGATTCTGACAGCATCTCAGATGAAGAACATGAGTCAAATTAGACTACACTTGATGTCAGATGATATCCATTTTTGAGAGAAAACGCTCACCAGACTTAAGTGACTATGTTACGAAGTGAACTATTTATATTTAAGTTTATTGTTTACACTTTTGGAAACAAACCATTGAAACACAAGAGCACAAGAAATAGGAGCAGGTGTAGACCATATGGCCCATCGAACCTGCTCTGTCTTTCAAAACGATCATGGCTCATCTTAGGATTCAATTCTACTTTCCCGCCTGCTTTTCATACTTCTTGATTTCTCAAGAGACCAAAAATCTATCTATCCCAGCCTTAAATGTATTCAGTGATGGAGCATCCACAACCCTCTGGGGTAGAGAATTCCAAAGATTCACAACTCTTTGAGTGAAGTAATTTCTCCTCATCTCAGTCCTAAATGATTGGCCCCTTATCCTGAGACTGTGTCCCCATGTTTTAAATTCCCCAACCAGCATAAATAATCTCTCAGTGTCTACCCTATTCCACCCCTTTAGAAGCTTATATGTTTCAATGAGATCACCTCACATTCTTCTACACTCCAGAGAATACAGGCCCAATTTACTTAGTCTCTCATCATAGGACAACCCCCTCATCCCAGGGACCAATCTAGTGAACCTTCGCTGCACTGCCTCCAATGCAAGAATATCCTTTCTTAAATGTGGAGACGAAAACTGCGCACAGTATTCCAGATGTGGTCTCACCAAAACCCTATACAATTGTCACAAAACTTCCTTATTCCTGTACTCCAATCCCCTTGCAATAAACGCCAACATGCCATTTTCCTCCCTAATTGCTTGTTGTACCTGCATACTAACTTTCTGCGTTCCTTGTACAAGCACACACAAGTCTCTTTGAACATTGATACTTACAAGTTGCACACCTTTTAAAAAATATTCTTTTCTATTCTTACAACTAAAGTGCATAACTTCACACTTCCCTACATTATACATCATCTGCTATGTTGTTGCCCACTCACTTAACTTGTCTATATCTCTTTGCAGCCTCTCTGTCCTCCCCACAGCTTACCTTTCCACCTACCTTTGTTTCATCAGCAAAATTAGATACATTACTCTTTGTCTCTTCATCTAAGTCATTGATATAGATTGTAAATAGATGCGGCCCCAGCACTGATCCTTGCAGCACTCCACTATTTACTGACTGCCAACTTGAAAATGCCCCGTTTATGCCTACCCATTGCTTCCTGTCTGTTAATCAATCATCTATCCATGCTAATATATTACCGCCAACACCATGAGCCCATATCTTGCCAATTAACCTTTTGTGTGGCACCTTATCCAATGCCTTTTGGAAATCCAGGTATACTACATCTAGTGGTTTCCCTTTCGCTACCCTACTAGTTACATCCTCAAAAAAAATTTAATATATTTGTCAAACAGGATTTCTCTTTGGTAAAACCATGTTGTCTTGTTCTAATCATACTGTGCTTTTCTAAATGCATTGTTAAGACTTCCTTAATAATAGATTCTAATATTTTTCCAACAACTGATGTTAGGCTAACTGGCCTGTAGTTCCCTGCTTTCTCTCTCCCTCCTTTCTTGAAAAGCGGTGTAACATTTGCCAACTTCCAAGCTGATGGGACCATTCCCGAATCTTAGGAATTTTGAAAAATTATAGCTAGCACATCCACTAACTCTGCAGCTTTTAGAACCCTAGGATGTAGGCCATCTGGATATTTGTCAGATTTTAGTCCCTTAAGTTTCTCCAATACTTTTTCTCTGCTAACATGAATTTCCTTAATTTCCTCTCTCTTTTTAGCCCTGAGGTTACTGTCGATTTGTGGTATGGAACTTGTGTCTTCTACTGTGAAGACAGACACAAAATATTTGTTCAACCTCTCTGCCATTTCCTCATTCCCCATGATAATTTCTCCTGTCTATGCTTCCAAGAACATTAGAACATTACAGCGCAGTACAGGCCCTTCAGCCCTCGATGTTGCGCCGACCTGTGAAACCATCTGACCTACACTATTCCATTTTCATCCATATGTCTATCCAATGACCACTTAAATGCCCTTAAAGTTGGCGAGTCTACTACTGTTGCAGGCAGGGCATTCCACGCCCCTACTACTCTCTGAGTAAAGAAACTACCTCTAACATCTGTCCTATATCTATCACCCCTCAACTTAAAGCTGTGTCCCCTCGTGTTTGCCATCACCATCCGAGGAAAAAGACTCTCACTATCCACCCTATCTAACCCTCTGATTATTTTATATGTCTCTATTAAGTCACCTCTCCTCCTCCTTCTCTCCAACGAAAACAACCTCAAGTCCCTCAGCCTTTCCTCGTAAGACCTTCCCTCCATACCAGGCGACATCCTAGTAAATCTCCTCTGCACCCTTTCCAAAGCTTCCACATCCTTCCTATAATGTGGTGACCAGAACTGCATGCAATACTCCAGGTGCGGCCTCACCAGAGTTTTGTACAGCTGCAGCATGACCTCGTGGCTCCGAAACTCGATCCCCCTACTAATAAAAGCTAACACACCATATGCCTTCTTAACAGCCCTATTAACCTGGGTAGCAACTTTCAGGGATTTATGTACCTGGACACCAAGATCTCTCTGTTCATCGACACTACCAAGAATCTTCCCATTAGCCCAGTACTCTGCATTCCTGTTACTCCTTCCAAAGTGAATCACCTCACACTTTTCCGCATTAAACTCCATTTGCCATCTCTCAGCCCAGCTCTGCAGCCTATCTATGTCCCTCTGTGCCCTACAACATCCTTCGGCACTATCCACAACTCCACCGACCTTCGTGTCGTCCGCAAATTTACTAATCCACCCTTCTACACCCTCTTCCAGGTCATTTATAAAAATGACAAACAGCAGTGGCCCCAAAACAGATCCTTGCGGTACACCACTAGTAACTAAACTCCAGGATGAACATTTGCCATCAACCACCACCCTCTGTCTTCTTTCAGCTAGCCAATTTCTGATCCAAAGCTCTAAATCACCTTCAACCCCATACTTCCGTATTTTCTGCAATAGCCTACCGTGGGGAACCTTATCAAACGCCTTACTGAAATCCATATACACCACATCCACTGCTTTACCCTCATCCACCTGTTTGGTCATCTTCTTGAAAAACTCAATAAGGTTTGTGAGGCACGACCTACTCTTCACAAAACCGTGCTGACTATCGCTAATGAACTTATTCTTTTCAAGATGATTATAAATCCTGTCTCTTATAACCTTTTCCAACATTTTACCCACAACCGAAGTAAGGCTCACAGGTCTATAATTACCAGGGCTGTCTCTACTCCCCTTCTTGAACAAGGGGACAACATTTGCTATCCTCCAGTCTTCCGGCACTATTCCTGTCGACAATGACGACATAAAGATCAAGGACAAAGGCTCTGCAATCTCCTCCCTGGCTTCCCAGAGAATCCTAGGATAAATCCCATCTGGCCCAGGGGACTTATCTATTTTCACACTTTCCAAAATTGCTAACACCTCCTCCTTGTGAACCTCAATCCCATCTAGCCTAGTAGTCTGAATCTCAGTATTCTCCTCAACAACATTTTATTTCTCTACTGTAAATACTGACGAAAAATATTCATTTAATGCTTCCCCTATCTCCTCTGATTCCACACACAACTTCCCACTACTATCCTTGATTGGCCCTAAGGGACCAATGTTTACTTTAGCCACTCCCTTCCTTTTCAGACACCTATAAAAGCACTTACAATCTGTTTCTATGTTACTGACTAGTTTATTCTCATGTTCTATTTTGTTCCTTTTTTATCACCTTTTTGGTGGCCCTTTTCCTGGTTTTTAAAACACTCCCAATCCTCAGACTAGCTACTCTTTTTGCAACATTGTAAGCCTTTTCTTTTAATCTAATATAATTCTTAACTTCCTGAGTGAGCCACGGATGGGTCTTTCTGGCTGAGTTTTTGTTTATAAAAGGAATATATTTTTGTTGAACATTTTGAATTGCTTCTTTAAAGGTTTCCCACTGTTCATTTACCGCCCAATTCACTGTAGCCGGTTCTCCCCTCATGCCTCCATAATTCGCTTTGTTTAAGTTTAAGCTTCTTGTTTGTGGTTGGAACATGTCACTTTCAACCTTAACATAGAATTCAATGGTATTATGACCTTTTACTATGACACTGTTTATTAACCCTGATAGCTTTATCCCTGGTTGGCTCATAACGTATTCTCCAAGAAACTGTCCCGAAAACATTCTGCAAACTCATCATCTGGACCACTCCTGCCAATTTCACAGTCCCAATTGATATGAAGATTAAAGTCCCCCACAATTATTACATTGCCTTTGTTACAAGCTCCTATAATCTGTTGTTTAATGCTTTGTCCAACAGTATAACTACTGTTAGGCGGCCTATAAACTACTTCCACCAGTGTTTTCTGATTCTTGCTATTCCTTATAACACATAGTGCTCCAGTTTCCTCCCACATGCCAAAGACTTGCAGGTTGATAGGTAAATTGGCCATTATAAATTGCCCCTAGCATAGGCAGGTGGTAGGAATATGGAATTAGTGTAGGATTAGTATAAATGGGTGGTTGATGGTCGGCACAGACTCGGTGGGCCGAAGGGCCTGTTTCAGTGCTGTATCTCTAAATAAAAATAAAAAATAAAATAAATAGTAATTTTATTTCATGATCTTCTGAGGCCAGATCCTTTCTCACTAATGCCCCTATGTCATCATTAACATCAGTGCTACCCCTCCTCCTCCTTTGTCTCTCATTTACTAAGAAGGGGAGGGATATAGTGTTTTGAGAATTGCAATGTACATATTGTTCACTTGAGGCGACCATGCACACATGAGCCAGCAGAGGGAGCGGAAAGAGAAAGTGAAAATAAAACAGAATAAAGAAGACTCCATTATGTTCAGCAGCATGCTGCCTTTGTCTTAGTCTTTGCCTCAGATTTCTTAATAAACTCAGCCGAACCTTACTCTAGTCCCGAGAATATCACAGTGACAATGAAGGAACGGTGACATATTTCTAAGTCAGGATGGTGTGTGACTTGGAGGGGAACTTGCAGGTGGTAGTGTTCCTATGCACCTGCTGCTCTGGTTATTCTAGGCGGTAGAGGTCGTGAGTTTGGAAGGTGCTGTTGAAAAGAAGGCTTGGTGAGTTGCTGCAGTACATCTTGTAAATGGCACACACTGCTGCCGCTGTGTGCCGACAGTAGAGAGAGTGAATGTTTAAGGTGGTAGATGGGGTGCCAATCAAACAGACTGCTTTCTCCTGGATGGTGTCAATCATCTTGAGTGTTGTTGGAGTTGCACTCACCCAGGCAAGGGGAGAGTATTCCAATTTACTCCTGTCCTGTGCCTTGTACTGGTAGTAAGGATGTGGAGAGTCAGGAGGTGAGTTACTCGCCACAGAATAACTAACCTCTGACCTGCTGTTGTAACCACAGTATTTATGTGGCTGGTCCAGTTAAGCTACAGGTTGATTGTGACCCCCAGGATGTTGAAGATATGGGAATCAACGATGATAATGCCATTGAATGTCAAGGGAGGGACTTAGACCTCGCTTGTGGGCACTTGTGCGATGCAAATGTTACTTGCCACTTATAAGCCCCAGCCTGACTGTTGTCCAGGTCTTGCTGCATGCAGGCATGGACTACTTCATTATTTGAGGTGTTGCAACTGGTACTGAACATTGTGCAATCATCAGCGAACATCTCCACCCTGATCTTATGATGGAAGGAAGGTCATTGATGAAGCAGCTGAAAATGGTTGGGTCTAGGACACGACCCTGCGGAACTCCTGCAGTGATGTCCTGTGGCTGAAATGATTGGCCTCCAACAACCACAACCTCTTTTTTTGTGCCAGGTATGACTCCAGCCAATAGAGAGTTTTCCCCCTGCTTCCCATTTACTTCAATTTTACTAGGGCTCCTTGATGCCTCTCAGTAAAATGCTACTTTGATTTCAAAGGCAGTCACTCTCACCTCATCTCTGGAATTCAGCTCTTTTGTCCATTCTTGGACCAAGGCTGTAGTGAGGTCCAGAACCCAAACTAAACATTGGTGAATAGATTATTGGTGAGTAAGTGCCACTTGATAGCACTGTCAATGACACCTTCCATCACTTTTCTGATAATTGACAGCAGATTGATTGGCTAGATTGGATTTGTTCTGCTTTTTGTGGAGGACATATCTGGGTTATTTTCCACTTTGTTGAATAGGTGCTAGTGTTGTAGTTGTACTGGAATATCTTGGTTAGAGGTGCAGATAGTTCTGGAGCACAAGTCTTCTGCACTGCAGCTGTGATGTTTCTGGGGCTCATAGCCTTTGCTGTATCCAGTGAACAGCCATTTCTTCATATGAAGGGAATTGAATTGGCTGAAGACAGGCTTCTGTGATGATGGGGATCTCAGGAGTAGGTCATGATGGACCATCCACTCAGCACTTCTGGCTGAAGATGCTTGCAAACACTTCAGCCTTGTCTTTTGTACACATGTGGTGGGCTCCCCCATCACTGAGGAAAGGAATGTTCATGGAGCCTCCTCCTCCCATTAGTTGTTTAATTGTCTCCCACCATTCATGGCTGGATGTGGCTGTTCTGCAGAGCTTTGGTCTGATCCATTGGTTGTGGGATTGCTTAGCCTTCCACTGTTTAGCATACATGTAGTCCCGTGTTGTAGTTTCACTGGGTTGGCACCTCATTTTTAGGTGCACATGGTGCTGCTCCTGGTATGCTTTTCTACCTCCTTATTGAACCAGGGTTGGTCTCCTGGCTTGATGGTAATGGTAAAGTAAGGAATATGCCGGGCCATGAGATTGTAGATTGTGGTTGAATACAATTCTGCCTCAGGGATGCCCAGTTTTGAGCTGCTAGATCTGAGCTGAATCTATCCCATTGAGCACAGTACACAGTAGTAGTCCCACACAACACAATGGAGGTTGTCCTCAGTGTGAAGACAGACTTAATCTCTACAAGGACCATGGAGCGCCATGGACAGATCATCTGCATTGGGTTAATTGGTCAAGACAAGGTCATGAAGGTTTTCGCTTGTGTTGGTTTTCTCACCACCTGCTGCAGGTACAGTCTGGCAGCAACATCCTTCAGGACTCCACCTGCAGTGGTGCTACTGAGCCACTCTTGGTGATGGACATTGAAGTCCTCCCAAGTACATTCTGTGCCCTTACTGTCTTCAGTGCTTCTTCCAAGTGGTGTTCAATATGGAGGCGTATTGATTTATCAGCTGAGGGTGGGTGGCACGTAGTAATCAGCAGGAGATTTCCTTGTCCATGTTTGACATGAAGCCATGAGATTTCATGGGGTCCAAAGTTAACGTTGAGGACTCCCTGGGCCACTCCTGCCTGACTGTATACCATGTGCTGCCACCTCTGGTGGCTCCATCCTGCTGGTGGGACTGGACATACCCAAGGATCGTGAAGTACCAGCCTGGGATATTAGCTGTAAAGTATGATTTGGTGAGCCTATGTAAGGCTGTTGCTTAACTAGTCTGTGGAACAGCTCTCCTAATTTCAGCACAAATCCCCAGATGTTAGTAAGGAGAATTGTTGAGGGTCGACTGAGCTGGTTCTGTCTTTGTTATGTCTAAATTCGAAGCCTAGGTCAAATGTCAGCTGGTCCATCAGGTTTTCTTCTGATTATGCTATGTCATAGTGGTTTGGTACAACTAAGTGGCTTTCTAGGCCATCTCAGAGGGAAGAGTCAATCACATTATTTTGGGTCCAGAGTCACAATTAGGCCAGAACAGGTAAGGGCAGCAGATTTACTTCCATAACGGACATTAATGAACCAAATGGGTTTTCACAACAACCTGGTAGTTATACGGTAACCATTACTGATATTAGCTTTTTATTCCAGATTTATTTAATTAACAGATTTTAAATTCCCCTCTTGCCATAGTGGGATTTGAATTCATGTCTCCCAACCATTAGACCAGGTCTCTGGATTACTGTTGCAGTAACATAAACACTACGTGATCATTCCTCTGTTTGCAAGAAATGGAAAAAGCTTGCAAAATACATTTTCATGCAGAGGCTGCTCCTTTAATTCCAGACATGTCTGTGGAAAATTTAACCAGTGCTATACAGAAAATGAACACCCCTACTTTTATTTCTTACACTAACTGAAATTATGTCCCAGTTTGTCCCAAGGATGTTAAATCTGGCTGAAAAGTCAATTAATTAATTAGGGTAGGCAATGGATTGTATGAAATGCCCGAAAAGCAGGGGTAAATTCTCTACCAAAAACTTTCTGAAATGTTATTACATATTGTCATGAACACATGCTATGCCAAATGATGATTTTTTAAATCCATAGATTGGAAACTTGAATTAAACTTTAAAAAAAGAAAGCAGGAGACAAAGAACTTGAATTAAATTTTAAAAAGAAAGCAGCTAAAATGGCCACTGCAATGTGCATTGAAATACCTCACATACCAAGGGATCCAGGTGGAGACGAATGTCTGGTTAATCTCCCACCAGAACAATGGCTTGCGAATTTTGAATGAGCTACCTGTTTTACCTCAATTAACAAGACATTCAAAGCCACCCTGGAACATTAACACTGCTGGAAACGAACCTCAAAGGGTAAATACTGAAACAATGAGACCCTGAGAGATTGAAATTTAGACATGATCTAATTAAATTGCAAAAGAGAGAATATACTGGACAATCATGTGACAGTCTCTCCATCTGTGTGGAAACTTGCAGTTTCGTCTTTCTACAGCAGACTGTTTTGACCAGTGCAGGACCCAAATGGGGTCTGTCTTTCTCTCCAGTCAATCCTGTACATTTGAACCTTGCCTGTCGGCTGCAAAACATCCAAGTTTATTAGTACTGCAGACAACGACGCTGGGGAGAAACCCATCTACATCAATGTCTCCAAGAAAATCCTGAACCAGGTGGCCACCTCTTCCAGCCAGAAACATCAGGACCATGAGTTCATCTGGAAGACAACTGAATTACCAGACTCCACAGATTGTAATAAAAACAAGAAATGCTGGAAATACTCAGCAGGTCTGGCAGCATCTGTGGAGAGAGAAGCAGAGTTAACGTTTCAGGTTAGTGACCCTTCTTCAGAACTGGCAAATATTAGAAATTTGAAAGATTATAAGCAAGTAAAGTGGGGGTGGGGGCAAGAGATAACAAAGGAGAAGATGTAGATAGGACAAGGTCACAGAATAGCTGAACAGAAGGTCATGGAGCAAAGGCAAACAATATGTTAATGGTGTGTTTAAAGACAAAGCACTATTATAAATAGGGTGTTAATGGACTGAAAATTGAACAGCCGCAAGTACAAACATGAAAAAAAACAGTGGGTAAGCAAATTGAACAAACTAAGATGAAATAAAATAAAACAAACACAAAAAAAATAACAAAGAAAAAAGAAAAAATAACTAAAAATAAAAGTAAAATGGGGGGGGGGGGGGGGGGGCCCCGTCATGCTCTGAAATTATTGAACTCAATGTTCAGTCCGGCAGGCTGTAGTGTGCCGAATCGGTAAATGAGATGCTGTTCCTCGAGCTTGCGTTGATGTTCACTGGAACACTGCAGCAATCCACAGACTGTATATTCTTTTATTTGTTCTGCACTCTAATCCAACCAATCTATTCTTCTTCACTTTGTAACCTATTTGTATGTATGTGATTCTAAAAGCCTGCTTAGGTCGGGAAAAAGAACCCGACCTGAACCTGACCGATCCACAGCAGACCCGAGCCCAACCAGGCCCGAGTCCCTCCTATTTCGCCGCGAACCTGATCTGACCTGAGCCCGACCCCACTCGGCCTGACCCAAGCCCGACCCAACCATCCCTTTACTTACCTTCTAACTGGGAAGCTCCACGAAGCTGCAGTGCATGTGTGGTGATGTCATAGTGACATCACTCGCTCACTGCACAGACTCAGTTTCGTCCCGGACTCCCAGCTCAGCTAAGTTTTTTATTTTTAATACTTACCCGCAGAGCACTTACCGTTTGTGTCCGGCCCGACCCGACTTGACCCGAGCATGATCCGGACTCGGCCCGAACTGACCCGAGCCCAAAAGCCGGACCCGGAAGAGGGGCCCAACCCGAACCGAACCCGACACATGTTGTCGGGTCCTGTCGGGTTCGGGTATAGTAGCAGGCTCTTATATGATTCTCGTGTGTGTGTGTGTGAGAGTGAAAGTTGGAGCATAGTTTATTATTTTACTTAGATCAGGTTTTGGTTTTAAGTACAATAAACTAAACTCTTTCTTGTTTAAACTCAAGAAAACCTGTCCAGTTGGTTATTTTATGATCATAGCACATAAAAGTGTTAAACACTTACTGAATTGGTAAGCATACCCACTGTTTAAAAGAAATAAACCCTGTTGCGGACAAACAAGAAGAGGGACAAAAAGGGAGCCTTTCAACCCCTCCTCATCTGACTGTAACAATTGTCACGGAACTGTAATTATTTTTCTCCTCGGATTAGAAACAGTGTGTGCCTTTAAAACTCCGTTTGAAAACAGTGCATCTTTAAGACTGAGCACAGGGTGCCAGCTGCACCTGTCCTTGGCCATAGCAGGAGAGGGAGCGGTCACATGGTATAATGTTTCAATTTGACTGTGTGTAAAACTGGCAAAACCTGGTCTGAACCAGTTTGTTTCGAGAGATTCTTCAGCGAGGCGGGCTACTGAAGAGCTGTCTATTTTCTCTCAGCAAAAATTCTATAGGGAGCTACAGGTTGAGTTGATTGACTGTTCAGGAGGGGGAAAAAAGCCCTTTCTTTTAAGAGACTATTTGTATGGCTGAAGGTAGTAAAACTCCTTTTCTTTACTTACAAGCCAGGAAGTATTTGCTTCAAGATTGAATCTCTCATGGCTGATTGTATTTTTCTGGAACTTGCTTGCTGAAGCCAAAGTGTTTTGAATGCCTATTAAGAGCATACAATTTCATCAAATCCACGTGGAGACTTTGAGATGCTTTTGATTATTTTCACATTAAAATACCTCGTCCATCAGGAAAGTAACCTACAAACACTTACTTATTTATTTATTCTTAAGAAACAGCGAATTTTTAAAAATACCACTTTTAAAACTGGTTAGCTACTGTAATTTCTGAGTGTGTGTGTGTGTGTGAATGGGGAAGTTAGGCTAAAATAAGAAGTTATAAGGTCTTTTGAGATAGGTTTACCTTAATAGTGTTTAATATTTAGTTTTAATAAATGGTTAATTTGTTGTTGACTAAAGATACTTGGTTTGGTCTGTTTTATTCCGAGGGTTACTAGAATGTTTAATTGGGCTGTTTTCCGGTTGGGTGTGAAAACTTTAATAATATGTTGCGACCTGTAGAATGATGGGACTGAATTGACAGTGCATTGTTCCCACCACGATTCTAACACAATATATATATTAGAATGAAATGATATCATTCCACAAGAAAAGTAGAAGAAAATCCGTGTTTAGAAAACCACGATGAGCACAAAATACAAATTTGAAACAAAAATAAAAAATGCTCAGCAACTCTGTCAATATCTACGGACAGAAGAGACCAGTTAACGTTTCAAGTATAGATTCTTCATCACGTTATGCAATTGCTAGATTTTTGTTTGGCAAGGGTACTAAGGGTTACAGAAACAAGGCAGGTTTCTGTATTAAGATACCGGGCAGTCATAATCTAACTGAATGTTGGAACACTTGAAGGGCTGAGTGGCCTATTCCTGTTCCCATGTTCCAATTTCATCATAGATGCTCCGGTTTCCTCCCACATGCCAAAGACTTGCCCCTAGTATAGGTAGGTGGTAGGGAAATATAGAGACAGGTGGGGATGTGGTAGGCATATGGAATTAGTGTAGGATTAGTATGAATGGGTGGTTGATGGTCAGCACAGACTCGGTGGGCCGAAGGGCCTGTTTCAGTGCTGTATCTCTAAACTAAACTAAACTAAAATACAATACATTTTAATATATATTTTTATTCACAAAGGTTACAGATCCATTTGGCCAATGACACTGGCCACCAACGTGCACCTAAATCTGCTGAATTATATGTGCATGATCGAATGCAGAAAGCTCTTATGTAATTTTGGTAAAAGAGGTTCTTGACTAGTGCTGACAGTTCATACACATTTATAAAACTCATACACAAGCTTCCCAGATTACTGCATCTACAGGTATATGATGAAAACCTGCATGAAAACACGGTAAAAAAAATACTGGAGAAAAATGCCTGCTATCAAATGGTGAAAACAACCATGAGACAGAACCTTACGTTAATTTCTTATATATATTACCGTAAGGACCTTGTGGTTGGTTTTCAGTGAGTCATCTGACTGGTGAAATTCCCCTGATTGAAATTGTAGTTTGGAGCAGTAGGAGTGACCCCAACCTGTTGGAGCCATTCTTACTAGGTTTAACTTGGGAAACACTCTCCAATTGAAAAGTGTTGATCAATGCAACCAAGTTTGTGTCATTGTTCAGTATTTAAAACAAAAGATTCTTTAATTCTTTGCAATTCCTAGTAGACCCCCCAACAATTGAATGGCGCCAAGCTAAATTTAAACATATTTTCCACTCTTTTTAGATTATTGTTTAAATTCGGAGAGCACGCTATGGAATACCCTAATATCCGAGGTGTAAATAGCAACACAGTTGATTGTATCATGGGAATTACAGGAATCAAGAAGTTTAATCTCTTTCATAATATGGCTTCTCCACTATTCCAATACTGTAACATTAGCCAACCTTCCTTCTTAAAGCAAAAGCAAAATATGCCAGATGCACAAAATTTGAAATAAAAGCAGAAATACTCAGCAGGTCAGGCAGCATCTCTGGAGACAGAAACAGAGTTAACATTCCAGGTCGATGACCTTTAGGCAGAACTGGAAAAAATTAGAAATGTAACAGGTTTTAAACAAGTACAGAGGCAGGGGAAGGGAGGAGAGGATCAGGAACAAAAGGGAAGGTCTGCGATAGGGTGGAAGGCTCCCAATGTCAGAGAACAAATGCAGATTGAGTAACTATTTTGCGGAACACCTCTGCTCAGTCTACACGGGTAACCCTAAGCTTCCAGTCGCCTGTCATTTTAATTCTCTCCCACTCTGACCTCAGCCTCTTTCACTGTTCCAGTGAAGCTCAACATAAGCTGAAGGAACAGCACCTCATCTTTTAATTAGGTACTTTACAGTCTTTTGGATTCAACATTGAATTCAATAATTTCAGATTATAACTATCGCTCCCATTTTTTGGACAGCAGTGACAATATGATTCTGCTATTGCCATTAACACCACCTCTAGACCCAACCTTTGTTTCTTTACTTGTCCCATTCCCATCTCCTTTTGCCTTGCACCATCATCCCTCTTGTCATTAAATCTCACCTGCTTTCAGCACTATCACATTTTTTTTGTTCTTTCCTCCCCTCCACCCTTTCCCTGCCTCAGTACTTGCTTAAAACCCGATTGATTTCTTAACGTTTTCCAGTTCCAACCAAAGGTCATCGATCTGAAAGATTAACTTTCTCGTCCCACAGATGCTGGCTGACCTGCTGATTATTTCCAGCATTCTCTGTTTTTATTTCTTTTCAAAGCTCCTGGCTCAGCCCCAATGGGTTTAAGTCGCAAAATGTTGTTCTATAATGGGGTAGAAATCATCTGCAAACTTTACACTAAACATGTGTCTGTTGGATGGTGATACAAGCAAACGTGCGTCCAAGATGGAAAATGCAACTAAAGCGAAATTAACACTTTTTGTATTTTAGCTTGAAAACCGCCTTTTGAATATTCCATGAACAGATTAGTTTGTAAGGAGAAAGCCTTTTACTATTGCTATTAAGTTGTATAACTGAACAATGGGATGAAATGAAGTCTAAATATTGCTGCATTGCCGGACAGGCCGTGTCCACACGCATTGTCCAACCATAAGCCCACACAAAATGTAACTTTACATTGTTTTATATGAAATTGAAACTTCTTGAAGCATAACCTTGCGGGCATTTAAACTGCAATGGTTCCCAGTCCCTTGTACAGTACACGTTAAAGACCAGTCTGGCACTGCACACATACAAAGCTTTTTAGGTGAAGTCTAAATTTACTGTGCGAGTCTCACGTGGGCCTGTGATCTTCGGCAATATTAACCGGGTGCAGTAATGGGATTGGCCATTCTTGAATGAAGATTGTGATTCACGATCTAATGCGTTCATTAGGACTTAAAGTCCTGACGTCATGGTAGAAGCAGTCTGGAAGTCTTCACAAACACTAAAGCCTGCTGTCAACCTTTCAAAACTATCAGCAGCTTCTGAAGCAGCTGGCCAGAATTCTCATGACAAATGGGATGCCCGTTGTCTCGAACTAACCTTGCCCTTTAGCTGGCAAAGGGGCACTGCTGATTCACCCTTTTCCTCCCAACTTTCAGTGATGCAAATTTAAAAAGAAAAAAATAGCAGCGAACATGGGAGACGTTAGCAAGGAAGCCGTCGAACAATATTTGGAGAATAACCCACAATTTGCTAAGGAATATTTTGACAGGAAGCTCAGGCCAGAGTCAGTTGCTGCACTCTTCAACGGCGCAAAGGTAGAGTTAAAGGACGGAGCCTCCTTCAAAGACCTGTGCAAGTTGGAGGAGTCTGACATTGTGTTTGAGCTGGTCAAAGAGATGCAGGATGGCCCCAATGTCGAGAAGCAGATGCACAAGGTACTACAGAGGATTGTCACCCTGGTCAATGCAGATAGAGGCAGTATGTTCATATTCAGGTCAAGGAACGGCGTCGCAGAGCTCGCCACAAGACTTTTTAATGTGACCAGAGACTCAAATTTCGAGAATAATCTTGTGCTTCCACAGGGCGAGATAGTTTTCCCCTTGGATATAGGGGTAGTGGGATGGACAGCACGTACGAAGAAGATGCAGAATATCGCTGATGTTAAAAAGGTAGTTTGCTATTGAAGTATTGTCATACATTCAATAATATTTAGTAGCTACATTTTAATGCAATTCAAAGCTGTATCTGATCAGTACCATTTATACAAGATACCTTGAAACAATTAACTAAGAATTATTGTTTAAAAAGTTTAAGCTTTTCTAAATTTATATGTATACATTATGGTTGTCCAATCTTTTCACATTACAATTTTTATCCTACATAGGGGGCCGGTGAGACAATTTTGGAAAGATAAAGGCATTGAAAATGTATCTTAATCAAAACAACATGTGCATTTTTGTGAAGAAGCTTTAAATGAGAAGACTAATTTATTGACACTTAATTTCTCATCATTATATTGGACATTGATTTAGTGAGATACCTTTTATTTTGTATTTTTGTGCTTGCACGAGTAGTCAATGTTTGCCCACACACTTGTAGCGATATGGAGTATTCCAGATAGATGCTGATCTGTCAGGAGTGATCTTGATCACTCTCTCTCCCTCTCTGTTTCTGTCTATCTCTCTCCCTGGGTCCCCCCTCTCTGTGTTTCTCACTCTCACTCGTCCCTCCGTATCATCCTCGCTCTGTGCCCCACTCTCTGCCCCTCTCCCCCTCTGCCCCCTCTCTCTGACTGTTTCCCCGCTCTGTCTTTGTTCCCCCTCTCCCTCTCTCTGTTTCCCTCTCTCTCTCTCTTCCCTACCCTCCCTCTCTATCCCCTCTCTCCACACTCTCTCTCTCTCTTCTTCCCCATTTCCCCTTTGCATCTTCCCCTAAGCTTTCTGTCCCCTTGGCCATGCCCCTACCTTGCCATCCCATCTTTCCCTCTCACCCTTCCTATCCACATACCAATGTCACTGCCAACTATTTTGGAACCACCATCCCTTCCCTCCATCAACCCCACAAGCCTTTGGGTTGCTTTTCACCAATTTCTTAGCAATGAGCTGAAAAATTGGCAGTTTTCTTTTTAAAGGGTCTGATTGCAGTTATAATGTATTTGTGGACTGGGAGGATGGCCCAAAGATAGAATCCTGTACCAGTGAGGACAGAAACATGAGGGCAGTGAGAAAACAGGCAGCAGGTCCAAATATGGCAGGGGGAATTGGGAGTGGGATGTTGCCATAATGAGAAACTTGAGGCCAAAGGCCTATGGCGGTGGCTGCAACTTAAAGCCCATGTGATAGAGGCACCAGTGAGGATGGGCAGGGGAGATGTCAAACAATAGAGAAGGAAGAAAAAAATAAAACTTATCATAAACCTAGCTGGAGGTTCAATAATGAATCTGGAAAGGAGCAGCAACACCATCCAGTGTCAGGAGAACTGCACCTGGGAGGTAAAGTTTGGAGGAGCAACAGCATCATCTGACACTGGGAAATCTGAAAGGTATGTGTAATTGGTATGTTTGTATACCTTATGGCTTTAAACTACCTTGCAAACATGATGAAAATAGCTCAATCAGCGTGCACATTAGATGCAAAGCTTACGTATACTATAGATAGATGATAATAGAAAGCCAAAAATTGCACAAAATCCTCATTCTCCAAGAAAATAGACTGCTTTCACATTCCTGCCACTGTTTAGCACATTTGCTGCTTCTTGCCAATAAAGTAATTGTAACCCAGGTGTGTTGAATATTGCATATGCAGAACCTTGCTCACTAGCTGGAATTTTTAAAGTTGTAGTACTATGAATGGTCTCTGCTTTTTCACAACATTAAACAGACTCTGTAGGAAGTTTATAAAGTGTAGGAGCTCCAATGTACTAACTGTGACCTTTTTAAACCCAGCTTGACACTGGGTTGGAGCCATACTCTACATAGTAGAAGGTGCTTTGCATTGACTTGAAGATGGTATTTGAAATGTACCTGAAAGTGTTATTCCATTAGCTATTATCCAATAGAACTGAAAAATGTTCCTAATGGTATTCTGGTTTTAACAATATAGGCCAAACCTCAACTGAACCACAATATAAAAGATTCTCTCAATTGTGATTTGTTTCGAGAGAAGTGAGGGCTCTAATCTGAATCACAAACATTGTTGTTGAAATCCACCACTGTCAGATAACAGGGTCTCAGAATCAATCACACAGATGGACTTTGTCCGTGCAAAGCACCTCCAGATAGTGTCAGCGCTCAGATATAATGTAAAATTTCTGCAACATGAGGACTAGGCAGGCAGTTCAGGAATCTCCTGTCGTTATTACCCTGCAAAACAGATATACTGCTTTGGATACTGTTGGGGGGGAATGGCCTCTCAGGGGAAAGCAGCAACAGTCCAATTCGTTGCACCACGCTTAGTTCTGCTGCACAGGGAAGGAGTAAAAAGTGTGGGAATGCAATAGTTATAGGGGATTCAATTGTAAGGGGGCGTTTCTGTGGCCGCAAAAGAGACTCCAGGATGGTATGTTGCCTCCCTGGTGCTGGGGTCAAGGATGTCTCAGAGCAGTTGCAGGACATTCTGAAGGGGGAGGGTGAACAGCCAGTGGTCGTGGTACACATTGGTACAAACGACATCGGTAAAAAAAAGGATGAGGTCCCAAAAGCAGAATATAGGGAGCTAGGAAGTAAGTGGAAAATAGGACCTCAAAGGTAGTGATCTCAGGATTACTACCAGTGCCACGTGCTAGTCAGAGTGGAAATAGCAGGATATACCGGATGAATACGTGGCTGAAGAGATGGTGTGAGGGAGAGGGTTTTAGATTCCGGGGACATTGGGACTGGTTCTGGGGGAGGTGGGACCAGTACAAACTGGACGAGTTACACCTGGGCAGCACCGGGACTGATGTCCTAGGGGGAGTATTTGCTAGAGTGGTTGGGGAGGATTTAAACTAAAACGGCAGGGGGATGGGAACCTTTGCAAGGAGTCAGAGGAGGGGGGGATCAAAGACAAGAACTAAAGACAGTAAGGGGAATAAAAAAAGTGATAGGCAGAGAAATCAAGGGCCAGAATCAAACAGGGCCACAGTGAAAAATAGTGGAAAGGGGACAAGTAATGTCAAAAGACAAGCCTTAAGGCTTTGTGCCATAATGGACGGAGCATTTGCAATAATGTGGATGAATTAATCGCGCAAATAGATATAAACAGGTATGCTATAGTCGGGATTACGGAGACATGGCTGCAAGGTGACCAGGGATGGGAAATAAACATCCAAGGGTATTCAGTATCTAGAAAGGACAGATAAAAAGCAAAAGACGGTGGAGTTGCATTGCTGGTTAAAGAGGAAATTAACGCAATAGTGAGGAAAGATATTAGCTCTGACGATATGGAATCTGTATGGGTAGAGCTGAGAAACACTTAAGGGACAAAAAACGTTAGTGGGGGTTGTATATAGACCCCCAAACTGTAGTGGTGATGTTGGGAATGGCATTAAACAGGAAATTAGAGACACATGCGATAAAGGAACATCTGTGATATTGGGTGACTTTAATCTGCATATAGATTGGGCAAATCAAATTAGTCACAATACTTAGAGGAGGAATTCTTGGAGTGTATATGGGATGGTTTTCTGGACCAATACGATGAGGAACTAACTATAGAACAGGCCATCCTAGACTGGGTATTGTGTAATGAGGGAGGAATAATTGACAATCTAGTAGTGCGAGACCCTTTGGGGATGAGTGACCATAATATGATAGAATTCTTCATCAAGATGGAGAGTGACGTAGTTGATTCTGAGACGAGGGTCCTGATTCTTAGTAAAGGAAACTACGAAGGTGTGAGGCGCGAGTTGTCTATGACAGATTAGGAAACGTTACTTAAAGGGATAACAGTGGATAGGCAATGGCAAACATTTAAAGAGCGCATGGATGAACTGCAACAATTGTTTATCCCTGTCTGGTACAAAAGTAAAATGGAAAATGGGAAAGGTAGCCAAACCATGGCTTACAAGGGAAATTAGAGATAGCATTAGATCCAAGGAAGAGGCATATAAATTTGCCAGAAAAAACAACAGACCTGAGGATTGGGAGCAGTTTAGAATTCAGCAAAGGAGGACCAAGGGATTGATAACGAAGGGGAAAATAGAGTACGAGAGCAAGTTTGCGGGTAACATAAAAACTGACTGTAAAAATTTCTATAGGTATGTGAAGAGAAAAAGATTGGTGAAGACAAATGTAGGTCCCTTACAGTCAGAAACAGGGGAATTTATTATGGGGAACAAAGAAATGGCTGACCAACTAAATGCATACTTTAGTTCTGTCTTCACAAAGGAGGACACAAATATCATACCAGAAATGTTGGGGAACACATGGCTTAGTGAGAGAGAGGAACTGAAGGAAATCAGTATTAGTAGAGAAATGGTATTAGGGAAATTGATGGGATTGAAGGCCGATAAATCCCCAGGGTCTGATGGTATGCATCCCAGAGTTCTTAAGGAAGTGGCCCTAGAAATAGTGGATGCATTGGTGGTCATCTTCCAAGATTCTATAGACTCTGGAACAGTTCCTATAGATTGGAGGGTAGTTAATGTAACCCCACTATTTAAAAAGGGAGGTAGAGAGAAAGCAGGGAATTATAGACTAGTCAGCCTGACATCGGTAGTGGCAAAAAATTCTAGAGTCCATTATCAAAGATTTTTTAGCAGAGCACTTGGAGAACAGTGGTAGAGTCGGGCAGAGTCAGCATGGATTTACGAAAGGGAAATCATGCTTGACAAATCTACTGGAATTCTTTGAGGATGTAACTAGTAGAGTTGATGAGGGTGAGCCAGTGGATGTGGTTTATTTGGACTTTCAGAAGGCTTTCGACAAAGTCCCACATAAGAGATTAGTATGTAAAATTAAAGCGCATGGGATTGGGGGTAGTGTATTTCGATGGGTAGAAAATTGGTTGGCAGACAGGAAACAAAGAGTAGGGATAAATGGGTCTTTTTCCGAATGGCAGTTAGTGACTCGTGGGGTACCACAGGGATCGGTGCTAGGACCCCAGCTATTCACAATATATAATGATTTAGATGAGGGAACTAAATGTAATATTTCCAAATTTGAAAATGACACAAAACTGGGTGGGAGGGTGACTTGTGAGGAGGATGCAGAAAGGCTTCAGGGTGATTTGGACAAGTTGAGTGAGTGGGCTAATGTATGGCAGATGCAGTATAATGTAGATAAATTTGAGGCTATCCACTTCGGCAGCAAAAACAGGAAGGCAGATTATTATCTGAATGGCTATAAATGAGAGAGGGGAATATGCAGCGAGACCTGGGTGTTCTCGTACACCAGTCGCTGAAGGTAAGCATGCAGGTGCAACAGGCGGTAAAAAAGGCAAATGGTATATTGGCCTTCATCGCGCGAGGATTCGAGTACAGGAGCAGGGATGTCTTGCTGCAATTGTACAGGGCCTTGGTGAGGCCACACCTGGAATAGTGTGTGCCGTTTTGGTCTCCTTATCTGAGGAAGGATGTTCTTGCTATCAACGGAGTGCAGCGAAGGTTTACCAGACTGATTCCTGGGATGGCGGGTCTGACGTATGAGGAGAGATTGAGTCGGTTGGAATTATATTCGCTGGAGTTCAGAACAGTGAGGGGGATCTCATAGAACCCTATAAAATTCTAACAGGACTTGACAGGGTAGACGCAGGAAGGATGTTCCCGATGGTGGGGGAGTCCAGAACCAGGGGTTGTAGTCTAAGGATATGGGATAAACCTTTCAGGACTGAGATGAAGAGAAATTTCTTCACCCAGAGAGTGGTGAGCCTGTGGAATTCGCTACCACAGAAAGCAGTTGAGGCCAAAACATTGTATGTTTTCAAGAAGGAGTTAGATCTAGCTCTTGGGTCTAAAGGGATCAAAGGGTATGGGGCAAAAGCGGGAACAGGTGACTGAGTTGGATGATCAGCCATGATCATACTGAATGGCGGAGCAGGCTCAAAGGGCCGAATGGCCTACTCCTGCTCCTATTTTCTATGTTGCTATGTTTCTATGATACTTCTGTCTATTTTCTTTGATTTAATCTGTAGTTGAAAATACAACCACTTGTATTTATATAGCACCATTAATGTATTAGAATTACAAAGCACTTCACAGGAGCATTAACAAACACAATTTGACACTGAGCCATATAAAGAGATAATAGGTAAGATAAATCAAAAGCTTGTCAAAGAGGTAGCTTTTAAGGAGTGTTTTAATGGAGGTTACAGAGCTAGAGAGATTTAGGGAGGGAATTCCAGAGCTTGGTGCCTAGGCAGCTGAAGGCACAGACGTCAGTGGTGGATCTATGAAATTAGTGATGCTCAGGAGACCAGAATTGGAGGAACACAGAAATCTCAGAGGGTTGTAGTGCTGGAGGAGGTTTCAGAGATAGGAAGGTGTGAGGCCATGAAGGGATTTCAATACAAGGATGAGAATTTTACATTTGAGACACTGTTGGACTGGGAGCCAATGTAGGTCAGCAAGCACAGGGTTAAGGGGTGAACAGGACTTGGTGTGAGTTAGGATACGGGCAGCAATTTTTTGGATCAGCTGAAGGAGGGTGAAAGATGGGATGCCAATCATAGAAATAATATTCATTAATTCTAGATACTTATTGTTGCATTTTATGTGGTGGTAATATATGTCGCTGTATAGCTTTACTGTGGTTTAATATGGATATTCTTAAGCCTCGGCTTTAGTACTTTCTTCTTTAAATCTACAATTCAGATTTGAGCTTTCACTATTCTTAAAAAATGATCTGCAGGCAGAGCCTTTTGTGTTGGCGTTTGTACCATATGGTTAAAACCAAAATATAGTTACTTTTCAGTTCTATTGGATAACCTTTATCTAATGGAATGATACTTTTGGGTGCAGTTCTATTAGAAATGCAAGTGTAGAGTACAGCTCTAATCCTGTGTCAAGCTGGGCTTAAAAGTGCTCAGTCAATCCAATAGTGTATGTATGTGGGGGTATTGTATATGCATGTGGGGGTATGTATATGCAAATAAGTTGTGCAACTGCATGCATAGTGTATGTACATGAATAGCATATGTTCACAGGTATATGTATATGTGCATAATTGTATATGCATGTTTAGTGTAGGTTCATGTTTAGTTTATATGTGTGGCTAGATAAATAATCATACATTATATAATTACAGTAATAGTTATATGCATGGACTAAACAGGTCTTTTAAACTTTACATCACTAAGGGCAGTTCCATATGTTACTAAGTCAAACACTACAGCTACTGACTCGCAAACACTTGCTGCTAAATCAAAACAATGATGGATAATCCTTCTAAACTCATAAGGCTGATTGAAGGGAAGATCAAGAGGGATCACAAAGACATGCAATTCTCAGGACCTGTTTTGCCCTTGCAATTTTGTTTTTCATGTGGTCAGAACATACAAAGTAACTTCTCTGATGGGAACACACTGGCACCTGAAGCATTTAGTCTCTGGTCCTGGTGTTTACTAATGCAACAGAACCTGCATTACCTATATTTCAATTAGCTTCCTTCCTGATCATATGCCAGAATTTTTGTGGAACTGTGCCTTGTTCAAGACATCAAAATTACACGTTTCTTCTGTTAATTCTTTTGTGCATGTTTTTATTCCTATCACTAGTGGATAATTATACCATACATCTGAGAATAAAATGGTCTATTTTAACTCTTGGAAATGATGTAAAACAAACTGAAGTGGATTGTCTGTCCATTATACACCATGCCCTGATTTTGTTTTCAATTGACTTTTGTGGAAAGGAATATTGAGCGGAGTGTATAATGTGTGGCCCATTGAATATTGCCTGCTTTAGACTATTGGTGAAAGTTAAAATTATTCTGGGAAACTCTCAATTATCTGCAAATGTCTGTTATGTTACCACCGACGGCTCCAGTCAAAGCCCCCAATCAAAATAGACGATTCTGATTGTGGTGGGAGAAATGCACTGTTAATTCAATCCTGTCGCTCCACAGATCACCTAACATATCATTTTAAACTTTCCAAATTAAAGAGAGACCCAGCCAAATTGTACTATTAACCCCTGAATGAGGCTAACCAAACCAGGTGTTTCAGTTTAGTTTAGAGATACAGCACTGAAACAGGCCCTTCGGCCCACCGAGTCTGTGCCGACCATCAACCACCCATTTATACTAAGCCTACACCAATCCCATATTCCTACCACATCCCCACCTGTCTTTCAATTAGCTTCCTTCCTGATCAATAAATAAATCAATCAATAAATTAACTGTTTAATTAAAAAAATGAAATTCTTAAACACTACGAAGATATAAACAATATTTAAAATAGAAAAAATTAGAGTCCTTGCAAATTTGTAGTCCAATGTTGCTTGAAGTCCTCACAGTTGTTCAATGGGGAATAGAGGTTCTTCTGCAATAGAACAGTCTGTAGTCTAATTCCAGCAGTATGTGACACTTTCCTTCCTTCAGCGAATTTCAACAATTAATGACTTGCAAACACTTTTTAAATGAATCAATTTGACTTTAGAGTTTTTGAGGGATAAAAGATTGCTACAGTCTAACTTTCCTTCCTTCAGTTCAAATTATCAGAGGTCTCCATTTTAGCTTGACCTTGTTTTGAATTTTAAAAGATAATAACGATTAAACAGACTAAAATTCTATTCCTTCAGTTTAAATGGCTGAGAGCTCTTTTTTCAGGTGCTAACGCCAGCTGCCTGCTTGTGTTCTGTTAGAACAAACTGTCTTCCACTAAAAAGCCAGTTCAAAATTGAATTGTAACAAATGTATCGCTTGATACTCACTCCAAGTGGCTATATCCATGGTAACGAGAATGCATCCTTTGAATTGCAGTCTCCAAATGGTTGTATCCAACGGCAACCGAAAAATGCATTTTCTCTAACTCCTGAGGCTTGCTGGTTCTTAAAGCAGTACAGATCCTTTGCAAGCCTTAAAGGCAAACTGCATATTTCCAGAGAAAAAAAACCTACAGGACCATGACAGTTATGTATGAGTTGAATTTTGTACTTTAGCAAATAATAGAAGTTTCTATGTAATTTTAGCTGTTGTAAAGCCATCACACTAATAATTGGCTAGTGCATCCAAAATCTGTTACAGTGGCCTTGAATTTCCTTCGATTTTCTGCCACTGCGCATTGTAATTTCACTAGAAGTGTGACCGAATTCTCATTGATGCGTGTAAACAGAGTCACAGAAAATCTGAGAAAATTCAAGGGTTTAATTTCCATTTGAGATGATTCAGAGTGCTTTCCAATCAACAGCAACTGTTTTAATGAAGTTCCGCTACATCTCACCCAAGATGCAGGTGGATGCAGCTTTGCCAGTTTGTCTTGATTAAATGAATTTGCTATTAATATCTTACCTCACCCGTACCAGCAAAGCAGGTCTCTTCCAGGTTTTGACAGACTGACTTTTCCTATTTTTAACTGGCAAGCGGATGCGTGCAAGCTTGTAATAGAAAGTTCATAGAATACAGTTCAACTATTAACGTTATCATCGTGAAACAATTGTTAGGTTTAGCATATCCTTATTTTCCACATCATTAGAAAATAAAGATTGTGTTATCAAACATTATGAATGAAGGGAAGATCTTGGTTTTCCCAACATACAGAATTATAATTAAATGAAGTACATAAATATTTACTTACACATCTAATTACGAGGGCACTGTTCTTGCAAAAATGGCCTATAGCATGTGCTGGAGACTAAATAGGACTCTGTGGTTCTGTCCTAGGACGCCCATTTTTCTGAATTTGTTGATAAACAGACTGGCTACATGACTTTGAACATGCTAGCTGCTCCAGTGATGCAGGAGAAGGAGATATTAGCAGTCTTAATGGTGATCAATAAAATTGGTGAACCCCAGTTCACAAAAGACGACCAAGAGGTAAATAGAGAGAAGTCTGAAATTATTGTGCAAGCTTAAGAAAAAGCAAATCTATTGACTGATAACCAATTTACAAGTTTTATTTTTCTAGGTTTTTGCAAAATATCTTAATTTTGCATCTTTAACACTGAAATACTCTCATATGAATTACCTCTACAATGTGGAATCACGACGGTCCCAGGTAATATTGTTAGATCAAAATAAATTATTTTTAAACTTGATTCTTTCTGTCATACCCATACATTACATTTTAATGGTTTTCACCTGGGGGGGGGGGGGGGGGGGAGGGGGAGGGTAAGGGGTTTGGAGGTCCAGATCAGCGTTGTAATACCTGAAGCTTCACTCTTGCAGTTTGATAATATAAATTGAAAATGATGATATAACCATCACGTAATCACTCTCAGGTATCAACTGCTCTCCATTCGTGTTACTCAAGAATCACAACAAAGCTCCTCGCTTGATTTTCAATACAAGTTTGCAAAACTGTCCTCTATCAAATCATTAAACATACAATAAGCATGATCACTTTCATTATTCAGTGATCGCTTTGCCCATTTGTTCCATGTGATGAGCAGCCTAAATAATGGTCCTCAAAGGCACTGCTGGTGGCTGCTCTGCAGAAAGTCCCCAAATAATTTTTTCTTTTATTTTTCTGGGGCTGGGAGGAGCAGCCTTGGACCAATTGTTTGCAGGGTAATGTGTTATAGAAATTGCTCTACTTTATAATTTTTTTGATCAAAAGTAAAATTCCTCACAAACACATCTGCTCCCTCTGCACCACATGTACCTCCATGGAAATGGAAAACACTAAGAGATTTGAGATGTCTGGTGCTGAGTAGCATGAACGTTTCAGGTCAGTGACCCTTCATCAGAAGTGATGAAGGGTCACTGACCTGAAAAGTGAACTCTGCTTCTCTCTCCACAGATGCTGCCAGACCTGCTGAATATTTCTTGTTTGTGTTTCAGATTTCCAGCATCTGCAGTATTTTGCTTTTAGATTAGAGTCAGGCTGGGTCCTGATTCCATTTTACATTAATGCTATTGTGTAAATGCAGCAATAGAAACTACGAAACTATTACTGGCCTCTAAGTCTCTCAGATTCAGTGCTACATCTTCGTAATCTAAAGCCCAGAGACACAACCATCATTATTTGCAGGGATAGGAAGCATAGCTTTACTATGGCACAATTTATGTTTGGGTAGAACTAGTCTGACACACTTGAAAATTTTCAGTATTCACAGGAATCTCCAAATCAAGCAACTAAGAATTCAACACAAATTTGTACTTAATATAGAGTGCACACTATATTCCCATAGGAATACACCCCATTTACCTAAGCCTAGAGTTTAATGTAGCATGGCAAAGCCAAGGCTTTAGGGACCACTAACTTCATAAAGACACCATTAAAATGTAACTGGCTCACCATAGAGCAACGGTAATATGTTCAGCTATAACCATAGTACCCAAGGATACTGTGTTGCAGATTATTTGGTGTTGAGTGGCAGGAGTGACAGCTCCCAGTGATGGGTCTACCCCTCTAAGTTCCATTACTGAGCCAGACTGGCTGGTTAATCATTCATAGTGCTTCGCCCTACTGCAGACTTTCCTGTTCGGGCATCAGATTACCAAATCTGCCAGAATGGGTTGATTCGGTTCTGATCTTCTGTCAGCAGGCATGTCATATTGGAGCTACTCTTCCTATCCCGTGGAAAGCAGTCACCAGTTGGTCATGACACAACTGCTAAGCCCGAGGGGGATTAGTAGATACCAGGAGCTCCTCGTAAGTGACATGTTGAACAATGCGGCTCACCATAAAATATATTATGTATTTCCACTATCCAACTGTCCACAGCATAAATACACACCACATCCCATTGAATGGTGATTCCATCAGCTGGAGGTGCAGAGTTTCAGCTACAACTGTTTATCTCTGCAAGCCAATCATCATAGGAATGAAGGCTATATATATGAGCAAATATTCTCAGACCCAGTGTTCAGATAATGTCTTCACCCTAAATCTCAGAGTTTCCTCATCAGCTGTTTGACAAAAGTCTACCCTTCAGTATAATGGTAAGAATTACACAACAGTTTACGAGATCCTGGGCACCTTGATATTCTAGATGTCCATGTTAGGTTCACTCATCTGCTTAACTGAGGTAATTCAGAGGCTTTGGCAAAGAGATGTGCTCGATGTGAAGTTGACCCCAACTGCAGGGTGTTCAGTGACAGGTCAGTGTAGAATGAAACCCTTCTTCTGTACAGTTGTTTCCTGTTACTGCCACAAATTCACCTTACAACATGATCTTGAATCTTTACATGGCCTGAAGGAAGTTTTACTATTGAATGCCTCAGAGTTCTGAACAATGAAGGAAAACTATGTGGACACATATCTTATGCAAAACAATCTTAACCTGCATTAGGACTTTATCCCTGAAGAAAGGACGAGGGTTCTCATGTTGCTTTTCAGGGCAGCCCCAAAGGACTGTGTCCAGGCTAAAGTTGGCATCCACCAGAACTTCCAGATACCACCATGAATCAACATTTGGATTGGACGCTTCTGGTACCTTTCACTAAAAAGATTCAAGATCACCTTTTGCACCATGCAAAACCATAATATTGCACTTGTTGCACACAACATCATATTCCACATGCTAGCTCAATTGTTCAGGATAGTGATTTAGATATGACAGAATACAAGACTGCTCCACAGTAAACTTGTAGATTAAATTCTTGAAGCACATCAATATGAAAACGCAACAACCAGAACTGAAGAAATATCAGGTGATCGGAGTTTCCTTTTCGGGTCTATTCAATTATATTCCTCCCATCACCCCTAACCTCTGTAACCCTATATCTTTTCCTATGAATGATGTAAAGGCCGACTAGTCAGGTACATATTGAGAAAATGCCAAAAACATTCTAAAACGAACTCTAAATTCCATGGAGAGCATAACAACCAAACCGACACCATCATCTTTCAATGGAAGATAGATTCTTACATTTTATGTTGGACCAATTGAAATTTACAAGACTGAGATGATAGATTTTTATTGGATAAGACCATCACAGGATATAGATCAAAGGCAGAAAAATGGTTTTGAGGTGCAGATCAGCCATGATCTAATTGAAGGGCGGAACAGATAGAGGGGCTGAATGGCCTTCTCCTTTTCCTGTGTTTGCACACATCCCTGATTCCTTTTGTACCCATATTATTATGTCTTACTCCCAACTGACAACCTCACTGTAAGGAGCAGTCTATGTCTGTATAATCCCCATCCGTAGGTACTGTATGAACGAGATGTAATTACCAGATTTAGTGTGATAAAATTCCTTTTTCCTGTGGATTCTGTAAATGCCTCTTTGTTCCCCATTGACAGATCCTATTGTGGTCTGCCAACAAGGTGTTTGAAGAACTTACAGACATTGAACGCCAGTTTCACAAAGCTCTGTACACAGTTCGAATTTATTTAAATGTCGAAAGATATTCAGTTGCTCTTCTGGATATGACCAAACAAAAGGTAGATAAACTGTCAGTTACAATTATACATCTTATACATCTTTCTTTTGACTGTTATTTTAAAAAGTCATCCAAATTAAAATGTATGATTACACTTTGTTTGATTAAATAAATTAGATCTAATGAAATACTATGTATATCTCAGCAGTTCTTTGATGAATGGCCAATCCAGATGGGTGAAGTTCCCCCTTACAAAGGTCCAAAGACCCCAGATGGCAGAGTAAGTTTATACATATATTTCATCATTGGTTCATGCTCAATCCCTGAAATACATCGTGTGTTAATGTACCACTAACAAACAAATGTCTCTCAAACTGTGCAGGAAATCAACTTTTATAAGATCATTGATTATTTGCTGGTTGGGAAAGAAGAAATCAAAGTTATCCCGTAAGTACTACCAGCTTTTTACAAACCGGCAAAGCATATTTTATTTGACAGGACACCAACAAGTCATAACTTTACTTCATTTTGTACTTGAAGGTCACCGCCTGCAGATCATTGGTCCCTTGTAAGTGGGTTGCCAACCTACGTTGCTGAAAATGGTTTTGTAAGTAGATTTACAATGACAATGATTAAATTGGTTGGTATTTGTTATTTTCCTTTTCTATCATCACTACATGGGTTAATGTTCACTATAGCAGCCATTGGCATTCACAATCAATCAGCTCATTGTGTAAAAGAGGTTTGCATTATTCTGTTAAAGGAACTTTTATCGTGTAGTATGAAAAAAATTGGATGAGACCTAAAGGTTCTGTGTTCATAATATTCTACCTTTAAAATAGCAATGATATAACATTGTGACTGTGTAACAGTATGTTAGATTATAGAAGTAAATCTATTTATCAATTTTACAACTAAAATCATCTGCATAAATGAATATGATATAATCAGCATACCTAATAAAGAAAAAACTTGACTTTATATACATCATTTGTAGTAGCATCTTTCCAGATATACATTCTAAGGGGGGAATTTTAATATGGGTGAGCAGGTGGAATTGACTGCCCAATGGACTGCTCCCTCCCTTAGTTGCTGCGCATTCCATGCCAATTCCTGGTCCCTCACCATGATGCCCTCCAACCTGGGACTTCATTCTATTCCTATCCACATTTGACCCCTGGATGTTCTTAATATCCCTCCCCCTTTTTCCTCAGGCCTCGTGCTGCCCCAAAACATTATCCTCCCGCCCCAGAGGCCACCTCTAACGTTGTCCTACACTCCTGCTCAGTTGGTGCTAATTCTCCTGTCTGCGGCCCAGACTTCTCTCTTTCAGCGCAACCCTGCTTTGCTCTTGCCATCACTTGCATTTTTGGACCACACATCCCTTCCAGTCTCCCATGTCCTTCTGTTCTCCACTATTACTCCTTTTCTCCTTTCCAAACCTCTGATAGACCAGCCTTGATTACTTTGGCCTTTTCCTCCCCTTTTAATCGAATGTTATCCTCCCTGGTTAGAATAATAGAATCTTACAGCACGGAAGGGGTTCATTCAGCCCATCATGCCTGTGCTAGCTCTTTGTCCAATGTAGCCCCACACCCCAGTTTTTTCCCCATTATCTTACAAATTAGTTGTTTATTGTTTAGAGATACAGCACTGAAACAGGCCCTTCGGCCCACCGAGTCTGTGCCGACCATCAACCACCCATTTATACTATTCCTACACTAATCCCATATTCCTACCACATACCCACCTGTCCCTATATTTCCCTACCACCTACCTATACTAGGGGCAATTTATAATGGCCAATTTACCTATCAACCTGCAAGTCTTTTGGCATGTGGGAGGAAACCGGAGCACCCGGAGGAAACCCACGCAGACACAGGGAGAACTTGCAAACTCCACACAGGCAGTACCCAGAATTGAACCCGGGTCGCTGGAGCTGTGAGGCTGCGGTGCTAACCACTGCGCCACTGTGCCGCCCAATACATGACCAATTGCCTTTTGAATATTCCTGTTGAATCTGATTCCACCATGCTTTCAGGGAGTGCATTCCAGATCAACACAACCCTCTGAGTGCAATAATTTCCCCTTATTTCCCCTCTAGTTTTTTCGCCAGTTATTTTAAATCTATGACCTCTAGTTATCAAACCACTTGCCAGAAGAAATGGTTGCTCCATTCTTTATCAAAACCTCTCTTAATTTTGAATACCTCTACCGGGTCTCCCTTAACTTTCTAGAGAGAATAATCCCAGCATCTCCAATATCTCTACATAATCAAAGTTCTTCATCCCTGGTATCAGCCTGGTAAACCTGCTCTGTACCCTCTCCAAGGTTTCGACATCCAGAATTGTAGAGAATACTCCACCAGAGGCCTATCCAATGATCTGTAAATTGAACTGATCCAGTGACAATAGCGTTCTCCATTTCCGTGTTGACCAACTTCAAAATGATTGATGGGAGGTCATGACCCCCCACAAAGGATTGCCACTGGATCTATGAAATTAATGAGGTGGTTGGGTCAACTGGCATTTTGTGATTCGATGATTCCTTATGTTCTTAAATAAAAAGCAAAATATTGAAATTTGATGCTAAATTTAAATGCTGTAGAGTGTGGCACTTCCAGCAAACACAATTTTCAAGTGACAGCCATGGGGAATGACAGCTCCAATCATGGTGTTATCATACCACGTGATAAATGTCACTCTGCAATGTGTAATGTTTTGCTTTGTAAGATGCTTTAATATTTTCTTCCATTCATTCTTTATGATTTCCCTAGCTAAGCTATTTCATTTGATTCTGTTTATAGCTTCCTCTTGCCAACTGTCAAGAGATACACAAAAGTGCTCCAGGAGATTAACTGTCTGATTTTCCAAGTGGAAGTATCTATATAAGGTTGACACCTCCTCATGATAGCATGGCTGAGAATGAGTTCTTAACTTCTGGGGAACTACAGATATTAATTCACATGCACCACTTTATGGCAGAATACCCTGGGTCCACAATGTATCATGCTACCACACAAACAACTATGTATAAACTCATGTACATACATCAGCTCTCCTTTGATTAAACAAGATGGATGACTACCCAGATGACTGTAGCTAGCATGAGTCATGAATGGATGCCATTACAGTCAAACGCAAGTAAAAACATTCAATAAACCCATTCTGCCCTATCTTTTCCATTTGTAAGAAAAGGCTTCCATGAAAATGGTTCACAAGCAACTAACTTAACAGCAGTGTTCAATCAATTAGAAAAAAATGCCCACTTTATTTCCTCTAACCAGATTAAAACTATAAAGGACCATGTGAATTATAGTGAGTCAAAAGACTTCCTTTCAGAGTTGTTACCCAGCCTGAAACCAGCTCAGGCTGATGAAAATGTCCTTCCTCTTGCGGCCATGAGGGTAGCAAAGGCATTGAGTTTCAGTGGCCTTTGTACATATCCTCATGTGCATGGGCTCAATGTATAAAACTGCCCATACTTCAAAACTAAGTCCCAATCTCTCTCAAAGAGCCTATTGGTATAGCTGGTAGGGGAACAAAAAAATGGCAATTAGATGCAGTAGGTTGTGCTCATCTGAGGCATGTTACTGCGCAAAGTAGAGGGAGCTCACACAGCTTTTAGCCAATGCTATATGTGACACAAGAGTACTTGATGCTTTAAAAGCAAAGCAGACACTGTTCAATTATTTGCCTTCACACCTTATGAGAAAATAAGAGAATATTACAGCACAGACGTTCCCTCAACTCCTTTGAGCACACCTTGTTTGTGTATAAGATTGGCCTCCGCATAGTACTCTGTAGCACCCCCCCACTACATGTTTCCTGTCCAAAAAACTTCCTTTTACCCCTAACCTTTGTTTCCTTGCCTCCAGTGCTCTCTATAGTTATATAGCTACTTCTTCTTTCATTCATGTGCCATTATCTTTGTCACAAGAATCTTAGGTGGTAGCTCATCAATGATTTTTCAAAACCCAGATAAACCACATTACTACATTTCCTTTATCTATCCTGTTATTTCATCAGGTAATTTTATACATGTGGCCAAACATAACATACCTTTTAAAAACTTGTACTGACTGGCCTTGATTGAACTCATTTTTTTCCAAGTGTGTGCTAATGTCATGTATCAATGACTCTAGTAGTTTATCAGCAAGTCTAATGGGAAGATTCTTGGTAGTGTAGATGAACTGAGAGATCTTGGTGTCCAGGTACATAAATCCCTGAAAGTTGCCACCCAGGTTAATAGGGCTGTTAAGAAGACATATGGCGTGTTAGCTTTTATTAGTAGGGGGATCGAGTTTCGGAGCCACGAGGTCATGCTGCAGCTGTACAAAACTCTGGTGCGGCCGCACCTGGAGTATTGCGTGCAGTTCTAGTCACCGCATTATAGGAACGATGTGGAAGCTTTGGAAAGGGTGCAGAGGAGATTTACTAGGATGTTGCCTGGTATGGAGGGAAGGTCTTATGAGGAAAGGCTGAGGGACTTGAGGTTGTTTTCGTTAGAGAGGAGGATGAGGAGAGGTGACTTAATAGAGACATATAAGATAATCAGAGGGTTAGATAGTGTGGATAGTGAGAGTCTTTTTCCTCGGATGGTGATGGCAAATACGAGGGGACATAGCTTTAAGTTGAGGGGTGATAGATATAGGACAGATGTTAGAGGTAGTTTCTTTACTCAGAGAGTAGTAGGGGCGTGGAACGCCCTGCCTGCAACAGTAGTAGACTCGCCAACTTTAAGAGCATTTAAGTGGTCATTGGATAGACATTTGGATGAAAATGGAATAGTGTAGGTCAGATGGTTTCACAGGTCGGCGCAACATCGAGGGCCGAAGGGCCTGTACTGCGCTGTAATGTTCTATGTTCTATGTTCTATGAAGTGAGAACAATCAGCCTGATGTATCCTGGTCATTTTTGTTTGAAGAGGGGAGGGAAGGGTTGTCACATTCTCAACCCTCCTTTTCTC
Organism: Heterodontus francisci; assembly: GCF_036365525.1. Classification (NCBI taxonomy): domain Eukaryota; kingdom Metazoa; phylum Chordata; class Chondrichthyes; order Heterodontiformes; family Heterodontidae; genus Heterodontus; species Heterodontus francisci. The sequence continues at coordinate 37,560,671 of NC_090390.1, read as the reverse complement.
TGCCACACTTTTCTTTTTCACAGAGGTTCAGAAAAAGACTGGTAAATTTATCAAAATTATTGTGCTTTAACAAAATGCTAATTCAAAATCAAGATATTAACTTTGCAATAAAAATGCAATAGTCATCTTTATACAGCACCGTACATTCTCTTATCTAATTGTCTTTAATCTGAAATTTGGCAGATCTGCAACATGATGAATGCTCCAGCTGATGAGTACTTTAGCTTTCAAGTAAGTGCAGGGATATGTACTTACACCAAATGGCTGTATGTCATTAAAATCAATGCATTTTTGTTTCACAAACAGAAAACATTACCATATAACACCTTGTTATGTCTCTCAGTAATGGGTCCAAGAGTTTCACATACAGTAAATTATTTTAAGATGGAATGAGATTTGTTATGTAGACAATATTGCAGTCTATACTGCATTAAGTTGGAAAAGTTACATATACTCAAATTAAACAGGTAGATTAAACAGATGTGTCCACATATTGAAGGCGTTTGCTACGATTCTATTCCAGTAATGAACTTGTCATTAGCATTAAAGAAATATTGAAATTGTAACAAACACTTCAGTATTTACTGCTCTGTTTATAATATCAGCATTTCTTACAATTTAAAATAAATGTAAATTCAATTTATTTTCTGTCATGCAAATTACGAACTTTCATTTGAGCATACAGTAACTGATGAAAATAATAGTCCATGTGATCATTTTTGTTATGATTTATATTAGAACATTTCCACACTTAGGGTAAAGATGGGGTTTAATATTTAGACTCACTGTACATATTTCTCTTGGTTTATCGTTTGGACTCATTACTGTACAATCACTTGCTGTATCTCTCTTGGTTTTCTTGAAATAGAAAGAACCAGTGGATGAAACAGGCTGGGTTATAAAAAATGTCCTGTCATTGCCAATCGTGAATAAGAAAGAAGAGATAGTGGGAATAGCTACATTTTACAACAGAAAGGATGGAAAACCATTCGACGAGTATGATGAACAGATCTCTGAAGTAGGTACCACTGGAAACATTTTAACATGGTTTATAAAATCATGATGTCATATTTCATTGTTTCAGAGTTCAGAGGGCCCATTTTCTTACTAGCTTCCCCTTAGTTGGACAAGGGTCCAATTCTGATCCTGTCCAGCTCCACAAATATTGAGTTTTCTAATCCTGAGCCAGTAACATGGTCCTGGCAGGTACCCCGAGACACTGACTGATCCAAATGTCAATGGAATTGGAAGGCAATTGAAACATGAGCCTGCAGTTTTTAACAGCCCTCTGAGAATGGGATCTTCTGATGGAAATAAGCAGTCAGGAGGCAACAACATTGGTGGGGAGTGGGAGGGTTCGAGGCAGGGGAGTGTGAAACTTCTGTTTTAAAATTCTCACATCTTGGAGTCTTCATTCTGCCTCCCTGGGACTCCCACAGACCTGTTGTCAGTAGTGTCTTGTGGGCAGGATTCAGGCCCACATTCTCTTGGCACTCTTTGCCCAGGCTCTCAAACAAATGGGAAATTTTGATGGGAGGCCAGGAACACACACTTCATTAACATGGGAGCATCAAGCGTGCATCTTTTTTTCAGGTGCAGGCCAAGCTCTGTTCCCTTACAAAAAGCCTTGGAAGACCTGGGGCAACATTAAAGAAGCAGTGATCCATTTGACTGTGTACCGGGCTGTCCTACTTCTCAGAAGCTATGTTTTTAGAAAAGTAGATGTTCCTAGAATCACAATCATAGAATGGTTACAGCACAGAAGGAGGCCATTTAGCCCATCATGTCTGTGGCAGCTCTCTGCAAGAACAACTCAGCTGGTCCCATTCTCTTGCCTTTTTCCTGTGGTCCTGCAAATTCTTTTCTCTTCAGATAATTATCCAATTCCCTTTTGAAAGCCACGATTGAATCTGCCTCCACTACACTCACAGGCAATGCATTCCAGATCCTTACAACTCGCTGGATAAAAAAGCTTTTCCTCATGTCGCCTTTGGTTCTTTTGTCATTCACCTTGAATCAATGTCCTCTGGTTCTTGACCCTTCACCCATAGGAACAGTCTCTCCCTATCTACTCTGTCCAGACCCCTCATAATTTTGAACACCTCTATCAAATCTCCTCTCAACCTTCTTTAAGGGGAATAACCCCAGCTTCTCCAATCTATCCACGTAACTGAAGTCCCTCATTTTAATCTTTTCTTTACCCTCTCTAATGCCTTCTCATCCTTCCTAAAGTGTGGGGTCCAGAACTGGACACGATACTCCAGTTGATAAGTCACCAGGACCGGATCAGATGCATCTGAGGATACTGACAGAAGTAAGGGACACAATACTCCAGTTGAGGTTGAACCAGTAATTTGTAAAGGTTCACCATAACTTCATTGTTTTTGTACTCTATGCCTCTATTTACAAAGCCCAGGATTCCCTATGCCTTATTAACCATTTCTTTATTATGCCCTGCCACCTTGAACAATTTTTGCAAATATAACTCCAGATTCCTCTGCTCCTGCATCACCTTTAGAATTGTATCTTATATTTTATATTGCTCTCCTCATTCTTCCTACTAAAATGCATCACTTCACACTTCTCTGCATTAAATTTCATCTGCCACCTGCCTGCCCATTCCAAGAACCTATGTCCTCTTGAAGCCCATCACTATCCTTCTCACAGTTGACAATACTTCCAAGTTTTGTGTCATCGGCAAATTTTGAAATTGTGTCCTGCACCCCCAAGTCTAGGTCATTATCAGAGATCAAGAAAACAAGCAGTCCTAACACCGACCCCTGGGGAACCCTACTATATTCCTTCCTCCGGTCTGAAAAACAACCATTCACCATGACAGTCTGTTTCCTGTCACTCGGTCAATTTTGTATCCAAGCTGCCACTGTCCCTTTTATTCCATGGGCTTCAACTCTGCTGACAAGCCTGTCAAGTGGGACTTTACCTTTTGGAAGTCCATGTGCACCACAGCAGTCACATTACTCTCATTAACCCACTCTGTTACCTCATCAAAAAACTCAAACAAATTAATTAAACACTATTTACCCTTAAATCCATGCTGACTTTCCTTAATTAATCCACACTTCTTTGTTGACTGTCAATTTTGTCCCGGATTATCGTTTCTAAAAGCTTTCCCACCATCAAGGTTAAACTGACTGACCTGTAGGTAGACTTGCCGGGCTTATCCTTGCAACCTTTTTTGATCAATGGTGTAATGCTTGCAATTCGCCAGTCCTCTGGCACCATGCTTGCATCTAAGGAGGGTTGGAAGATTATGGCCAGTGCCTCTGCAATTTCCACCCTTACTTCCATCAGTATCGTCGGATGCATCTGATCCAGACCTGGTGATTTATCAACTAAGTACAGCCAGCCTTTCTAATACCTCCTTTTTATCAATGTTTAGCCTATCCAGTGTCTCTACTACCTCTTCTTTCACCACGACTTATGCAGCATCTACTTCCTTGCTAAAGGCAGGTGCAAAGTACTCATTTAGTACCTCAGCCATGTTTTTTTTAAAAACTCTTTCATGGGATGTGGGCATCACTGGCATGCCAGCATTTGTTGCCCATCCCTAATTGGCCTTGAACTGAGTGGCTCACTAGGTCATTTCAGAGGGAAGTTAAGAGTCAACCACATTGCTGCGGATCTGGAGTCATATGTAGGCCAGACCAAGTAAGGACAGCAGGTTTCCTTCTCTAAAGGACATTCATGAACCAGAAGGGTTTTTACAACAATTGACAATGGTTTCTTTAAACAAGCTTTTTAAATTCCAGGTTTATTAACTGAATTTAAATTTCACCACCTACTGTGGTGGGATTTGTGCCCATATTCCCAGAGCTTTTAGCCAAGGCCTCCAGATTACTGGCTCAGTGACATTACCACTATGCCACCACCTCCCCATGTGTTTGACCTCTATGCATAAATCCCCTATTTGGTCCCTAATCGGCCCCACTCTTCCTTTTACCACCCTTTCACTATTTATGTGCCGATAGAAGTATTTTGAATTCCCTTTTATAGCTGCCAGTCCCTTCTCATGCTCTCTCTTTGCTTCTCATTTCTTTTTTCACTTCCGCTCTGCATTATGTTCAGCCATGTTCGCACTTGTATTATCAATCTGACGTGTCATATGCACCCTTTTCTGCTTCATCTTATTCTCTATCTTTTTTCAGTGATTCTTGACAACGCAGCCGGCCGCTGATGTCATCAGACTGTGCCAGGCTGCGCACATACGCAAACAGGCTACTGCTCTCTGCGAGTGCGTGGCGTTCCGCATTGGCAGGACTGGTTGGCGCGTGCGCAGCTGACGTCATTGCGTAACGTGGGGAAGCACGGGAGAGAGCAGGCAGGGGAGAGAGCAGGGGAGAGAGCGGTGGGGAAGCAGGGGAGAGTACGGGGGATAGAGCGGGGGGGGGGAAGTGGGGGGGAGGTGGGGGGTGGGGGAAGGGGGGAAGCGGTAAGAGAGGGGAAGCGGGGCCCGCTCTCTCCCCCAGCCTCTGCCTGCTCTCTCCGGCCTTGCTACCTGCTCCCCCCACCCCGCCGATTCCCACCCACCCACTCCCCACTTCCCCCTGCTATCTCTCTGGCCATTGTGTGCTGCCATGGGTTTACGTTGCCTTTCTGTGATTATTTGAGCAGCGCCATCTTTAGTCGTGACAGCTACCCAAACGTCGCAGACTGTGTCATTTTAGTGGAACAGGCTGCATTTGTGCATGTGCCAGTACAGCACCACCTAGTGGTTACATTGTCAGCAAACACAGCCATCTTTTTTATCATCCAGGGAGCTCAGGCTTTGTCGGAATGTACCTCCACTGTTACCGAACAATCTCCTCTTTAAAGGCAGTTCAATTACAGTTTTGTCTGTCAATCTTTGATTCCAATTTACCTGGGCCAAATCTGTTATCACCCCACTGAAATTTGCCCTCCCCCAATTAATTATTTTCACTCTAGATTGCTCCTTGTCCTTTTCTTTAGCTAACCCAAACCTTATGACACTATGATCACTGTCCCCTAAATGTTCCCCGACTGATACTTGATTCACTTGTCCCACCTCATTCCCCAGAATCAGATCCAGCAATGCTTTGTTTTTCCAAAAATATACTTTATTCATAAAAATCTGTAAAAAATACATTACAACACAGTTCAAAACAGCACCAAATTGACATTCCAAAAAGTGCAAAGGAAATCAGCTTTCTTCAATATAGGAGTGAGTTGCCTCACAACCCTTCCATTCCATTTTACATGCCACGTACATTTTATAGCAAACCCATATTTGGTGTATACAGCCCGAGGGGTTTTCCATGGGTCCAGCCCCTCAGTTCACTATGGTGTGAGGACCTTACACAGTGGTCTTTCCCCATTGAGCCTTTGCCGCAGCTGCCCCAAGCTTTAGTGCGTCCCTCAGCACATAGTCCTGGACCTTGGAATGTGCCAGTCTGCAAGACTCGGTCATGGACAACTCTTTGTGCTGGAAGACCAGCAAGTTTCAGTCAGACCAAAGAGCATCTTTCACCAAATTGATAGTCCTCCAGCAGCAGTTGATGTTTATCTCGGTGTGTGTCCCTGGGAACAGCCCGTAGAGCACAGACTCCTGTGTTACAGAGCTGCCTGGGATGAACTTCGACAAAAACCACTGCATCTCTTTCCACACCTGCTTTGCAAAGACACATTCCAGAAGGAGGTGGGCAACAGTCTCTTCCCTACCACAGCCATTTTGACGGCAGGGTGCGGAGGGGGTGAGACTCCGGGCCTGCAGGAAGGATCTGATGGGGAGGGCCTTTCTCATCACCAGCCAAGCTACGTCTTGGTGCTTGTTTGAAAGTTCTGGTGATGAGGCATTCTGCCAAATGACTATGGCAGTCTGCTCGGGTAACCATCCGACAGGATCCACCATTTCCTTTTCCTGTAGGGCCTTGAGGAGATTCCGTGCAGACCACTGCCTGATGGATTGGTGGTCAAAGGTGTTTTGCCACAGAAACTCTCCTACGAAGGATAGGTGGTACGGCACGGTCCAACCGGATGGAAAGTTCTGCGGCGATGTGACCAGACCCATCCTTCGCAACACCGGGGTCAAATAGAACCTCAGCATGTAGTGACACTTGGTGTTTGCATCCTGGGATTCTACGCACAGCTTGATGCAGCCGCACACGAAGGTGGTCATCAGGATGAGGGCGACATTGGGTACATTTTTACCGCCCTTATCCAGAGGTTTGAACATCGTGTCCCTCCAGACACGGTGCATTTTGGATCTCCAGATAAAGCGGAAAATGGCTCGGGTGACCACCACGGCGCAGGAGTGGGGAATGGGCCAGACCTAGAATCAGATCCAGCAATGCTTTTTTTTATTTCCAAAATATACGTTATTCATAAAAATCTGTAAAAAATACATTACAAAACAGTTCCAAACAGCACCAAGTCAAACAATACAAAGAGTGCAAAGGAGTTTAGTTTCCTTCAATACAGGAGTGAGTTGCCTCACAAACCCTTCCATTTCATTTTCCATGCCATGTACATTTTACAGCACACAAATATTTTCCGGATACAGTTCGAGGGGTTATCCATGGATCCAGCCCCTCAGTTCAGCTTGGTAGGGGACCTTAAACAGCGATCTTCCCCCAGTGAGCCTTTGCCGCGGCTGCCCCAAGTTTTAGTGCGTCTCTCAACACTTGGTCCTGGACCTTGGAATGTGCCAGTCTGCAACACTCGTTCGTGGATAACTCTTAGCGCTGGAAGACCAGCAAGTTTCAGGCAGACCAAAGGGCGTCTTTCACCGAATTGATGGTCCTCCAGCAGCAGTTGATGTTTATCTCGGTGTGGGTCCCTGGGAACAGCCCATAGAGCACAGACTCTCGTGTTACAGAGCTGCTTGGGAAGAACCTCGACAAAAACCACTGCATCTCTTTCCACACCTGCTTTGCAAAGACACATTCCAGAAGGAGTTGGGCAACCATCTCTTCCCCACCGCAGCCACCTTGAGAGCATTGTGCGGAGGAGGTGAGACTCCGGGCGTGCAGGAAGGATCTGACAGGAAGGGCTCTTCTCACCACCAGCCAAGCTACATCTTGGTGCTCGTTTGAAAGTCTGGTGATGAGGCATTCCGCCAAATGACTTTGGTGGTCTGCTCGGGGAACCATCCGACAGAATCCACCATCTCCTTTTCCCGTAGGGCCTTGAGGACATTCCATGCAGACCACTGCCTGATGGATTGGTGGTCATAGGTGTTTTTCCGCAGAAACTGCTCCACAAAGGATAGGTGGTACGGCACAGTCCAACTGGATGTAGCATTCCGTGGCAATGAGACCAGGCCCATCCTTCGCAACACTGGGGACAGATAGAACCTCAGCCCATAGTGACCCTTGAACTTTGCGTACTGGAGGTCTACGCACAGCTTGATGCAGCCACACACGAAGGTGGTCATCAGGATGAGGGCGATGTTGGGTGCATTTTTCCCGCCCTTATCCAGAGGTTTGAACATCGTGTCCCTCCAGACCCGGTCCATTTTGGATCCCCAGATGAAGCGGAAAATGGCTCGGGTGACCACCACAGCGCAGGAGTGGGGTATGGGCCAGACCTGCACCATGTACAGCAACAACGTGAGCGCCTCGCACCTGATGACCAGGTTCTTACCCATAATGGAGAGAGATCGCTGCTTCCACATGCTCAGCTTATTAGATTAGATTAGAGATACAGCACTGAAACAGGCCCTTCGGCCCACCGAGTCTGTGCCGAACATCAACCACCCATTTATACTAATCCTACACTAATCCCATATTCCTACCAAACATCCCCACCTGTCCCTATATTTCCCTACCACCTACCTATACTAGTGACAATTTATAATGGCCAATTTACCTATCAACCTGCAAGTCTTTTGGCTTGTGGGAGGAAACCGGAGCACCCGGAGAAAACCCACGCAGACACAGGGAGAACTTGCAAACTCCAAACAGGCAGTACCCGGAATCAAACCCGGGTCCCTGGAGCTGTGAGGCTGCAGTGCTAACCACTGCGCCACTGTGCCGCCCTATGTTGTACCCTGGCTACTTGTTCCTTCCAGGTTTTGGTTCACGCCCCGGCCTTTCCGAACCATATCCCCAGCACCTTCAGGTAGTCTGACCTAACGGCGAAGGGGGCAAAGGATCGGTCAGCCCATTTCCCAAAGAACATGGCCTCGCTCTTGCCGTGGTTAACATTGGCTCCCGAAGCCAGTTAGAACTGGTCACAGATACTCATCAGTCTGCGCACAGACAGCCGTTCCGAGCAGAAGACGGCGACGTCATCCATGTACAGGGAGGTTTTAACTTGAGTGCCTCCACTGCCTGGGATTGTCACCCCTCTTATGCTCGCATCCTTCCTAATAGACTCAGCAAAGGGTTCAATGCAGCAAACAAACAAGACAGGGGAGAGAGGACAGCCCTGTCTGACTCCAGATTGGATCGGGAAACTTCCTGATTTCCACCCATTGATTGAGACTGTGCTACTGATGTTTGTGTGGAGCAGTTTGATCCAATTGCAGATTTCCTCCCCAAACCCCATTTTGGAAAGCACGTCCATCATGTAGGTGTGTGATATCCTGTCAAAAGCCTTCTCCTGGTCTAGGCTGATGAGGCAGGTGTCCACCCTCCTGTCCCGTACATAGGCGATCGTATCCCTGAGTAGCGCGAGACTAGCAAAGATCTTCCTGCCGGGTACAGTGCAGGTCTGATCAGGGTGAATCACCAACTCCAGAGCAGACTTGACTCGACTGGCTATGACTTTTGACAGAATCTTGTAGTCAACATTAAGCAGTGAGATGGGGCGCCAATTTCTGATTTCTGCCCTCTCCCCCTTCCGCTTGTAGATGAGGGTGATGATGCCTCATTGGGCCGAAGACATACTGATCAAGAAAATTCTCCTGAACACAATTTAGAAAGTCTTTCCCTTCTCTGCCCTTTACAGTATTACTATCCCAGTCTATATTGAAGTCCCCCATTATAATTACTCTATGGTGTTTGCACGGTTCTAATTTCCTTCCAAATTTGTTCCTCTATATCAGGGTTGTCCAACATCTGGCCAGCGGATGTATTTCAGAGATGAGAAATTTTCCATTGTCTTCTTCTTTCAGACGGGCTCTTAAAAAAAACGCTATCAGTTTCACAGCTGACAAGCGCTGACATCCAGAACAGCGGTTTCTGAACTTCGGACAGATTTGGGGTATTCCAGCGGGTTCTGACTCTTTTTAAAAGCCCACAGCAAAACCCCTAATCTGTCCGAAGTTCAGAAACCGCTGTTCTGGATGTCAGCGCTTGTCAGCTGTGAAACTGACAGCAATTTAAACAAAAAATTACCAACCACGAAGCTGTTGTGCTGAGTGTCTGGCTCCCTGCAACTATCAGAAAGAGAGAGGGGCAGAGGGAGAGAGAGAAAGAGAGAGGGGCAGAGGGAGAGAGAGAAAGAGAGAGGGGCAGAGGGAGAGAGAGAAAGACAGAGGGGCAGAGAGAGAGAGGGGCAGAGAGAGGGGGCAGAGAGAGAGAGGGGGCAGAGAGAGAGAGGGGGCAGAGAGAGAGAGGGGGCAGAGAGAAGTGGGGCAGAGAGGGAGGGGGTAGAGAAAGAGAGAGAGAGGGGCAGAGAGAGCGAGAAGGGGCAGAGAGAACAAGAAGGGGCAGAGAGAGAGAGGGGGCAGAGAGAGAGGGAGGGGGCAGAGAGAGAGGGAGAGGGGGCAGAGAGAGAGGGTGGGGACAGACAGAGAGGGAGGGGAGAGAGAGGGGGCAGAGAGAGAGAGGGGGCAGAGAGAGAGAGAGGGGCAGAGAGAGAGAGGGGGCAGAGAGAGAGAGGGGGCAGAGAGAGAGAGGCGGCAGAGAGAGAAAGGGCAGAGAGAGAGGGGGGCAGAGAAAGAGATAGAGGGGGCAGAGAGAGAGAGGGGGGCAGAGAGAGAGAGAGTGGCGGCAGAGAGAGAAGGGGCAGAGAGAAAGGGTGGGTAGAGAAAGAGAGAGAGAGGGTGCAGAGAGATAGGGAGAGAGGGGGCGGGAGAGAGAGAGGGGGGCAGAGAGAGAGAGCGAGGGGACAGAGAGAGAGAGCGAGGGGACAGAGAGAGAGAGAGGGGGGCAGAGAGAGAGAGTGGGGGCAGAGAGAGAAGGGGCAGAGAGAGAGAGGGGGTAGAGAAAGAGAGAGAGAGGGTGCAGAGAGAGGGCAGAGAGAGAGAGGGGGGCAGAGAGAGAGGGGGAGGGGGCCAGACAGAGAGAGAGAGAGAGGGGGGGCAGAGAGGGAAGGGGCAGAGAGAGAGGGGGCAGAGAGAGAGGGTGGGGGCAGACAGAGAGAGGGAGGGGAGGGAGAGGGGCAGAGGGAGAGAGAGGGGGCAGAGATAAGGGGGGCAAGGAGAGAGAGAGAGGGGGCAGAGAGAAGTGGGGCAGAGAGGGAGGGAGTGAGGGCAGAGAGAGAGGGGGGGCAGATAGAGAGGGGGCAGAGAGAAGGGGCAGAGAGAGAGGGGGGTAGAGAAAGAGAGAGAGAGGGTGTGCAGAGAGAGAGGGGCAGAGAGAGAGAGAGGGGGGCAGAGAGAGAGAGAGGGCAGAGAAGGAGAGAGAGAGAGGGGGCAGAGAGAGAGAGAGAGGGGGCAGAGGGAGAGAGGGGCAGAGAGAGAGAGAGTGGGAGCAGAGAGAGAAGGGGCAGAGAGAGAGTAGAGAAAGAGAGAGAGAGGGTGCAGTGAGAGAGAGGCAGAGAGAGATGGCGGAGAGAGAGAGAGAGAGAGGGGGCAGAGAAAGAGAGGGGGGCAGAGAGAGAGAGGGGGGGGGGCAGAGAGAGAGGGGGAGGGTGCCAGAGAGAGAGAGAGAGAGAGAGGGGCAGAGAGGGAGGGGGAGGGGGGCAGAGAGAGAGGGGGGGCAGAGAGGGAATGGGGCAGAGAGAGAGAGAGAGATGGGGGCAGAGAGAGAAGGGTGCAGAGAGGGAAGGGGGCAGAGAGAGTGAGAAATGGGGGCAGAGAGAGAGGGGAGCAGAGAGGGAAGGGGCAGAGAGAGAAAGAGAGGGGGGGCAGAGAGAGAGGAGGCAGACAGAGAGGGAGGGGAGGGAGAGGGGCAGAGGGAGAGAGAGGGGGCAGAGATGGGGGGGCAGAGAGAGAGAGAGTGGGGCAGAGAGAGAGAGAGGGGGCAGAGAGAAGTGGGGCAGAGAGGGAGAGAGCGAGGGCAGAGAAAGAGAGGGCAGAGAGAGGGAGAGAGGGGTCATAGAGAGAAGGGGCAAAGAGAGGGGGGTTAGTGAAAGGGAAAGCGAGGGTGCAGAGAGAGAGAGAGGGGGCAGAGAGAGAGAGGGGGCAGAGAGAGGGGGCAGAGAGACAGGGAGGGGAGGGAGAGGGGCAGAGGGAGAGAGAGGGGGCAGAGATGGGGGGGCAGAGAGAGAGAGAGTGGGGCAGAGAGAGAGAGAGGGGGCAGAGAGAAGTGGGGCAGAGAGGGAGAGAGCAAGGGCAGAGAAAGAGAGGGCAGAGAGAGGGAGAGAGGGGTCAGAGAGAGAGAGGGGTCAGAGAGAGAGAGGGGCAGAGAGAGAGAAGGGGGGCAGAGAGAGAAGGGGGGCAGAGAGAGAGGGGAGCAGAGAGAAAGACAGAGGGGCAGAGAGAGGGGCAGAGAGATAGAGGGGCAGAGATAGAGGGGCAGAGAGATAGAGGGGCAGAGAGATAGAGAGAGAGAGAGAGGAGGGCACGGAGAGAGAGGGGCAGAAAGAGGGGGCAGAGAGAGAGAGAGGGTGGCAGGGAAAGAGAGAGGGGACAGACAGAGAGAGAGAGAGAGAGGGGGGGGGGTAGTGAAAGAGAGGGGGCAGAGAGACAGAGAGAGAGAGAGATAGTGATAGAGAGAGGGGGGCAGAGAGAGGACGGGGGACAGAGAGAGAGAGCGAGAGGTGGGCAGAGAAAGAGAGGGGGGGCAGAGAGAAGTGGGGCAGAGAGGGAGAGAGCGAGGGCAGAGAGAGAGAGGGGTAGAGAGAGACAGAGAGAGGGGCAGAGAGAGAGAGAGAGACGAGGCAGAGAGAGAGAGAGCGGTAGGAGGCAGAGAGTGGGGGGCCGGAGTGAGAAAGAGAGAGAGAGAGGAGAGAGATAGATAGAGGAGGGCAGAGAGGGAGATAGAGGGGGGCAGAGAGAGAAGGGCAGAGAGAGGGCAGAGAGAAAGAGGGAGAGAAAAGTGCAGAGAGAAAGGGGGGCAGAGAGAGAGGGGGGCAGAGAGAGAGTGGGGGCAGAGAGAGGGGGTAGAGAGAGGGCAGAGAGACAGAGGGGGGAAAAGAGAGGGGGGACTGAGAAAGAGAGGGGTGGCAGAGAGAGAGGGGTGGCAGAGAGATAGTGGGGTGGCAGAGAGGGAGGGGGGCAGAGAGAGGGGGCAGGGGGGTGCAGTGAGAGAAGGGAGGCAGGAGAGGGGGCAGAGAGAGAGGGGCGGCAGAGATTGAGGGGGCAGAGAGAGGCGGCAGAGATGGGGGGGAAGAGAGAGGAGGCAGAGATGGGGGGAGAGAGGGGAGGAGGGAGAGTGGGGGCAAAGAGAGCGAGAGAGAGAGCAGAGAGAAGGGCAGAGAGGGGGAGCAGAGAGGGAAGGGCAGAGAGAGAGAGGGAGAGAAAAGTGCAGAGAGAGAGGGGGGCAGAGTGAGGGAGCAGAGAGAGAGAGAGGGGGCATAGAGAGGGAGGGCAGAGCAAGAGAGAGCGGGCAGAGAGAGAGATAGAGTGCAGAGCGAGAGAGAGATAGGTGGGGGATGAGAGAGTGAGAGAGAGGGGGGCAGAGAGAGAGAGGGGGGCAGAGAGAGGGGGCAGAGCGAGAGAGAGAAGGCAGAGAGAGAGACAGGGGGCAGAAAGAGAGGGGGCAGAGGGAGAAGGGCAGAGAGAGGGGGAGCAGAGAGAGAAGGGCAGAGAGAGAGAGGGAGGGCATAGAGAGGAAGGGCAGAGCGAGAGAGAGAGGGCAGAGAGAAAGACAGAGAGAGGGCAGAAAGACAGAGAGAGAGGGCAGAAAGAGAGAGAGAGTGCAGAGAGAGAGATAGCGGGCAGAGGGAGAGAGAAAGAGCGGGCAGAGAGAGAGAGAGAGAGGTGGGGGATGAGTGAGTGAGAGAGAGGGGGGCAGAGAGAGAGAGGGGTCAAAGAGAGGGAGAGAGGGGGGGGCAGAGAGAGAGGGGGCAGAGAAAGAGATAGAGAGCGGGCAGAGAGGGGGTTGCAGAGAGAGAGAGGGGAGGCAAACAGAGAGAGAGGGGGGCAGAGAGAAAAGGGGGGGACAGAGGGAGAGAGTGGGGCCAGAGAGAGAGAGAGAGAGGGGGGGGGGCAGACAGAGGGTGGGTAGAGAGAGAATGGGTAAGGGAAAGAGGGAACAGAGAGAGAGAGAGGGGGGCAGAGAGAGAGGGGGGGCACAGAGAGAGGGGGAAGAGAGAGAGGAGGCAGAGAGAGAGAGAGGGGCAAAGAGAGAGGGGGACTGAGAGAGAGAGAGAGAGAGAGAAGGGGCAGAGAGAGAGGGGCACTGAGAGAGAGGGGTTGGCAGAGGGGGCAGAGAGAGAGAGGTGGCAGAGAGAGGGGGTGGCAGAGGGGGCAGAGAGAGAGGGGGCAGAGAGACAAGGGGCAGAGGGGGAGTGGGGCAGAGAGAGGGGGCAGTGAGAGAAGGGGGCAGGAGAGGGGGCAGAGAGAGAGGGGAGCAGAGCGAGAGCGGGCAGAGGGAGAGGGGAGAAAGAGAGGGGGGACTGAGAGACAGAGGGGTGGCAGAGAGAGAGAGGGGTGGCAGAGAGAGAGGGGTGGCAGAGGGGGCAGAGAGAGAGGGGGCAGAAAGAGAGATGGGGGGCAGACGGGGGGGGGGAGCAGAGCGAGCGGGGGCAGAGAAAGAGAGGGGGCAGAGATGGGAGGCAGAGAGGGGGCAGAGAGAGAGGGGGGCCAGAGAGGAAGGGGGGCAGAGAGAGGGGCGTGGGGCACAGTGGCGCAGTGGTTAGCACCGCAGCCTCACAGCTCCAGCGACCCGGGTTCGATTCTGGGTACTGCCTGTGTGGAGTTTGCAAGTTCTCCCTGTGACCGTGTGGGTTTCCGCCGGGTGCTCCGGTTTCCTCCCACAGCCAAAGACTTGCAGGTTGATAGGTAAATTGGCCATTATAAATTGCCCCTAGTGTAGGTAGGTAGGTGGGAGGAGAATGGTGGGGATGTGGTAGGGAATATGGGATTAATGTAGGATTAGTATAAATGGGTGGTTGTTGGTCGACACAGACTCGGTGGGCTGAAGGGCCTGTTTCAGTGCTGAATCTCTATGACTATGACTATGAGAGAGAGGGGGCAGAGAGTGCAAGAGGGCAGAGAGAGAGAGGGGGCAGAGAGAGAGAGAGGGCAAAGAGAGAGAGGGGGATCAGAGGGAGAGGGGGGCAGAGAGAGAGGGCGGTGGGGTAGAGAGAGAGAGAGGGCATAGGGGGCAGAGAGGGGGGTAGAGAGAGAGAGCGGGGGCAGAGAGAGAGGAGGCAGAGAAAAAGAGAGAGAGGAAGAGGGGGCAGAGAAAGAGAGAGAGATAAGGGACAGACAGAGAGAGGGAAGGTGGGTGCAGGACAGAGAGGGGGGTCAGAGAGAGGGGGAGGGGGACAGTGATTGGGGGACAGGCAGAGATGGGGGTGGGAAAGAGGGGGGACAGAGAGAGAGAGAGGGTAAACAGAGAGAGGGAACGGGGTGGGACAGAAATGGAGGAAAGCAAAGAGAGAGGGAGAGGGAATGATCAATATCGCTCCTGACAGATGGACATCTAAACAGAATGCTCCGTATCGTTACAAGAAGTGTGCAGGCAAACATTGACTACTTGTGCAAGCAATAAAAATGTCAGGTATCTCACTAAATCAGTGTCCAACATAGTGATGAGAAATTAAGTCAATATATTAATGTTCTCATTCAAAGCTTCTTCACAAAAATGCACATTTGTTGTTGGTTTGATTAATAATAAGATACATTTTTAATGCCTTTATCTTTCTGAAATTGTCTCACTGGCCCCCTATGCAAAACAAAATTGTAATGTGGCCCTCCCACGTGAAAAGATTGGACAACCCTGCTTCTGTATCCTTCCCACTATTTGGTGGCCTATAGAGTACACTCAGTCGTGTAATAGAACCTCTATTGTTTCTTAGCTGTAATCAAATAGATTCTGTCTTTGACCCCTCAAGGACATCCTCTCTCTCCAGCACTGTAATGTTCTCCTCAACCAATACTACCACCCCTCCTCCTTTCTTTCCTTCCTTCCCTGTTTTTCCTGAACACCTTATATTCCGAAATATTTAGTTTCCAGTCTTGCCATGTTATCACGATGAAATCATATTTCCATGTGGCTATTTGTGCCAGCAGCTCACCAACCATATTCCCCACACTCCATGTATTCACATACATTCACACTAAACCTAATTTAGGCCTTATTGCATTCCCTTTGACTCTGACCCCACCTAATATCTTACTATTTCTTACTCTAGTGCTATCTGTTTCTCCCATTTCTTTGTGCACTTTGTTTTTCCTCTTTAAAGTTACCTCCTGGTTCCCATCCCCCTGCCATGTTAGTTTAAACCCTCCCCAATAGCATTAGCAAACTGCCCCGCAAGGGCATTGGTCCCAGCTCCATTCAGGTGTATCCCACCAGGCCTGTACAAGTCCCACCTCCCCCAGAGCTGGTCCAAATGTCCCAAGAACTAAAGCACTCCCTCCTGCACCATCTCTTCAACCATTGTTCATCTGCTCTATCCTCCTATTTCTATACTCAGTAGTGTGTTGCACCAGGAGTAATAAGATGATTACCTTAAGATTCTGCTTTCTAGTTTCTTTCCTAGCTCCCTAAAATCGGCCTGCAGGACCTCAATCTTTTTTCTCCCTAAGTTGTTGGTACTGATATGGACCACAATCGCTGGTTGTTCACCCTCTCTGCTCAAAGAGCTCTGCAGCCACTCAGTGACATCCTTGACCCTGGCACGAGGGAGACAACATACCATCTTGGATTCACATCTGTGGTTGCAGAAATGCCTCTCTGTTCCCCTAACTATCAAATCCACTATCACTACTGCTTTCCCAATCGCCTTCCTGCTCCTGTACAGCTGAGCCAACTATGGGGCCATTGACTTGGCTTGGCTGCATTCCCTAGAGGAATCATCTCTCTTACCAGTATTCAGAAATGAATGTCGGTTGGGGAGTGAGATACATTCTGGGAACTCCTGCACTACCTGCCTGGTCCTCCTTGACTGCCTGGCGGTCACCCATTCCTTCTCTGGCTGCATACCCTTAAGCTGCCTGGTGATAAAATCCAGAAACATGCTAACCACAAACTTTCATTCCCGTGGATGTGTTGCAGTAACTCCAGTGCACCTCAATCTCCTAAAACCTGGAGCCCGAGCTGCTACAGCTGACGACGCTTGCTGCACACGTGGTTATCCAGAACATGAGAAGGGTCCTGGAGTTACCACATGGAACAGGATGCACACACCACAGGACTGAAATGCTCTGCCATGCCTCTATTAGAAAACTTTTATTTCAACTCCTTTTTGAGTTCATTATAATCCAAGACTGAATACAAGGAAATCATTTCATTACAGTTGCAAACAACATTATACGTAACAGCATTTTCCTATACTTAAAAGTCCACCATGCAGGCTCCTGACTAGTGTAGTCTGGATCAAACCAATTGACTAATTTATACATTACCATTCAATATCTGATAAGGACCACATCCAAAAAAAACTGATATGAAATCTGACAAAAGTAGGCTGAATATTAAGGAGCCCTTGACGTTGGGATCCATGGCGGGGGTGGGGGCCTGAAGATGGCCCCGGATGAAGCACGCCACAGACCTCGAGGCTGGCAGGGCCTGGCCCGATCCTCCGGGCGGTGGCGAGGCACCACGGTGCCCTCCCTGTCGCTGGGCGACGGGACCACAATTTGAATATTGAAATCAATTAATTTAAATATACTGACGTTTCATCTTGATGGCCCGCTGCGATCTTCAGCCTGGCAGCTGGCACTCCCGCTCCTTCAATCCCCGTCTGGGGAAACGAGGCGCATCACTGGTGGGGAGGGGGAGGAGGTAAGTTTATCAGTGTGGGATTGGAGGGGGGGGGGGTGGGGAAACGGGGTCAAATTAATGTCATGAGTGTAGGGGATGGTGGGAAGGTTTGCAGTTTAAAGTTTGTGCAGTTTGGGGGGATGGGGGAAGGTCAGATTGTAAAGATAAGTGTTTTGGGGGGGAAAGGGCAAATAATTAATTTTATTGTTTTGGGGGGTGGGAGAGGGGCAAAGAAATGTATTTATTTAATTTAATTCAATGTATCTTTAAATATTTAAATAAGCCAGTAGGGCTGTCAGGTCTTTAAAAATGGCGCCAACGCCTGTGACGGTCAGCCCGCCCCCTCCATGTGATTTGGGGGCGGGGGGGCAGCCAACCCTGGCTATTTAAATGAGCCGCTGCACTTGCGCTCACGGCGGCTCTTTGGCGTGCGGGCCGCCATTTCTGAAGCTTGGTGGCAGCGAGCTTATGAAATCCAGCCCAGTCAACAGAATAAAGAGATGCTCAGAACATATCACAAATATTATTGATATATAAAGATCTATAAGCAAAACAAAACATATTGGCCTGGAATCTATTGTAAACTTGCACCCAAACATATGCGTATTTTCAGCATAACACATGGGTCAGAATGGGTGCAAATTTAAACCCAAAATTTTAAATGTAGCAGGACCCACAATCATATTTCTGGTGTTTAATGGCAATTTTTTTTTTTAAAAAGGTACTTTTTCCCCTGTTCACTGAAATCTGCACTTTATTTTGTTTTTTGAATGTATTTTTATAGCATCAGACTGTATCACATTAAAAACTAAAATGCTGCCACAATTGGAATTTCTTAAACATGCTTTGGTTCATGTGAATAATTGATTGTTCGATGGCTTCAAACTTTATATTCAAAGAAGGAATACTTATATATGAGACCACTTTCTCAGGACCCAATTGTAAATGCTGATATCTGCTGCCAGTTTTTATATTCCAACATATGTTACTGAGAGTGGGAGGAAAGTTTGCTGTCGATTGCTGATGGAAAAATGGATGTGAATTTTATGTAAAATTTCAGCATAACTTGATTACATCTCCACAGGAAATTCCTGGCCATTATCTATTGAGAATGCTTGAGCTGTAAATCAGCTTTAGTAAATGTTTTTTGTTTGCTTGCTTCAGACCCTGACACAATTCCTGGGATGGTCACTCCTGAATACAGATACTTATGATAAAATGAATAAACTAGAAAGCAGGAAAGATATTGCTTCAGAAATACTAAGGTATCATTCAAAGTGCACCGACAAAGAACTTCAGACCATTTTGGTGAGTGCAGCAATGGAATCTTTATATTAATTAATACGAAGGAAAAACTTAAATCTAAATATTTGCAACAATATTGTGCACGCAACCTTTCCACAGAAAACAAAAGAGATGTTGAACAAGGACATTGCAGATTGTGAACAGAAGGAAATGATTGAGATCTTGGTAAGTTACATTTGTAATCTCTTGGATAAAACCAGCTGTCAAATAACACAAAAGAACTGCAGGACTTTTACCTTCTTCAAGCATCTCACCATAGCTTGAATTTTACCTGCAGAAAGAAGAACTACCCGATCCAAGTAATGTCGAGCTCTATGAATTCCACTTCAGTGACTTGGACGTTTCAGAGTTTGACCTGATCAAGTGTGGAATTCAGTGCTTCTTTGAAATAAATGCAGTTGTAAAATTCAAAATACCAGCAGATGTGAGTCTTTTTAATCCAGTTTTTGTTGTATCGGTTCATGCAACTGGTCACTTTGGAAGACCACAGCTCGGCTGCTTTTTACTTTCGTCTTTTAATTTGGATTGAGGCCCTGATGTCTGGGGTTAGAGGTCTGTATCCTGGGTTGTCTTGCAGCCCAGTGGCAGACTCTTAGACCCAGATAAAACTAGGTCAATGAAGTTGTTACAGATGTAACACCAGGAATTGGATCAAAGACACTAGGCTCCAAGAATTTGAATTAAAAGTGACGTCACAGGAAAGCTGTGACCTGATTGGCTGGTAGGGATTTTTTTTTACGATTTTGAAAATAAAAACATTGATTAAAAATTGATTAAAACCTTAATTAACTAACTAATAAGTAGAGTAACTAAACCAGAGGGAGGAGATTACTGTATTTAGTTAGCATTTAATATTTATAGTAGGAATCTAGCACTAGGGACCATATAGTTAATTATAACAATTTAGTAAGGATTTAGTAAGTATTTATTTATTTTAAATTAATTTATTAAATTAGTGATAGAAATGTCAGTTAGAGGGGTGAAGTGCTTCACCTGTGAGATGTGGGAGGTCCGTGACGCTTCCAGCGTTCCGGACGACTACATCTGCAGGAAGTGTACCCAGTTGCAGCTCCTCACAGACCGCATGGATCGGTTGGAGCGGCAACTGGATGCACTTAGGAGCATGCAGGTGGCAGAAAGCGTCATAGACAGGAGTTTTAGAGAAATGGTTACACCCAAGGTGCAGGCAGATAGATGGGTGACCACTAGAAGGGGCAGGCAGTCAGTACAGGAATCCCCTGTGGCTATCCCCCTCTCTAACAAGTATACCGTTTTGGATACTGTTGGGGGGGGGGGGATGGTTTAGCAGGGGAAAACAGCAGCAGCCAGAGCAGTGGCACCATGGCTGGCACTGTTGTTCAGCAGGGAGGGACAAAGCGCAGAAGAGCAATAGTTATAGGGGACTCTACAGTCAGGGGCACAGATAGGCCCTTCTGTGGACGTGAAAGAGACTCCAGGATGGTATGTTGCCTCCCTGGTGCCAGGGTCAAGGATGTCTCTGAATGGACAGGGGGCATTCTGAAGAGGGAGGGTGAACAGCCAGAGGTTGTGGTACACATCGGTACCAATGATATAGGCAGGAAGAGTGATGAGGTCCTGCAGGGGGAGTTTAGGGAGTGAGGTAGAAAGTTAAAAGACAGGACCTCGAGGGTTGTAATCTCAGGATTACTCCCTGTGCCACGTGCCAGTGAGGCTAGAAACAGGAGGATAGTGCAGCTAAACACGTGGCTGAACAGTTGGTGTAGAAGGGAGGGTTTCAGATATCTGGACTATTGGGATCTCTTCAGGGACAGATGGGACCTGTACAAGAAGGACGGGTTGCATCTAAACTGGAGGGGCACAAATATCCTGGCTGCGAGGTTTGCTAGCATCACTCGGGAGGGTTTAAACTAGTGTGGCAGGGGGGGGTGGGAACCAGAGCAGTAGCACAGCAAGTGAAATAAATGAGGGGGTACTAGTAAATAAGGCCAGTAAGACTGAGAGGAAGAGCAGGCAGGGAGATGTTGCTGAGCACAGCGGGACTGGTGGTCTGAAGTGCATTTGTTTCAATGCAAGAAGTATAACAGGTAAGGCAGATGAACCTAGAGCTTGGATTAGTACTTGGAACTATGATGTTGTTGCTATTACAGAGACTTGGTTGAGGGAAGGACAGGATTGGCAGCGAAATGTTCCGGGATTTAGAAGCTTCAGGCGGGATAGAGGGGAATATAAAAGGGGTGGGGGTGTTGCATTACTTGTTAAGGAGAATATCACAGCTGTACTGCGGGAGGACACCTCGGAGGGGTCATGCAGCGAGGCAATATGGGTAGAGCTCAGGAATAGGAAGGGTGCAGTCACGATGTTGGGGGTTTAATACAGGCCTCCCAACAGCCAGCGGGAGGTAGAGGAGCAGATATGTAGACAGATTTTGGAAAGATGTAAAGGTAACAGGGTTGTAGTGGTGGGTGATTTTAACTTCCCCTATATTGACTGGAACTCACTTAGTGCTAGGGGCTTGGATGGGGCAGAATTTGTAAGGAGCATCCAGGAGGGCTTCTTGAAACAATATGTAGATCGTCCAACTAGGGATGGGGCCGTACTGGACCTGGTATTGGGGAATGAGCCCGGCCTGGTGGTCGAAGTTTCAGTAAGGGAGCATTTCGGGAACAGTGACCATAATTCCATAAGTTTTAAGGTACTTGTGGATAAGGATAAGAGTAGTCCTCGGGTGAAGGTGCTAAATTGGGGGAAGGCAAATTATAACAATATTAGGCAGGAACTGAAGAATTTAGATTGGGGGAGGCTGTTTGAGGGTAAATCAACATCTGACATGTGGGAGTCAGTTGATTAGAATCCAGGACCAGCACGTTCCTGTGAGGAAGAAGGATAAGTTTGGCAAGTTTCGGGAACCTTGGATAACGTGGGATATTGTGAGCCTAGTCAAAAAGAAAAAGGAAGCATTCTGAAGGGCTGGAAGGCTAGGAACAGACGAATCCCTTGAAGAATATAAAGGCAATAGGAAGGAACCTAAGCAAGGAGTCAGGATGGCTAAAAGGGGTCATGAAAAGTCATTGGCAAACAGGATTAAGGAAAATCCCAAGGCTTTTTATACGTATATGAAGAGCAAGAGGGTAACTAGGGAAAGGGTTGGCCCACTCAAGGACAGAGAAGGGAATCTACATGTGGAGCCAGAGGAAATGGGCGAGGCACTAAATGAGTACTTTGCATCAGTATTTACCAAAGAGAAGGACTTGGTGGATGATGAGCCTAGGGAAGGGAGTGTAGATAGTCTCAGTCATCTCATTATCAAAAAGGAGGAGGTGTTGGGTGTCTTGCAAAGCATTAAGGTAGATAAGTCCCCAGGGCCTGATGGGATTTATCCCAGAATACTGAGGGAGGCAAGGGAAGAAATTGCTGGGGCCTTGACAGAAATCTTTGTATCCTCATTGGCTACAGGTGAGGTCCCAGAGGACTGGAGAATAGCCAATGTTGTTCCTTTGTTTAAGAAGGGTAGCAAGGATAATCCAGGAAATTATAGGCCGGTGAGCCTTACGTCAGTGGTAGGGAAATTATTATAGAGGATTCTTCGGGACAGGATTTACTCCCATTTGGAAACAAACAAACTTATTAGCGAGAGGTAGCATGGTTTTGTGAAGGGGAGGTCATGTCTCACAAATTTGATTGAGTTTTTTGAGGAAGTGACGAAGATGATTGATGAAGGAAGGGCAGTGGATGTTATCTATATGGACTTCAGTAAAGCCTTTGACAAGGTCCCTCATGGCAGACTGGTACAAAAGGTGAAGTCACATGGGATCAGAGGTGAGCTGGCAAGATGGATACAGAACTGGCTCGGTCATAGAAGACAGAGGGTAGCAGTGGAAGGGTGCTTTTCTGAATGGAGGGATGTGTCTATTGGAGTTCCGCAGGGATCAGTGCTGGGACTTTTGCTGTTTGTAGTATATATAAATGATTTGGTGGAAAATGTAGCTGGTCTGATTAGTAGGTTTGCGGACGACACAAAGGTTGGTGGAGTTGCGGATAGTGTTGAGGATTGTCAGAGGATACAGCAGGATATAGATCGGTTGGAGACTTGAGAGATGGAGTTTAATCTGGACAAATGTGAGGTAATGCATTTTGGAAGGTCTAATGCAGGTGGGAAGTATACGGTAAATGGCAGAACCCTTAGGAGTATTGACAGGCAGAGAGATCTGGGCGTACAGGTCCACAGGTCACTGAAAGTGGCAATGCAGGGCGATAAGGTAGTCAAGAAGGCATACGGCATGCTTGCCTTCATCGGTCGGGGCATAGAGTATAAAAATTGGCAAGTCATGCTGCAGCTGTACAGAACTTTAGTTAGGCCACACTTAGAATATTGCGTGCAATTCTGCTCGCCACACTACCAGAAGGACATGGAGGCTTTGGAGAGGGTACAGAAGAGGTTTACCAGGATGTTGCCTGGTCTGGAGGGCATTAGCTATGAGGAGAGGTTGAATAAACTCGGATTGTTTTCACTGGAACGACGGAGGTGGACGGGTGACATGATAGAGGTTTACAAAGTTATGAGCGGCATGGACAGAGTGGATAGTCAGAAGTTTTTCCCTTGGTGGAAGAGTCAGTTACTAGGGGACATAGGTTTAAGGTGAGAGGGGCAAAGTTTAGAGGGGATGTGCGAGGCAAGTTCTTTACACAGAGGGTGGTGAGTGCCTGGAACCTGCTGCCGGGGGAGGTGGTGCAAGCAGGTACGATAATGACGTTTAAGAGGCATCTTGACAAATACATGAATAGGATGGGAATAGAGGGATACGGTCCCCAGAAGTGCAGAAGGTTTTAGTTTAGGCAGGCATCAAGATCGGCGCAGGCTTGGAGGGCCGAATGGCATGTTCCTGTGCTGTACTGTTCTTTGTTCTTTGTAAAAGACCATCATGAAAGTGGATTTGGTGTATTATCATTTGTACATTTATTGATGTTATTGAGAAAAGGATGATTAAGATTATCACTGGTGCACTGTTGCTGCTTTTGTGCAGATTCCCCAAAGGAAACAAGAGAACAGTTACAGCATGTTGCTTTTTGCAGCTCACCAGATCAATGACAATGAGGTCCAAAGCCTAATCTTGGGGGCATCTTGGGCCTCACCATTCAGGCACAGGGATTGATCTGTTTGTCCCTCCAATGTGTGGTCGAAGATGGGCACGCCTGAATTTCTAGGCCACTGTCATTGCATATTACTTAACATCGTCATTAGAAATGCTATTTTCTTTGCATCAGGTATTGACTCGATGGATGTACACTGTCAGAAAAGGTTACCGTGATATTACTTACCATAACTGGCGCCATGGATTCAACGTGGGACAAACTATGTTTACACTTCTAATGGTAAGATACAATGCTTCAAATGGATTGGGGGTTGGTAATTCCAACACATAACTGTTCAGAAAGGATATTAGTTTTATTTAGTGTTCATTGTGTTTTTAAAACTTTCAAATCCACTCTACAGACAGGTAAAATAAAGAAGTACTACTCAGATCTAGAAGCTTTCGCCATGATTACAGCAGCATTTTGCCATGATATTGATCACAGAGGCACCAATAATTTGTATCAGATGAAGTAAGTGGAACTGATAATTTCTAATGGCTTTAAAAAAATCATTCTTGGGATGTGGGAGTCACTGGTAAGACCCGTATTCATTGCATTCCCCTGATTTGCCTTGAGAATGTGACAATGGGCTTGAACTGCTGCAGTTCCAGAGTGCTGTTAGGTAGGCACTTCCTGGATTTTATCCCAACAACAATGAATGAACGGTGATATATTTCCAAGTCAATATGGTGTGCAACTTGAAGGGGAACTTGGAAATGGAGGTGTTCCTTTGCATATCCAGCCCTTGCCCTTTTTGGTGGTGAAGCTCATGGGTTTTGGAGATGCTGCCAAATAAGCCTTGGCAACTTGATGTAGTACATGCTGTAGATATTACACACTGCAGCCACAGTACACCAATGGTGGAGGAAGTGGATATTTAGGCCAGTGGATGAACTGCCGATCACATTTGTCCTTCTTGAGTGTTCTTGGAGCTGCACCCATCCAGGCAAATGGAGAATATTTCATCACACTCTTGACTTGTGCCTTATAAGTGACAGAACAGCTTTGGGAAATCAGGAGGTGAGCCAATCACCACAGAATCCCCAGTCTCTGACCTGCTGTAATAGTCACAGCATTTACCACAGTGGTAAGTACTGCAAGCTCACATGTTCTATATGCTTCAATAGTGAGCAAACCTTGTGGAGAAGCAGGGCAACTCAGCCAACAACCTCCTGATTGCCGCGTTTAATTGAGCATGTGCAGACGCCAGAGGTTACTGTCCAATTTACTCCTTAATAATGATAAAGTGCTGATAGCTTCACTGTTATTCTTGCCGCAAATTCCAGGCCAATAGCTTCTAAATTCTTTTCCTATTCTCCAAAGCACAAAAGATAATGATCTTTGCTGTGGATATTCTAATCAATTACTGATTAATAATACTGCGATCTGTGAAGCATATTATAAATTCTGAATCGCACATTAAAATGATGCTCAACCACAGATCACAAGCACCTTTAGCAAGACTGCATGGGTCTTCTATTTTGGAAAGACATCACCTTGAATACAGTAAAACGCTGCTTCAGGATGAGGTCAGTATGATAATAATGTCTGAGTATATTAGTATGACATTTTATATAAATTAGTTATTTATTTTAAATATTCATCGGATATACATCTTGATTTTACTGCTTTCCCTTTATTTTCTCATCGGGCAGAGCATAAACATTTTTCAGAACCTGAACGAACGTCAACATGAAACTGTCATCCATTTAATGGAAGTTGCGATAATTGCGACTGACTTGGCCTTGTACTTCAAGTAAGCACTCATTTTCATTACCTTTTCTTGTTACTCACTAAAAATTAGATAGCTGAAGTAGTACAAGAGGAACATTTCCAGATGACTGGAGATTGTAAAAGACAAAACATTTCTTTTAGTCATAAAAGTACATTCTAATGAATGATCCTATGAGGAAAACAAAATTTTGACACACCAAAGCAGTGCTGCGGCAAAGGACTGATGCCTAAATAACAAATCCGTCCCAAGCATTAGGATACTCAAGTTTTGAGGTTTTGAAGGTATGTATATGAGGGTTTCAGTGATGGAAAGGCCAAGGCAGGAGTGGAAGTGGCTGTGTTACTGAGTTGGAAATAAGCATTTTTAGTGATGGATAAGTGTGGGATTTAAAGCATAGCTCACAAACCCTGGTAGAGCAAGGGAATGGATTTGCAAGAGGATTTTCAATGACTAAATAATTGGCAGACACAATTCTTCAATGATAAATGGAAAAATGCACAAAATAAGCTTATGAATAGAATTGAATTATAACAAGGAAAACTAGAAAGCAGACTGACGGTAATAGTACAGATCGTCAATATCCAGACAATGGGTTTTTTAATTGCTTCACCACAAATAGAATGCTAGGATTATAGAATTCAGAATATAAATATAACCTTGACAAAAGCTATGCTAAGGTCTTATATTGCACTGGTCTTTCATACTTAGAATACTATTGTGATGAAGGGCTGCACACCCAAAATGTTATATTCTGTCTTCACTCTTTTCTGACTGACCTATCATTTCCAGAATTTCTATTTTTTCTTTGGATCTTAGAACATTATGTTCAGTTTTGGTCACCACCCCCATACAAAAAACTTACATTTGAATGTATGCAGAAAGGAGCAGCAAGACTGATCCTAAGTGTAGAGGGGATGAGCCATGAGAATAGATTGGAGAAGCACAAGCCTAGAAAGAAGGTGTTGTGAAGATGGATTTCTCAGAAGTATAAATAATATTAGAGTCTTAGAGCTATACAGCACAGAAACAGGCCCTTCGGCCCATCATGTCTGTGCCAGCCATCAAGCACCTATCTATTCTGATCCTATTTTCCCGCACATGGCCTGTAGCCTTGTATGCTATGGCGTTTCAAGTGTTCATCTAAATACTTCTTAAATGTTGTGAGTGTTCCTGCCTCTACCACCCCTTCAGGCAGTGTGTTCCAGATTCCAGCCACCCTCTGGGTGAAAACATTTCTCCTCAAATCCCCTCCAAACCTCCTGCCCCTTACTTTAAATCTATGCCCCCTGGTGATTGATCCCTCCGCTAAGGGACATTTTTTTTTACTATCTATCCTATCAATGCACCTCATAATTTTGTACACCTCAATCAGGTCCCCCCTCAGCCTTCTCTGCTCTAAGGAAAAATAACCCTAGCCTATCCAGTCTCCCTTCATAGTTGAAATGCTCCAGCCCAAGCAACATCCTGCTGAATTTCCTCTGCACCCTCTCCAGTGCAATCACATCCTTCCTGTAGTGTGTACTATAGAACTGTACACAGTACTCCAGTTGTGGCCCAACACAGCTCCATCATAACCTCCCTGCTCTTATATTCTATGCCTCGGCTAATAAAGGCAAGTATCCCATATGCCTTCCTAACTACCTTATCTACCTGTGCTGCTGCCATCAGTGATCTGTGGGCAAGTACACCAAGGTCCCTCTGACCCTCTGTACTTCCTAGGGTCCTACCATCCATTGTATATTCCCTTGCCTTGTTAGTCCTCCCAAAATGCATCACCTCACATTTCTCAGGATTAAATTCTATTTGCCACTGCTCCGCCCATCTATATCGTCCTGTAATCTAAGGCTTTCCTCCTCACTATTTACGATACCACCAATTTTCGTGTCATCTGCGAACTTACTGATCAAACCTCCTGTATTAAATGTTATAGATAAATTAAACTCAATTATTATTTCAAAGTAAATCAACAAAATAGAAATGTAGGACACAAATAGAAATAAACTTAGAAGATGGAATCTTAGAAAGTTTAAGTCACAGAAAGAGGCCACTTGGCCCATCGTGTCTATGCTGGCAAAGATAGTAACAAAAACATCTTTTTGCAAACAAAATGAGTGGAATATAGAATCATTTACCAAGCAACACAATAGAGGCAAAATATTGGGGTATTTCAAAATGTAATGAGTTATTATAAGTTAAAATGTACTGGAAGTAGGATTCCAGGTGAGCTAAATAGCTTTTCCGATCCATTAGTTATTACAAAGGAACTACTGTTTTCGCCATTAAATAGTTAGAATCTGTTGTGTGTTCCTTGAACCTCTGCGTTTGTGCAGACTGTACACAAAAGACTGATCACTTAAGATTGGATCGGTAATGCAATATTGTGAGTTCTTTATTGATTAGAGAGCAGCAATTACATTGAGATGGCAACTGTACAAGTCATAGAGTCATAGAGTTATACAGCACAGAAACAGGCCCTTCGGCCCAGCGTGTCTGTGCCGGCCATCCACCCAACTGTTTTATTATGTTAAAGATGCTACATAAATACAAGTTGTCATAACAGCGTTGTCATTTCCCCTGACCATAACTCTCACGTTCAACACAACTTCACAACCTATTCACATTTTTCAAATTCTGGCTCAACAAGGTCATCATTGAAGATGGAGAGGCTAGCAACTTTAGAGTGGGGAGAATCTTCCAGTAGTGGAAATCCTCATTCCACATGCCAAGGAAAAAAAATACCATGTCACAGCCACCCTTTGGATAGGGATTATTCATTGTTACAACTGGTAATAAGATAGCTTTTCAATTTCAAATGCAATAACTTGTGACACATTTATACTGCTGGTATGCCCCTCAAAGGCAGCTCCATTGACGATCATGATGTACTGCTGCCTTAGGAAGCTCAGGAAACCACCCAAAGGGAGCTTCTTTCCATAGTGCCTATGGGGCTAGCAACATGGCCAATGGCTAGTTAAATTAAATTGGATTTTGTCACAGACTTGTATCTTTTGTCTCCTCAGATTAAAACAGTGTGTGCCTTTAAGACTGTTAAAAACAGTGCACCTTAAGACTAACATGCAGAATCACATGGTGCGTTACATCATAGCTCTTATATGACTGATATGATCTTGTAGTCACACCTCTTAAAGGTGTACACACACAACAGAATCCAGTGTCACAAAAGCAACCTGCTGTTTGGGATGGATCCGTGTCCTTAGTTTAGGTGTGCATGAATTACATATACGTAGTCATTTTGACTCAGCCGTTTCACTTGAATCTTCAGCAATGTTGATCATATCATTTCGAAGTCTTCAAAAGACCAATATAATAGAGAATTAAATTTATGATCCTGGTGTTTTCTTTTTGGGAAGTATGTGGTGTGTCTTTAAGTCAGCAAAGGATCAGTACTGCTTTAAGAACTAGCCAGCCTCAGAGGTTGACAGTTATAGAGAAGGTGCATTCTGGTTGCCGTTGGATACAACCCTACGGAGAGGGAACCAACCAATTTCAGCTAGTGTATCCTGTTGCCTTGGACACAGCAACTCAGAGACTGAGGATCGAGATACAATGTTGTGATTGTCTTTTGAATTGTTTTTTTAGTGGAGATACAGACACACAGACTGTCTGCCAGCATATACTGAAGGAAATAAGATAGCTCTCCCTCTGTCTGTTTAAACCCTATTTATTATACTCTCAGAATTCTGAAAAGTCAAGCCAGATTAATTTCTTGAAAGAAAATAACCAATTACTTTAACTACTGAACTGTAATTGCTGAATTCATTGCTGGAAAAGAAGAAGAGCATCACTTCAACTGCTGAACTAGGCTACTGACTGTCCTACTGCCGAAGAACCTTTTTCTCCCCCATTGGACGGCTGCGAGGAATTCAAGCAATCTTGGACTGTTCCACATTGGAAGATTCTACTTCAGCAGGAGCATAAATCTGCAAGGACTTTTTTTTAAAATGTTGTTCATATCTTAGTAGTGTTTAAGCGTTCAGTTTCTCTAATAAAAAGTTAATTTGTTGATCTAAAGATACCTGGTTTGGTCTGCCTCATTTGGGGGTTAATAGATGGTTCAATTCGGCTGTGGTTTTCTTTAATTTGGAAAGTTTAAAGTGATACGTTAGGCAATCTGTAGCGGGACAGGACTGAATTGACAGTGCGTTTTTCCCACTGCAATCAGAATCATATATTTTGATTGGGGGCTTTGTCTTGAGCGGTCAGTCGTAACAAACTGAATAGATGTTTGAAGGACTTTTGATTTCACAGTTAGACCAAAACATTTGTTAAGCCTGGTGCTTTAAAGATGGGACAATGGGAGGGTAATGGAATGCTGACCTTTATATCTTGAGGACTGGAATATAAGGGAGTAGCAGGCATGCTTATACAAATTTAGACCACACCTAGAGTATTGTGAACAGTTCTGGGCACCACACCTTAGGAAGGATCTACTGGCCTTGGAGAGAGTGCAGCGTAGATTTACCAGAATGATACCTGGACTCCAAGGGTTGAATTGCAAGAAAGATTACAAAACTAGAGTTGTATTATTTGGAATTTAGAAGGTTGAGGGGGATATTGAATGAATTTTAAGCTATTAAGAGGAACAGATAGCATGGATAGAGAGAAACAATTTCCGCCAGTTGGGGATTCTAGGACTAGGGAGCATATTCTAAAAATTAGAGCCAGGCTTCTCAGGAGTGAAATTAGGAAACATTTCTATACACAAAGGGTGATGGAAGTTTGGAATTCTCTTCCGCAAACGGCAATTGATGCTAGGTCAATTGTCAAATTTAAAACTGAGATTGATAGATTTTTGTTAACCCAAGCAGTTAGGGGATATGGAGCAAAGGGGGTATATGGAGTTATGTTGCATATCAGCCATGATCTCATTGAATGGTGGAACAGGCTCCAGGGACTAAATGGCCTTCCCTGTTCCTACTCCGTGCATTGCTGGGTTTCTAGTCCATTGGAAGAGTGAAAATCCTGACACTATGGCAGTGAAATTGGTCTTGTGTGACAGCCCAAAATAAACAATAGTGAATAAGCAGCAGTTTTGCATTCCACCTATTAACAGAGGTGATGGTACTGACACAGTAATTAACCACGGAGTAATATGGAACAAAGCAGGTTCAGGGAAGATCCGATAGAGGTATACAGGCTTATGACAGGTTTACATAAGGTAAACAAAGAAAAACTGTTCCTTTTAGCTGATGGTACAAAGACTAGAGGACACAGGTTTAAGATTTTGGGCCAGACATACATGAGAGATGTGAGGAAGAACCTTTTTACGCAGTGAGTAGTATTGACCTGGAACTTGCTGCCTATGAGAGTGGTGGAAACAGAGACAATCAATGATTTCAAAAGGAAATTGGATGGACATTTGAGGGAAATAAACTTGCAGGGCTTTAGGAATAGAGCAGAGGAATGAGACAAACTGGATTGCTGTACAGAGAGCCGACATGGACTCAATGGACCAAATGGCCACATTCTGTGTCATGACGACTGTACAACTCTATGACTCTGAGAAGTCTATACTCTACCCTGTGGCGTCCTCTCAGTAGAAACAAATTAAATGGAGTTGAATTGAAGAATACACTATTTTAATAATATACTTTTTGAAATGTTTTATAGGAAAAGGACAATGTTTCAAAAAATTGTTGACTATGTTGAAAAAACAGAGAATGAAGAAGAGGCGATAAAGTATATTTCTTCTGACCCAATCAAGAAAGAAATTGTTATGTATGTATTTTGCTCTTTATACTGTTTTTATTGCTAAGACTTTCTTTTGGCTTTATTGGCCAAATACCTTCTCATACTGTTACAGGGCAATGATGATGACAGCATGCGACTTGTCTGCTATTACCAAGTCATGGGAAGTGCAAAGCAAGGTATGTAAAAGTACCAACCTTAACCTTATTGCAGTTGGTATTATGCACTACTCTGAATTTCCAAAAAACTGCATTGAGAACTCTGAAAATACAATGAGCACAAAATGTTACAATTTAAGTTATTACTGTCTAACAATTGCTTAAATCAATAAATGATTAGTATTGGAAATTTCACAATGAAAAATAAAAGTAATTGGAGACCATTCATATTCATTGTTTTAAAATTCCCCAACTATCTTAAATGTTTACTCTTCCAGGTGTTTTAGCATGGCTCAATGTCTGTCTTTGATTAGATGGATGCCAGCGTTTTTCAATGGAAATTTATGGTGAAAGAAAATTTTATGAAATATTGTCAAACTTATTCCATGAAAACTTAATCTTCTTAAACCAGAATTTGAGAGTCATAGAGATTTAGGAAACCTTTTTATTTTTTGGACAGATATATATGTAACAAGAGCTAACTAACTTTTATCATGATGGTGTTGTATGCAAATGTCAGGATCTTGTATTTTGTTGTCATTTACATTTTTGTTTACAAACAAATGAAACGATGGATTGTCAAAATCTTTTTCATGAAATTGTGACTCTTTAGGGTTTAAAAGAAAACTCACGCTTTCAATTTTGGCATGTGGAAAAGTAGTCTAAGAAATTTATGTAAAGTTTGAATTCAAATTGCCTTGAATTTATTTTGTGCCATATTAGTGTGTGGACGTGCTCTCAATGTGCCCTTTGTTTGCTATCGGAGACTTTTAAGTCTGATTAAAATCCCCTTCTACAAGACCATTACTTGCATTATGCCATCAAATTAGCAATTAAATATTTTCTTCAGCTGACTGTGTTTGCATTCCAGGTTGCACTTATGGTTGCTAATGAATTCTGGGAGCAGGGTGATCTGGAACGAACAGTTTTACAGCAAAAACCGATTGTAAGATCTCAATGCCTAAATTAATGCTGATGTAACTTTGTTTCAAATCACGATTAGATTTCTTGGATAATTAGTGATAGATGTTATATAAAAAGAATTAGCTGGAGAAAAAGCAGCAAAATACAGCTTATGTTGCATTGCATTTCTGAATTAAATGTTTGTAAAACTACACTAATACAGCAACACAGCATATATAACCTTGAGGATGCACAATGTAGTATTTTCATACCAATCAATAAAGCTTCATCTAATAAAATACACTTATCAGATTAAAATTCTTGGCTATTTATTCTTTTGTTTTAAACAGCCCATGATGGACAGAAATAAAGGGGATGAACTCCCCAAACTACAAGTTGGTTTCATTGACTTTGTGTGTACCTTTGTGTATAAAGTAAGTACAATGGCTGTTTTATTACCTATCCAGTCTGAATTAGAATCCTAGAATGGTTACAGCACAGAGGAGGCCATTTGGCCAGTCATGTTCATGCTGGCTCTCTGCAAGAGTGACTCAGCTAATCCTACTCCTCCTCCCTTTCCCCTCAGCCCTGCAAATCTTTTCTCTTCAGGTATTTATCCAATTCCTTTTTGAAAGCCATGATTGAATCTGCCTCCACCAGTCACAGGCAGTGCATTCAGACCCTAACTGCGTAAAAAAAAAAATTTCTTCATGTTGCAACTGCTTCTTTTGCCATTCACCTTAAACTGGCATCCTCTGTTTCTCAACGTTTCCACCAATGGCACAGTTTCTCTCAATCCACACCATCTAGACCCTTCATGATTTTGAACACCTTTGTCAAATCTCCTCTCAACTGTTTCTTTCCTAAGAACAACAGCTCCAGCTTCTCCAATTTATCTAAGTAACTGATGTCTCTCATCCCTGAAACCATTCTTGTAAATTTTTTCTGCACCCTCTCTAATGCCTTCACATTCTTCCTAAAGTGTGGTGCCCAGAATTGGATACAATACTCCAGTTGAAGCTGAACCAGTGTTTTATAAAGGTTTACCATAACCTTCTTGCTTTGTATCTTTACCACTATTTATAAGGCCCAGGATCCTGTATGCCTTTTTAACCACTTTCTCAACCTGCCCTTCCACCTTCAAAGATGAGCACATTTACTTTCATGTCTGTTCCTACACCCTCTCCTCTTGAACTCTGCCATCGTCCTCACTGTTCACAATACTTCCAAGTTTTGAGTCATCTGGAAATTTTGAAATTGTGCCCTAGATACCAAAGTTTAGATCATTAATATATTTCAAGAAAAGCAATGGTTCGAGTACCCTGGGGCACCCCATTTTATATCTTCCTCCAGTCTGAAAGACAACCATTCACCACTACACTCTGTCTCCTGTCACTTAGCCAACTTTGTCACTTACTATGCTGCCATTGTCCCTTTTATTCCATGGGCATCAACTTTGCTGACAAGCCTATAATGTGGCACTTCATCAAATGCCTTTTGGAGGTCCATGAACATGTACTGCACTACCTTCATCAACCTTCTCTGCTACATTATCAAAAAACTCAATCAGGTTAATTAAACACAATTTGCCTTCAACAAATCCTTGCTGGCTTTCCTTAATTAATTCACACTTGTCTAATTGACTGTTAATTTTGTCCCAGATTATTGTTTCTAAAAGCTTTCCCACCACTAAGGTTAAAATGAATGGTCTGTAGTTGCTGGGTTATCCTTACACCTTTTTT
Source organism: Heterodontus francisci (assembly GCF_036365525.1). Classification (NCBI taxonomy): domain Eukaryota; kingdom Metazoa; phylum Chordata; class Chondrichthyes; order Heterodontiformes; family Heterodontidae; genus Heterodontus; species Heterodontus francisci. The sequence goes on along the minus strand of NC_090390.1, from coordinate 37,527,043 downwards.
TGAACAAGTGTGTAGCATTTGCAATCCTCAGGTACCACATCTAAGGAGGATTGCAAGATTACAGCCATGATTTCCACCCTTAATTCCCTCAGTATCCTTGAATGCATCCCATCTGGTTGTGGTGACTTATTAACCTTAAATACAATCAGCCTTTCTAATATCTCCACTTTATCAATTTTAGCCCATCCAGTATCTCAACTACCTCCTCTTTTGCTATGACTTTGGCTGCATCTTCTTCCATGTTAAAATTACTCATTTAATACCTCAGATTTTCCCTCTGTCTCAATGCATAGATCCCCTTTTTGGTCCCACCCCTCTTACTACCCTTTCACTATTTATATTTCTATAGAAGACTTTTGGATTCCCTTTTATGTTAGCTGCTAATCTCTTATACTTTTTTCTTGTCTCTCTCATTTCCTTTTTCACTTCCCGTCTGAACATTCTACATTCAGCTTTATTCGCATTTATATTATCAACCTGACTTCTGCATATGCACCCTTTTTCTACTTCACCTTACTCTCTATCTCTTTCATCATCCAGGGAACTCTGGCTTTGGTTGCCTGACCTTTCCCCCTCATGGGAATGTACCTCGACTATACCCAAACCACCTCTTCTTTAAAGGCAGCCCATTGTTTTATTACAGTTTTGCCTGCCAACCTTTGACTCCAGTTTACCTAGGCCAGATCTGTTCTTACCCCACTGAAATTGGCCCTCCTCCAATTAAATATTTTTACTCCAAATTGCTCTTTGTATTCTTCCATAGCTAACCCAAAGCTTATGATGCAATGATCACTGTTCCCTAAATGTTCCCTTACTGACACTTCATCCACTTCATTCCCCAGAAACAGATCAAGTAATGCCTCCTTCCTCAGGCCAGAAACATGCTGATCAAGAAAATTCTGCTGAACAGACTTCAGAAACTCTTCCTCTTCTCTGCCACTTACACTATTAATATCCCAGTCTATATTAAGATAATTAAAATCTCCTATACTCTATAGTTTTTGCCCCTCTGTAATTTCCCTGCAAATTTGTTCCTTTGTATCTTTCCCACAAGTTGGTGACCTATGGAATACACCCAGTAGCGCAATGGTATCTCAATTGTTTCTTAACATTAACCAAATAGATTCTGTCCTTGATGCCTTTAGGACATCCTCTCTCTCTAGCACTATAATGTTCTCCTTAATCAATACTGTCACCCCTCCTCCTTTCTTTCCTTCCCTATCTTTCCTGAACATCTTATATCGAAGAATATTCAGTACACAGTCCTGCCCTTTTTGAACCAGATCTCTTATCATCATGTTTTAGTTACCACGATAATATACTTATTCATTAAAATGTTACCATTTAATGACCACTAAACTGACATTTAATAGCTGGATGCCTTTTGCAGGAATTTTCAAGATTCCACAAAGAAATAATGCCAATGTATGAGGGGCTCCAACACAACAGAATTGAATGGAAATCACGAGCTGATGAGTATGATGCAAAGCTGAAGCTGATTGAAGAGCAAAGGAAGGAACATGAAGAAATGGCAGCCAAAAAAGGTTAGGGGGCTCTTCAATTTATCATTTTTTCCTCCCATTCAGATCCAATGAGATCCACTTTAGTTAAGTGCACTCAGTATTAGTTTGGCAGATTTTTGCTTTGGTTGTCCTATTCAAAACAGAGCAAAGAAGACCATTACTCCAGCAATAATGAAATTGAGGATTTATTAATTTACGTTAAAATTTACCATAGACTGACATCAGGGCATAACTTGAGAGCCAAAAGAGTAAATCTGTGATGAAAGCCAACTTATTGAGCTATTTATTTTTTCTGTAAAGTCAGATATCTCAATATTTTAACACAACTTCCAAGTTTCATTCTGTGGGGACTTAGGATCCCGAAGACTTGCGCAATGCATAGTTTTAGTGCAAACTGCTGTGTTCTAGTTGGTGCCTTAAATAGGTTAGTTATGCCCACAAAATAATAGGAAATAGCAGGAAAATTTGATGCCTTCTTCCCTAGCTATGTGAAGACATGAAGTGAGGAAGGAAAGAAAATATTTTAAAGAGACTGAAAGGAGTTAAGAATAAGTTCTTGATCATACTTTACGAGCAGTCACAGTGTTGGGGAGGGGAGAGAGAGCGTGCACCCATGACTGCCTGTGATACATTTCAGCACAGCTAAATAAGCTGGAAAATAAGAGAAGCAGTGTGATGAGCTACAAGTTTTCTACAATACAAACACAATGTTTTAAGAGTGAGCAGCTTGAATTCAAATGCCCTTTCTCCTTTGTGACAGAACTGTCTTAGTGCTGATTACAGCAGAATCCTACAAAAAATATAGAAGTCAGAAGTGTTTTTTGGACTATTATTGTTTAGAAAATTATTAGATAGGTAAACACAGGAATATATCTGTGCTAAACAGTTGAAGCAGCATGTGATAGACAGAGCAATGCAATTCCAAACCAATGAATCAGATCAAAGCTGTGCAGTCCTACCACATTCAGTCGTGAACGGTGGTGGACAATTAAACTAACCGCAGGAGGAGGCTCCAAAAACATTCTCATCCTCAATGATAGCAGACCCAGCACATCAGTGCAAAAGACAAGGCTGAAGTATCTGCAACCATCTTCAGCCCAAAGTGCCGAGTGGATGATCCATCACAGCATCCTCCTGAGGTCCCCAAAATCATAGGTGCTAGTCCTCAAATGAGTTGATTCGCTCCATGTGATATCAATAACTGGCTGAAGGCACTGAATACTGCAAAGGCTATAGGCCTAGACAACATCCTGGGAATAGTACTGAAGACCTGTGCTCCAGAACCAGCCGTGCCCTTAGTCAAGCTGCTCCAATACAGCCACATCTCTGGCATCTACCCAACAACGAGTAAAATTGTCCAGGTATGTCCTGTCCACAAAAAGCAAGACAAAACCAAACCAGCCAATTACAGCCCCATCAGTCTACTGTCAATCGCCAGCAAAGTGATGGAAGGGGTCGTTGACAGTTCTATCAAACAGCACCTAATCAGCAATAATCTGTTTGCTGACACTCAGTTTGGGTTCTGTCAGGGTCACTCAGCTCCAGACCTCATTACAGCCTTGGTCCAAACATGCACAGAAGAGTTGATACCAGAGGTGAGGCGAGAGTGACTGCCTTTGATGTCAAGGCAGCATTTGACTATTTGCGGCACCAAACAGCCCTAGCAAAATTGAAGTTAATGGGAACTGGGGCAAAACTCTCCATTGGTTGAAGCCATACCTAGCACAAAGGAAGATGGTTGTAGTTGTTGGAGGCCAATCATCTCAGCACCCAGGACATCACTGCAGGAGTTCCTCAGGATAGTGTCCTAGGTCCAACCATCTTCAGCCGCTTCATCAATGACCTTCCCTCCAATATAAGGTCAGAAATGGGGATGCTCGCTAATGATTGAACAGTGTTCAGTACCATTCGCGACTCCTCAAATACTGGAGCAGTCCCCCGTGCCTGCATCCAGCAGGACCTGGACAACATTCAGACTTGGGCAGATAAGTGGCAAATAACATTCACACCATCCAAGTGCCAGGCTATGGTTATCTCCAACAAGGGAGAATCTAACCATCTCCAATTGACATCCAACAACATTACAATTGCTGAATCCTGCACCATCAACATCTTGGGGTTTATCACTGACCAGAAATTTAACTGGACCAACCACTTTGGCTACAAGAGCAGGCCAGAGGCTGGGAATTCTGCAGCAAGTAACACCCCTGCCAAATCCCCAAAGCTTGTCCACCATCTACAATGCACAAATCACAAATGTGATGCAATACTCTTCATTTGCTTGGATGAGTGCAGCTCCAACAACACTCAAGCAGCTCAACACCATCTAAGACAAAGCAGCCCACTTGATCGGCACCCCATCCACCACCTTCAACACTCACTCCCTCCAGCACTGGTGTATAGGGGCAGCAGTGTGTACCATTCAGAAGATGCACTGTAGCAACTCGCCAAGGCTCCTTTGATAGCACCTTCCAAACCCAGGGCTTCTACCACCCAGAAGGACAAGGGTAGCAGATGCATGGGAACACCACCACCTGCAAGTTCCTCTCCAAGTCACACACCATCCTCACTTGGAACTATATCGCCGTTCCTTCACTGTCAGTGGATCAAAATCCTGGAACTCCCTCCCTAATAGCACTGTGGGTGTACCAACACCACATGAACTGCAATGGTTCAAGAAGGCGGCTCACCACCACCTTCTCAGGGGCAATTAGGAATGGGCAATAAATTATGGCCTTGCCAATGATACATCCCAAGAACGAATAAAAAAAGTCATTAGATCTTTTTAATTGAAGACTTTATTTCATAATCCTATTGCAGAAGGAAGTTTTCACTTTGAGCCTTTTAGTACTAGGTTATATATCAAGTCAACATAAATCAAACTGAGATCTCACTCAATTTATCTTCCTGCAGCAGCAAATGGAGGCGTAGGCGATGGAGGCAAAGGAAACGATGAAGGCAAACGTGGAGGAAAATCCAGAACATGTGAAATATTTTAAAAACTTTGCGAATGGACTCACACCTCAGGCACTTTGCAAACTGTTTAACAATGACCCACCAATAGATTCATTGGATTACCTGCACAAGTTCAACAATCTTTTAAGCAATTTTTTTTAAATTTTGTGCTTGGGATGTGAGTATTGATGAGCTGCCTTCTTGAACTGCTGTGGTCCATGGTATGTAGATACACCCACAGGACTTTTTTCAGTAGTGGTTTTATACAACTGAATGGCCTGCTATGCCATTTCAAAGGGCAATTATGAATTAACCACATTGCCGTGGATCTGGAGTCACGTGTCGGCCAGACTGGGTAAGGATGTTAGATTTCTTCCCTTGAAGGACACTTAGTGAACCAGGTGGGTTTTTATGACAATCCAGTAGTTTCATAATCATTATTAATGAGACTGGTATTTTATTCCATATTTATTAATTAATTGAATTTAAATTCCTCCAGCTGCCATGGTGGGATTGGAACTCCACAGCATTAGTGCAGGCCTCTAGATTACTCGCGCAATAGCATTATAACTATGCTATTGTCCCCCTACGTTCAAAAGTAATGGTGAACACTCTGTCACGTCACTGTATCAAAAAGCCAATCCTACTAGTCATGTAATTAATAAACTAACATTTGATTGTCACGATGCATATATGTGGTGTAATTATCCACAAGAGAATGTAAACCTTCCAATCAGTACATCAACTTTTGGAACTATTGAATTCAGTCAGTTGAAGGGCATTTATTTTATAGTTATGAGATTTCAAACTAATTGATAAATGCATATTTGATAGCGCACATGGAAAAGCAGACACAAGCAGAAAGCTAATAACAAAACAATTTACAACTGAAACAAAACCCTGAATAAAGGACTAAGGACCAACACAACTGCTCCAAGGTGACAGAATAAGTTCAATTTCTTGGATTTTGGATTTCAGGATTAATATATTCCATAATTCAGTTTGTTTTTCCATGAAAACTAAAATCCAATGGCCTCACATATAACATACAAAAAAGTAGTTATAATGGGAGTGCAAAGGGACATGAACTTGCTGTGACTTAAGCTGCAGATAAATCCAATATTCCATCAGTTGCAATATAAATTAAGTCTAGAATTTCAAAAATTGAGCTTTAATTGTAAAAAATAAGGATTTAGCACATTAAATTGATAGTGTCAGACTGGCCGTTAAGGGTGAAATAGGAAATGGAAATGTCACACTTAAGCAGTACCTTATGAAATTAGGGTTAAGGCATGTTGTTGGGGTGGAAAGCTTTGTTCTGCACCTTGGCTTGGTATTCCAAGCTTGATCAGAGAGTATTCAATGTTCTTTACAAAATGTCCAAAGGAATTTAAAAATAAGTAAAGAGGAGCTTATTGGATTTAATATAAGCTTTAAAAAATAGTAGCAGAGAAAATAATGGGACTTAAGAGACAAACCTCCAGGATCTGATTGTTCTTACCCCAGGATATTAAAAGAAATAGGTGAGGGTATTGCAGATGAGTTAGTCGTAATTTTCCAAAGCTCTAGATTTCAGAATTGTGCCTTTAGATTGGAAAATTACAAATACAATTCCGTTATTTAAGAAACAGGTGAGGGAGAAACCAGGAAACTACAGACCTGCCAGTTTAACATTAGTTATGGAAAGGTACTGGAAACTATCAGGGAAAGAGGGACTGAGCACTTGGATATGTATGAGCTGATCTGAGAGTCAGCATGATTGGGTAGGTCATGTCTGATTAATTTAGTTCATTTTTAGAGGTCACTAACATGGTGGATAGGGATAATATCTATGGATATTTTCTATATGGATTACAAAAGTAATTTGATAAGGTTCCACATGAAGATTAGTAGTAAAAATAAAACTCCACAATTATAGGTAGCTTTGTGACATGAGTTGGTAATTGGAGATAGAAGACAGAGATTCGGGATAAAGGGAACGTACTCGGATTAGCAGGGTACGATAAGAGGCGTTCCACAGTGATCTGTATGTCCACCTTTGCAGATAACACTAAATTTAGAGGAACAGTAAATTGTGCAGAGAGAATGCTTACAGCACAGGAGGCCCTTCAGACTATCGTGTCCATGCCAGCTCTCTGCAAGAACAACTCAGCTATTCCTACTTTCCTGCCTTTTCCCCATAGCCCTGCAAATTTTTTTCTCTTCAGATAATTATCCAATTCCCTTTTGAAAGCCACGATTGAATCTGCCTCCACTACACTCAGGCAATGCATTCCAGATCCTTACAACTCGCTGCATAAAAAGGTTTTTCCTCATGTCACCTTTGCTTCTTTTGTCATTCATCTTGAATCAATGTCCTTTGGTTCTTGACCCTTCCACCAATAGGAATAGTCTCTCCCTATCTACTCTGTCCAGACCCCTCATGATTTTGAACACCTCTATCAAATCTCCTCTCAACCTTCTTTAAAGAGAATAACCCCCAGCTTCTCCAATCTATCCATGTAACTGAAGTCCCTCATCCCTGGAACCATTCTTGTAAATCTTTTCTGTACCCTCTTTAATGCCTTCTCATCCTTCCTAAAGTGTGGGGCCCAGAATTGGACACAGTACTCCAGTTGATAAGTCACCAGGACCAGATGAGAGCAGAACATTGCAAAAGGACAAAGACAAATTAAGTAAATGGGCTGAAACAGTGTCAGATGAAGTGAGGTTTGCATCTGGGAAAAGCAAACTGAAATGTTTCCTTCATGGTGGGAGACTAGGAACTGTGGAGGAACAAACGTATTTAGTTCCACAAACAGAAACCACCAATAGCTAGTACACAAGTACAAACAGTCTAATGAATGTTGGTTTTTCTCTTGAGGAGATTGGAAAACAAAGGGGATGATGTTTTGCATCAGTTGTATAGAACCTTGGTCAGACCCAATCTGGATACTGTTCAGTTCTGGGCACCACACATCAGGAAGTATATATTGGCCTTGGAGGGGGTACAGTGCAAATTCACCAGTACACCACCAGGGCTTAAAGGGTTAAATTATGAGGACATGTTACATAAACTTACTTTGTATTTCCTTGAGTTTAGAAGATTGAAGCGTGATGTGATTGAGGTGTTTAAATGATTAAAGGATTTGATAGGGTAGATACAGAAAATTATTCTCTCTGGTGCTGTAATCCAGAACAAGGGGACAGAATCTTAAAATTAGAGCTAGACCATTTAGGAGTGAAATCAGGAAGCTGTTTTCACACAAAGGGAAGTGAAATCTGGAACACTATTAAAAGGCCGTGAATACTGGGCAAATTTAAATTTTCACAATTGCGAGCATAGATCTTTGTTAGGTAATGGTAGCAAGGGAAATGGATCCAAGATGGGTAAATGGAGCTGAGATACAGATCAGAAATGATCTGATTGAATGGTGGAACAGGCTCGAGGATTGAATAGTAGACTCTTGTTCCGATATAAACCGGATGCTGGGCAAAAGAACAATAATTTATAGGAAGGCACAGCAAGGCTTAAAAATCATAAAGCAAATATTTTGAACCCTGCCAGTCACTGTTTGTTTGCATTTTCTGAAAACTATGGATATAATATGTTATGTCTGAGGCGGGAGTAATTCACTGTCAGTTCAGTCCCATTACTCCACAGGTCATAGCATATTATTAAAGTTTTCCCAACTACCAGAAATTAGCCAAATTAAACACTTTATTAACCCTGCAGAGTAAACCAGACTAAACCAGGTATTTTTAAACAACAACAAATCAACTATTTATTAATAAACTAAATCTTAAACCATATTGAGATAAACCTATGTCTAAAAGCTTTCATAACTTTTATTTTCTCCTAACCTTCATGCACACACACACATTCAAAACCCAACAGTTAACCGATTTCAATAAAATTAGAGCTGTTTCTTAGGAATAAATAAATAACTGGATTGTATGTCTTTGTGGGTTACGTTCCTGATTCAGTGAGGTGTCCCAGAGCTGAACAGTCAGATGCCACTCGAAGTCTCCAGGCGAATTCAACGAACAGTCTTTAATGGATAGGCATTCAAAACACTTTGGTTGCAGCAGGCATCACACAGTTCTTTCAACAAGGAGTATAGCAACAGGTCTATTTGGATTTTTAAATTGTCAGTCTATTAGTAGAAACTTTACAGAGAATTCCAGAACTCCCAGAGACACAAAAAGGCAACACAAAGTCACTCCTAAGGCAAAGACTTCTTAGAGATTGGAAGTCAAAAGGAATTTACTACCTCCAACAATGCAAATGCTCTTTTCCAAGGTTTTTTCTCTCCTTAGGCAGTACACAGCCTGAATATCAATGTAGATTTTTCTGCTAAGAGAGATCCATCAGTGAGCATGCTTCGCTGGTCTCCAGATCAAACTGGTTCTAGCCAATCTTACACAGCCAACTAATACAATACAGCAGGTGGCTTCTCTCTTCTGCTGTTGCCTAGGAAACAGGCTTGCTGCTGGCACACACTGTACCCAGAGAGAGAGAACTACTCTCAGTCTTAAAGGTACGCTACCCCCCTTAGCTTAAACAGAGGGGAAAAAAAACTACACTTCCATGACATATCCCAATAAATCTGTTGGACACTGCCTTTCAAAAATCTGAGCTGGTTTTAGAGATTTTTGTCAGCACTTTTCTAATTGTGCCAGTTTTCCGCTGTTAGCAGCCATTGTCTCCATCAACAGTCGCAATCAGCAAACTCCACATTCAAAGCAATTCTATGTATTTTATTATGAGAATAGATGCATTTCTCTTCAAGAAAACATATAATTTCCCAAGATGGCATTTATTTTGTGTATGCTCAGCTGACCTGTTGAGTACATAATGTGCTTTTACCTCCAACAAACATTAGAGAAGGGCAGCTACAATATAGGCAAAAGATGCACTGCCCATTTTGTGATTGTATAGGTACATTTGTATCAGCAGAGATGAAGATACATCTATAGAAATACGAGTACAGCTCTAAGGTGTGAATGTAAATAAATAGCTGTGTTGCCAATATTATTACACAGTATTCGCTTTCTACCTGCAAAAATAAAAACTGTATTATGCACAAATTGCTCATGTTGAAGACATTTATTAAGCTATCGTTGTGACCTTACTTGTGCATTGTGATAATTCAGAAATAACTGGCTAAAATAAATTTCATTTACATAGATGGACATAAGCTGGAAAAACACCACTGCAATGGACAAAAATAGAGTGCAGGTTTTAACTTGGGCATAACTTAGGTGTAATAAAAAAAATCCTGCACAGAAAGCTATCAAGCAGATCAAGACAAACGTTAGGTTTACTTTACTTGAAACTTGCAAGGAGTTGATTACCAAGCGTACTAGGCAGGGAATTCTGCTTATTACAGACATACTGCTTTTTTAAGGTACATGTATCATATTATTGATTAAAACATTGCAGGAATAGTATTATATTTTACTCAATAGAAAATAATTGTGTAGGAGCTTGTCACATGCTGATATTGGGACAGTTGAATGTCCCCTAAATACACCCCAGGTCACTTCCTCGTCACATCATGCCCAAGCAGAAGGGCTGTCCACAATACTGGACAATTAAAAATAAGCTGATGTGTGCACCTTTATATAAATAGCACAAATTGTGCCCAGAAACACTTATGACTACATGAAAAGAGGATGGTTAGTAACTATGAATATGGTATTTATGGAGGTGCCGGCCTTGTTAAGATGTCAGCTTTGATTTAGTGTTAGAGTCATAGAGTTATACAGCACAGAAACAGGCCCTTCGGCCCATCGTGTCTGTGCAGGCCATACAGCACCTAACTATTCTAATCCCATATTCCTGCACTTAGCCTGTAGCCTTGTATGCAATGGCGTTTCAGGTGCTCATCTAAATACTTCTTAAATGTTGTGAGGGTTCCTGCCTCCACCACCTCTTCAGGAAATGCGCTCCAGATTCCAACCACCCTCTGGGTGATAAAATGTTTCCTCAAATCCCCCCTAAACCTCCTGCCCCTTACCCTAAATCTATGCCCCCTGGTTATTGACCCCTCCGCTAAGGGAAAAGGTTTCTTCCTATCTAACCTATCAATGCCCCTCATAATCTTGTACACCTCAATCAGGTCCCCCCCCTCAGCCTTCTCTGCTCCAAGGAAAACAACCTTAGCCTTTTCAGTCTCTCTTCATAGCTGAAATGCTCCAGCCCAGGCAACATCCTGGTGAATCTCCTCTGCGCCCTCTCCAGTGCAATCACATCCTTCTTTATAGTGAAGTGACCAGAACTGTACACAGTATTCCAGCTGTGGCCTAACTAGCATTTTATACAGCTCCATCATAACCTCCCTGCTCTTATATTCTATGCCTCAGCTAATAAAGGCAAGTATCCCATATGTCTTCCTAACCACCTTATCTACCTGTGCTGCTGCCTTCAGTGATCTATGGACAAGTACACCAAGGTCCTTTTAACTTTCTGTACTTCCTAGGGTCATACCATCCATTGTATATTCCCTTGCCTTGTTAGTCCTCCCAAAATGCATTACCTCACACTTTTCAGGATTAAATTCCATTTGCCACTGCTCCGTCCATCTTACCAGCCCATCTATATCGCCCTGTAATCTAAGGATTTCCTCCTCACTATTTACTAAGGTGTTACCCTCCTTTGGTGTACCTAGACATCCAGATCTTGATCACTCTAAGTTGTCTACCATGGGAGGAGTGCACTTGTTTGGTTACATATCAACCAATGGCTTTCCTTTCCACCCCTGCACCATCACCTGCATAATTTCCTAAGGATCCATCCTTGACTCCCTCCTTCCTCATATGCATCATGGCAATGACATTTACTAACGTGGGGCTATCGCAGACATATGCTGCTGATGTCCAGCTCTACCTAGCCACGACTTCTTGAACCCTCCACTGGCTCTGGGCTGTCAGACTGCTTGCCCAACATGTAGTTTGGATGGGCACCAATTTCCTCCAGCTGTTAGCAAACATTGGGAAAAACAAACCCATTATCTTCATCCCATTGTAAACTTTGTACGATCGCTACTGGCTCCACTCCCTTCCCCAGCTATTGTCTCAGACGTTTAAAACCTTTACATTTTGTTCGACTCCACTGAGCTTCCAGCCTCATGTCCTCTGTGACAAAGACCACCTTCTTTGACCTCTGTAACATTGTCCACCTCCACCCATTTGCCCGTGAAACTTTCGTTTCCACACACACCCCGCCCCCCAAACCATTGATGGCTGCAATTTCCTAGGATCTTTTCCCTGGCAATCCATCCCTAAGTCTCTCCACCGCCCTCTCTTCCTTTAAGATCCTCTTTGACCACCTATGACCAAGTTCTTGATCACCCCTCTCCTTATAAGGTGTCCATTTTTTCCCCTCGAATTTCTGTGAAGCACCTTGTAACATTTTTCTCTGTTTCAGGTGTTTTGTCAATGTAAATTGCTGTAGTTGAAGGGGCCTTTTTGTCCACATTGATACTTCCAGCAGTTATTCAGCAGTGCAAATGTGGCTTTTTGGAGGAAAATGTGTTCTAATTACTTTTAGATACTTTTGGCTGGCCAGAACTTGAGATTGGCAGAAATTTAACTTGCAGGCCTGATTCCCTGTGGACACTTCACTTGCAGGGAGCCTCGGCATATTAGGGGGCAGACCGTAGATTGCAGAACTCATTGCAGCCTATCTCAGACTTGGTACATCCATGCCAGGTGTGAGCACAGCCCCACTTCTTAACAGAAGCATAAAATCATAGACATAGCTCATATCTACAGGGCAAAATTGGGAAAGTCTAACAATGCGTGATGGATAATTCCATTACCAAAGTAATGATCATGGAGTGCAGATCTGTCAGATTAAAATACCATTGACTTCATCACTCTGTGATAACAAAATGAAGACTGCTGCTTAGATATTATAAATTTAAAAATGTGGACAATACAGAGGAATAGGATGTAGCAAAGCCACTGAGACAAACACGTGAGGGTATAAGCAGATTGCTTTGAAATGGATTGGGAATTTAACCAAGCTTTAAAGATGGACTTAGATTTAGCCTTTAAATCTTCTGCTTACCCAAAGTATACTCTCTATATATACCTAACCTCATGGAGAAGGTTGGCAATATTTTCAAGGAAATTTAAGAAAATATGTTTCACTGTTATCATAAATCATGAAATCCATGCATATTTAACACAGAAAGGATTACAAAAAGGTGACTGCTTCTTTCACATTTCAAAGGGATGGCCTTTGATCCAGTGAAGATGGGTTTGCTAATTCTAAAGTGACAATAGCTGACTTACAAGTCGATAATCACTCCCTGCATTTTGAATGTGACATTGGTTTTGGGCTGAGTTTTCAGTTTCTGCTTTTAGTGGAAAGGGTCTCAACTGTCACCAGTTATTTAATATAATGGTGTCTCATTGAAGGTAAAGAATGGTTTTCAGCAGCATAAAACTTTACATCCTGTAACAAATAGCATCCTACAAGAGTATCTACATCTTTGCTTACAAGATGTGTTTGACATCAGGTCAATGTAATTTCTGCTTGTTGGCACGCGTTAAAATAGCTTGCTGCTAATTTCACAAAACTGTTTCCCCACTACATAATGAATGGTGAGTGTCTGCATCAATGAATTGTTCCATCTTTACAGGAGTTAAAGTGGATATTGGTCCCTTAGTTCTTAACCAAAATTCTAACTACTAAAGAGTTCAAAGAATATTTGATGTATGTATTTTATGTTAACACTCCCTAATGAGGTATATGGCAAGAGATTAATTTGCAAAGATTTTTTCATTCCAAGAGACTGTTCAATGGAACAGAGAGGAATGAGATTTACTGTTTGGAATTTATATATATGTACTGTACCTTTGCTGCTATATATAAAATTGTAAATTCATGTGATTTATGTTTTTAGCCTGAATTAATCTAGTTTGTCAGTATTTTCCACTATCTTATCTTTTTTTTTTTTTTTTTCTTTTGGGCCTCCTTATCTCGAGAGACAATGGATACGCGCCTGGAGGTGGTCAGTGGTTTGTGAAGCAGCGCCTGGAGTGGCTATAAAGGCCAATTCTGGAGTGACAGGCTCTTCCACAGGTGCTGCAGAGAAATTTGTTTGTTGGGGCTGTTGCACAGTTGGCTCTCCCCTTGCGCCTCTGTCTTTTTTCCTGCCAACTACTAAGTCTCTTCGACTCGCCACAATTTAGCCCTGTCTTTATGGCTGCCCGCCAGCTCTGGCGAATGCTGGCAACTGACTCCCACGACTTGTGATCAATGTCACACGATTTCATGTCGCGTTTGCAGACGTCTTTATAACGGAGACATGGACGGCCGGTGGGTCTGATACCAGTGGCGAGCTCGCTGTACAATGTGTCTTTGGGGATCCTGCCATCTTCCATGCGGCTCACATGGCCAAGCCATCTCAAGCGCCGCTGACTCAGTAGTGTGTATAAGCTGGGGATGTTGGCCGCTTCAAGGACTTCTGTGTTGGAGATATAGTCCTGCCACCTGATGCCAAGTATTCTCCGAAGGCAGCGAAGATGGAATGAATTGAGACGTCGCTCTTGGCTGGCATACGTTGTCCAGGCCTCGCTGCCGTAGAGCAAGGTACTGAGGACACAGGCCTGATACACTCGGACTTTTGTGTTCCGTGTCAGTGCGCCATTTTCCCACACTCTCTTGGCCAGTCTGAACATAGCAGTGGAAGCCTTACCCATGCGCTTGTTGATTTCTGCATCTAGAGACAGGTTACTGGTGATAGTTGAGCCTAGGTAGGTGAACTCTTGAACCACTTCCAGAGCGTGGTCGCCAATATTGATGGATGGAGCATTTCTGACATCCTGCCCCATGATGTTCGTTTTCTTGAGGCTGATGGTTAGGCCAAATTCATTGCAGGCAGACGCAAACCTGTCGATGAGACTCTGCAGGCATTCTTCAGTGTGAGATGTTAAAGCAGCATCGTCAGCAAAGAGGAGTTCTCTGATGAGGACTTTCCGTACTTTGGACTTCGCTCTTAGACGGGCAAGGTTGAACAACCTGCCCCCTGATCTTGTGTGGAGGAAAATTCCTTCTTCAGAGGATTTGAACGCATGTGAAAGCAGCAGGGAGAAGAAAATCCCAAAAAGTGTGGGTGCGAGAACACAGCCCTGTTTCACACCACTCAGGATAGGAAAGGGTATTTTCCACTATCTTATAAAGCATAGACAATTAGGAACTTTGCATAAATTGCAGTGCACATTTACTGCTGTCAGAATTAATTACTAAATCTGGCCTATGCTATTGTAAGGAAGGACAGAAATATCCACATACAGTTATCAAGTCAGAAGGAGCACAGCACATTTTCAGATATGGCATTTGAATGGGAAAAATGTGTTTCTAGAGTCTGAACTATAACAACTGTACACTTCTGCCATTTTTGCATATATTGGTAATGCACAACAAGGGTGGCGCAGTGGTTAGCACAGTAGACTCACAACTCCAGCGAACCGGGTTCAATTCTGGGTACTGCCTGTGCAGAGTTTGCAAGTTCTCCCTGTGACCCCGTGAGTTTCCGCCAGGTGCTCAGGTTTCCTCCCACAGCCAAAGACTTGCAGGTTGATAGGTAAATTAGCCATTGTAAATTGCTGCCAGTGTGGGGATGTGGTAGGGAATATGGGATTAATGTAGGATTAGTATAAATGGGTGGTTGTTGGTCGGCGCAGACTTGGTGGGCTGAAGGGCCTGTTTCAGTGCTATATCTCTTTATGACTCTATAATTATTATTTGAAACTTATTGAAGCAGTGTTGATTTTGGCGAGAAAGGTAGGGTTAATTTTCTTCTTTAAAAAAAGTTTGTTCTTGGTCTAAAACATGCAGAAATAAGAATAGCAGCAGTACAGATTTGCACAGTCATCATGATTACACTTGGGCCCTGAAAAATGTCTATGCGAAGGAAAGAATTTGGTACCGATCACAATAGCTAGCACATTGGATTGTTGATATTTTATAGTCTCACTATTATAAATTACAACATACATGAGTAAATGGATATGGTTGCTTTAATTTTTGACTATTCCAAGTTCATGACATGCAGTCCAAGTTTAATATGAATTGGGAAATGCACAACCAAAGTGCAACAGTACCACTACTGGCAGGAAAGAGCAATTACAGTATAACATTTATATTAGTTTAGAGATACAGCACTGAAACAGGCCCTTCGGCCCACCGAGTCTGTGCCGACCATCAACCACCCATTTATACTAATCCTACACTAATCCCATATTCCTACCACATCCCCACCTGTCCCTATATTTCTCTACCACCTACCTATACTAGTGGCAATTTATAATGGCCAATTTACCTACCAACCTGCAAGTCTTTTGGCTTGTGGGAGGAAACCGGAGCACCCGGAGAAAACCCACGCAGACACAGGGAGAACTTGCAAACTCCACACAGGCAGTACCCAGAATTGAACCCGGGTCGCTGGAGCTGTGAGGCTGCGGTGCTAACCACTGCGCCACTGTGCCGCACTGATATTTACTAAACTAATCCCTCCCTTAATGAAATCTAATCTCTATACTAGCAAATTAAATTAAGCAATTTACAGAAAGAGAAGAAAATTGGGGGGAAAAATCCTGATCCTCTCAAAATCCCCTGACTTCTTGGCATGTTTCTCATGAGAAAGGAAGTTTGCAAGCAATGATTCACTACATAAAAATGAGGAAGGTGTCATTTTTCCCTCAGGCTGTTAATGCCATTCAGTTCCTTTCCCATCCTAAGGTAAAGGAGTCTTTTGTATGTTTCTCTGCTGACTGAGAATATGGGTTGCCTGACAAAGATCCTGTCACACTTGGGAATTTTTTTTTAGGGTCTACAATAATCATCAGGCTTGAGGGCTTACTATCAGCCCATGTAACAAATCATAAACCATGCTTCTTAGAGGACTTCTCATTTCACTTGTACTGTGGCTCTATATCTGAAAGGAAAGATAATTATTAATACACTTTATAGTAGTGTCCCTGAAGCATGTGACATATTAGACTATGTTACCAAGGGCCATTAAATTGAATTCACAGCTGGAAGTGACCAAAATTGGATAATTCTGAGCTTACTTGAAAATAGTTTAATTTGACCTAAGTCAGTCCACATCATTTTTGAATATGCCTATCCATTCAACTGTATGTCTCTTCTCATTCCCTCTTCTTCACTGATGATAGACTTGGAAGGTGCCAGGTTCCATCAGCAATTTGTGCAGTCAAATAGAGACAGACAAAAATCAACAGGAGAGCAACAATTGAAAACTGTATCTCCAGGCTTGGAGGGGGGAAAGGGAGGATGGAATATCAACCGGGTGTTGCATTGGACAAGACTGAGTTTAGCTGTGATGCCTTTCCCTATGATTGAATGGTTTGTCATCACTCACCATTTAAACTCAAATAGGAAGTATGGCCTCGAGTAAGGTACTTTAAGCCTGCCACACACTCATGAGTTCTCACCTTTAAGAGAGGAGGGGAGAAGAATTGCGAGAATCAGAATGGTTACAGCATAGAAGGTGGTCATTCGGCCAGACGAGTCTATGCTGGCTTTCTGTAAAAGCAACTAAGCTAGACCCACTCTCCTGCCCTTTCCCTGTAGCCCTGCAATTTCCTTTCTTTTCAGGTGCTTATCCAATTCCCTATTGAAAGCCATAATTGAATTTGCCTCCACCACACACCCAGGCAATGCATTCCAAATCCCAACCACTCACTGCATAAAAAAGTTTTTCCTCAAGTAGCCATTGGTTATTTTGCCAATCACCTTAAATCAGCATCCTCTGGTTCTCGGCCCTTCCGCCAATGGGAACATTTTCTCCCTATCTAATCTGTCTACACCCCTCATGATTTTGAACACCTCTATCAAATCTCCCGTAAATCTTCTCTTTTGTAAAGAGAACAACCCCAACTTCTCCAATTTATCCACGTAACTTTAGTCCCTCATCCCTGGAACCATTCTTGTTAATCTTTTCTGAACCCTCTCAAAAGCCTTCACAACCTTACTAAAGCTTGGTGCCTAGAATTGGACACAATACTCCAGTTGAGACTGAACCAGTGTTTTATAAAGGTTCACCACAACTTCCTTGCTTTTGTATGCTAAGCCTCTATTTATAAAGCCCAGGATCCTGCATGCTTTTATAACCATTTTCTCAACCTGCCCTGCCACCTTAATGATTTGTGCTCATATATCCCTAGGTCTCTGTTCCTGCACCCCTTTAGAATTGTACCCTTTATTTTATATTGTCTCTCCTCATTCTTCCTAAAAAATGTATCATTTCACGTTTCTCTGCATTAAATTTCATCTGCCACGTCAACCCATTCCACCAGCCTGTCTTTGTCCTCTTTACTTCTATCACTATCCTCCTCACAGTTCACAATACTTGCAAGTTTTGAGTTCTGCCATTTTAGTAAATGGCAAATTTAAGACTAATATCAGGAAGCTCTTCTTCACACCAAGAGTGATCACGGCATGGATTGGATTCTTGGACAAAGTAATGGTAGCAAAAACCATCATGCAAGAAACCAGTGGATGCTGTAATAGGGTGACTTTAGGGTAACTCTGGATGGATGAACTAAAGTGAACCAAATGGCCTGCCTCATCTGCCTGATCTTGTGAAAACAATGACAGCATCTTACATTTATATAGCACCAAATGTCCCAAGATGCTTCACAGGAGCATTAGCAGACAAAATCTAACTACATAAAAGAGATATCAGAACAGGTAACCAAAAGCTTAGTCAAAACAGGCAAGTTTTAAGGAGCATTCTTAAAAGGAAGGGAGAAGCCAAGGGGTTTAGGATAGGAATTCCAGAGTTAAGGCCTGGACAGCTAGAGAGATTAAAATCAGGGATGAGCAAAAAGGCAGAATTGGAAGAGAAAAGGAAGAATTGGAGGAACACGGAGATCTCTGGGGATTTAAGGGCTGAAGGAGGTTACAGAGATAAGAAGGGGCAAAGCCACAGAGGAATTTGAAAACAAGGAGGATAATTTTAAAAAAGTAATTGTAGACTGGGAGCCAATGTAGGTCAGTGAGAACAGGGCTGATGGGTGAACAAGACTTGGTGCAAGTTAAGGGCAGTACAGTTTTGGAAGAGCTCAGGTTTACAGAGACTGCAAGGTGGAAGGCTGGTCAGGAAAGAATTGGAATAGTCAAGTCTAGAGTGTATGAGATGAGACAGGGCACAGACAGACAATACTAGAGGTAGAATTAGACGCTCTCAGTGCCGGAGAGGATATCTGACATGAGTGATGTTCACACCAACACAAAGTGGTGTCCAAAGTTGCTGTAGATACAAGTTTATTTAAAAGGACATAGTATGAAGATTCACTGAACAGTTTTGCACTTAAAAAGAAACTGCTGTCATTAGTTTTCTTTGTGGCAATTGTTCTGCTTTCCCAACAGCACCATTAGTATCACTAATGAGATTCTCAAAGGGCAATCCCTCTATGTCCAAACATTTTCCAGGAGAATTGGATAAATGGATATCCGCAAGGTAAATCAGGCAGCACCAGAGATGCCCTATGTTCACCCAGTGAATACTTCCCACCTGCATTTACACCCAGAAATGCAAATATCTCACTTGGGCACAAGAGTCCCACTCCCAAGCTCATTTATTTTTGACACATCTCTGGAGCACTGAGGGATGTTTCTTTCAGCATTAAAAGATATGTTTCTATTAGCCCAAAATGGTCCCTCCACTGCTAAGTATGCCCTTTCCAGCAGGAGTCAATGAATAACAGCTGGGAGTATCAAGTCCCTTTGCAGTACATTGACCCCTACTTTCTTTCTTTCTTTTGGGCCTCCTTATCTCGAGAGACAATGGATACGCGCCTGGAGGTGGTCAGTGGTTTGTGAAGCAGCGCCTGGAGTGGCTATACAGCTGGATAGCACTACACATGAGCAGGAATGACATCAAATTTGTGAACAGCAGGAAGCCACATTCAGTGTCACAGGGGAGGTTACTAGGAAGTGAACAACTTCCTGTTCCTCTCGTGGAATCTTGGGACTGCTGGTTGGGTTAAGTGATATGGGGTAGATCAAAAAGCATTGTGGTATGGACATGACAAGGCGGCCCAGACATTCTGGTTGACCCATCTCCAGCAAACACTTTGATTGGCAGATGCACTAATGGACTGATCTAATATTTAAACCAGAATAAATCAACCAAGGCTCATTAAATATTTGTGAAACACAAATTGAATGTAGAGGTTCAAATTTATTACAAAATGTAAATAGTGGTTAAAGTATGTTTTATATTCCATCAATTTTTAATGCCAACAGCTATGTAAATATGATTACATTAATTAAAAAATAAAATTCAATATTCAATTAAAATAATAGTCATTAAATATTTACTTGGAATATTTGTCTGGCATGATTTCTAGAAATAGTAATTAAATTGAAAATATGATGATTTTAATATTTTACTCAGGGGGTATTGAAAGAAGAGCCTAGAAGTACAAGTAATATATATATATATATATATATATATATAAATGGATTAACATATTTGGCCGGAATTTTATGGTGGGCGAACAGGAGCCAGCCTCCATCGTTAAAGTCAGTGGCGAACCCGCATTTGCCTCACCTGGGTATCCTTTCCATATTTTACTGGTCCCAGGATTTAACTGTTCTGAGGTGGGACTTCCACTCGCTTGAGGGAGGAAGTCCCGCCTCATTGAGCTACCGGTCAATCAGTGGACCAGCAGCGCTTAGTCCCAGCAGCGCCACCGGGAGCGGTGGCCGCAGCTGGGACTGCAGCCCAGTATGCACAGAAGTATATCAGTCGGGGCCCGGCAAGGCAAGGGTGGTCTGTGGGGGGGAAGGGGGGGGGGGGGGTGTGGTGGGGGTTGTGTTGGGTCTTGGGGGTGGTTGGGGAGCGGGGCGGCTTTCCATCGGGCACCCTGTGATGATCGGAAGCTGCCTGATTTTCCCGGCTCCAGGACGCCTGCTTGCCACGCGTGAAATCCAAGTGGAGGTGGGCGAAGGCCCTTAAATGGCCGTTAAGTGGCCACTAAAGGGCCTTGATTGGCCTGGGGTGGGCGGGCCGTTTTACGGCCCCCACCCACTCCATAAGGGGGGGGAGGCGCGGAGGCAGGTGCAGGTCTGGAAAGCCTCCCGTTCCATTTCCCCCCCCCCCACACCATCCAGCTCGTTGGGATGGCGTAAAATTCCAGCCTTTATATATAGTTATTGATCAAAGAAAAGTCATGTGACAAATGCAATGCTTAGTACTCATGCACTATCAACAGACTAAGGTAGCATAACCTAATCTGACATTCTACTACACTGTCTATAAACTGCTGTGTCATTGGACGTACTGTCCTTTGGATGTGATGTTAAAACCAAGGTACTATTCTGCCATTTTCAGCTAATGTAAGAGATCCAACAGCACTATTGACAGGAGAGACAGGTGTCCTGGACAACATTTCACACCCCACCCCCCCTTAACCAACACCATCGAAAAATAAATCATCTACTCATTCATTTGCTATCTGTGGGATCCTGCTTTATATAAATTGCCTGCTATAGCTGCCACATAACAGTGATTGGACATCAAGAAAGTAATGCTTGTAAAATGCTTCAGATGTCCTGAGATGTGCTAAGGTGTTATGCAAATACAAGTTTGTTCCATGAATATAATTATTTTATCTTCTTTCTTTCTTTTCTTTTCTTTCTTCTTTTGGGCCTCCTTATCTCGAGAGACAATGGATACGCGCCTGGAGGTGGTCAGTGGTTTGTGAAGCAGCGCCTGGAGTGGCTATAAAGGCCAATTCTGGAGTGACAGGCTCTTCCACAGGTGCTGCAGAGAAATTTGTTTGTTGGGGCTGTTGCACAGTTGGCTCTCCCCTTGCGCCTCTGTCTTTATAAAATATATATTATTTCAGTTTCTATATGAAAATTTGTCAAATTTAGTTCAGTACAACATTAAAATGTTTTCATTAGAACACAGATTACAGGGCAATACAATAGAAATGTTTACAATTATGAAAAGTTGGGACGGGTCGATAGAAGTTGACTATTTCCAGTATCTGAACAGTCTAGAATAAGGGGGCACAGATACAAGATTAGATGTAAGATTTAGAACAGAGGGCAGGAGTAACTTCTTTAAACAGACTTGTGAGGATATGGAATTCATTTTTAGGGTTAGTGGTTGAGGCAAAAACTGTGTCAACATTCAAGATTAGATTTTATAGGTAGATTAAGGAAAAATAAAGGGATATACGAACAGGACAGGTAATTACGATTAGGATTATTGTACGGAGGGTAAATGCCAATACAGACTGGATGGGTTGAATGGAACATTTTCATGTTGTAACTTCAATGGATTACTATGTATTGTTGCATTCATACTACAGAAACCAGACTGAGACCAGTATGGGTTAGAGCAGCAGTATGCTGCTTGGCTGGAATGGCAATTCTATTTCCTAAAACCTGCTGGTGACAGACGTATTTCCTAAACTACTCAGATAAACAGTGCACATGCTAAACAATGTTAAGCTGTATGTGGTAAATAAATCACACTCTTGTGTGAAATGATGTCACATTGCACGTTAAACAGTGTAACATAATGTGCTGAAAAGGTATCACACTTTCTTTCACTGTGTTAAACAATGTTGCACTGGATGAAAATTGTGTTGCACTGTACGTGATAAACAATGTTACACTGCTTTTTATATATAGAGATTAAACTATGCGCTTTCGAAATTTCATGCAGGTGGATTAACATTTCTTTGTGTTCCTCTGAAGTCAGGAAATTATTAGTTACAGGTGTTAGTTTCACAATAGGGATCCAACTGTAAATCTACCTCAATGAAACACTAATGGATCATTGGTTTTAAATTAATCCTCAAATTACAGTACTGGTGCCCGAGGGGAGGACAGTCATCGGAAGTTAGGAGTGATTGCCAGTGAAATATCACCAGGTCCTCTGACACAAAGCTTAATCACTCAAAAAATAATTCCTGCTATCTTAATAAGATTATTTCATCATGCAGATTTAGGAGAGAGAACTTTGACAGGAGTGACAGGGTGCAAGCTTAAAAATAAATCCAGTTAAAGCTAATGTATTGGTCATAAAGAAGACAGAAAATATTGGTATAGCTTCCATTGTAAGTGTAGATACAGGAATTTCTATAAGAAGTTGTCAGAAAGTGCATACTAGTCAATCACCCATGGCATTACATATTTTAAGTTAGAATATGGTATCTCTTGTCTCTGTCTTTTGTTGCGCTTTCTCTATCTCAGCTCTTCTGCTTGTTTTTCGTTTCTTTCTCCCCATAACTTTCATTTTGTATTTTTCTTATTTTATTTCTTTTCGAATAAGGAATAATGGATGGCATGACATGGTATGGTGATTAAAAGGAGCCACCAATGGCTGCAGCTTACAGTTGGGTTCGGTGTTGCTAGGAAAAAGTGATCTTCTATGGTTCCCTTCCCATCTCTCCCTCCAATCATCCCAACCCTTTCACCTTACTACTGCTGCCCCTCACTGCCATCACTTTTCCTACCTAATGCTCCTTCATTAAGTGTTCTATACTGGCATCCTTCTCTCTTTCTGCTCTTCTGTCATTTACCTCACCCTTAATCCTCCATCCATTCCCCCACTCAATCCTCATCAAAGGCAGGTGACAAGGGGCTAGAGGTTTCCTCATTTTTAACTTGTTTTCCTTTGCACCTATTACCCTCTTTTTCTACATACTTCCCTCAAAAAGGCTTTGGGAAGCAGAACTGTTTGGGGCATCGCGGCTTCTCTGGAGTACAGGTTCAGGGGCTGGGTGAAGCAACCATTTCCTCAACATTAATGGGACCTATAAATAGTGTGACAAATTTACATAGGCAGTTTCTGTTCTAAATGGAAACAGAGGAATAAAACGGGAGGATATTGAGAGGTGTAGAAGAAGTGAGAGACCTTGGAGTGCATGGCCACAGGTCCCTGAAGGTGGCAGGACAGGTAGATGGAGTGGTGAGGAAGGCATATGGATTGCTTTCCTTTATTGGCCAAGGTATAGAGTACAAAAGCAGGGATGTGATGCTGGAGCTGTATAGAGTGCTGGTTAGGCTGCAGCTGGAGTATTGCGTGCAGTTCTGGTCAGCACATTACAGGTAGGACATAATTGCTCTGGAGAGAGTGCAGAGGAGATTTACAAGAATGGCGCCAGGGCTTGAGGGTTGCAGCTATGAGGAAAGATTGGATAGGTTGGGGTTGTTTACCCTGGAATTGAGGAGGCTGAGGGATGACTTGATTGAGGTGTACAAAATTATGAGGGGCCTAGATAGAGTAGACAGAAAGGACCTGTTTCCTCTGGTGGGGAGGTTGGTTACCAGGGGACACAGATTTTAGGTGATTGGTAGAAGGATTAGAGGAGACACGAGGAGAAACTTTTTCACCCAGAGGGTGGTGGGTTTCTGGAATTCACTGACCAGATCGGTGGTGGAGGCAGAGACCCTCAATTATTTTAAAAGGTACTTGGACATGCACCTAAGGTGCTGTAACCTGCAGGGTTATGGACTAGGTGCTGGAAGGTGGATTAGTTTGGGTGGATAGCTTATTCGGCCGGCACAGACACGATGGGCTGAATGGCCTCCTCCTGTGCTGTATTTTGTTCTATGTTCTATGATAGAAATGTAAGTAAGACTTTGTAGATGGGAAATGTTCACAGTCTAAGATTTTTAATATATTAGATATATAAACAAACCTGTTGAAATACATCAATGTATTTTGATGAAAAACGGGAAGAAGTTTTATTACTTCAATATAACTTGCTCTTCAGAAATATATTTTATTTCCAAAGTAGTTTCTTTTAAAAAAGGCTACTGGTAATTGAATTTAATTAATAAACATATTCCTTCTGATGTCAATCTTCTATGTAGATTGGAGGTAAATCCTATTGCGGAAAGCAGTTCTCCAACTTGCTGTCCTTTAATTACACAATTGTTTCATTCCTCAAAGTAACTTCCTAAAAACAAGTCTAGTGGCAATTCTGCTTAATCTATACTGGTGAACACTAGGCCACACGCCAAGGAATTCCAGGAAATTGCAGTTACTGCAGAAACATGGCAATTCTGTATCACAGTATGTTGTGATTTTATGATGCATCTTTTACAATAGGATTACATTTTAAGAAGGGCCTAAGTGAATTAGTTTTACCTTTCTGTGCTAAGTAAATCAGAAAGCTTACAGCTGAGTGTTAATCCACATGCTTTTTCACAGAACCTGTGGTACAACAAGGCGATAAAATATTGTTTAGCAAAGTAAGTCTATAGGTCAGGATCAATTTCACAATCTGTAACTATTGCGTTGGCAATAAAAGGTTATGGAACATTAACAGTGAAGTATAGACCAAGATTTGCACTATTTAATTGAAAGAACAAATGGCAACTATTGATTTAAAAAATGTACAATGCTTAGAACTCATCATAAATGGATTACAATTACTAAGTATTTGTAATTTTGTAATATATATGAATATTGCACTGAAAAATTAATTTGTACATTTAAAATAATGTAAGCAGAACTAGATCAAATTTATGACCTTGAATTTTCTTTCCAACTGTTTATCAAAGTCCCTCTTAAATATTTTTACAGCCTTATGTAGTAAAGCATTCCACAACCCAACAACTGTCAGAACATTCCTTCTAATCCTTTTATACTTCTATAGGAATACTGAATTTATGAGCCCTGACTACTGACTCATGACCACTATTTACCCTTTCAGAATTTTGAACAGTTCTAATCAATCTTCCTTGTTATAGTGAATACAACATTGTCATGAAGACCCCACCTATCATGAATGAGGCATATTAATTTCATCACATGAACATTAATTTTTAAACTGTTGCTGGAATGAAGAGATCAGCAGTGGCTGGAAAACATTTGCATACTAAGAGACAGTGCCTGGAGACAATAGAACAGCTCCCTGATCCAATTAACCCAAATGGATTTTGATCACCAGACATTGAATGTGTAAGAAAGTCAGCATTCCAGGGTGTTTGCTTAGATGGAGAATCCACAAACGCAGGAGTTTGTTGAAACAGTTAGTCACATGACTGACCTGCCGGCCCAGGTGTTTGGTTTTGAACTGCTCACAGGACAGTTTGGGTCAGATTGCAACTGAACTTGGAAGAAGAGAGCCTCTCTCCTGGCCAGCTCTCTCTCTCTCTCACAAATCTTTGGATCCATTGAAGTCATTTAAACCTCAAGACAGAAAAGACTCCGACATTGAAACAAGTTTTGAAGCATGCACCGGGCCCCTGTGAAATGGCAAGATTTACCGGCAATCAAAGACTCAACATCGAACTCAAAGGACCGTAAATAAGGCTATTGCCTCAAACCTTTCCCCTTTATTCTTTCTACTTTTGATTTAGAGATACAGCACTTAAACAGGCCCTTCGGCCCACCGACCATTAAACACCCATTTATACTAATCCTACAGTAATCCCATATTCCTACCACATCCTCATCTGTCCCTATATTCCCCTACCACCTACCTATACTAGGGGCAATTTATAATGGCCAATTTACCTATCAACCTGCAAGTCTTTTGGCTGTGGGATGAAACCAGAGCACCCGGAGGAAACCCACACAGTCAAAGGGAGAACTTGCAAACTCCACACAGACAGTACCCAGAATTGAACCCGGGTCGCTGGAGCCGTGAGGCTGCGGTGCTAACCACTGCGCCACTATGTAGGGTGGATGGGAGCTGGCCACCGACATAAAAGTCAGTGGCGAGTCTGCTTCCGCCTAGCCCGGGGATCCGTCCTGCATTTTATGGGTCCCCGGGCTTAAATTGTTCCAAGGCAATTGTTCCAATCATCGGGCCGGCAGCTCTTAGTCTCAGCAGTGCCACCAGGAGCGGTGGCCACTGCTGGGCTCGCAGCCCAGCCGAGGACATGGAGCCAGGAGCGCAGGCAAGTTTAGTTTGCCTTGCCGGGTGTAATCGGTCAGGCCCCGGCAAGGTAAGGGTGGTCGTTTTGGGCGGGCGGGGTGGAAAATGGGGGTGTCTTGGGTCCTAGGGATGGTTGGGAAAGCGAGGACAGCCCACAAACTCTGTGCCCGATTGTCAGGGCCCCCCCACCCCGGTGCGCTGAGAGGCCAAGTTTCACCAGGCGGCCTTTCACGTATCTAGGACGCCCGCTTGCCATGGGTAAAACCCCTGTGGAGGCAGGCGAAGGCCCTTAAGTGGCCTTGATTGACCTGTGGTGAGCGGCCCGTTTTTCACCCTCCGTGCACTAAGTAAAGTGGGGCGGAGGTGTGAGCAGGTTGGGAAGGCCTCCCGGAGCCTCCCGCTCAATTTTACACCATCCCACCCGCCACCATCCGGCTTGCTGGGATGGCGCAAAATTCCGGCCTCTGTCTCTATCTGCGTGTGTTTATCGAGTATGCAGGCAAGCGTGGTCGTGTCGCGTATTCGTAGTCGTTAACCGAATTAGAGTTTAAGGTTAATAAACTTCCACTTTTCCTGCTTAAATCTAAGAAAACCTGTCAGGTTGATTTCTTTGCCTTACACTTGGAAAGCAGTGAACAAGGTTTCATTGAGGGGGGAGTAAAAACACCATGTTATTAAAAATTAAACCCGGTTATAGTTAAACCAGGCAAAGGCTGATAGGCACCCCTAGACCCCTTTCCCACCTGGTTGTACATATTAGAAAAAAACATTTCTCATGAAAAAAATATAAATTCCTGCCTGGCTTCATCCTGTGTTGTAGCTGTACCATGGCATCAACATTGTATTGTTAATGAGGTGCCCAAACTATTTATTTTTTATTTAGAGATACAGCACTGGCCCACCGAGTCTGTGCTGACCATCAACCACCCATTTATACTAATCCTACACTAATTCCATATTCCTACCACATCTCCACCTATCCCTATATTTCCCTACCACCTACCTATACTAGGGACAATTCATAATGGCCAATTTACCTATCAACCTGCAATTCTTTGGCATGTGGGAGGAAACCAGAGCACCCGGAGGAAACCCACGCAGACACAGGGAGAACTTGCAAACTCCACACAGGCAGTACCCAGAATTGAACCCGGGTCGCTGGAGCTTTTAGGCTGCGGTGCTAACCACTGTGCCACCTATGTGCAATACTTCAAAACTGCGGTCTAACCAATATCTCATACAAATTCATTTTTCACCTCCTTGATGTTAAATGTAAAGCTCCAGAATTATAAGTTCCCTTTTACGTCTGTAATTCTGCTTTTAAAGATGAATTCCATCCCCTTTACTGTTTTGTTCCACTGCAATGAGAACTTTAGAACTCAGGACAATTTACATTCTATTGTCATGCAGGCCCCCACCTGCCAAGAATGAGGCATATTAATTTTGTCATATGAACATTGATTTTAAACTGTTACTGGAGTGAAGAAAGGACTTGTTAACAAAATCACCAGACACATGGCTGGTAAAATTTTTTGCATACTAACAGACAGGGCTTGGAGGGGCAAAGGGGCTATTCCCTGCTCCAATTTAACCCACAATGGACTTTGAGCACCAGGTTTTGTGTAAGAGGAGACATTCCAGGGTCGGATAAGACAAACAGACGTGGTCAGACCAGCTAGTCACATGACTAACCTGCTTGGCAACCTGGGTTTTTCTGAATTGTACAAAGACTTTGAACTGGGAAAGACCGTTTGCTCCTGGAGTGAGAACACCTCTCCTGTCTGCTTCCATCTTTTTCTCACAAGCCTCTGGACCCACTGAGGACACATGAACCTCAAGAGAGAAAGGTCTCCTACACTGAGCAAGGTATAAGAATAATACTGGGCCCCAATGAAAAACAAGACCTACCGACAATCAAGGACTTTACAGCGAGCTCAAAGAACAGTAACCAAAACCATCTTCAGATATTGCCTCAAACTTTTCTACTTTATTATTTCTGCTCTTTTCTGTCTCTATTTGCATGTGTGCATCATGTATGCATGCTAGTGAGCGCGTTGCGTATCCATGGGCGTTAAGTGAATTAGAGTTTAAGTTTAATAAAGTTCAACCTTTTTTCTTTAAACCTTTGAAAACCTGTTTAGCTAGTTTCTTTGCCTTATAATTGGAAGTTAATGAACAAGGATGCACTAAGGTTGAGCCAAAAAAACGGTGTGTTTAAAATTAAACCCCGTTACGATAAGACCAAGTGAAGGCTGACAGGGAACCCTAGATCCCTTTCTCACCGGGTCGCAACACTATACTCTTCTTCCTCCAAAGCAAACTGTTCCACATTTGTCCAAGTAGGAGCAGCATTTGTCACATCTTTGCCAACCTGTGTGTATTCTGCTGAAACGTTTCTCATTTTGCCATGCCCTAATTTGGTATTCAGTAATTCCCTCTATGATGCCAATATAATTTCTGTGTATAGAGACAGAGTTTTGCTTTTTGAGATTGTAGACAACCAAATGAAAAATACATTAGCTACACGCTATGAAAAATTCACAATTAAAAAGCTCAGGTGTGTGGTATATTTATGAGGAACATGCAACAGAAAAGTTACACTTAAAAAGTTACAAAGGAAACAGAATTCTTGCACCAATTCAATTGATTCTTCATTTAAAAAAAAAATCAAATATCTAATTTATTGTTACTTTCATACAATAAGCTATCAAACCACTGGTTATGTTATAGGATTTCACTGATAAATAATTCCCTTACCCACACACACACACCAGAACTAAAAACAGTAAGCCTATAAGTTAATGATTAAATTTTTGTGATCTTGTTGCCCTGTTTAAGGAACAAATCTATCCTGAGTCATTAAATTATATTTTCTGTACATTTGGAGTATTCTTATTAAAACCTGATTCAAAGTGGATTATTGACAATTTGGAGATGTCAGTGATTTCCCAAGATAACTCAATAGATCACTGAACGTAGCAGGTAGAAGTTCTTCGGTGATAATTGTTATGTAGCTAACTAGAAATATTTTTCTATAATAGTTATGTTTGCAACTCAATGTTTCGCATTCTCAGCATTCAAACTTAATATTCTTCTGTGTTTATCGATGTTTAGATTTAAAAGGTGAAAAATAAAATTTGTTGCCTGTAAAAATTAACCAAGTCCAAAAAGGCGAATCAAACATTTAAGTAATGAGTGAGGAAGCTTCTTCTGGAACAAACTGTATGAATCATTAACCTTTGATATCCTCTTCAAAGCACAGGTCACAGAAACATGTCTTCAAAATATTCATCAAATTCATCCTCCCTGCAGATGAAGAACAGGATTCAGTATGGTTTTCACTTTAAAACTTGACATTCTATGACTTTGCTCACAAACAGGAAATGTCCTGCTCTTCCTGCAACTGTCTCTACTCTCCATTTCCATCTCCAACTGCTTTTTTTTTTGGCTTCTACTCTTTTTGACTGCCTTACTCCATGCTTATTTTACACTCTAGCCATCATCCCTATACCCCTCTCCAACTCTCTTTTATGCTGTTTGGAGGTCTCTCTTTCCTTTGGTCATCTCTCAGTCTCCAACTATCTCTGTTATATACACTACCTGCACATCTCTCTTTTTCAATTTTCCACTTTTTCTTTATATATATTTGCAGTCCCACCCATTGCTTGCTCCTTTATGAGAAACATTGGAAACTTCCTTTCATCTCCCAGTAAAATCTAGAACCAGATTCACATTTTGACACTAATAGGTGCAGACATGATTTAATCTGACCATAGGTAAGAGGAAGGGGAGCAAGAGGGCCAGGGTTTGTGATGGGAATGAAGGGATAGCTCAGGTAGGGAGAGAGCAGATGTGGCACGTCACGTCAGATTGGATAATCTTCCTATTGATATCATGCTGGATCTGGAGTCTTGGGCCAGAACAGTATTAGAGTGCTCAAAAAAATGGTGTAAACACAAAGACAGGGAAGAAACAGGTGGGCTGGAGTTGGGCTGGGATGTAAAGAGGAGTCCAGGGCCTAGGATTTCCACTAGTCGTGGAAGGGATATGGTCGGGAGAGATAGAATTCATTCATCCACACTGACAAGGCTAGCTGGGAGAGGTCAGCAGCTGGGATTGCTGCACACTCAAACTGAGCTTTTACCACCTTGCATTCACTTGTAAAACGTGTGGCTTCACACTGAGATTGGCTCCACAGGCTGGTTGGGTCTGTGAAGAGGCCGTATTGGGCAAGCAGCAGCAGTACAAAATGTAGAGGCCTGCTACCCGACACAAACCCGACGACGTGTCAGGTTCGGGCCGGGCACACACGGTAAGTGCTCTGCTGGTAAGTATTGAAAATAATAAAAAAAAACTTACCTGAGCTGGAAGTCTGGGACGAAACTGAGTCTGCGCAGTGAGCGAGTGATGTCACTATGACATCTCGCACATGCGCTGCAGCTTCTTACAGGTTCAATGTCAGGAATGTAAGTAAAGGGATGGTTGGGTCGGGCCGACTAGTGGCGGGTTCGGGTTGGGTCGGGCTTGGGGCAAAATCAGAGGGACTCGGGCTGGGTTGGGCTCGGGCCCGCTGTGGTTTGGTTAGGTTATCTTTCCCGACCTAAAGCAGGCCTCTAACGTAAGGCTCCTCATAAAGGTTATTTGGAATAGGGAGAGGCTGACAGCAGAGACGTTGACTAAAAGTAGGAAATTTTCCCCAGTAACCACATGACCAATAATATATCAACAGTCAAGAACCTAGCATGTTCTCAAGATCCAATGATGTTTGGATGCAAAGCACACAATTTTTTTGAAGATGGATTCACACCAACTACAATAGCTTTCATCCAAATTATTTTATTAGTTTGTTTAGAGAGTGATAGGTTGATTCCAGTGTTGGGGGTGGAAAAAATGTTGACTATGTTTTCTCCATTCATTACAATTCAAATATTTGGGTAGATCACCTACCAAACCAGGAGAAATTACAATTAAGCCCCTCTTTTGAAAAGACCTCAGAGACAGAATTGCATAATTCTTCCCTTTCTGCACTATGCATGTCCCTGGATCATTATTCTCAGTTCTTCTTTATCTAGTTGATATTAACACTATATTGGGTGTTTTCCCCACCCTGACATAAGCCTTTTTCAGCTAAAATAACAATTTTGATGGTTTTGGCACAAATCACTCCCTGGACATTTTAAAAAATAAAAACATGGCAGGAATATAAGACATGGCAATTATTAAAAATATCTAAAAATCCACACAGGAAAACAGTTAACAATTAGTAACAAACTGTCTAAATGTCAAAGATTCAAAGAGATTTTGCTACAGAAGGAGAATATTCAGCCAACTGTGCCTGGCATGATGATTGCTATGGCACTAGAGTTATCTACTTTTGCCGGAGGCACGGGCTCAATAAAACCAAGTGCAGCATGCAACAGCATTGAAGAAAACAAAGATGATCTTATGGCCTATATAACTCGGGAGATAGACAACAAGTCCCAGGGAGTTAATAGTGTGCTTGTGTACAAGAACCATTTCAGCTGCACATAAAGGACAGTGTACAATTCTGGTCACCATATTACAATGGGATTTCCTGCCTTGGGAGAAGATACAGAATAAAGTAGCTAAGCTGATACCAAGGTTTGGGCATTTAGCTGCAAGAAGATACAAAGGCCACTGAAAATACTTATACTGGAGAAAAAGAAAGATCTTACTAAAG
Organism: Heterodontus francisci; assembly: GCF_036365525.1. Classification (NCBI taxonomy): domain Eukaryota; kingdom Metazoa; phylum Chordata; class Chondrichthyes; order Heterodontiformes; family Heterodontidae; genus Heterodontus; species Heterodontus francisci. The sequence continues at coordinate 37,494,985 of NC_090390.1, read as the reverse complement.
TTTTCAAAATTTAGAGGTAGACACAAACTGAACCTTTGGCATAAACAAAAACTCCGAAGGAGGAAGGTGAACTGTTTAAATTTAATTACTTCCGAAACAAGGTGGTGAATGAAGGAAGCAGACTGTCATGGGAGACAGTGGAGGCAAACAGCTGATGTGATGATCCTGAATTGTTGTATAGCTTACATCCTTTTTAATTATCACTATCACTGGGCTTTTTTAAAATAAGCATTATTTTGTAGATACATCATAGCAGAATTTGGAATACTATGCTAATGCTAGCTCCTGGCTTTTTAAATAGATAATTTAAATAGGAAAACATACCTGGTCTTATCTTCAACATCCTGAGCTGGCCCTTTCCAAAATTCAGCCTCCGAGGGATCATCTGCATCTGGTTTATCTTCTGACTCTGATTTAACAATTGTATTTTACAAATAAGTTCCATAACAGAGTGGTTACATTACAACAGTATATCATGACAGAAATACAAAATGATCAAAAAGTAACAGGATTTCATCAAAATGGCATATTAATGTGTGATTTTTTCCCCTTAAATTTACCATTTTGGAGTAACCCAGTGGCTTAAGTAACAGCACCTGACTACATCCATTTGCTCAGAAGAGGCAAGGTACTGAACTGTTTGTTGTATTTGTGATCTTGAATCACTTCTGGCTATAATTGGCAAACACAGCTGAAGACCCTATTCATTGTGCAGTATAACAAAGTATAACTCACACAAGTTGCTGACTAGACAAAGTTACTTAACGAAAAGCACAACTGGATTGAACACATATGCAATCAAGTGGCTTTGCAATGAAACTTGCTAGAAATGATAACTAGTCCATTCTAGAGAACTGTAAAATTTTCATGTTAATAAAGAACTTTAATTCAGCAGAAATGGGTTTAAATATAAATGGAACATTTCAAACAGAATGTCTACTGTACCTCTCTACTACAAATTGCACTGAGGCGCAACATTCCATTTCAAAATGCACTGAAAATTAATATGCCAGGCTATATGGAAAATATTGTAAGAATGTCAACACCTGCCTGGAGTATCAGTTCTGCCTATAGGTAGCACTGTAAACAGATTTCCATTTTAAATCCATCACATTATCAGTAGTTGAAACTGCTGGCTTCAATATTTTAAATCAACTTTTGTAAAATGCCTTGAATTTTCACAGAGTAGCCACCTGGTGCAGTACCTTTTCTCAGGAAAGTTGAATATCAGCCAGCCCTCGTTTCGACTTCAGAAAGCCAAACAGAGAATCTCTGCAAAGTTAAAGGGCCTGCAAAACTCTCTCTGGAAGAACTCTTAGCCGCCCCCCAAAAATGCAAAGTCAATGTGTTTATTTTCATGCCCAAACCTTTGTCCTTTCTAACCCCAACATTTCTTCCTATTCAACTTTTGTAATGCACTTGACTAGCTGCCTCTCCCGATGTCGCACATTGCAAGTTGTTGAAAGAAACTTCACCTGGTGATCAGTATAACAAGCATCAAATGAATCTTGTGCTCACTGCCAAGGACCTGTCCCACAAGCAAGCCTTTCTTGAAATGAACAAAGTGTGACTATATATGCACAAAATCTGGCAACAGAGGGTTGCCCAAGGACAGAACACATTGGAAACCATAATTTGTTTGTTGGGAATAATACTGTTCTTCCAGTCTTCAGTCAGCTTCTCTCTCCCCCCCACTGCGGCTCCTCTCCCCACTGGTCCCCCTGGCTCCTCTTCCCCCCCGGGTGGAGGGCAGTGGAGAGGAGCTGTGGGGAGGTGGGGGGGGGAGAGAAAGAGGAGCAGCGGGGGTGGGGGGGGGGGGGGGGGTGAGTGGAGCAGGAAAGAGCAGCGAGAAAAGGGAACAAATAGTCTGCCCACAGAAAAAAAAACTTAACAGGTTGAAAAGAGCAGGAACCTGTTAGATGGTATTAAAAAAATCATCTGTATGTTACTGAACAGACATTAGATGAATTAAAATATGTATAAACAATTGATGGAGAAAAGCAGGGAAATGTCCCACATAGAAAATGCTAGAAGATTAAAGAAAAAGGAGACAAGATGGTGGAAGAAATGTGTAGGAGAAAAACTGTACTGATTTATGCATTTTACAAGAATTTTAACTGGAGATTTTTCAAAGCTGCTTATGTATTGTGGCTGGAATAACTGATCACAGAGCAAACCATAACTACACAAGCAAAAATACTACAATTTTGTCACACATCTGTGAGAATTTTTTGTTAAAATAAAATGCCAATGGGTAGGAAATGCCAGAAAGAACAAACTTGCATTTATATAGCTCCTGTTTTGTTCCACTGATTTTCCCAAAGCACTTCAACAGTCAATCAAGTACTTCTGAAGTGTAGTCACTGTTATGTTGGCAGCCAGGTTGTGCACAGCAAGGCACCACAAACAGCAGTCCTATGAAGGACCAGTTGATTGTTGTTTGAAGTGTTGTTTCAGAATTAAATTCTGGTCAGAACACCAGGAGAAATCCCAGTAGATTATGTGCTCAAATCCTGCAGTGGGGTTTTAATTCATAACTTTCCCACTCAAGCGATTCTGCTACCACTGGGCCAAAGGTGACGTTCCATATACAAGTTACTTTAACAGACTAAACCTTTACAGGGCGCTGTTGAAACAAATTTAGTTCTATATAAGCAAATAGGAACCAGAAAATGGCAACTAAAGGGACTAACTGCATAAAGTAAAAACAAAGTAATGCTAAAAGCAAAAAAGTCCACTAGAAACTACTGCTGCATAGCAGGCATTGTTTATGAAAAAGTACCTTGGTTAGAATCATTGTCATAGTTTTCTGTTATGCTGGTGGAAGAATTGCCTGTATAAATAAAAAAACATTTATTAGTAACCAGTTAAATATGGGACTCAGTTAAATACTTTAAACGCAGGTGAAGCCTTTAGCTATATTAATGGTGCATTGTGGGTTCTCAGCCAAGGGACCAGATCTTTAATCCTACTCTCAACTGCTATTCATACTCACGCTTCCCCTGAAGGAGATGCCTTAACAGTCTTATGCTCTATAATAATCCTGGTAAATGCAGGGACTTTGCTATACCTGTATGCTACATCTGTCACTGATTGCTGCAAGGCTGTCATTAGCTAGAGAAGAGAGTAGCCTCGATATGCTTGCACTCTGCCTTTGCCTTCAAATAAGCTGGGCACAGTCCTAAAACTGTAGTGTCATGACAGCTGCCTGGGAACCGTGCACTGTCCTGTGCGATAGAGTTACTGGTCAATAACAAGTTTTACATTGATGGAATGGAACCCGATTCTGCTCACATAGCACCTGCCTGAAGGCCCAGGTGGCCACATGGATATCAATGCTCTCTGGACTCTAGGAAATCCAACCATGTGGTGAAACTGGGCAGCCCCATCAAACTGCTGTTATATGGGAAAGGAAATGAAAGTGCTGGCTCTGCTGGACAACAATTCAATCATCAGTTCGATACATTTGCAGACAGTAATCGCCTGTAATATTGCAAGGATCTAAAAGGTGAGAGCCACAGCTGCTGGATAATCTTCACAAAGGATAATCTTCTTGTCACCTACCCTTGCTTTTAGAACTTTGCTTCTCTGTGGTCTTGGCTCTTTTTTCTGCTGGGGCATTATGGTGGTGCTCCTCTCTGTGTTTCCTCTTTACAGCTTCCACTTCTTTCCTCCTTCATCAATTTTTAGTAATAGTAAAATATAAAAAAAACTGATTTCTACAAACATTGCATAGTTTATATTTTACATATATAAAAAGAACCCTTATTACCTCAGAGATGAGAGTGCTACCCTCACCCGAGGGTTCAAGTTATGGGTTCAAGCCTGACTCCAGACTTGAGTGCATAATCTAGAGTGCCTCCTTAGTTCAGTACTGATGGAGCGCCATGTTTTGGATGAGTTGTTAAACTGTGGCCCCGTCTACCTTTCAGGTGGGCAGAAAAGATCCCATGACACTACTCAAAAAAGAACAGGTGAGTTCTCACGATGTCCTGACCAATATTTAACCCTGAACAAAATTTCGAAAAAATTATCTGGTCACTTATCTCACCAATGTTTGTGGAACCCTTGCTGTTTTCAAATTGGTCAACATGTTTCCCTACATTAAAACAGAGACCACATGTCAAAAACTAATTAGTTGACAGTGAAGTATTTTGAGATAATGGCAGTGACTTTGTCGCATTAACGAAGGGTAGTTCTGAAGTTTGACGGAAGATTGGTGGGGCTTCTGTGATCTTGAAACACTATGAAGGTGCTGGAATTTTGTAAAAAGAGGGAGGGATTGTATGCTTTGGCAGTATTGAGAGACACCTCCTGTGTGGTCTGGAAGCATTGTTTGTAACTACTTGCTGAGGATTAAGGTTTTTTAAACCACTCAGACGATCTGCAAACAGAATTAGGGTTGGAATGTGGGATTTAGCAGAGTCAGAAGGGTCCCAGGGCTTGGAAATATTGTGGCAGAGTCCAAATGTGATGGGGTATCTGGGTATTGTACCTATGGAAGGTTAAGTTAGGATGTGACAGTGTGGGAGAGCTCAGGTTCTGGTATCACTGGGGAAGAGCTGCGGAGAATGGTTGAATTGAGGGGTTGATCTGAAGGCCGAGTGGTACTGGTAGAGGAGCCAGAGATTGGGTGGCACTGGATTTGGTTGTGACTAAATTTGGAGGGAGTTCTCAGAAATCAGAAGTACTTCAAACATACTTAACAGGGAGATCTCAGGAGAAGCATGGGGAAGGGAGATGTGTCAGAATTAGAGAGGAGTCTCTCAGGATCTGTTAGATCTCGGAGCTCATTCCTGAGATTTGTCTGCAATTCTTTCACTTGTAATTACCACAATTCAGTGATTATGCATTTTAAAGGATGTTAGGAAAATAAGTAAGTTGAACATGTTTTTCTGGAACACATTTTGCTTTATCTTTTCCAAAAATTATGATTTATTGAGTTACAAATATGGATTAAAACCACAAGTTGACAAGACACTGATGCTTTATAACATGCCAGCGCAGAATATGCAAGTACTGGAAGACTATGATAACAGAAAGGTGGGTTTGTTTTCTTTGTATGTACATCACTAACTTCATTTCTGAAGACTTCGGCCGATGTGGCTTCTAGCCATTTCTTAATAAAAGCAAAATACTGCAGATGCTGGAAATCTGAAATAAAAACAAGAAATGCTGGAAATACTCAACAGGTCTGGCAGCATCTGTGGAGAGAGAAGCACAGTTAACGTTTCAGGTTAGCGACCCTTCATCAGAACTGCCCTCCACAGATGCTGCCAGACCTGCTGAGTATTTCCAGCATTTCTCGTTTTTATCATAGCCATTTCTCAACATGGCCTCGATCCAGAGAAACAGATGATCTGTGAGTTGGGGGACATCAGTGTTTCTAACTTTTGATTAGTATTTTACTGCAAGGCAGGAGGTGAAAGCTTTAAGTTGCAGACTCATGTGCTAGGGTTAGATTTATCATTGTAATTTATTAAGCTTATGGCCATATTTGTTCCATGCCTTTAAACTAGATTTCAGTTTTACTTTGCAATCTGCCTTGCAGTTACAGTAATCCTCTATTTGGGATATATTCTTTAATAATGGCTATTTATATATTTAACATATGTGAAACCAGTTAGTTTCACCTCTGCCACTTAAAAATGCATCTTTTGCCAATAATGGGGAGAACATGCAACTGGGAGCAGGACAGGAGAGATTGGCCTTGGATTAGAGTTGCAGTTAGAAGTCTGGGTTAGGTTCAGGGCCTAGGGCTTGACTGGAGGGCAGAAACTTAAGAGGGCATTTCCAGCCTTAACAGGGAGAATGACAACAGGGTGCACAGTAGGTGAACAGGCTGAGCAAAGAGCCAGGTGACTGGTGTTGGAATGGGTTGGGAACAGAGATGTGGGTTGAAGTCTGGTTGAGATTGAGTCTAGCATTGAAACTTCAGTGGGTGACTAGCATGGGAAAGGATGGGATAGAAACAGAAGTGCGTGTCAACGTAGCAACTGGAAACTCAAGAGGGAACTTCCACCCTCAACAGGAAGAATGCACATCTGGAGGCAGTGTGCGTCAGTGTGGGATAAAGAGAAGCAAGACAAGAGACAGCAAGCCTTACAGCCAGCTTTTCTTGAAATCATTTTAAAAGCAACTGAGCAAAGCTGCTAGAATCCAAATAAAAATATCCCAGCAGCTTAGCTGACTAATAGTGCTCATAGAAAATTAGATATTTTGTACATATTCAAAGTTCATAATCTGTATTAGCGAACAGTCACAAGTCTCGGCAAAAGCCCAGGCTTTTGGGAGAAATTTAGGCATTAAGTAGAAACTTGAATGAAAATATACAAGATATTCAATGGGAAAACATATTGTGAAATATGTAATTGTTTAAAAAATATTTGTACATTAGAAATTTTACTTACTGAAGAAAAAAATCAGATGTGCAGTTTTCTAGAAAAAATTGAGTAGTTAAAATGAAAAAAAATAGCAAGTATTGGTGTGACAGGTAATTGTTACAGGTCACCGGGGGCACGAAGTGGGGGGGGGGAAAAGGGTGTGCGAGGGGGGGGGAAGAGGGGGCGCGAGGGGGGGGAAGAGGGGGAGCGAGGGGGGGGAAGAGGGGGAGCAAGGGGGGGAAGAGGGGGCACGGGGGGGGAAGACGGGGCGCAAGAGTGGGAAAAGAGGGTGCGCGGGGGGGGAAAAGAGGGGGGCGCGGGGGGGGAAAAAGAGGGTGCGCGGGGGGGGGGAGAAAAGAGGGAGCGCGGGGGGGGAAAGAGGGAGTGCGGGGGGGAAAAAGAGGGAGCGCGGGGGGGGAGAAAAGAGGGAGCGCGGGGGGGGGGAAAAGAGGAGTGTGGGGGGGGGAAAAGAGGGAGCGCGGGGGGGGGAAAAAGAGGGAGCGCTGGGGGGGAAAAAGAGGGAGCGCGGGGGGGGAAAGAGGGAGCGCGGGGGGGGGAAAGAGGGAGCGCGGGGGGGGAAAGAGGGAGCGCGGGGGGGGGAAGAGGGAGCGCGGGGGGGGGAAGAGGGAGCGCGGGGGGGGAAGAGGGAGCGCGGGGGGGAAAGAGGGAGCGCGGGGGGGGGAAAGAGGGAGCGCGGGGGGGGAAAGAGGGAGCGCGGGGGGGGGAAAGAGGGAGCGCGGGGGGGGGGAAAGAGGGAGCGCGGGGGGGGGAAAGAGGGAGCGGGGGGGGAAAGATGGGAGCGCGGGGGGGGGAAAGAGGGAGCGCAGGGGGGGGGAAGAGGGAGCGCGGGGGGGAAAGAGGGAGCGCGCGGGGGGGGAAGAGGGAACGCGCGGGGGGAGAAAGAGGGAGCGCGCGGGGGGGAAAGAGGGACGCGAGGGGGGAAAGGGAGCGCGAGGGGGGGGAAGGGGGCGCGAGGGGGGGGGAAAGAGGGAGGAGGGGGGAAAGGGAGCGCGAGGGGGGGAAAGAGGGAGCGCGAGGGGGGGAAAGAGGGAACGCGCGGGGGGGAAAGAGGAGCGCGAGGGGGGAAAGAGGGAGCGCGAGGGGGGGGAAGAGGGAGCGCGAGGGGGGGGAAAGAGGGAGCGCGAGGGGGGGGAAAGAGGGAGCGCGAGGGGGGGGGGAAGAGGGAGTGCGAGGGGGGAAGAGGGAGCGCGAGGGGGGGAAGAGGGAGCGCGAGGGGGGGGAAAGAGGAGCGCGAGGGGGGGAAAGAGGGAGCGCGAGGGGGGGAAAGAGGAGCGCGAGGGGGGGGGAAGAGGGAGCGCGAGGGGGGGAAGAAGGGAGCGCGAGGGGGGGAAGAGGGAGCGCGAGGGGGGGGGAAGAGGGAGCGCGAGGGGGGGGGGAAGAGGGAGCGCGAGGGGGGGGGAAGAGGGAGCGCGAGGGGGGGGAAGAGGGAGCGCGAGGGGGGGGAAGAGGGAGCTCGAGGGGGGAAAGAGGGGAGCGCGAGGGGGGGGAAGAGGGAGCGCGAGGGGGGGGGAAGAGGGAGCGCGAGGGGGGGGGAAAAGAGGGAGCGCGAGGGGGGGGGGGAAGAGGGAGCGCGAGGGGGGGGGAAGAGGGAGCACGAGGGGGGGGAAAGAGGGAGCACGAGGGGGGGGGGGAAACAGGGGGTGTGGGGGGTAAAGGAGGTGTGGAAGCCAGAAGCACTGCACAAAGAACAGCCAGGTGCTGTGCAAATGACTACTGGCAACACCTATGCAGTCGTATTCAGCTGGCCTCCGACACTGGAAACATCAGGAGGAATGTATGATGGCATTAAGAGAGCTTTTGGGCCAACCATCAACAAGATCGCCCCCCTCAAGTCTAAACAGGTGAACGATCACTGACCAATGCAAGCAAATGGACGCTGGGTGGAGCACTAACTGGAACTGTACTCCAGGGAAAATGTTGTCACTGTAGCCCTCAATGCAGCCCAGTCATGGATGAGCTTGATGGACAGCCAACAAAATCGGAACTCAAGTGATGCCATTGATTCTCTAGCCAGTGGAAAAGCCCCTGGAAAGGATGGCATTACCCCTGAAATAATCAAGAGTGCCAAGCTGACAATATTCTCAGCACTCCACGAACTGCTTTGCCTGTGCTGGGATAAGGGAGCAGTACCACAGGACATGCGCAATGCCAATATCATCACCCTCTATAAGAACAAGGGCAACCGCGGTGACTGCAACAACTGCCATGGAATCTCCTGCTCGGCATAGTGGGGAAAGTCTTCGCTCGAGTCATTTTAAACGGACTCCAGAAGCTGGCTGAGCCTGTTTACCGAGGCACAGTGCGGCTTTCGAGCAGAGATCCACCATTGACAAGCTGTTCTCCATTCGCAGCTACAGGAGAAATGCCGCGAACAACAGATGCCCCTCTGTGTTATTTTCATAGATCTCACCAAAGCCTTTGACCTAGTCAGCAGACGTGGTCTCTTCAGACTACTAGCAAAGGTCGGATGTCCACCGAAGCTACTAAGCATCATCACCTCATTCCATGAGGATATGAAAGGCACAATTCAGCAACGTGGTGCCTCATCAGATCCCTTTCCTATCCTGAGTGGTGTGAAACAGGGCTGTGCTCTTGCACCTACATTGTTTGGGATCTTCTTCTCCCTGTTGCTCTCACATGCGTTCAAGTCATCAGAAGAAGGAATCTTCCTCCACACAAGATCAGATGGCAGGTTGTTCAACCTTTCCCGTCTTAGAGCAAAGACCAAAGTACGGCAAGTCCTCATCAGGGAACTCCTCTTTGCTGACGATGCTGCATTAACATCCCATACAGAAGAGTGTCTGCAGAGACCGGATTGCGGCTGCCTGCAACGAACTTGGCCTAACCATCAGCCTCAAGAAAACGAACATCATGGGACAGGACATCAGAAATGCTCCATCCATCAATATCGACAACCACGCTCTGGAAGTGGTTCAAGAGTTCACCTACCTAGGCTCAACTATCAAAAGTAACCTGTCTCTCGATGCAGAAATCAACAAGCGCATGGGAAAGGCGTCCGCTGCTATGTCCAGACTGGCCAAGAGGGTGTGGGAAAGTGGCGCATTGACACGGAACACAAAAGTCCGAGTGTATCAAGCCAGTGTCCTCAGTACCTTGCTCTAACAGCAGTGAGGCCTGCACAATGTATGTCAGCCAAGAGCGACGTCTCAACTCATTCCATCATCGCTGCCTCTGGAGAATCCTTGGCATCAGGTGGCAGGACTGTATCTCCAAAGCAGAAGTCCTTGAGGCGGCAAACATCCCCAGCTTATACACCCTACTGAGCCAGCGGCGCTTGAGATGGCTTGGCCACGTGAGCCACATGGAGGATAGCAGGATCCCCAAGGACGAGCTCGTCACTGCTATCAGACCCACTGACCGTCTATGCCTCCGCTTTAAAGACGTCTGCAAACACGACATGAGGTCCTGTGACACTGACCACAAGTCATGGGAGTCAGTTGCCAGTGATCGACAGAGCTGGTGGACAGCCATAAAGGCAGGGCTAAAGAGTGGCGAGTCGAAGAGACTTAGCAGTTGGCAGGAAAAAAGACGGAAGTGCAAGGAGCGAGCCAACAGGGTAACAACCCCGACAACCAATTTTATCTGCAGCACCTGTGGAAGAGTCTGTCACTCTAGAATTGGCCTTTATAGCCACTCCAGGCGCTGCTCCACAAACCACTGACCACCTCTAGGCACTTACCCATTGTCTCTCGAGACAAGGAGGCCAAAGAGAGAGAGATAGCTTATATGTCTTTTGCATTTATTTTAAGCAATACTGTAGAATAAGTTATGTTACCTGTGATGATAGTTCAATTTATAGGAGCATTCTGGGCACAATCCTATAAAGGAAATATAATCAATAAAAATACAGAATGCTTGGCATAATTGAGTAACAGAAAGATTAACAAATACCAAAATTTAGTCTGCATAGTTTGAATACATTTTTTGTTGCATTTTGGCTGAATCACAATAGTCATACGTTTATACATTGCTCTTCTAGTGTACAGAGTGCCTTGTTCAATGCACAAAAGTACAGTGTGATAGGATTTGAACCTTACAAGCAGATGTTTGGGTAGTCCAGGGGGTATGTTAAGTGCACTGCTGAATTGTCCGTTAGAATGAAGCGGATAACTATTGAATCATTTTGGCTGCATTGTTACAATCTTATGAATTTCCTTGGGCTGTTAGTACATGTGACAGCCTTGGAGTCCGAAGATCATGAATTCAAGCCCTACATCAGGAACTGAATGCATATTACAGGCTGACACTTCAATGCAGCCTATAGGAGTGCTGCACTGTTGGAGGTGCTGTTGTTCAGATGAGCCATTAAACCAAGGCTCTGCCCGTCTGTTTAGGTGGATGTAGAAAATCTTATGGCATTATTTGAAGAGAAGGTGGGGGTCGGGGGGAGAGGTATGGCCGGATGTCCTGACCAACATTAATGTTTCAACCAAAACCACCAAAAACAAGAAATTAACTGGTCATTTATCTTGCTGTTGTTTGTGGGATAATGCTGTGTGCAAATTGGCTATTGTTTTTACCAACATTACAAGCAACTTTGAATAATTCATTAGCTCTTTTTTTATTCGTTCGTTCATGGGATGTGGGCGTGGCTGGCTCGGCCAACATTTATTGCCCATCCCTAGTTGCCCCTGAGAAGGTGGTGATGAGCTGCCTTCTTGAACCACGGTGGCCCTTGGGGTGTAGGTACACCAACAGTGCTGTTAGGAAGGGAGTTCCAGGATTCGGACCCAGCGACAGTGAAGGAACGGTGATATAGTTCCAAGTCAGAACGGTGTATGGCTTGGAGGGGACTTTGCAGGTAATGGTGTTCCCATGCATCTGCTGCCATTGTCCTTCTAGATGGCAGAGGTCACAGGTTTGGAAGGTGCTGTCGAAGGAGCCTTGGTGAGTTGCTGCAGTGCATCGTGTAGATGGTATACACTGCTGTCACTGTGCGTCAGCGGTGAAGGGAGCGAATGTTGAAGGTGGTGGATGGGGTGCCGATCAATGGGCTGCTTTGTCCTGGATGGTGTTGAGCTCCTTGAATGTTGTTGGAGCTGCACCCATCCAAGCAAGTGGAAAGTATTCCATCACACTCCTGACTTGTGTCTTGTAGATGGTGGACAGGTTTGGGAATACAGGTGAGTTACTCGCTGCAGAATTCCCAGCTTCTGACGTGCTCTTGTAGCCACACCATTTATGTGGCTGCTCCAGTTCAGTCTGTGGTCAATGGTAACTCTCAGGATGTTTATAGCGGGGGATTCAGTGATGGTAATGCCATTGAACATCAAGGGGAGTAGAGGTGTGCAAAGGAAACCAAACCCAAGTCTGAATGCTGGACCCAGAAGCCCGACCCGACCACGACACATGCCGTTAGATCCTGTCGGGGTCAGGTCGGGTAGCAGGCCTTTACCCATGTACTGATGTAAAGGCCTGCCACCCGACCCCGATAGGTCCCGACGACATGTGTTGGGTTCGGGTCGGGTCGGGTTTCCTTTGCATACCTCTAAAGGGGAGATGGTTAGGTTCTGTCTTGTTTGATATGGCCATTTCCCGGCACTTGTGTGGCGCGAATGTTACTTGCCACTTATCAGCCAAAGCCCGAATGTTGTCCAGGTCTTGCTGCATCTGGACAGGGGCTGCTTCAGTATCTGAGGAGTCACGAATGGTGCTGAACATGGTGCAATCAGCAGTGAATATCCCCACTTCTGACCTTATGATGGAGGGAAGGTCATTGATGAAGCAGCTGAAGATGATTGGGCCTAGGACACTACCATGAGGAACTCCTGCAGCAATGTCCTGGGTCTGAGATGATTGACCTCCCAACAACCACAACCATCTTCCTTTGTGCTAGGTATGAATTCAACCAGCGGAGAGTTTTCCACGATTCCCACTGACTCCAGTTTTGCTAGGGCTCCTTGATGCCATAATCAGTCAAATGCTGCCTTGATGTCAAGGGCAGTCACTCTCAATTCATCTCTTAAACACAGTTCGGATATTGCGATAGCTGAAAATCAATATAAAAAACAATTCTTTCTTTCAAAAGTGTTTGTGGTAGATGTGGAATACTGCTCATGTGCCAAGCAGTTTGAGGCAATAAGAATTTCTGCTCTTTCAGCCTCAGCAATTAATTTATTTTTTCCAGATTGGACTATTTTCCATCATCTTGACTAGATGAGGATGCTGCCTGCCAGCACCAGATAGGCTGTGTTTGAATTTCAAAACTTGCCAAGTGTCAAGTTTTAATCCATATAACTGCAATATGAATCATCACTATTCCCATCACATCATGTGAACAGTGAATTAAGTGTTTTGTTTCAATGTTGAATGTGTACAGCAGGAGAGCTAATCCTCATGAGCTCAATACGCGACGCTACATATTGTCCTGTAATTCACATGAACTTAAGAGCCAGGGAAGGCCACCTTGTTACCTTTTCCTGATACTGGGAATCAAAGTGACACAGCTTAAGTATTTTTGCACTTTAAATTTAAGCAAATAGTCAAATTAGCAAGTAATAGTAAATCAGCAGTATGATGGTGAACAGCACAAGATCAGCTTATCAGGCAAATAATAGTATAAAGATATGACCACCTGGCCCCACAGATTAAGTGGATCAGCAGCAATAAATTTCTTTCCAGATCTCAAACTTAACAAATAAACTCTCGTCATACCCAAATGTAGTAAGATGATAAAGATGTGACTTACTCAATTTCACAAGGGCATTCCTTTTTTCCCCATGTTCAATGTAACTAAAGTTAACCTCCCAACTTTTCAGTCCTTCTTTCACATCACAATATTTGTATCCACAGCAAAACTGACCTGAAGTGGAAAAAAATTATATTAACATATAACTCATTCATAGAAATACTATTACTTGGTGGTTTTCTCATTCTCTCTCACTTTTTCATGCCTACAAGAATTATCAGTGCTTTAATTGTGTAGAATGAATGGGATTTTGGTACATGACATTACATTGGCAATAAATAAGTTGGAAGAATTATGATACTTCCGTAATAGTAGAGCTGTCAATTAATTTTAGTTGTATCTAAAACAAGTATTAGAAAATCATTTTTTTTTCTAATAAAACACAGATAGCATTATTTTCTGTTACCATGCAAGTCACTATTGTTTGCTCAGAACATACAGTTTACTATATGCACAGGCCAACCATCTCCACCTTAACTTTAAACTTTACAATATTACTACTCTAGAAATTATGGTCCATCAGATATTTGAGTAAATTTGTAAAAGTGCATGAGATTTTATTAAGAATGTATTCAATTTTTTTTATATCTCAAAACTAAATTTATACTGACTGGGGAGACGAAGGCATAGTGGTAACACCACTAGACTAGTAAATCCAGGCTAATACTCTGGGGAGATGGGTTCAAATCTCACCAAGGCCAGTAAAAGTCTGAATTAAAAGATAGCGTCAGTAATGGTGACCATGAAACTATCCGATTGTCATAAAAACCTATCTGGTTCACTTATGTCCTTTAGGGAAGGAAATCTACCATCCTTACCTGGTCTAGCCTACATGTGATTCCAGACTCACAGCAATGTGGCTGACTCTTAACTGCCCTCTGAAATGGTTTAGCAAGCCATTAAGTTGTACATAAACTACTACACAAAAGTTGAAAAGGAATAAAACTGGACGGAACATCTGGCACCGGAAATGACAATGGCAAACGCAGCCCTGTCAACCCTGCAAAGACCTCCTTATTAACATCTGGGGGCTTGTACTAAAATTGCAACAGGCTGACATAGTCATACTCATGGAATCATACCTTACAATGTCCAAGACATCATCACCACAATTCCAGGGTATATCTCATCGCACCGGCAGGACAGACCCACCAGAGGTGGTGGCACAGTGATATACAGTCGGGAGGGAGTGGCACTCAGAGTCATCAATATTGACCCCTGACCCCATGAAGTCTCATGGCATCAGGTCAAACATGGGCAAGGAAACCGCCTGCTGATTACCACCTACCTCCCTCTCTCTGCTGATGAATCAGTACTCCTCCATGTTGAAAACAACTTGGAAGAAGCACTGAGGGTGGCAAGAACACATGATGTACTCCGGGTGAGGGATTCCAATGTCCATCACCAAGAGTGGCTCAGTAACACTACTACTTACTGAGCTTGTCGAGTCCTGAAGGACATGCCTGCCAGACTGAGCCTGTGGCAGGTGGTGAGGGAAAGACCTACTAGACCTTGTCCTCACCAATCTACTTGTTGCAGATGCATCTGTCCAGGACAGTATTGGTAGCAGTGACCACTGCACAATCCTTGTGAAAATGAAATCCTGTCTTCACACTGTGGATACCCTCCATTGTGTTGTGTGGCACTACCACCGTGCTAAATGGGATAGATTCAGAATAGAGCTGGCAGCACAAAACTGATCATCCTGTGAATCATCAGCAGGAGCAGAATTATATTCAACCACAATCTGTAAATTCATGACCCAGCATATCCCTCACTATACTATCACCATCAAGCCAGGGGATCAATGAGGACAGCATGCTAAGAGCAGCACCAGGCATACCTAAAAATGAGGCGTCAACCTGGTGAAGCTACAACACAGGACTACTTGCATGCCAAACAGCAGAAGCAGTATACAATAGATAGAGCTAAGTGATCCCACAAACAACATACCAGATCAAAGCTCTGCAGTCCTGCCACATCCAGTCGTGAATGGTGGTGGACAATTAAACTAGCAGGAGGAGAAGCCCAGCACGTCACTGCAAAAGTATAGGCTGAAGCATTTGCAACCATTTTCAGCCAGAAGTGCTGAGTGGATGATCCATCTCGGCCTCCTTGAGATCCCCAGCATCACAGCCAGAAACGGCTGAAGGAACTGGACACTGCAAAGGCTATGGATCTTGATAACATCCCAGCTGTACTGCTGAAGATTTGTGTTGCAGAGCTAGCTGCACCTCTAGTCAAGTTGTTCGAATGCAGCTACAACAAAGGCATCTGCACAGCAATGTGGAAAATTGCCTAGGTATGTCCTATCCATAAAAAGCAGGACAAATTCAATCCGGCCAATTACCATCCCATCAGTCTCCCCTCAATCATCAACAAGAATTGGAAGATGTTGTCGACTGCTATCTAGCACCACTTAAACAGCAATAACCTGCTCATATATGCTCAGTATGGCTTCCACCAGGGCCACTCAGCTCTTGACCTCAATAAAGCCTTGGTCCAAACAGGGACAAAAAAGCTGAACTCAAGAGCTGAAGAGAGAGTGATTGCCCTTGACATCAAGGCAGCATTTGACTCAGTGTGACATCAAGGAGCCCTAACCAAACTGAAGTCAATGGGAATTGGTGGAAACTCTCCACTGGTTGGAGTCATACTTAGTACAAAGAAAGATGGTTGTGGTTGTTGGAGGTCAAATCATTTCAGCCCGAGGACACTGCTGCAGGGGTTCCTCAGGGTAGTTCCCTAGGCCCAACTATCTTTAGCTGCTTCATCAATTACCTTCCCTCATAAGGTCTGAAGTAGGGATGCTTGCTGTTGATTGTACGATGTTCAGTACCATTCGCGACTCCTCAGATACCGAAACAGTCCGTATCCATATGCAGCAAGCCCTGGACAACACTCAGGCTTGGGCTGGTAAGTAACAAGTAACATTCTCGCGAAAAAAGTGCTGGGCAATGACAATCTCCAACAAGAGAGAATCTAACCATCTCCCTTGACATTCAATGGCATTACCATCGCTGAATTCCCCACTATCAACATCCTGGGGGTTACCATTGACCAGAAACTGAACTGGAGCAGCCACATAAATATTGTGGCTACAAGAGCAGGTCAAAGACTGGGAATTCTGCAGTGAGTAACCCACCTCCTGACTCCCCAAAGCCTGCCCACCATCAACAAAGCACAAGGCGAGAGCGTGATGAAATACTGTTCACTTGCCTAGATGAGTGCAGTTCCAACAACACTCAGGAAGCTTGACATCATCCAGGACAAAGCAACCTGTTTGACTGACAACCCATCCACCACCTTCAACATTCACTCCCTTCACCACTGACGCACAGTGGCAGCAATGTGTACCATATACAAGATATGCTGCAGCATCTCACCAAGCCTCCTTCGACAGCACCTTCCAAACCCGCAACCTCTTCCATCTAGAAAGACAAAGGCAGCAGATGCAGCAAATTCCCCTCCAAGCCACACACCATCCTGACTTGGAAATAAATCTTTCCTTCACTGTCACTGCATCAAAATCCTGGAACTCCTTTCCTAACAGCACTGTGGGTATACCTGCACCAGATGGACTGCAGTGGTTCAAGAAGGCAGCTCACCACCACCTTCTCACGCGCAATTAGGGATGGACAACAGCGACGCTCACATCCCATGAAAATAAATCAAATAAATATTCCTAATGACTAGTTTGGGCAAAAATGCAGTAATTTAACAGCATTTAGCAAGTTGTACATCATCACATTTTCATAACCCTCTGAACAATACAAATTGAATTTGTCCCAGATTGACTTTGCTGTGTTTATATAAGCTGCAAGCTGCCAATTAATGGCTTGTACTTGTCCTCGGATATCTCAGGCCTCTGCTGTAAATCTTCCTCGAATTCTGTTAGCACTTGTACCAACGTAACTGCATTTCAATTCACTCCTGGGTTAATCTTTGACTTTAACATCACAATCTTGTCCCCAAGTCACAGAACATGTAAGATTACCATCAAATCTACCAATTTTATTAAAATTGTTAAGTTCAAATTTTGAAGCCACCTCAAGAAAATGCAAATGCAGGACTAGCTGAACAATGTGATATTATGCTGGTGTAATTTCTTCTTAAACTTGGCAAAATTAAGAATTTTGGACTTGCAGAACACGAAACAAGCAATAAATGCAGTGGAAAAAAACTCACATTTAATTATGTAGTATGACAAGCTTCCTAGCTTACAATCAAGTTAACACAAATATAAATAGGAATACTCCTGTGAATCTAAAAAAGATTGGTTAAGTTTGGTACACGTAAAAGCAGCAACAGTTTTAACGGTAAAGTAAATGGAAGTACTGCACTGGTGCATTGCATACACTGACAGATCAAAAATACTTTGTTTAATTTCATAAGAATCTCTACACTAGGGAGATTCGAGCTATGCCAATATTATGGCCTCTTTAAATTGTCTACTGTATCCCAAGAGATTTTCTGTTGCTCCTGTTTCTGCATGGGGAAGGTGAAAATGTACGATAAAAACTGCAGGGCAATATGGTTGATTACTAGCAGACAAATGAGGCTGGGTAAACAGGTGCTATATCCAGACATATGCTAGAAACATAAAACTAATCACTAACTGATCAACTATTTACATTTGTCCATGGCATTTTCAATTGTCCCACTGGAAGTATATCATTGAAGCGTAAAAGAGTTGTATACTTTTTATTTATACATTCAAAAGGATGTGGGGGTCGCTGGCAAGTTCAGCATTTATTGCCCATCTCTAGTTGCCCTTCAGAATATGGTGGTGAGCTGCCTTCTTGAACTGCTGCAGTCCATGCAGTGAAGGTACTCCCACAGTGCTGTTAGGTAGGGTGTTCCAGGATTTTGGTCCAGCAATGTTAAAGGAACTGCAATATATTTCCAAGTCAGGATGGTGTGTGATTTAGAAGGGAACTTGAAGGTGACTGTATTCCCATGTGCTTGCTGCCCTTATCTTTCTAGGTGGTAGAGATCATTGCTTGGGAGGTGCTGTCGAAGAAGCCTTGACGACTTGCTGCAATGTATCTTCTAGATGGTACATATGGCAGCCACGGTGTACCAGTGGTGGAGGGAGTGAATGTTTAAGGTGATGGATGGGGTTCCAATCAAAAAGTGGGCTGCTTTGTCCTGGGCAGTATCAAGCTTCTTGAGTGTCTGGGCTGTACTCAGCCAGGCACGTGGAGTGTATTCCATCACACTCCTGACTTGCGCCTTGTATGTGGTGAGCTTTGGTGAGTGAGAAAGTGAGCCACTTGTTACTGCATACCCAGCCTCTGAACTGCTCTTGCAGCCACACTGTGTGTGTGCTGGTCCAGTTAAGCTCCTGTTCAATGGTGACCCCTGTTTCCCATCCCCTCCCCAACAAGGATGTTAATGGTGGGCTATTTGACAATGGTCATGCCATTGAATGTCAAGGGGAGGTGATCAGACTTTCTTGTTGGAGACAGTCATTGCCTGGCACTTAAGTGACAAGTAACATATGTGCCACACACATCAGTCCAAGCCTGAATGTTGTCCAGGTCGGGCATGCAGGCACAGACTGCTTCATTATCTCAGGAACTTCAAATGGAACTGAATACTGTGCAATCATCAGTAAACATCCCCACTTGTGATCTGATGGAGGGAAGGTCATTGATGAAGCAGCTGAGAGGCTGGGCCTACGGGACACTGCCCTTAGGAACTCCTACAGTCATATTCTGGGACTGAGATGATTGTGGTTGTTGAAGGCCAATCATCTTTCTTTTTGTTAGATCGGACTCCAGCCAGTGGAGAGCTCCCCACAACCCCTTGATTTCACTTTTACTAGGGTTCCTTGATGCCACACTCAGTAAAATGTTGCCTTTATGTCAAGAGCAGTCACTCTCACCTCCATCTGGAATTCAGTTCTTTTGCCCATGATTGGACAGGCTATACCGAGGTCTGGAAACAAGTGGCTTTGATGAAATCCAAACTGAGCATCGGTGAGCAGGTTGTTGATGAGTGCCATTTGATAGGACTATCGATGACACCTTCCATCACTTAATGATTGAGAATAGGCTGATTGGGTGATAATTGGCTGAATTGATTTTCCAGTTTTTTGTAGACAGGATGTACCTGGGCAATTTTTCACCATTGGGTAAATGCCAGTGTTATAGCTGTACTGGAACAGCTTGCCTCGAGGTATGGTTAGTTCTGGGGCATAAGTCTTCAGCAATCTAGCCGGGGTGTTTTCGGGGCCCATAGCTTTTGCTGTATCCTGTGCACGCGGCCGTTTCTTGATATTATGTGGATTCAATCAAATTGACCGAAAACCGGCATTTGTGGTGGCAGAGACCTCAGGAGGAAGCAGAGATGAATCATTCACTTTGCACTTCTGACTGAAGGTGGTTGCGAACTCTTCAGCCTCATCCTTTCCACTGACATGCTGGGGACTCTGCCATCATGGAGGATGGGGATATTCAAGGAAGCACCCTTCCCATTATTTGCTTAATTGTCCACCACTATTCATAACTGGATGTGGTAGGACTGCAGAGCTTTCATCTGATGTGGGATCACTCAGCTCGGTCTTCAGCATGCTGCTTCTGCTGCTTAGCATGCATGTTGTCCTGTGCAGTAGCTTCACTGGGTTGGTACCTCATTTTTAGATATGCTTGGTGCTGGCTCCTCGTTTGCTCTCCTGCACTCCCCATTGAACCAGGATTGGTCCCCTGGCTTGATGGTAATGATAGAGTGAGGGAAATGCCAGGCGATGAGGTTACAGATTTTGGTGGAATACAATTCTGCTGCTGATGGTCCACAGCGCCTCATGGATGCCCAGATTTGAGCTAACAAATCTGTTCTGAATCTATCCCATTTAGCATGGTGGTAGTGCCACACAACACGATGGGGGGGGTATCCTCAGTGTGAAGACAGGACGTCGTTTTCACAAGGATTGTGCGGTGGTCACTTCTATCAGTATTGTCACGGACAGATGCATCTGTGACAAGATCAAGTAGGTTTGCCCTCGTGTTGGTTCTCTCGCCATCCGCTGAAAACCCAGTCTGGTAGCTATGCCCTTCGGGACACAGCCAGCTCAGTCAGTAGTGGTGCTACTTAGCCACTGTTGGTAACGGACATTGATGCCCACCACTCATCCTGTGTCTTTGCTACTCTCAGTGCTTTTTTGAAGTGGTGTTCAACACGGCAGAGTATTGATTTATCAGCTGAGGGAGGGCAGTAGGCAGTAATCAGCAGGAGGTTTCCTTGCCCATGTTTGACCTGATGCTATGAGATATCATGGGGTCCGATGTCAATGTTGAGGACTTCCAGTGCCACTCCCTCCCAGCTGTATACCACAGTGCTGCCACTTCTGGTGGGCTTCTTCTGCCAGTGGGAAAGGACATCCTCAGGGAGGAATCTGGGATATTGACTGATAGGTATATCTGCATCCAGTTGTGCTATACCTGAGCAGGACACCAGGAGAACTCCACTTCTCTTCAAAGTGCCATTTATGTCCACCTGAAAAGGTAGACGGGGCCTCTGTTTAATGTCTCATCTGGCAGTGCAGCACTCCCGCACGTACCGCATTAGAGTCAGCCTAGATTACATGCTCAAGTCTCTGCAGTGAAACTTGAACATAGGAACTTCTGACTCAGAGGTGGGAGTGCTACCACAGATGATACCTTGTACAAAATTTGTTCAATGCTGAAAGATTCAGGCATAAGCACTGTAGAAATTTAGATAGTTTTGTCCAAATGTGCTTATTGGGTTAATAAATGTTAGGTGCAACACCTCTCCAATTCCCTCTCTCAGATTGTCAACGTAGTGTCAATTCTTGGCAATTTTGTGCTGTAAGCTCATACCCCACAAGAAACTGGATTAAGACTGCCCAAATTCATTTATGTAGGGCTCTTACAATCAAGTATAACAGATTTCCAAGGTCAATCCATCAACTTTAGCTGAACTTGAATCAATCTCAGAAATGAAAAGGCCAGCATCTAACCCATTGCACCAACCAGCCCACTATTTGTTTTAACATTGAAAAAAACATTACCTTTTCCGGAAATCACTTCTTTATCCATTCGCCATCGAAATCCAAACTGTCAGATGGGAAAATGATACTAGTAAAAATGAAAGCCACTATAGTCAAGATAATTAAAATAATTAAAAAGCATATTGGTTAATTTCATTACCTTAGAACCATTTGATAACTGATACACATTTAAACAGCATTTAACACAACCTTTTTGAATTTCTATTTGAAATTTTACTTTTTAATTGTAATAATACCACTTAGTGGTGCAACCCAAGAAGTACCTTTACTGGGATAAGAAAAATTTCTCATTATAAAAAGTGTAAAGGCTTGTGTCACTGGTACCATTAGAAGTAGAAAAATGCTTTTAGTGTGGGTGTGTTTGTTTGATCTCATGCAGGCCCTCTGTTTTGCTGATTATACCTTCAGCCATTTTATTTCCTCCCATCATTTTCTGCCTTCAGCTTATCAAACAGTTCTACCTTAACAACATTTGAATGAAAATATTACTTTTGTTCCCTTCTGTAAAATGATTGGCCTGCGTTTTGCAGTCAGCGGTAAATGAATGGCACCAGTTGCTCATAACACTTGCCCGCAGACTTTCTATGGTTTTTTGCGTATGACGTTGCTGTGATTAGACAACCAAAATAGTGCAGTGCCCTCTTCTGGAGATCTGGGACCTGTCAGAACAGGGCAAGCAACTGTATATCTCCTTAATCAATGAGACTGAAGAATCCTTACTGAGGCATCAATAGCTTCACCATTATTTCTACTGCAAAATCCATGCCATTATAAATTCCAAGTGAACATTTTCAACCTATGTATACTTATAAACAAAGTGTCGCAGTTTTCAGATACATACCTTATTGTGTTTGTATCGGCTCAAATCAGCAATACAATATTCTTTGAATAATTTATCATAGTATTTCTTTGCCAGTGTTTTCTCCCTAAAAGATGAAGAAACCTTCTTTAGATAATTTTTAATTTACATATGCTTCAATGCAAAATTACAATTTCCTTCAAATCAACATGTTTTTCCTCAGCCCTCTGGTCCAAGCAAGCAGAAATCCAGCTATCTACATAGTTAAATGCTGGCATCTTTTTCCAATGGTGTTAGGCCTCAATCCACGGCAAAGCAAGTTCTGCAAGGTCCCAGACCTTTTCTTCCCGAGTGTTTGAGTGGTAAATACATGATGCCACTGTCTGTGTGTACAATTAATTCAGATCTAACATATTTCCAGGTTATTGTAGTGAGGCATTGTCATGGCATACACTTATATAAAATCTTGTCAAAAAAACTCAGTTAAAAGATTGAGAAACTCAAAACAATATATGTTGGACTCAAAAATGGCTTAAGGTAACATACTGCCCATCTTAATTCCTGGTTCATTTATAGTTCAGCATGAAACGTGGCCAGTGTGTTGTTTCCCCAGGTGTCTACTACCATCAAGTTTGCTAGAAGCTTGTTGAAGAGATCAGTAGACTGAACTTGCAGGGTTACAGGGGATAGAATGGGGGAATGGGACTGACTGGATTGCTCTACAGAGAGCCAACATGGACACAAATGGCCTCCTCCTGTGCCAAAATAACAACTTCAATTTCAGTTACAGACAGAACTGCCCAAATGCTCTGGTAATAGTACCAGAACGGATAGAATAGTACATCAAATTTTATTAAATGATTAAAAATCCCAATATATAATTCAAGCAAAATAGTACAAAATATTTATTTTTCTCCTTTACAGTTGGTTATCCCAAGCTTATGTTTTCTGCAGGTGGTTAGAGAGTATAAGCAGTAACTAAAGCAGTAAATGTAAAAGATTAAAAGACAAAAACTATCCATAAGAATTTGGCAAAAAGCACAGATTACCAAGTCATATCAGCTTCATCGTCTTCTGTCCATAAGAACCTATGGTTTTCTTTTATCACGTCCAGGTCTGTTTTATCATTGACCCTGTCAACAAAAATGCTCAGTGGGCTCAGTAATGATGGAGGATTAAAATGTAAAAATAAAATAAAGCAAATTGCAGGGTGCAAAAAACAGAATCGGTACATTAAATCAAAGCCAAGTGTTTAATTTCGACCAGCAATGTAGTAGAGAAACATTGATTTGTCCAACACTGCAACTCAAATGGAGCCCTGCAAGATTTCTGGTACACATACGTCTTTACAAGACATTGGCAGCTAAGGTTTTGCTCATTTTA
Organism: Heterodontus francisci; assembly: GCF_036365525.1. Taxonomy (NCBI): domain Eukaryota; kingdom Metazoa; phylum Chordata; class Chondrichthyes; order Heterodontiformes; family Heterodontidae; genus Heterodontus; species Heterodontus francisci. Next base: position 37,471,655 of record NC_090390.1, on the reverse strand, counting down.
CCCCACTGGTAATGTCAACTAGCTGTCAAGTGTAGAAGTTTGAAATTTACCCTTCCATAGCCATTCCTCTTGAGTTACAAATTCAAACACAAGATTCAATTAGAACATTTTCATTTAGTCTTATCCAAGTCACAAATGACATCCTATGTGACTGTGATAAAAGCAAACTATCACTCGTCGTCCTTCCCAACCTGTCCACAGCCTTTGACATGGTTGATCACACCATCCTTCTCCAATATCTCTCTACCATCATCCAGCTGGGTGGGTCTGGACTCGCCTGGTTCGATTCTTATCTAGCTAATTGCAGTCAGAGAATCACCTGCAATGGCTTCTCTTCCTGCTCCCGCAGTTACCTCTGGTGTTCCCCAAGGATCTATGTTGGACCTCATTTCTCATCTACATACAGCCCCTCGGCGACATCATCAAAAAACACACCAGTTTCCATTTGTCGCTGATGACACCTAGCTTTACCTCACCACCACCTCTCTTGGCCCCTCCACGATCTCTAGATTGTAAGACTCCTTATCTGGCATCCAATACTGGATAAGCAGAAATTTCCTCCAACTAAATGTTGGGAAGACTGAAGCCGTTGTTTTCGATCTAGACAACAAACTCTGCTCTTTCGCCACCGACTCCATCCCTCTCCCAGGCAAGTGTCTGAGGCTGAACCAAAATGTTCGCAACGATGATGTCAGAGTTGGTTTTATAATGCCTGTGAAGAGCCTTATAATTCCCTCATTTCTCTTCAGTAATTTTCTTTAATCCAGGTTGATGACAGTGTTATATTAGTTAAAAAAACAAAAACTGCAGCATTATATATACACGACTTTATCCGATTTTAATTTGCTGGCAATCTAGTTGTTTTTTTTCTGTAGACCAGTAGATATTTTTACTATTTAATAGATTTTTAATTTCAAGCTCTGATGCAGCAAAAAATAATTACAAAGGCTAATTGAGTGCTGGCCTTTATCTCACAGGGCTGGAATACAAAAAAAGGGTGGCATTATGTTACAGTTAGATCCCATTTAGAGTACTGCATCTCAAGGATATATTGGCCTAACAGTGCATGCAGCACAGATTCACCAGATTGATACCTAGGCTAAAAGGGTTCAAGCTGCATCGACTAGGCTTTTGAGTATAACAGTTAAGGAGTGATCTTACGGAGGTGTTTAAGATGATTAAAGGAGTTGATAGGGTAAACAGAAAGAAACTATTCCCTCTGGTGGGGAGTCCAGAAAAAGGGGCATAACCTTAAAATTAGAGCTCAGCCATTCAGGACTAACATCAGGAAGCACTTCTTCACACAAAATGTCATGGAAGTCTGGAACTATCTACCCCAAAAAATTGTTGCGGCAAGGTCAATTGAAAATTTCAAAACTTAATAAATTTTTGTTAGGCATGGATATTAAGGGTTGCAGAACCAAGGCAGGTAGATGGAATTAAAATTTAGATCAGCCATGATCTAAGTGAATGGTGGAACAGGTTGGAGGGGCTGAATGAACTCCAAAAGGTGAGGTGAAGCGAGAGTAACTGCCCTTGACATCAAGGCAGCGTATGACTGAGTATGGCATCAAGGAGCCCTAGCAAAACTGAAGTCAATGGGAATGAGAGGGAAAACTCTTCACTGGTTGGAGTCATACCTAGCACAAAGGAAAATGATTGTGACTGTTGGAGGTCAATCATTTCAGCCTCAGGGAAGTGTCCTAGGCCCAGCCATCTTCAGCTGCTTCAATGACCTTCCCTCCATCATAAGGTCAGAAGTGGGGATGTTCGCTGCTGATTGCACAATGTTCAGCACCATTCACGACTCCTTAGATACCGAAGCAGACCATGTCCAGGTGCAGCAAGACCTGGACAATATCTAGGTTTGGGCTGATAAGTGCAAGTAACATTTGCGCTAGGCAATGACCGTCTCAAACAAGAGAGAATCTAACCATCTCCCTTAATGTTCAATGGCATTTTCATCATTGAATCCCCCACTACCAACATCCTGGGGGAGTTACCATTGACCAGACACTGAACTGGAGCAGCCACATAAATGCTGTGGTTGCAAGGGCAGGTCAGAGGCTGGGAATTCTGCAGCAATTAACTCGCCTCCTGTCTCCCCAAAGCCTATCTACCATCTACAAGGCACAAGTCAGGAGTGTGATAGAATACTCTCCACTTGCCTGGATGGGTGCAGCTCCAACAACACTCAAGAAGCTCGACACCATCCAGGACAAAGCAGTCTGCTTGACTGGCACACCATCCAGTACATTCAACATTCACTACCGTCATCACTGACGGACAGTGGCAGCAGTGCGTACCATCTACAAGATGCACTGCAGCAAATCACCTAAGGCTCCTTCGACAGCACCTTCCAATCCTGCGACCTCTACCACCTAGAAGGACAAGGGCAGAAGATGCATGGGAATACCACCCCCTGCAAGTTCCCCTCCAAGCCACACACTTGGAAGAAGGGTCACTGACCCGAAACGTTAACTCTGCTTCTCTTTTCACAGATGCTGCCAGACCTGCTGAGTGGTTCCAGCATTTCTTGTTTTTATTTCAGATTTCCAGCATCTGCAGTATTTTGCTTTTATTATCACACGCCATCCTGACTTGGAACTATATCGCCATTCCTTCACTGTCGCTGGGTCAGAAACCGCAGCTCACCACCACCTTCTCAGGGGCAATTAAGGATGGGCAATAAATGCTGGCCTAGCCAGCGACGCCCATATCCCACGAATGAACGAATAAAAATAAAATGGCCTACACCTCAGATACTCAACATTCTTTTTATTTGTATTTTTCTGTATTTCCTTACAGGTTAATTACTGAAAGGTATAGCAATAGTTCAAGAGTTCACCTACCTAGGCTCAACTATCACCAGTAACCTGTCTCTAGATGCAGAAATCAATAAGCGCATAGGAAAGGCTTCCACTGCTATGTCCAGACTGGCCAAGAGAGTGTGGGAAAATGGCGCACTGACACGGAACACAAAAGTCCGAGTGTATCACGCCTGTGTCCTCAGTACCTTGCTCTATGGCAGCGAGGCCTGGACAACGTATGTCAGCCCAGAGCGACGTCTCAATTCATTCCATCTTCGCTGCCTCCGGAGAATACTTGGCATCAGGAGGCAGGACCGTATCTCCAACACAGAAGTCCTCGAGGCAGCCAACATCCCCAGCTTATACACACTACTGAGTCAGCGGCGCTTGAGATGGCTTGGCCATGTGAGCCGCATGGAAGATGGCAGGATCCCCAAAGACACATTGTACAGCGAGCTCGCCACTGGTATCAGACCCACCGGCTGTCCATGTCTCCGCTTTAAAGACGTCTGCAAACGCGACAGGAAGTCCTGTGACATTGATCACAAGTCGTGGGAGTCAGTTGCCAGCGTTCACCAGACCTGGCAGGCAGCCATAAAGGCGGGGCTAAAGTGTGGCGAGTCGAAGAGACTTAGCAGTTGGCAGGAAAAAAGACAGAGGCGCAAGGGGAGAGCCAGCTGTATAACAGCCCCGACAAACAAATTTTTCTGCAGCACCTGTGGAAGAGCCTGTCACTCTAGAATTGGCCTTTATAGCCACTCCAGGCGCTGCTCCACACACCACTGACCACCTCCAGGCGCTTACCTATTGTCTCTCGAGATAAGGAGGCCAAAGAAGGTATAGCAATAATATCGCTGACATTTTTGTTTTAAACAAAGCACCATTTTGCATTTTACTAAGCCAAATAATTAGCCAACTAGTGCTGGTAGTGTTTGTAATTCAAAGCTAAGTTAGAGTTTTCTACACTTTTAGGGTATAGATAATACATATAAATAATGATATTCCCCGTAACATGCAGTGAAATGATTCCTGATATGATGGCTGTTCTTATAACTCTTCTATGCAGTCTGTACTAACATTTCCAGCAGCAAAGAACCAACAGTAAAACAGCAGTAAATAATGTCAAGCTGGTACAAATACTGTAAAAAATGAAATGAAATTCACTCAAAGGTAGTTACACATAGAGAGAGTTGGGATGATATTGCTAAACAACCTGAGCATTATTCTTGCAGTTGATATTATTTCAACCTGTTGATATGTCAATACACGGCAAATCGAGCATTAACCTCTATGAAATAATTATGGAGTTAGTACATATTTGATTACTTACGTTGATCTCTTTAAGTCTTCCTTTGAGCCACCATAGTACAGCAAATAATCATTGATGTATTTCTTGTGTCGTGCGTACTTAAAAGTTAAGAAAAATGCCACAAATCTGCAGTAGGTAGCAAACGCCACACAGTATTACTTCTGCAATTAGAATGCAACACATAACAAGAATGGAGCTTGAACCCACAACCATCTGACTCAGGCATGAATGCTACCACACAGTCAAGGTTGGCACCTCATCAAGAAGTACAATACCATCGCACACAATCATTGGGTAATACATCTACTAAACAACACTTTTCAAATTTTATTACAAAACCCATCCAAAAGAACACAGGGTATCCACAGAAACTTATGTTCAAGCAATATAAAATCTCCTCAGAAAACAGAGTTTCAAGCATCTCATCAACTTGAGAACAGTGTTTTGTAGAAATTATTGTAGCTGCTGAAAAGGCACATTGCCCTGTTGAATTGGAATTATGGTCAGGAGACAATTACTCTCTAGCTAAGATCCCCATGTCTGCCAAAGCTTGCTGCAAAAGGTTATATTTCCCACTCCATTACTACCAGATTGTTAGTATTGTGCACGCTGAGGCAAATAATTGTGAAACAGATGTCTGTATTTCCAGCTCCACCTCCTACAGCTACTGGTATTTCTATTAGACTCACTTATTGCAGCTGAAGTATCTGGAAGTGTTGTTGTCCCAGAGTCAGATTCAAAGTCACAAGGGCAACAGTTTTCCATCCACTGTTCCAACAATTTTTCCACAATAACAACTGCAGGCATGAATAGATAACATCTACATGTGTGTCTGAAAAATGACTTCTGCATTCTTCAGTATTTTACTTCAATCATTCAACCAATGCTCCTTTATCTTGTTCCTTCAGAGCATCCAAGTAACTCTCCATAACCTTCATGGTGGCATCAGTTGTGAGAAAGTTGACATCACTACTCTGTAGAGCTTTTACAGCCAATTTGATGTGTTGAATTGCAGCCACTATCTAATTAATTGCTTCAGAAATAAGGACCATGTTGAAATAGCATTTCAGATCAATAGCTCTCTGAACTAATATACATTAGTGTTTATGTTTCTTCGTAGCAGGTCACTTTTCCCAGATCGTAATCATTCACTGTGTAAAAAAAAGTTTTTCCTCATGTCACTTTTCATTCTTTTGCCAATCACTTTAAATCTGTGTCCTCTGGTCTTGACCCTTCGCCAATCGACTATTCACCGATGGGAACAGTTTCTCTTTGTCTATTCTGTCTAGACCCGTCATGATTTTGAACACCTCCATTAAATTGGAGTGGAACGCATTTCAATCCTGGATGTTATATTCCAGAAAGTTTGCTGTTAAAAAATGATGCTGGAGCCCATCTTTACTCAGTGTTACATTTATTGTACAAAGTAAAAGGATTACAAGTTTGCAGCTCCTTATTCAAACCTTCACCAGTCTCAGTAAGTGTCTCCTTAGATGTGCTCAAGTAAAACCCCAATTAACACCCTCCACATGAATATAATTAAACAACTGATATACAATCAACGCTGCACAACTATGGGCTGGAATTTATACTCCCGCCGCCATAACCGGCGGCGGATGAAAACAATGGCGGTTCGCGCAAACGGGCTGCATGTCACAGAGCTGCTGCGATATTAAGCGCGGCTGCTCATTTAAATAGCGGGGACAGATTGCCCACTCCAATAATGTGCAGGGGGTGGGCAGTGTGTTCCCGGTAATGGCGTTAGCCGCCTTTGCACAGACGGGTTATGGCATTTTTAAAGGACTCTAAGCCCTTTCAATGTAAATACTTAAAGAGAAAGTGTTTTTAAAAAATTAAATAATTTGATCCTGACCCTCTCCCACCCCCTCTCAATAACCATAGAATTAATACCCTGCCCTACACCCCCTCCACAAAACACTTACCTTGTGCACCTTAACTCCACCGCCACCCCCACCCCCCCACCCCAAAGTTCATAAACGTGACCCGTTCCCACCATCCCCTACACCAATGAAATGACTCTGGTGCCATTCCCCCAGCCCCGCACTGAAAAACCTACCTGCTCCCCACTAGTGTTCTGCCCTGACAGGGATCTGAAGGTGTGGGACTGCCAGCCACCGGCACCAATAGCACTCCGGGACAGATGGCGGGAGCGAGAAGGTAATCTGTTCATTCATTTAAATTATTTTACATAGTGAAATTTGACTCCCGTCGCCAAGCGGTGGGGTGGAGGCCACCACAAAGCCTCGCCACCGCCGGCAATATTGGGCCGGGCCTTCCCAGCGTCGCAGCCCATGGCGGGCCTTTCCCAGAGGCATTTTCTGGTCAAACCCGCCCCCCCCCCCCCACCGCCACAACCCCCGACATCGGGGGGGGGGGGTGCTCTATAAAATGCGCCTCTATATCTGCAGGAAGTGTCTGCAGCTTGAGCATTTTTGGCTCAGAGCTATTGAGCTGTAGACATTGTGGGGCATCAGGGAGGGGGAGAGCTACCGGTACACTTTGTTTCAGCAGGAAGTCACACCCCTTAGGTTAAGTAGAACTTTAGAGTTGGTCAATCAATGGTCAGGAACAGGAGTGTATGACTGCAAGTCAGGCAGGTATGGGGATAAGGATGTAGCGATGGTGCAGCCTTGGCTCTTGACTTTGACCAACAGATATGAGGTACTTGCTACCTGGGTGGATGAGAACAAGGACTGCAGGGTAGATGGGAAAACTGACCAAAGCACCATGGTGGTCCAGGAAGCCATTTAAGTAGTTCGGTGGGGGGAGGGGGGGGGGGAGAAAAGAGGGGTCAGTGAAAGGAATACAGTAGCGATAGGGGACAGTATAGTCAGGAGCGACAGACACTGTTCTCTGCAGCTGCGACTGGGATTTCTGAAGACTGTGTTGCCTGCCCGTGCCATGGTTACAGACTTACTTGGACAGGGTGGGGAAGGATCCGTTTGTCGTGGTCCACATAGGAACCAAACACATAGGTAGAATTGGAATGATATTCTGTTAAGAGTTTGAGAAGTTAGGGTCCAAAATAAAATGCAGAACCTCAACGATAATAATCTCTGGATTGTTAAGGAATAGTAGTAAAAAATAAAATTAAAGACTCTTTATCTGAATGTGCAAAACATTAGTGATAAGATAGATGAACTAGAGGCACAATTAGAGATAAATGGTCTAGATTGAATTGCCATTGCAGTGACCTGGTTACAAGGTAACCAAGGTTGGGAAATAAATATTCCAGGATACACAACATTTTGAAAAGACAGAAGAATGGAAAAGGAGGATTAGACTTCTTAGTAAAGGATGGCATAAGGACAGTAGTGAGAAAGGATCTTTGCTCAGAAGATCAGGAAGTGAATCAGTATGGGTGGAGATTAGGAATAACAAGGGTCAAAAAACATTGGTGGGAGTAGTTTATACCGCTGGACAGAGCATTAAGCAAGAAATAATTGGAATCTGCAACAAAGACAATGTAATAATTGTGGGAATTTTAATCTTCATTGAGACTGGACAAATCAAATTAGCAAAGGTAGTCTGGAAGATGAATTTGTAAAATGCTTTCACAACAGTTTCCTGGAACAATATGTTATGGAATAAACTAGGAATGAAGCTATTTTAGAACTACTATTGTGGAATGAGGCAGGCTTAATTAGTAATCTCATAGTAAAAGATCCTCTGGGAAAGTGATCATATTACAATTGAATTCCATATTAAATTTGAAAGCAACATACTCCATTCCCAAACAAGAATCTTAAACTTAAAGAAAGCCAATTACGTAGCTATGAGGGGAGAGAGAGCTGGCTAAAGTTGATTGGGTAAATAGACTAAAAGGTATAGCAGTAAATAAACAGTAGGAAACATTTCAAGGAATAATTCAAACTGTTCAACATAAATACTAGGGAAATTAAGGATAGTATTAGATTGAAAGAAGAGGCTTACAATGTTGCAAAGAATAGTAGTAAGCCTGGGAATTGGCAGTGTTTTAGAAACCAGCAAAGGGCAAGCAAAAGGTTGATTAAAAGGGAAAAAATAGACTATGAAAGTAAACTAGCCAGGAATATAAAAACAGATAACAGCTTTTACAGGTACATAAAAAGGAGAGTAACTAAAGTAAGTGCTGGCCCCTTAGAGCCAGAGACAGAAGAAATTATAATAGTGAATGAGGAAATGGCAGGGAGGTTGAACAAATATTTTGTGTCCGTCTTCACAGTAGAAGACACAAGTGCCTGAGAGTTTGGTGGATGCAGGTTCAATTGAAGCATTCAAAAGGGAATTAGACTGTTATATGAAAAGAATGTGCAGGGTTACAGGGAGAAGGCAGGGGAATGACATTAAGTGAATTGCTCATTCAGACAGCCAGTGCAGACACGATAGGCCAAACGGCCTCCTCCCGCGCTATAAAAATTCTGTGATTCTATTTCATACCAGAAATAAAGGATATTCAAGGGGTTAATAACAGTGAGAAACTTTAGGTAATTAATAACTGCAAAGAAAAAGTATTGGAGAAACTTAAGGGACTAAAAGCCAACAAATCCCCAAAACTTGATGGCTTACATGCTAGGATGCTAAAAGAGGTAGCTGCAGAGATAGAGGGTGCACTGGTTATGATTTTCCAAAATTCCCTAATTTCTATAACAGTCCCAGCAGATTGGAAGTTAGCAAATGTAACAAAGTTATTCAAGAAAGGTGGGAGAGAGAAAATAGTTTGACTGAAATTAGTCAGTCATCGGGAAAATGCTGGAATCTTTGTTAAGGAAGTCTTAGTAGTGCACTTAGAAAATCATAACATGATCAGACAAAGTCAACATGGTTTTAGGAAAGGGAAATTGTGTTTAACAAGTGAGTTTTTTGCAGATGTAACTAGTAGGGTAAATAAAGGTGAACCAATAGATGTAGTATACTTGGATTTCCAAAAGGCATTCAATAAGGTGCCAGACAAAAGGTGAATATGCTCATGGAGTTGGGAAGTAATATATTAGCATGGATGGAGGATTGGTTAACAGACAAGGAGCAGACAGTAGGGATAAACAGGATATTTTCAAGTTGGTAGGCTTTAACTAGTAGAGTGCCACAAGGATCAGTGCTGGGGCCTCAGCTATTTACTATCTATATTAATGACTTAGGTGGAGAGACTGAGAGAAATGTATCTGAGTGTGCTGATGATGCAAAGTTAGGTGGACGTAAAAGCTGTGAATACACAAAGAGGCTGCAAAGAGATATAGAAAGGTTAAGTGAGTGGACAACAAGGTAGCAGATGGAGTATAATGTGGGGAAATGTGAGGTTATTCGTTTTGGTTTTAAGAATAGAAAAACAGAATATTTTTAGAAGGCGTTAAAGCTTGCAAATGTTGATGTTTAGGGAGACTTGGGTGTACTCATACAAGGAGCACAGAAAGTTAGCATGCAGGTACAATAAGCAATTAGCATGTTGGCCTTTACTACAAGGGGATTGGAGTACAAGAATAAGGAAGTCTTGCTACAATTGTATAGGGCTTTGGTGAGACCACACCTGGAGTACTGTGCGCAGGTTTGGTTTCCATGTCTAAAGGAGGATATACTTGCATTGAAGACAGTACAGCGAAGGTTCACTAAATTGGTTCCTGGGATGAGAGGGTTATCCCATGACTAAAGGTTGAGTAAATAGGGTCTGGACACTCTGAAATTTAGAAGAATGAGAGGTGATCTCATTGAAACATACAAGATGCTGAAGGGGCTTGACAGGGTAGACACTGAGGGGTTGTTTCCCCCGGCTGGGGAATCTGGAACATGGGGACTCAGCCTCAGGATAAGGGGTTGATTATTTAGGACTGAAATGAGGTGAAATTTCTTCACTCAAGCCGATTGTGAATCTTTAGAATTGTCCACCCCAGAAGGTTGTGGATGCTCCATCATTGAGTATATTCAGGGGTGAGATGGTTTAGGAAGCTATTCAAGTGGGGGGGGGGGGGGGTAAATAGAAATGTAGTGGTAGTAGGAGATAGTATAGTCAGGGATAGATACAGCTCATTGTGGCCAAGAGTGAGAGTCCAGAAGACTGTGTTGCCTGCCCAGTGTCGGGGTTCGGGACATCTGCTCAGGGCTGGAGAGGAACTGACAGTGGGAGGGGGAGGCTCCAGTTGTCATGGTCCATGACATAGATAGTACTAAGAAAGAGGTTCTGCATACAGAGTATGAGCAGCCATGGGCTAAATTAAAAAGCAGACCCTCAAAGATAATGATCTCTGGATTAATACCTGAGCCACAAGCAAATTGGCAAAGGGTAAATAAAATGAGAGTGTTAAATGCTTGGCTCAAAGACTGGTGTGGGAAAAATGGGTTTCAATTCATGGGGCACTGGCACCTGTACTGGGAAAGTGGGAACGCTGCCATTGGGACAGTCTTCATCTGAACAGTGATCGGATCAGTGTTCTGGTATGTCTCATAACTAGGGTAGTAGAGAAGGCTTTAAACTAAATACTGGGGGTGAGGGATCAAGTGAGTGAAGATGTGATAATTTAAAGAGAGAGGAGAAGGCAAGGGAGAAAGGTAGCAATAGGGTAATGATAATCAGAGTGTGGCAGGAAGGGACAGTGCATACAAACTTAAGAGTGTGCCACCAGATAAGGCTACAGGTTGTGAAAATAATAAAAAGACAGAATTAAAGGCACTCTATCTGAATGCACAGCATTTGCAACAAGGTAAATGAACTGACAGCACAAATAGAAGTAAACAAGTATGATGTAATTGCCATTATGGAGAGGTGGCTGCAGGGTGACCAAGGCAGGAACTGAATGTTCAAGGGTATTTGACATTGAGGAAGGATAGGCAAAGAAGAAAAGTAGGTGGGGTAGCACTGTTAATAAAGGATGAGATCAGTACATTGGTGAGAGAGGACCTCAGATCAAAAGATCCAGATGTAGAATCAGAGTTAGGAAACAGCAAGGTGCAGCAATCATTGATAGGAGTTGTTTATAGGCCAAACATTAGTGGTAATGTAGGGCATTGTATAAATCAGGAAATTAGAGGTGCATGTAACAAGGATAATACAGTAACCATGGTGGACTTCAATCTACATATAGACTGGGTAAACCTAATTAGCACTAATGCTGTGGAGGACGGATTCCTGGAATATATACGAGATGGTTTTCTAGAACAGTACATTGAGCAACCAACTAGAGAACAGGCTATTTTAGATAGGATATTGTGCAATGAGAAAGGCTAATTAATAATCTCATTACAAAGCAGCCTTTAGGAAAGAGTGACATAATATGATGGAATTTTACATTAAGTTTGTAAGTGATGTAGTTCAATCCGAAATTAGGGTCTTAAATCTAAACAAAGAAAGGTATGAGGGGCAACTTGGCTGTGGTAGATTGGGAAACTACATTAGAAGGTATGATGGTAGACAGGCAATGGCTAGTATTTAAAGAATTAATGCATGGTTTACAACAAATTTACATTCCTTTGAGGCACAAAAACCCAGCAGGAAAAGTGATCCAACCATGGCTAACAAGAGAAGTTAAAGATTGTAATAGATCAAAGGAAGATGCTTATAAAGTTGCCAAAAAGTAGTAAGCTTGAAGATTGGGAGCATGTGAGAATTCAGCAAAGGAGGACCAAGAAACTGATAGAGAATGAAAATAGAATGTGAAAGTAATCTAGCGAGAAACAAAGAAAACTCTAAAAGGTTCTCTAGGTATGTAAAAGGGAAAAGTTTACCAAAGACAAATGTGGGCCCACTACAGGCATAGACAGGGGAATTTATAATGGGGAATAAGGAAATGACAGAGAAATTAAACAAATACCGCGGGCTGAAATTTATCGAGCCCTCGACTTCAGGAACGGTGGGAGGGGGAGTTGCATGAAGATCGCTTTGGATGAGGCCCACCACCAACTTCAACACCGGCGGAACCCGGCCCAATCTCAACAGAGGCGGAGAGGCCTCGTGGCGGCCCACCCGACATTTGGCGACGGGACCACTATTTCCATACATAAATAAGTTAACCTAAATGAATTAATGAAGGTCCCGTTACCTCCTGATTTACCACATCAGTCTTCATCCTGACAGCCAGCACTGCTGCATCTTCGAATCCCCAGCTGGGGAAATGAGGCGTGACTCTTGCTTGCGTGCGTGCTTGGGGGGGGAAGAAGAGGTACTTTCCAGTGCGGGAGGGGGGAAACGGGGTCAAACTTACCTGATTAGTCAAGGGGTTGATGGGAAGGGGTGAAGGACAAAAGTTCTGTACTTTGTGGTGGGGGGGGGGGGGGGGGTTGTTGGGTGGGGAAGGTCATCTAATCAAGTTAAGTATTTTGGGGGGGCAGGGATGACATATTGATATTGGGGTGGGGGGGAGTTGGGAGAGGGCCAGGAAAGATTTTGTTCTTCATTTTTATTTACTTAAAATCACTGGTCTCTTAAAAGTTCACTTGTCATTTAGGGCTCTAAGCCCTTTAAAAGTGGTGCTGGACATTTCTGGGGACAGCTCGCCCGCCCCCTCCACGTCATCGAGGTGGGGGGGGGGGGGGGGGGGTGGCTGGCCTGGCCATGCTAATGAGCCACCGCGTTGGAATCGCTGCGGCTCTGCAATGTGCGCCCTGTGTGTGCGGGCCACCATTTTTTTCGCCCACCGCCGATTTCAACAGCGGTCTATAAAATCCAGGCCTGTGTGTCTGCCTTCATGGAGGAAGATACAAAAAACCTCCCAGAAATACTGGAGGCCCAAGGGACTAGCAAGAATGAGGAACTGAAATAACTTATTAGCAAAAATGAAGTACTGGCGAAATTAATAGGACTGAAAGTTGATAAATCCCCGGATCTGATGATCTACATCCCAGAGTGCTGAAAGGAAAGTGGATGCATTGGTGATCTTCTTCCAAAATTCTATAGATTCTGGAGCACTTCTTGAAGATTGGAAGGTAGCAAATGTAGCGAGAGACAAAACAGGGAACTATAGACCTGTTAGTCTGACATCAGTAGTAGAGAAAATGCTAGAATCTATTACTGTCATGCAGGCCCCCCACCTACCAAGAATGAGGCACATTAATTTTGCCACACAGACATTAAATTTCAAATTGTTGCTGGGAAGAAGAGAAGACCTATTACAAGGGTTTGCAGGCCCCTGGCCGAAAGACCTTTTTGCATACTGGCAGACAGCGTTGGAACAAAGGAGCTATCCCCTGCTCCCAATACACAGAATAGATGTGGTCAGACCAGTTTAGTCACATGACTAACTGGCTGTTGCAGAGTTTGAACTGAGAGTTTTAAATTGGAAAAACAGTGTTTGAAGACAGAAACCAGTTTGCTCTTGGGCTGAGAAGACCTCTCTTCTATCTGCTCCCATCTCATTCTCATGGAACTCCAAAAACCAAGTGAAGACACATGAACCCCATGTCAGAAAAGTCTCCTACAGTGAACAAAGTTTAAGAATAATACTGGGCCCCAACGAAAAGCAAGACCATACTTTCAACAAAAGGACTTTACAACGAGCTCAAAGCACAACAAAAAAGCCTCCTCAGAGATTGCCTCAAACTTTTCCCCCCTTTACCTTTTCTTCTGCTCTTTTCTGTCCCTATCTGCATGTGTATTGTGCATGCATGCTAGCGTGGGCACGTCATGTTTCCATAGGTGATAACCGAATTAGAGTTTAAGTTTAATAAATTTCACTTTTCTTCTTTAAACTCAAGAAAGTCTGTTTGTGCTCATTTCTTCACCTTATAATTGGAAAGCGGCGAACAAGAATTTGTTACATAAGACTAGGTGAAGGCAGAGAGGGGCTCCTAGACACCTTTCTCACCCGGTCGTAACAGAAATTTGCATGCTAGCAAATTGACCCACAGACAAACAAGAGAAATTGGAAATGGGAAGCCAAATTGGTCCCAATTGAAAAAGAGCAAGATTAATACAGGTTTTCTTGTGGTTGTGTGTGATTGAATACTAACATGTCTGCGACTGAAGCATGTAGCTCTCCAAGCCAGGGTGAAGTAACTTGGGATAAGTTAAAAGCACCGTCTTTGGAGGAGTTCAGGAAAATGGCTGAGCCTCCCAGACTTCGTCTAACCTTTTGCCAGCCATGTGCCTGCTTGTCCCCTTTTGTTCTCGGCGGGGGTCCCTTACAGTTCATCCTCTGCTGGAGGGTCCTCCTAACACCAGTACAGGACTTAGGGGTGCAGGTTTCACTGTAGATTGGGGTTTCCCCTCAACCTGGCACATGTGGCAACTCCTGGAGTACTCCACCACATCTTTGTAGAGTTTTGTCCAGTCAAAATGCTGTCTTATGCGGGATTTGGTCTTTTGTATACTGGCATGTACAACCACTGTAGTCTTGTGGGCCCTTAATATTTCTCTCCGGTACCTCTGCGGTAAAGGTGTGCAAATGAAACCCAACCCCAGTCCGAATGCCGGACCCGGAAGCCCGGCATGACCCGGCCCGAACCCGACATGCATCATCGGATCCTATCGGGGTCGGGTCGTGTAGCAGGCCTTTACATCAGTACATGGCTAAAGTCCTGCTACCTGACCCGACCGGTCCAGATGACACGTGTCGGGTTCGGGCTGGGTTGGGTCGGACTTCCAGGTCCAGCATTCGGGCTTGGTCAGGTTTCCTTTGCGCACCTTTTTTCTGCGGCACCATTAACTCGTGAACTACTGTCCACTCCTTGCTCTCACGTCTGTGAGGAGAACTTAATTTCCACATCCATACCTCATTCTTTAAATATTAGCAGTCGGGGACTCCCTCTGCTTCACTTTCAGACTGGGCAGCCTGTGCTAACTCTCGCAATACTGGGTTGGCTCGCTGAGCCTCAGCTAGGGAAATCCATTTAATTCATTCCCTGGGTCTCCTAACTTTCCAAAGAAAGTCTCGGACAGGCAGACCTCATTGTCATCTGCCTACAGTGCCAATGCAGTCTCCTCTGGGGGAGCTGGTTTAATCATGGCCTGATTCACTACACATTCAGGGAAACTGCAGTAGAGGCCTGCACAGGTCGGAAAAAAAGAACCCAACTGAACCACCGCAGACCCAAGCCTGACCCGGTCCGAGTCCCTCCGATTTTGCCCCAAGCCCGACCATCCCTTTACTCACCTTCAGACTCGGAATCTCCACGAAGCTGCAGCGCATGCATGATGACATCATAGTGACATCAATCGCTCACTGCACGGACTCAGTTTCGTCCCAGACTCCCAGCTCAGGTAAGTTTTTTTTAATTTCAATACTTACCAGCAGTGCACTTACCATGTGTGTCTGGCCCGACCTGAGCCCGAACGCCATACCCTGAAGATGGGCCCAACCTAACCCGAACCCGACATATCGACGGGTCCCGTTAGGTTCGGGTCGGGTAACAGGCCTCTAAACTGCAGGGGTCCATCTCCCGTCACTGCCCTATCTCTCTGACCTCCTGTGGTCTTTCTTTCACTACTGGGGTGGCTACCACCTTCACCCCCACCAGATCATTACCTCGCAGCAGATCAACCCTGTCCACAAGCAAACTCGGGACAATCCCTATGGTCACTCAACTTGTTTCAACTGTCTTTCTACGCATTCTTTCTGGAATATTCTTTCTCTCCCTCTCGTTCCTTCTCCTGTCTTTCATTTTCTTCACGTTCCTTCTGGAAGGGTCTCTCTTTTCCGGTCTTCTAATTCAAGTTTCCTTTGTTCCAATTGTATCTTTGCTAGCAGTACCCTCTCTGGGTCTGCTTCTAACACTGTTTCTGCCTCTTCAGATTCAAGGGAAAAATGGTTGGCCACTAGCCTTAGGAGTTCAGACTTCCTAACCTTGCCGCATACCCTCTTATAGTAAGACCAGGTGAAGGCCGAGAGGGACCCCCAGACACCTTTCTCACCTGGTCGTAACAATTATAAAGGATGTGATAACTGAACATTTAGAAAATAATGGGAGGATTGGACAGTGTTTACATAGATTTATGAAAGTAAAATCATATTTGACAAACCTATTGGAGTTTTTGAGGATGTAACTAGCAGATTAGATAAGGGGGAACCAGTGGATGAGATGTATTTGGATTTTCAGAAGGTTTTCGATAAGGTCCCACACAAGAGGTTAGTAAGCAAAATTAGAGCACATGGAGTTGGGGGTAATATATTGGCATGGATTGAGAATTGGTTAACGGACTGAAAACAAGAGGAGGAATAAATGGGTCATTTTCAGGTTGGCTGGCTGTGACTAGTCAGCTACCTCAAGGACCAGTTCTGAAGAAGGGTCACTGACCTGAAACGTTAACTCTGCTTCTCTCTCCACAGATGCCGCCAGACCTGCTGAGTAGTTCCAGCATTTCTTGTTTTTACTTCAAGGACCAGTGCTTGTGCCCCAGTTATTCAAAATCGATATCAATGATTTGGATGTGGGGACCAAATTTATTTTTTTATTCATTCATGGGATGTGGGCGTCACTGGCTATGCCTGCATTTATTGCCCATCCCTAATTGCCCTTGAGAAGTTCGTGGTGAGCTGTCTTCTTGAACTGCTGCATCCATTTGGGGTAGGTAGACCCACAGTGCTGTTAGGAAGGGAGTTCCAGGATTTTGACCCAGCGACAGTGAAGGAATGGCGATATAGTTCCAAGTCAGGATGGTGTGTGACTTGGAGAGGAACTTGCAAGGTGGTGGTGTTCCCATGTATTTGCTGACCTTGTCCTTCTAGTTGGTAGAGGTCGTGGGTTTGGAAGGTGCTGTCTAAGGAGCCTTGGTGCATTGCTGCAGTGCATCTTGTAGATGGTACACACTGCTGCTACTGTGCGTCAGTGGTGGAGGGAGTGAATGTTTGTAGATGGTGTGCCAATCAAGCGGGCTGCTTTGTCCTGGATGGTGTCGAGCTTCTGGAGTGTTGTTGGAGCTGCACCCATACAGGCAAGTGGAGAGAATTCCATCACACTCCTGACTTGTGCTTTGTAGATGGTGGACAGGCTTTGGGGAGTCAGGAGGTGAGTTACTCGCGTCAGGATTCCTAGCCTCTGACCGGCTCTTGTAGCCACAGTATTTATATGGCTACTCCAGTTCAGTTTCTGGTCAATGGTAGCCCCTAGGATGTTGATAGTGGGGGATTCAGTGATGGTAATGCCGTTGAATGTCAAGGGTAGATGGTTAGATTCTCTCTTGTTGGAGATGGTCATTGCCTGGCACTTGTGTGGTGCGAATGTTACTTGCCACTTATCAGCCCAAGCCTGGATATTGTCCAGGTCTTGCTGCATTTCTGCACGGACTGCTTCAGTATCTGAGGAGTCACGAATGGTGCTGAACATTGTGCAATCATCAGCGAACATCCCCACTTCTGACCTTATGATTGAAGGAAGGTCATTGATGAAGCAGCTGAAGATGGTTGGGCCTAGGACACTACCCTGAGGAACTCCTGCAGTGATGTCCTGGAGCTCAGATGATTGACCTCCAACAACCACAACCATCTTCCTTTGCGGTAGGTATGACTCCAGCCAGCGGAGGGTTCCCCCCTGATTCCCATTGACCTCAGTTTTGCTAGGGTTCCTTGATGCCATACTCGATCAAATGCCGCCTTGATATCAAGGGCAGTCACTCTCACCTCACCTCTTGAGTTCAGCTCTTTTGTCCATGTTTGAACCAAGGCTGTAATGAGGTCAGGAGCTGAGTGGCCCTGGCGGAACACAAACTGACCGTCACTGAACAGGTTATTGCTAAGCAAGTGCCACTTGATGGCACTGCTGATGACACCTTCCATCACTTTACCGATGATTGAGAGTAGGCTGATGGGGCGGTAATTGGCCGGGTTGGACTTGTCCTGCTTTTTGTGTACAGGACATACCTGGGCAATTTTCCACATTGCCGGGTAGATGCCAGTGCTGTAGCTGTACTGGAACAGCTTGGCTAGGGCGCAGCAAGTTCTGCAGCACAGGTCTTCAGTACTATTGCTGGAATATTGTCAGAGCCCATAGCCTTTGCAGTATCCAGTGCCTTCAGTCGTTTCTTGATATCACGCGGAGTGAATCGAATTGGCTGAAGTCTGGCATCTGTGATGCTGGGGAAGTCAGGAGGAGGCCGAGATGGATCATCAACTCGGCACTTCTGGCTGAAGATTGTTGTAAATGCTTCAGCCTTATCTTTCGCACTGATGTGCTGGGCTCCCCCATCATTGAGGATGGGGATATTTGTGGAGCCACCTCCTCCAGTTAGTTGTTTAATTGTCCACCACCATTCATGGCTGGATGTGGCAGGACTGTAGAGCTTAGATCTGATCCGTTGGTTATGCGATCGCTTAGCTCTGTCTATCGCATGCTGCTGATGCAGTTTGGCATGCAAGTAGTCCTGGGTTGTAGCTTCACCAGGTTGACACCTCATTTTGAGGTATGCCTGGTGCTGTTCCTGGCATGCCCTCCTTCACTCTTCATTGAACCAGGGTTGGTCTCCTCGCTTGATGGTAATGGTAGAATGTGGGATATGCCAGGCCATGAGGTTACAGATTGTGGATGAGTACAATTCTGCTGCTGCTGATGGACCACAGCGTCTCATGGATGCCCAGTTTTGCATTGCTAGATCCGTTTGAAATCTATCCCATTCAGCACGGTGACAGTGCCACACAACACGATGGACGGTATCCTCAATGTGAAGGCGGGAATTCGTCTCCACAAGTACTGTGCGGTGGTCACTCCTACCAATACTGTCATGGACAGAAGCATCTGCGGCAGGCAGATTGGTGAGGACGAGGTCAAGTATGTCTTTCCCTCGTGTTGGTTCCCCCACCACCTGCCGCAGACCCAATCCAGCAGCTATGTCTTTTAGGACTCAGCCAGCTTGGTCAGTAGTGGTGCTACCGAGCCACTCTTGGTGATGGTCATTGAAGTCCCCCACCCAGAGTACATTTTGTGCCCTCGCCACCCTCAGTGCTTCCTCCAAGTGGTGTTCAACATGGAGGAATACTGAGTCATCAGCTGAGGGAGGGCGGTAGGTGGTAATCAGTAGGAGGTTACCTTGCCCATGTTTGATCTGATGCCATGAGACTTCATGGGGTCCGGAGTCGATGTTGAGGACTCCCAGGGCAACTCCCTCCCTACTGTATACCACTGTGCCACCACTTCTGGTGGGTCTGTCCTGCCGGTGGGACAGGATATACCCGGGGATGGTGATGGCAGTGTCTGGGACATTGTCTGTAAGATATGATTCCGTAAGCATGAATATGTCAGGCTGTTGCTTGACTAGTCTGTGGGACAGCTCTCCCAACTTTGGCACAAGCCCCCAGATGTTAGTAAGGAGGACTTTGCAGGGTCGACAGGGCTGGGTTTGCCGTTGCCGTTTCCCGTGCCTAGGTCGATGCCGCGTGGTCTGTCCGGTTTCATTCCTTTTTGTCGACTTTGTAGCAGTTGGATACAACTGAGTGGCTTGCTAGGCCATTTCAGAGGGCATGTAAGAGTTAACCACATTGCTGTGGGTCTGGAGTCACATGTAGGCCAGACCAGGTAAGGACAGCAGATTTCCTTCCTTAAAGGACATCAGTGAACCAGATGGATTTTTACAACAATCGACAATGGTTTCATGGTCATCATTAGACTAGCTTTTAATTCCAGATTTATTAATTAAATTCAAATTCCACCTTCTGCTGTGTTGGGATTCGAACCCATGTCCCCAGAGAAATACCCTGGGTCTCTGGGTTACTAGTCCAGTGATAATACCACCTCGCCACCGCCTACCCTATTTCCAAGTTTGCTGATGACACAAAACTAGATGAGAATGTAAGTTGAGGAGGATGCAAAGAGGCTTCAAAGGGTTTTAGACAGGCTAAGTGAATTGGCAAGAACATGGCAGATGGAATATAATGTGAATAAATGTGAAGTGATCCACTTTGGTAGAAAAAACAGAAAGGCAGGAGTATTACTTAAATGGTAAGAGGTTGGGAAGGGTTGCTATCCAAAGGGACCTAGTTGCCCTCGTTCATGAGTCACTGAAAGCTAGCATGCAATTGCAACAAGCATTCAGGAAGGCAAATGGTACATTGACCTTCATTTAAAGGGGATTTGAGTCCAGGAATAAAGATGTCTTGCTGCAATTGTATAAAGTCTTGGTGAGACCGCACTTGCAGTATTGTGTACAGTTTTAGTCTCCTTATTGAAGGAAGAATATACTTGCCATAGAGGGACTGCAACACGGAGGTCCACCAGACTAATCTCTGGGATGGCAGGATTATCTTATGAAGAGAGATTGCAGAAACAGGGCCTGCATTCTCTGAAGTTTTGAAGAATGAGGGGCGATATCATTGAAACTTACAAAATTCTTACAGGGCGTGACAGGGTAGATGTGGATCGGATGTTTCCCCTAACTGGTGAGTCTAGAACCAGGGGACGAAGTCTCAGAATAAAGGGACATTTAAGATTGAGATGAGGAGGAATTTCTTTACTCAGAGGGTGGTCAATCTTTGGAATTCTCTACCCCAGAGGGCTGTGGAAGCTCAATCATTGAGTATGTTCAAGACAGAAAATCGATAGATTTCTGGATACTAAAGATATCAAGGGATAGTGAGGAAAGTGGTGTGGAGGTAGATGATCAGCCGTGATCTCTTTGAATGGTGGAGCAGGCTCGAAGGAATGAATGGCCTACTCCAGCTCCTATTTCCTATGTTCCTAAGATCAGTCATGATCTCGATGAATGGCAGAGCAGGCACGAGGGACTGAATGGCCTACTTCTGCTTCTATTTCCTATGTTCCCATGAGATTGATAGATTTTTGATCGCAAGCTCTCAAGGGATATGGTGAGCGGGAAGGAAAGTTGAGATGAGGTAGAAGATTATCCATGATTGTACCGAATGGCAGAGCAGGCTCATGGGGCCAAATGATCTACTCCTGTTCCTTTTTTTTTTTAAATGTTCTCCTCTCCAAGAGAAACAGCTTCTCCAATCTATCTGCATAACTGAAGGCCCTCATCCCTGGAACCACTCTCATAAATCTTTTCTGCACCCTCTCTAAAGCCCTCATATACTAAAGTGCCATGCTCAGAATTGAACACAATGCTCCAGGTGAGGCTGAACCAGTTTGTTTTAAAATAAAGGTTCATCAGAACTTCCTTTCTTTTGTGCTCTATGCCTCTATCTAAAGTTCCTAAATCTCACACATTCCAATGCTTCATTCTGCTGGGACTCAGCTCTTACAAGACATTAAAAGGACAAAACTTGTGTTTATAAACTTATAAAGCCCAGGATCCCATATGCCTTTTTAACTACTCAACCCGCCCTGCCACCTTCAACGATCTGCGCACATATAACCATGTACTAACTTTTGCAAAATTAATCTTTTACTTGTAACACTACTTGAAAGTAGGTAAGGAACAGAACAACCTTTATGGCAAATCATCTACTGTGATCATGTATCCAAGCGTCACTCGAAAAATATTTATCAGTTTTGCACTTGATCCTTGTACCATATTGTGGAACCTCCAAGGTAGTCATCAACAAGACTGGTACAGATAGGTGTGAGAAGAATTGTCACTGATCAACAAGATTTGGCGACATATTTTCTCTTTGCTCAACTTACACAAGGCTAGCTGTCCATTCTTTTTTCTTAAAGTGTTATATTCCTACTGACTTGCATTCTTCAGAGAGAGCAGAGGCATCAACAATCTCTTAAATATCGATATTCTATTTACTTTTTATCTGCCTCACCCAACTTTACATATCAATTCTGCACTAATTGTTGAGTGAAAAGATTGTAAACAGTAGAGACACTAGAGTTAGCAAAGCCACTTCACAAAAGGAAATTCAACAAAGTCCAAAATGCAGTTTTATATCGGTCAATGAATTTTGTTCAGTGTTCCATCACTTTCATACTCTCAAAGTCTTGAGATCTGAAGCTGTAAACTCCAGAATTTGAAGCTATAAATCCCAGGAGCTTGGGCTAATAGAATTGGCCAAGATCCCAGGACTGCAAATCTTATTCTCCTCCATGGTCTGCAATCAGGCAAACTAGCATTGTTAATTTCAATCTTTGATGAGTCCACTCTCTGCCTTCTTCACGTTTGACATTCTTGACTTCACTATTTCCTCTGACATTAAATGGGACTCTCACATTTCTTCCATTGCTGAAGTTATCCCCAAGATGTTCAGTTTCCTGCTTTATGTCAAATGCCTCTTTTCCCCTTAGCAACTCCTCATTCTCTTTTAAGCCCATGCACATCCAAAACTCAACATCTCATACCTCTGACAATTCTTATCGTCCTTTACCTGGATAAGATCCAAGAAAAAACTGTCAATTACTTTCTCACCTCCATTCTCCCACCTTCCCCTGTCATGTTCTTTCTTACTATAAACAATACGGATATAATCAGTCAATGCATTCTGAACGTTCTTCTTTTGTTCCTTCTAAGATGTAAAGGTCCTACCCTAATGTTGCTTCTCCTCCCCATATGCCCAATATATTGAAACCATTTGTCTTTAAAAACGTATTCTTCTCCAGGACATCACAATTATCAATCACCTCATATTTCTTAGGTGTTTCTTTCAACCCACTATCTTTGGGCTCAGAAAAACTTAAGCTTGATGGCATCAAATTTCATTATTTCCTGATTTGCCTCATTTGCTTTTCTCTTTTCAACTTTGCTGGTCTCCTGCAATAAGGCCTTGATCTTTCCTTGTGCTTTCTCAAAATAAAATGCATTGAAGCAGCTGCATATCTATTTCACAAGCTCATCTTTGGCTGGGTCTTATTATTTTTATAGCACCTACAGTTTAATTACATTTGTATTTTGATCAGGCATATGTTCCATATAAATGCCTATGTTTATAGAAATATGAGCAATATCTTTTTATTAGTTTTCTGTTGAGGACAAGGTTGCTTCTTCTTAAGCTATTCTCCATACCCTTCCTTGCATTCTTCCCCATACCCTTCTTTGTATTCTGACAGGTTACCTCTGATTTCAAGGATACAGCATCCATGGCAATAAGGTGGAAACGCCGGTTTCTTGCTTCCTCCCTGTTTCAAAATCAAAATTGACAAATTACAGAAAGAAAACGTGCATTTATATAGTGCCTTTCATGTTCTCAGAACATCCCAAATTCTTTCATAGTCAATAAATTACTCTTGAAATGTAACCCATTTGTTTTGTGGGCAAATGTGGCAGCCAATTTATGCACAAGTTACAACAAACAGCAATGACGTCATCTGTTTTAGTGATGTTAGCTAAGGAATTCATATTGGCAAAGACACAAAATAGAATTCCCTGCTCTTTGACAAAGTGCCATGGAATCATTCACAGCTACCTGAACAGGCAGAGAGGTTACCTCTAAAAATACAGCACTGAAGTGTAAGCGAGATGATGTGTTCAATTTCTAAAGTCTGTAAGTCCTAAACTTCAGAAATAAACTTTTGAAATAAAAGCAAATATTGAAAAAATATGTATAATTCTTTTTTCAAAATTCCAAAAACATTTTTACCTGTCCCATTCATGAGCTGCAACTTGCTTGTGTGCCAAACGGGCATATTTTTCCTTTTGGAATGGCTTTGAGAGCATTGCAGCATCTTTACTTTCCCTGGAATTCAAACAGCAAGTACATCACACTACTTAATACATCACATTGAATGATGATAAAGCACAGAAGAAATGAAACTGAACAAATTATAACCTAAACTCTGAATAATAAACTTGGTTACTACAATTCTTCAGCAAGATTGGAGGAGAATCATACCTTAAGATAAATCATATATACTTTGTTTACTACTTTGTTCATATCCATAATTTTTTTAAATATTCTTTCATGGGATGTGGGCATCACTGGCAGATCAGCATTTGTTGCCCATCCCTAATTGCCCTTGAACTGAGTGGCTTATCAGGCCATTTCAGAGAGCAGTTCAGAGCCAACCACATTGCTGTGGGTCTGGGCTCACATGTGGGTCTGGAGTCACATGTAGACCCAGACCAGGGAAGGACAGCAGATTTCCTTTCCGAAAGGATATTAGTGAACCAGATGGATTTTTAATTCAATGATAGCTTGATAGTTTCTTAGCATCATTACTGAGACAATCTTTCAATTCCAGATTTTTATTAACTGAATTTAAATTCCACCAGTTGTCATGGTGGGAATTGAACCCATGTCGCCAGGACATTAGCCTGGAGTCTCTGGATTTCTCGCCAGCGACATTACCACTACGCCACCATCTCCCCAGAGAGCTAAACGTGTATAGCTTAAAATCACTCTTTTTCGCCAGGTAATTAAGGCACAACAAATTCTGGGCACAGTGGTATAAGGGCAGGAGGGAGTTGTTCTGGGAGACCTCAACATTGAAGCCTCATGGCATCAGGTCAAACAAGGGCAAGGAAACCTCTTGCTGATTACCATCTACTGCCCGCACCCGCCTCCCCCCCCACCCCCTACGCTTCTCCATGTTGGACACCAATTGGAAGAAGCACTGAGGGAGCAACGGCACAGAATGTACTCTGGGTGGGGAACTTCAATGTCCATCGCCAAGAGTGGCTCGGTAGCACCACTATTGACAAAGCTGACCGAGTCCTAAAGGACATAGCTGCGATACTGGGTCTGCAGCAGGTGGTGAGGGAACCAACAAGGGGGAGAAACCTACTTGACCTCGGCCTCACCAATCGATGAGTCGCAGTTGCATCTGTCCATGACAGTATTGGTAGGAGTGACCACCGCACTGCCCTTGTGGAGACGAAGCCCCGTCTTCACATTGAGCCTACCCACCATGGTGCTGTGAGCTGCTACCACCGTGCTAAATGGGACAGATTTTGAACAGATCTAGCAACTCAAAACTGGGCATCCATGAGGTACTGTGGGCCATCAGCAGGAGCAGAACTGTATTCAACCACAATCTGGAACCTCGTGGTCTGGCATATCCCCCACTCTACCATTACCATCAAGCCGGGGAACCAGCCCTAGTTCAATGAAGAGTGCAGGAGAGGATGCCAGGAGTAGCACCAGGCATACCTCAAAATGAGGTGTCAGCCTGGTGAAGCTACAACACAAGACTACTTGCATGCCAAACAGCGGAAGCAAACAGTTAAGCTATCCCCACACCGATGGATCAGATCCAAGCTCTGCAGTCCTGCCATATCTAATTGTGAATGGTGGTGGACAATTAAACAACAGGACGAGCAGGCTCCACAAATATCCCCATCCTCAACGATGGGGGAGTCCAGCACATCAGTGCAAAAGACAAGGCTAAAGCATTTGCATCCATCTTCAGCCAGAAGTGCCGAGTTGATGATCCATCTCGGCCTCCTTCTAAGGTCCTCAGCCTCACAGAGGCTAGTATTCGTCCAATCCAATCCACTCCACTCCATCCGATATCAAGAAACGGCTGAAGGCACTGGATATAGCAAAGGCTATGGGCCCTGACAACATTCCGACAATAGTACTGAAGACTTGTGCTCCAGAACTAGCCATGCCCATAGCCAAGCAGTTCCAGTACAGCCACAACTGGCATCTACCTGGCAACGTGGAAAATTGCTCAAGTATGTCCTCTACACAAAAAGCAGGACAAATCCAACCTGGCCAATTACCAGCCCATCAGTAAAGTGATGGAAAGGGTTTTCAACAGCGCTATCAAGCGGCACTTGCTCAGCAATAACCTGCTCACTGATGCTCAGTTCCTGACCTCATTACAGCCTTGGTCCAACAGCCTTAGACAAAAGAGCTGAACTCCAGAGGTGAGGTGAGAGAGTGACTGCCCTTTACCGAGTATGGCATCAAGGAGCCCTAGCAAAACTGAAGTCAATGGGAATCGGGGGGAAACTCTCCGCTGGTTAAAGTCATACCTGGTATAAAGGAATAAAAACAAGAAATGCTGGAACCACTCAGCAGGGCTGGCAGCATCTGTAGAAAGAGAAGCAGAGTTAACGTTTCGGGTCAGTGACCCTTCTTTGGAACTGGTATAAAGGAAGATGGTTGCGGTTGTTGGAGGTCAATCATCTCTGTCCCAGGACATCACTACAGGAGTTCCTCAGGGTAGTGTCCTAAGCCCAACCATGTTCAGCTGCTTTATCAATTAAATTTTCTCCATCGCAAGATCAGAAGTGGGGATGATTGCATAATCTTCAGCACCATTCAGGACTCCTCAGATATTGAAGCAGTCGGTGTCCAGATGCAGCAAGACCTGGACAGGCTTGGACTTACAAGTGGCAAGTAACATTCGCGCCACACAAGTGGCCGCCAATGACCATCTCGAACAACAGAAAATCTAAGCATCTCCCCATGACGTTCAATGGCATTACCATCGCTGAATCCCCCACTATCAACATCCTGGCAGCTTACCATTGACCAGAAACTGAACTGGAGTAGCCATATGAATACTGTGCTACAAGAGCAGGTCAGAGGCTGGGAATTCTGCAGTGAGTAACTCACCTCCTAACTCCCCAAAGCCAGTCTGCCATCTACAAGGCACAAGCCAGGAGTGTGATGGAATACTCTCCACTTGCCTGGACGGGTGCAGCTCCAACAACATTCAAGAAGCTCGACACCATCCAGGACAAAGCAGCCCGCTTGATTGGCACCCCATCTACAAACATTCACTCCCTCCACCACCGATGCAGCAGTGTGTACCATCTACAAGATGCACTGCAGCAACGCACCAAGGCTCCTTCGACAGCACCTTCCAAACCCATGATCTCTACCACCTAAAAGGACAAGAGAAGCAGACGCATGGGAACACCACCATCTGCATGTTCCCCTCCAAGCCACACGCTGTCCTGACTTGGAACTATAATCGCTGTTCCTTTACATCGCTGGGTCAAAATCCTGGAACTCCCTTCCGAACAGCACTGTGGGTGTACCTGCCACACATGGACTGCAGCGGGTCAAGAAGGTGGCTTACCACCACCACCTCAATTAGGGATGGGCAATAAATGCTGGCCTTGCCAGCGACACCCACCTCCCATGAATGAATTAAAAAATATTCTCGGTCTTTATTTTAGAACAAGGTGTCAAATTGTATCTGATTATGCTCCTGTGAAGCGCTCTGGGTAATTTAATTACATTAAATGCGCTATATGTATGTGTACTGTAGTATAAATCAATATTGACTGTCGTAATTCTAGAAGATTAATGTATTCTACAAGACATGGAGAGCTTGATGCATTGAAACCTTTGGTAAGATGTTGAAACTTCTAAAAATGTGGGTACAACAAAATCAAAACCTCCAAAAATGAATTGTTTCACAATTATCACTTTTCCCACTATTGTAAAACTCTGAATTTTCTGGTGGTTTTAAATTTTGTAGAGTAACTCTTTTATCCCTCATAAACATACATCTCCTCTGGCTTTCCCCAACCCGAGCCATGTGCTAAAAGGATTTTTCCCTTTTCTTTCTAGTCTTCATTTGTCCGTAATTATTTTTTTTCTGAAAGAAACAACTGTCTGTATCTGCAAATCACTTTTCTTAATTCATTCCTCCTTCACCTCTCTATTACCCCTTTCCTTTTTATTACTTCTCATTTCCTTTCAAACTCATTTTTTTGCTGTTTAAAAATAATCTGGAGAGTATTGTCTGTACTGCTATTTAACAGAAAAGAAGTTACTGGTAAAGTTCTTTTGCATTTTATAATTCAGTTACACCCAAACCATCATTGTGGGGCCAAGAGAATGTCTTCTCTATAAAACAAAGTTAAGTTAGCTCTTGAAAGAGAATTTATAATCAAAAGATATGTTCTCAAATGGAAATAAAATCTTGAGGCTTACAACTAAAGTTAGATTGCTTGTAATTAATTAACATATTAAAATGAGCTCAAGACAATAAACAAACATTCCTACAAAATGTATTTCCTATAAGGTTTTTTTGGTCAAAAACACATGGTACCTTTGACTTTTACAGTTGGATGCCTCGGCTTCATTTTCATCCTCACTGAATTCTGAATCATAGCCTCCAAGACCATGCTCCTGTTAACAAAAGAAAACAACAACATTTGAACAAAGATGCAGTATTAAATAGTTTAATCAAATTAGGTATTCCTTTAAATTATCTGAAATAAATTACAATAAAGCTAGAAACATGTATCATTGAATTTAATGTAACATTTAATTAACAAATTTTCAGCATTCCCATAATATTTCTTAAGGATTTTTCAGTAAAGATTGCCTAAAATCTTATTCATATGCTAGCTGCTTAAAAACAACACAGCTTCACAATGAATCACATCTGAATAAGTTATAGCATTATAATATTTATCCAAAACTTTGCTGCCCATATCTTAACTCACACAAAGTCCCATTCACCCATTACCCTGTGCACACTGACATACACTGGCTCCCAGTCCAGCAACATCTCAATTTTTTCAAATGTCTCCATAGTCTCACCCCTTCATATCTCTGTAACCTCCTCCAACCTGGAGATCTGTGCTTTTCCAATTGTGGCCTCTTCCGCATGCCTGATTTTAATCACTTCACGACGGTCACATACCATCAGCTGCCTCAGCCCTAAGCTCTGGAATTCCCTTCCTAAACTTCTCCACCTCACATTCCTCCTTAAAACCTATCTCTTTGACCAAGTTTTTAGCCATCAGTCCTAACACGTCTTTACGTAGCTCAGTGTCAAATTTTGTTTGATAGTGCTCCTGTGTAGTGCCTTAGGATGTTTTACTATATTAAAGGTGTTATATAAATACAAGTTGCTGTTGTTCCAGAGGAATTACTTATATTGAATAATATCTTGTCTATAAATTAGAATCAAAATTACTTTCTGGTTGAAATTCAACTGTAGGGCCAGTGGAGTACAGGATGAAATGGACTAAGACTGAAGTTAGTTCAGAAGAATTATTAGAATTCGGAACTCAATCTATCATTCTACTTAAACAAAAACAGGCACCACCCTAAAGAGGCATTTCAACTTTTGGATGGTTGATTGGCAGAGCGCACCAGCAGCCTGCCCCTTCGGACAGCAAAGAGGCCACAGCCATTTTGAGACTCACACATAACTAAAATGGCACCAGCAAACCAATTGCTCCAGATGGCCATATTGATTTTGTGTGCCAAATTAAAGCCTTTTTTGTAAGATATACTTTACTCATGTAATTCGTAAAAAAAATTAAATGTGAACATTTCATTAAGTGCAATAAAGATCAGTTTCTTTCAATGCAGAACATGAGGTGCCTCACTGCCCTCGCCATTTCAGGTTATATTACCAATGTACATTCGCATTACATGCCAAATTAAAGTGGCCCAATAACAAGCAGCCTGGACATCACATTGGCAGCAAAATAGGAAGGGGGTGAGGAACATGTTGCGGTCAAGTGACACTATAGTGAGGAAGCTCATCAGCAGCAGCCCAGATTATTTTTGTGGGGCCTCCAACTCCTCCTGGCTGTACAAAAATAACTTAAAACTTACATTTTCAGGCCCAGAATCAACAGTGAAACTGGTCAGAGACTGGACACTCCAAACAGTACTCTCCTAAAATGGCAATTGAGGTCCTATTTGAGGTCCCAATCTGCATGATCAGGGGCGGCACAGTGGTTAGCACTGCAGCCTCACAGCTCCAGCGACCCGGGTTCAATTCTGCGTACTGCCTGTGTGGAGTTTGCAAGTTCTCCCTGTGTCTGCGTGGGTTTCCTCCGGGTGCTCCGGTTTCCTCCCACAAGCCAAAAGACTTGCAGGTTGGTAGGTAAATTGGCCATTATAAATTGCCCCTAGTATAGGTAGGTAGTAGGGAAATATAGAGACAGGTGGGGATGTGTAGGATTAGTATAAATGGGTGGTTGATGGTCGGAACAGACTCGGTGGGCCGAAGGGCCTGTTTCAGTGCTGTATCTCTAAACTAAACTAAACATGATCAAAGGAGCCTATTATCTGCAACAGGCAAAGGCATCAGCCACCAAGTCAGGCCACTGTAAAAGTGATAATCTCCAGTTTGAGGCCTCGTTAACACCAATTCCGACAAGCTAAAACAGTACCTCATCTTCTGATAAGAAACACACTGGACTCAACATAGAGTTTAACCATTTCAAAACCATGATCTCTGCCCCTCCATTTTGTTTCTTTTTAGATTTAGAGATACAGCACTGAAACACGCCCTTCAGCCCAACGAGTCTGTGCCGACCATTAACCACCCATTTATACTAATCCTACAGTAATCGCATATTCCTACCACATCCTCACCTGTCCCTATATTCCCCTACCAATACTAGGGGCAATTTATAATTGCCAATTTACCTATCAACCTGCAAGTCTTTTGGCTGTGGGAGGAAACCCACACAGACACAGGGAGAACTTGCAAACTCCACACAGGCAGTGCCCAGAATTGAACCCGGGTCGCTGGAGCTGTGAGGCTGCGGTGCTAACCACTGCGCCGCCCATATGCTTCAGTCTTAATCTTGTATTCTTTTTGGACTTCAGCTGTTCATTATGCTGCCATTCACGCCTCCTCTAGACACATCTTTTGCCTCTTTAGTTATCCCATTATTACTCCTATTGGCTCTGTCCCACCAAGCCTTTTGTCATTTAATACTTCCTGTCTTCCCCCATTTGACCTACTTAAAACCTATTTCTAACTTTTCCCAGTTCTGTTGAAGGATTATCGACCTGAAACTTAACTCTGTTTCTCTCTCCTTGGACGCATTTTCTGTTTTATTTGCAATTAAATATATCCCATTGGGGAGGGAGAATACTCATTTCACTGAATGCACTTTGGCATGACTTGACATGACTTATTCAACACATTGTAGTGTTTCCCAAACATTTTATGAAAATGATCGTTGCTTAATAAAAACATATTTGGCAAGTGGACTCTGATTGGTAGAGGTGTTGCTATGGGGAATGCACCAGTTTATGGTGACTGACAGTTAACTGCCAAGCTTTGTTTGAAATTTAAACCAGGCAGCTTGACTCTGATTCCTCAGGGCAATGCCATGACCAATGAACCAGCAAATGGCTGTCACTTTTTTGTTCAGCTGAAACAGGCACAATGCGTGTACACATTCTTTCTTTCTGCAAAGAACAGGCCCTGTGTATTAATATATGTAGCTTCCAGTACACACAAATGTGCCACACGGCAAGCCTGACTGACAATCTTAAATCTTAGCATGCTAAGGATTATTTAGCAATAGTTGTCCAATTGCAGAATCACATTTAATGTTGGACATTGTCTTTTGAGTTTTGCGAGCACGGACTGGTTGGGTACAGCCTGTACCTTGCCCACTGCGACCAGTGAAAGGGACATGTCAAACATATTTTTTCAGTTTTGATCATAATATTTCTGGTAGGCCTGGCAGCTTCTGAGAAGTGTTAATATTTCAGATCAATGGCCTTTCATCAGAACATCTGTTTATTTAAATCATCAACCTGAAATATTAACTCTCTCTCTAGAGATGCTGCCAGACCAGCTGAGTATTTCCAACATTTTCTGTTTTTATTTCAGATTGCCAGCAACTGCCATATTCTGCTTTTATAATTTTTTTGTTCTTCATTTTGGACTATTCTCATCGGGAGCAGCCGGCTCCTAACTTCAAGACTGCTTATATTCCCCTGATAACTAGGTAAATTTCACAGCACTCCAGCGGTAATAACCCTTTCTAGTTACTAATTCCATCCAATATCTCCCATGGTCCTTCCAATTTTAAAAGGGCAGCAAAGCAACACTACCCTAGACCATATGTTAGGCTTTAAAATGTCAAAAGACATTAAACAGAAATGGAGCAAGTGAATCCACAGCAGTAATCAACATTTTTAAACTGTTAAGCTGTGCACAGTCCACTCCTGATAAATTCAGTCACAAAATGAAATTGCCTATGTGGAACTAAGCAATTTTTAAGAATAAATGTATTTTTGTATATACAACTGTCCTTTCTCTTATTTACTACAAACAGTATAATCTGGTTGAGGTAACACTTCCAAGAAATTATAGACACATTTTCTCTTCCATGACTACACAGCCCTGTTCCTCCTCATACTGACTGAAAACAGACAGGTTGATAAACTCTCTCCAAATAGTAATGCAAGCCGTGAATTTAAGAAACTATCTGAATAGGCAAAAAAAAAATTAGACCTCTTATTTAAACCAGTCACTCAGAACTGACAACCCTGCGCGATTCCATAACTCACTCCACCCTCCACCTTTAACGAGTTATAAACCCTCCCAACCTGAACAAGGTCGAATTTCACCAGTCGGCCGCTCATCCCCCCAACTCCGGTAAATGACGGCGCAGCTGGTGATGTCATTCGAGCCGCGACAGGCAGTGCGCGGGCTGCCGGCGATTGGCTGGTAATGGGGAGCGCGCTGCTAATGATGGATGCTCGGAGATTTGACGTCCCTAGCCGAGGAGGAGGGAAAGACAACAGCTTTCATTTAAAAACAGACTTTTGGTCATTATTTTACTTTCTAGACATCCTATTCACTTGGATGCTGGAGAAGTGGCAACCCTGGACCACACAACAACAACAACTTGTATTTGTATAGCATATTCAGCACTGAAACAGGCCATTTGGCCGAAACAATCCATGTTGGTGTTTATACTGCACCCGAGCCTTCTCCCGACTTTCCTCATCTAACTCTTTATCAAGATAATCCCCCTGATTCCTCCTGCACGTGCTTGTCTAACTTCCCCGCAGTAGCACCTTTAATATAATTTTAAAAATTCTTTCATGGGATGTAGGCTTTGCTGGCAAAGCCAGCATTTGTTGCCCATCCCTAAATACCCTTGAACTGAGTGGCTTTCTAGGCTATTTCAGAGGGCAGTTAAGAGTCAGCCACATTGCTGTGGGTCTGGAATTACATGTAGACCAGTCCAGGTAAGCATGGCAGATTTCCTACCCTAAAGGATATCAGTGAAACAGATGGGTTTTTTTTTAAGGACAATTGATGATAGTTTCAGTGCTGTATATTCTTTACTGAGACTAGCTTTCAATTCCAGAATTTTATTAATTAATTGAATTTAAATTCCACCAGCTACTGTGGAGGAAATTGAACCTGTATCCCCAGCCTTTGGATTATTTGTCCCATAATTCCCCAAGTTGCTTCACATGCTTCTTCCCAGTCTCAGATACAAAATTTGGGACTTTTGGAGGGCTTTCCTTTGTTCTGTTGCCTGTCCTGGGTATGGTATAGGTCATTGTTGTCCAACATACGACCCAGGGGCCAGAGTCTGGCCTTCCAAAGGTTTCCATCTGGCCTGTGAATGTAAACTTCTGGAGTGTCAGATACCTCGGTAGGCAGCTACAGGTTTGTTAGGACCACATATCTACACAACATGGCTGCGCCCAGTGGACAGGCAGCATTTGTAGCCTGTCTATTATCCACATTTATGTTCAGTGCACAGATGGAGAGTGGGGAGAAAGAGTGGAGAGAGACAGAGAGCGGAGAGAGAGCAGGGATTTGAAAGTTTTGGGCAAAACACGCAGTGGGAATATGAGGAAGCACTTTTTCACGCAGTGGGTGGTAATGACCCGGAGCTTGCTGCCCACAAGGGTGGTGGAAGCGAAGACAATCAATGACTTCAAGAGGAGGTTGGATGGCCACCTGAAAAATAAGACTTGCAGGACAACATGGATTGAGCTAGGGAGTGGGACTGACTGCATAACTCCATGGAGAATCAGCATGGACCCAATGGGCAGAATGGCCTCCTTCTGTGCCTTAAATGACTATATGAGAGAGACTGAGTGAAGAGAGAGCGACTGAGGGAGTGTATGGAGATTAGGAGAGAGAGAGAGACAAAGTGCAGGAAGGAAGGGAGAGAGATGAAGACACAGCGGGGAGAGAGAGTTGGAGAGAGACATAGAACAGGGAGAGAGAGAGACAGAAAGAGGGGGGAAGGGAGAGACAGACAGGGGTGAGAAAGGGATTGAGATCACCGCTGACAGATGGATATCTATCTGGAATACTTTGCATAGCTACATTAAGTGCGAGCAGAGACTGAGTACTTATGCAAGCAAAAATAATGTCAGGTATGTCACTAAATCAGTGTTCAACATAGTGACGAGAAAGTAAGTCAATAAACTATTCTTCTCATTTAAAGCTTCTTTACAACAATGCATACCTTACAATATCATAATTGCCATCTGCTGTCTCCATACCTTTGGCATCCTGGTTATCAACCTGCATTTTGCTTGCTGCTCTACATTGCTTGGACATGTTGATACTGAGTCTTTTTTAGCTATTTCAGCACCATTCATGGTTTATACATGTCACCTACTTCCCATTCTGATGTATAACACTTAATACTTCATATACCATTATTCTGTCCAAATCTTCCTCTTCCGACTTCACTGCCCAAATCCTTCAGAACTATCGCTTTTTCTGTTTTCTTGCCTTGCCTGTTTTTTTGACCTGGAAACACACTTTTTAGCTTATGGACTGCAAACTAGAAAATTATAAGTTAAACAATTTTGCAACTTTCAAAACTCAAAAATAATCCTCAGTTAACTCCTCCATAGTGGCAGCAATTTTCAGATTATTGTTCCTTTGGAGGTATTTTGTAAATTCCATTAAAATAATTTAGGAGTTTTAATGTACATTTTTAGTAAGCAACCCTTTATCAGCATGCATTGAGCATAATCACTACCAAAATCATCTATATGTAGAGGATCTACAGCAGATAACAATTATATTATTCTGAAAACTACTCTCAGATGTTGCTATTAATTTCACAAGACTACCAAGGGGATTAAGTATAAGCACATTTAAAGAACTTTTTATACAAGTTAATAACATCTGTTAATGGGAGTTTTCTCTATTTTGGGTGTAGTCTAGTCATGCAACTCCCATATGAGACTGTTAGGCATTAGCGGTTGAAAATATTCCATTCACCTCAGCCAGGTCTATGTTCCAGCAACTGAACTTTCCACATTATTGCAAAAGAAACAGTAACCTGGCAACATTTATTATTTTCTTGTTTGCGAAAATGTAAAAGGAGTTTTTAGATCACCAAGCAATAGGCACAGAGGAAGATAAACAATCTTTTTGTTTTTGTTGATTCAATGCAGGTTATTGCAATTAGACCAGTAAATGTGACTTTTATATGGTCAGTTGTGATGGAATAATTTCCAAAGCCGGTCACTGCTTCTATTATCACTTGGTTGCTGAGTTATGCATGGTGGTAGAAAATAATAAATGATCTAGATAGTAGAGAAATGTCACATACTTTTTGTGATAGGTTGCCATGCTTTTCATTTGACTTCTGTCTATCAACATACCACACTAAAATAAATTTATAGTAAACAACTAGTTTTAAAATAAACCCATCAATTTAGAAAATAGAAAAATGTGCTTTTATTTTGATTGAGAAGATCCAAATTTATTTTTCCATCGTATCTTCCAAGTTTTGAAATGGACTTGAAGTTTTAATTTGCTATTTCTGTAATCCATTCCAGAGTTTTGGACTGACACAAAAGCTGGGGGTGGTTCTGGACACATATTGGCTGAGATGAGGATTTTTTTTGCATATGCACATAACTGGTTTTATGTGCAAGGAGTTGTGAATGGAAAGTCCTCTGTGCTATAAGGAGAGAGAAAATTTGAATTGCATAAGTTGTGCATCATATGAACGGCATACGTGAGCTTAATGTGTGCTTAGTGGATTGTGTAACTACTGCAGTTTGATCAAAACATTCAAAGGAAGAGTTGCTGTGCCAGAAAGCCAGAAACAGAAAACAGCAAGAATTGTTTATGTTCAGGAATATTTGCCAGAGTCATTGTGCTGAGTGGATTCATAATGGGAAATGCTAGTAAATCTGCAGTAAGATTCACTCTCTTAGTCTGGATACTGAGTCTGCATCTTTTAAAAATAGGTGCAAGAAGACCTAGACCGGTAAAATGTCCTGAAAGGTGTATATGCACTGAAGAAACTGTCCAGTGTGACAACAGAAAATCAGTTCCTCAGAGTTTTCCCCCAGAAGTACTTCACTTGTAAGTATTACATCTCTGGAACTATGTTAGTTTTGTTAAAATCTGAGTGTAAAAAACATTCCTGTATGCATATATTTATGTATCTATTTGATAAGCAGAAAATCCCTGGCACTGTTTTGTTTGTGTGTGGAATAAACAGTAAATGCTGTGATCCTGGCTGCTTTCTTTGGAAAAAATAATGTACTGTTACAGTTAAGAGTTATTTTAAATCGTTGTGAAAGAACAGATATTTTATTGTGATTTTCAAATTCTGCTTTATTTGATATTGTGTGCAATTAAAAAAAAAAATTATGAACCAATACAGCAAGGTTTACCAGTTGCTGAGCATCTCTGTTTTGATTCATGTCCATTTTGTTTTTTAGGTCATTCATGAAGTCTGGTTTCAGTGAAATTCCAGAAAGAAGTTTTGTGAATATAAAGTCTCTCCAGCTTCTGTGAGATTAATTCTTATTTTGCATTTTTGGTGTCATTCAGAAATGGATCTCTGTGTTCTGAGACTAAGAATGAATTATCTGGATAACTGTCAGCATTGCTGCACCTATAGATATGGGTGCTTCAGGCTGGGGCTAGACTAACGAATGACTGACAATCTGTTTACTCACGTGCCTATACTGCTGCTATACTGCTAGCACTGCACAGATTCTACATGACCCGCTAGATAATGTAAGGTTAGCTCATTTGCATCGTTTACTGTCACTCTGGGTGTGGTTCTTCTGACTTTCTGGGAGTGCTAGGGATGTATTATTAGGCAGCAGGGGCCAGTGAACAGTTCTTGCTGCCTGTTGTGTGCCAGGCACTTTTCCAGTGTAGCGGAGAAGAGCACTAGGCATTTTGGTGGCTGGGGAGGGTGGAAACAAGCATGGAGGCCATGACTTAGGTGCAGCAATCAAATTATGGGGTAATATTCCAGAAAGCCAGTTGGTGAAGGATAGTATTGGAGCCAATATTTATAAACTTTTTTAAAACATTTGTTTAGACATTACAAGCATACACCTCTTAACACAAGAGCCACAGTTTCCCTCTGTATTTATAGGAGCGCAAGGGAGTCCCCAGTTAATGCCCACCACCTGCATACAATTAAACACAATTATTATACAATTAACAGATTCTCTTCTCTTTCCTTACATAAAATTGGAGTGTATATGTACAAGCAAAATTTCAAAACAAATTATATCAAAAACCTCCATATTCTGTACAAAGCATTACATTGTGAGGTACCCCTCCTCTAGGACCCCTAAGAATTTCTTGGTACATGAATTTCTTTTTGTAAAAGAATCAAACAGTTTAATTTAATTTAATTTAATTTTTGAGATTTCCTTCTCTCCAGCATTTGTTTCAAACTAGCAAGGTTAATCCGTAACCTTCTCTCACTCACACCTTTCGTAGAGTGCACATTATCCCACAATGAACAATTATCTAGGTAACATTCTATTGGAATACTATATTCTGTACACCCATTGTAAAGAATCTCACAATTTTTTTCACAAATGGAATCCCGTATCTACTGCCCGCACAAGAGCCAATGTTTCAGCAGCCAAAGTACTTTTAACAACCCTTTTTATTTTCTTAGCATCCCAAGCCAAATGACAACATTTCCCATCTCACCCATAAGAAATGTTATGAAACTGGCTGCACTAAAATACCTATCAGGAAGACTAGCATGTGAAGCCTCACTAAAAATGACTGGTTTCCTGTTCTTTGGGTCACCTAAGGTTGGGAACGTAAGCACACATTTCTCCAGATTAAATTTTTTAAATGTTATATTTGCCCTTAAAACATTTTTGATATTAGGGTGCTTCATCGTAGTACTTAACTCCTACACATCAAAACTAGCATCTGGTCTAGTCTGAGTGCTCAATCAGTTCAACTGACCAATCAAGCTTAGCAGTTGTTCTGTCTCTTCTAGATATAGCATCATCTTTTTGTTAGTGCCATCCTGGTTAGTCCTAACACTCTAAATAGGATTGTTGATTTAAAGTTTTTCCAGAAGTCCTCCACTTAATATCTAAACCAATTTATTTAAAAGCCTCATAAGCTTAATTCTCAATTTAAAATTCTACACTAATCTTATTAATAACAAATTTCTCAAATTAAGCAGTACCATCTTATAAGAAATCATCAATAAGCATCGTGAAGATGCCTGAAAGTTTTCCCTTTATGATACCAATAAAACATTGCGGCATCTGCTTTTAGTTGAACACAAAATTTTTTCAGCAAAACAGATAGAGGCATTTGAAGAGAAGGAAGCAAGCTCGAGGAACAGCATCTCATCTACCGATTAGGCACACTACAGCCTGCCGGACTGAACATTGAGTTCAATAATTTCAGAGCATGACAGCCCCCCATTTTACTTTCATTTTTAGTTGTTTTTTCTTTTTTTCTTTTTTACATTTTTTACAACCTTTTTTTTTGCATTTATTTCATTTCATCTTAGTTTGTTCAGTTTGCTTACCCACTGTTTTTTTTTCATGTTTGCCTTGCTGCTGTTCAATATTCAGTCCGTTAACACCTATTCTGTACTAATGCTTTGTCTTTCAACACACCATTAACATATTGTTTGCCTTTGCTCCATGACGTTTTGGTCAGCTATGTGGCCTTGTCCAATCTGCACCTTCTCCTTTGTTATCTCTTGCCCCACCCCCACCTCACTTGCTTATAACCTGTGACATTTTTAATATTTGTCAGTTCTGAAGAAGGGTCACTGACCAGAAACATTAACTCTGCTTCTCTTTCCACAGATGCTGCCAGATCTGCTGAGTGGTTCCAGCATTTTTTGTTTTTATTTCAGATAGAGGCATTTGTTTAGTTTCCATAGATTTCCTTCTGCATCCACTGCCTTTTTGAGCAGCTTCAGAAACACTTCTCTGTGAAAAGTATCACCCTGCAGAAATGTGGCTTGTATGTAGATTAATCTACACTTCCACGAACATGTGGTCAAAAAGCTAAAAAGATTTTCAAGATTACTTTTCCAGCTGTGGGAGAGTCAACACTAACATCTGTATCACCCAGTTGCTCTTCAAAATCACCTTGCTTTAGCCTTAGAAGTCCCATCTGCAAGGACTTTTTCAGTACAAATCTACCTTTATGAGAAAGCTGGTTGACCCTTATCTGGTTCCTCAGAATAAACTGCAAACTCCTTCCAACTATTTAATTCCCTTTGTTTTGCCACTCCTATTAGCTTATCACTAAAACTTCACAATCATGGGGACTTCTGCATCTAGTTCTGTTTCACGACGTCAATGGCCTTTCGTTCATTGTCCAATTTATGCAGCCTATGGCTTCTACTTGCACTTTTATGTCTGTCGGGACTACTACGGTGAGGTCTCCCTCTTGCACTACCAGAGGGTCTTTCTCCGGTACCTAATTGTTTTTCTGAGACAAGCCATTTCTGGACCCATTATCAGTCCTTGCACTGCACTTTCTTACTCTTCACTTTTTCACCCCATTGTGCCAATCCATGGACCTTGCTTCTTGGCCATCATCCTGAACATTCAACCAATATTTAAACTTGCCAGTAGTTTTTTCTGTACGTCCCAAAATTGTCACATCCCTCCATTCACTAGAATCCTCTTCACCCAACAACTCTAATAGAAGGTCCAAACCGTCATCATGAGCCAACTGATGGGGATCCATCTCACAAAATACTTTTGATTTTACTTCTTGTAGGAAGCAACAACGCCAAGGCCATACCTTGTTTCCTCCTTGGTAGGGACATAGTCCATGTTCACATATCCACTTCAGTCTTCAACTAGTCAAATGGTTCAGTCTCCGAGAACATCCGAGGGTAATCATGCCACAACAATTTACACTTGCTTTCTGCCGTTTTCTGCAGTGGCCCCCTAGGATTTTAGTTTTCTGTCTGAAAATTATTTTCTCAGTTTCTGACCTTCACCTTTATGCAATTATTCACTTACCATATTAATATTCCAGAAAGCCTGTTGGTGAAGGATAGAACTGGAGCCAACCTTTACACACTTATATAAGCATTTATTTACAGAGTTACACATTACATCCTGGGGGTTACCATTGACCAGAAACTGAACTGGAGCAGTCACATAAATACTGTGACACCAAGAGCAGGTCAGAGGTTGGAAATTCTGCAGCAAGTAACCCACCTCCTGACTGCCCAAAGCCTATCCACCATCTACAAGGCACAAATCAGGAGTGTGATGGAATACTCTCTACTTGCCTGGATGAGTGCGGCTCCAACAACACTCAAGAAGCTTGACACCATCCGGGACAAAGCAGCCGGCTTGACTGGCATCCCATCCACCATCTTAAACATTTCACTCCCTCCACCACCGATGCATAGTGGAGGCAGCGTGTAGCATATACAAGATGCACTGCAGCAACTCACCACGCCTCCATCAACGGCACTTTCCAAACCTGTGACCTGTTCCACCTAGAAGAAAAAGGACAGCAGACGTATAGGAACACCACCACTTGAAAAATCCCCTCCAAGTCCACACACCATCCTGACTTGGAAATATATCACCGTTCCTTCACTGTCGCTGGATCAAAATCTTGGAACTCCCTCCCTAACAGCAGTGTGGGTGTACCTGCATCAGATGGATTGCAGTAGTTCAAGAAGGCAGCTCACCACCACTTTCTCAGGGGCAATTAGGGATGGGCAACAAATGTTGGCCTTGCCAGCGATGCCCACATCCCATGAAAGAAGAAAAAAAATTACAAACCACCACGCCAGTTTGTCGGTGTCTATTTATAGGAATACAGGTGACTCCCCAGTTAATGCCCACCACCTGCATACAATTAAACACGATTAATATACAATTGAGAGTGGGTGCACAATTATGGAGAAGTCATGGTCTAATGAAGACAGTGCATATCTTGTGCTTTGGATCCTGTCTTCCTTGGCACGTTCCAGCCTCATTGGGGCCACAGAGATCTCACATGTCTTTGCATGATTCTTTTGGCTAATGAGTGCCAGCGTGTTTGAGCTTGTCAGGTGTCTGCCATTGTTTATGAGCCCCTGTGTACTTAATGGTATGGAATTATACAAAGGTAGCTTAAATGGTTATTTTTGTGAAATTTAGATTGCAATCGTCAATAAATGATAAGGACTTTGTAAGCTTTTCTTTTTCAGCTAGCCTTTTGTTCACTCCTGCTGATATCTCCCTCTTTGGATCAGCAACTATTCTTTTATTACTGCTGTATAAAGCACATTGGGATATTTTCCTACATTAAAGGTGCTATCTAAATGCCAGTTGTTTGAAACTTCACAAGTAATTAGATTTAGCCTATCTTGGTCTGAAATGAAATTTAGATAACATTAATGAACCCATCTAATCAAGCCGTTCAAATAAATTTATAATCAGCACGGCTCATTCATTTGAGATACTATTTATACAGTTGATTGGGGGTTTCTTAAGATTTATGGATCTGATCATTAGTGGAGATCATTTAAAATCAATTCTACTGGGATCAGATTACTGTTAACATCAAATAGTTTGGATGCTCCAATCTACTTGTAACATTTTGAAGAGAGTGGTGTCATTTTTGCATTAAAAATTCTAAAGTTACAATTTCTGGATTCTAGTCATTATCAAGGCAGGCATTGTCTGCTATAAATATATAGTTATTTTTGGGTTTAGTGATGCTGAATCTTCACATGGAAAGCCACAGAGCAGCAACAGAAGCTAACTTAGGTTCCACTCCACTCCATTCAGTTCCTGATCTGGACTGCATGAATGAGCATGAGATGCCTTGTCAAGACTAAAGCATCTCCCAGCAGGTGCTAGGGATGGTTAAACCTGGGTGGTCCCTGACAATTGGCTTCACTGATCTGGAAGCAGGCCATGCATCTATTTGCTGCAGAGGTGTTAGGCTCAGTGAATAAAGAATAGTGGGGGCAGAGGGGCAGGAGAAGAATCACAGTACTATTATGACGGTGCTTCTATATTTCTTGTTAAGTTTTTTTTGAGGTTCATTGTATTTTAGAATTATGGACGTTGTTTTATTTGGGAAAACTGAAAAGGATTCCCTGGATTTCTTTTCACTGGGGTCATCGGAAGGTCTTTCGGACTTGGTTTGTAAACAACCCTACTGGAAGTCAACTGTCTTCAGATAAGGACCCAGCGGGGTTTTTTTGACCTGCGGAAGATGTCTACGAAGAAGTGACAGGTCAAGATTTATAGGGGTCAGGAGGCTTGACTCTTGAGATATTGTTTCTGGTTTCGCTTTGGACAGTGTTTTCAAAGGAGTAACAAAAAAACAACCTGCCAAGGCCAAAACCTGAGCTCAGACTTTTTCCATCTCTTTGAAAAGCCTGCCAGCTTTTCCATCTCGTTGAGAAGCTCTCAGAAGTGAGAAATAGAAAAATTGATGCTGTATTCCCCCCGAAAGGCTTGCCAGAAACCCCTGTTGCCGCATTTCTCCTGGAAAGCCTGAAAAGAACTGCTCTATAAAGATCCCCGTGACAACCATCTACGTGTATTTGGGACAAAAAGGGACAACTGACATCTTTCCATATATTCTCTTTATTTCTTCAAGAATTAGCAAGTAATTGGCCAAAGTATTTTTTGTCTTTTTCTTTGTAACAGAGCTATAAAGAGAAAGCTTTTCAGTTAATGTGTGTGTGTGTGTGTCTAAGGTAAAAAGGGAACTTACATATTTCAAACCGTGTGTTAATGTTTTGCTTTGTTACTGATTAAGTCTTGTTTTATAATAAACTGATAATTTTGTTGTTTAATAAAGAAACCTGGTTGGTGTATTTTATTCTGGGATAAAGGGTAGAGTCTATGATTGACCGTATTGGTAATTGGGTAAACATTTAAATATATGTTGTGACTTGTGGAGAAGTGGAACTAGAAAAGACAGCGCACTCCTCCCTCGTCAGTCGTAAGAGTACTCGCAGAAATTTAACCAAAATACTACAATCAAAAAAGGTGTAATGGTGGATATTGATGCTGTATAGGTCTTTTGGTAAGGAAGCACTAAAACACTGTCATGTTTCATAAGATACACTTTTTTTTGTCAGCTTTAAATTGATCTTGGTGTAGCTTTGAAATAGGAATAGTATAATTGGTTATGAATGATATTAAGCTTCAAATTGTATATGGTTTAGTAAACTTTAATTAATTGTTAATTTTTTGACAGTTTGTTTACTTCAAACACATTTTATTCGATTGCCAATGATGCATTTAAAGGTCTTGATCACCTGGAATATCTGTAAGTATATGCTACATTTTCCTGCAATGAAAAATTAGATATCCTACATTAGTGTGATTATTTGTAATAATCAATGTGGTATATATAACACTATTAATATTTCTCCAGATTTATAGAGAACAATAAAATCGAGTCCATTTCAAGGCACGCTTTCCGAGGCCTCAAGACACTTACTCATTTGTAAGTATGTTACTGTAATTTAATTGGTATATATTTGTAAACTAACTTTGGTTCTAGTATTTAAAATAAATACATAATTATTGAAGTATTTAGATTAATGT
Organism: Heterodontus francisci; assembly: GCF_036365525.1. NCBI lineage: Eukaryota > Metazoa > Chordata > Chondrichthyes > Heterodontiformes > Heterodontidae > Heterodontus > Heterodontus francisci. Next base: position 37,428,273 of record NC_090390.1, on the reverse strand, counting down.
TGCATCACTATTTATTAATTAGCATTAAATTATTTGCTAAATAGTCTCTGTCTTTTGCTAAATAATCTGGAGATACATAATTATGTTAATTGATTTCTTAAATCTAGGGTATCAGCATGTAATTGACTAAAGCAGCTATTCAAGCAGTAAACTGCTTTGCCCAAACCAATTAATTTGCTGCTTCTAATGCTGATGAGGTCAGGAAAAGGGAATTAATTATTGAATTAAGGAGCTCTATATCCAATTTTATTATCTTTGAACATGGTAGCCTTATTTACTTGGGAAAGCTCATTTATAACAAAGGTCTGTTAGCATAAAGTGAGCAATAACTAAGCAAGAGCCATGAAATGATACTTTGCACCCTGGAGTAGTCAACATTGGCAAAATAAAATTACAATAGTAACTATAAAATTCTCACCTTTCGAGCAGTGCCCACCCTGGGTGTTGTAGGCAGAAGGCCCGAAAATTAGGCATTGGGTTTGCTTTCACTCTAAATAAAAGGTCCAACAGAGGTAATTTGTTCAGGTGAGACAATGTGAAGCAACATGTGAAGGAAAAAATGGTAAATCATTAGCACAGTGGTGTGTGCCACTTTATAAGAACCAACCATCCAGGCTGAAGTAAGGAAGAAGCAGCCCAAATCTTCAGGCACAGTATAATGTAGGAGAACAAATTTTACAGATGGTGTCATAAGGTATTCGTATTTGCATGCTGTTTCCAGTTTGCAGATGGTCTGAAAGTTATACTTGCATAATAGATTTCACCCCGTGTATTGTAATACAAGATTTAGCAGCTGTCACGTTTGACTTGCTGTTACTACTGTGTGATCTATCGAACAAGAGTATTATTGCTGAAAAAAAGACATGTTGTCAAAGCTTTTCATCTTGCACTCATCAGGACAGTTGCAAGAATGCCAAATTTCAAAAGGAGCAACAATTTATACTGCATGAGTAAAGGGTGTTGATTGGTTGGCAAATCGTCTCTGATTGGTTGAGGCATTGCCATGGAGAATGCAACAGGGAACTACTGTCCCCCACGCTTTGTTTAATTCAAATAAAGTGCAACGCCTGGACATACTCCTTTTGCCTGCAGAGGACAGGTTCCTGTGTATGAATATATGTAGCTTCTAGCAAATGTAAATAAGCCACATTGCGAGCCTGACTGATAACCTTAAATTGGTTGTTAGTGTAATTCTTAGTATACTCGAGATTGTTCAGTAAGTGCTGTCCAGTCGCTAAATCACATCTAACATTATACGTTGTGTTCTGAGTTTTGCAAGTATGGGCTGGTTAAGTACGATCAGTACTCTGCCTCTTGCGAACAGCCGAAAGGACGTGCTGTTTGCCCAGAACACAACGTCTAACATTAGATGTGATTCTGTGCTTGCCAGGCTACCCTCAGAAGCATTTCTACATTGTTCCCATCAGCCCTTGTTATAAATGGCTGAGGAAGAACTTAAAATCAATGGTGGTGTGGTGGTGTCAGGCTGTATCCCAGGTGAGACATGAATCTGCTAATGTTCATCCAGGCCAGAGATAATGAAACATCCAGACTGGGAGAACATTTGATCTTGTTTGGGCAAGTGGAAGCTTCACTCCTAAAAGGCCTAATTATAACTGCCTTGCTGGACAGCAGGAAATCTGCCCCAGAGTGTTAATCTGTTAATTGTGTGTTAATTGTTTGATTATATGCAGGTGGAGGGTGTTAATGGGGTCTTACTTGAACACTTATAAGCAGACACTTACTGAGACTGGTGAAGGGTTTGAGTGAGAAGTTACATGTTTGTAATCTTTTTACTCTGTGCAATAAATGTGAGGCTGAGTAAAGATAGGCTCCAGCATTATCCTTCCATAACAAGCTTTCTGGAGTTTAAGATGGTGGCAGAGGATGGTTGTCTAAAGCTGAAGTTTGCAAACTCGGATTTTTTTTTACATAGAAAACTAAAATTGCAGGGGCTATTGTGGAAAATATGGCAGAAAGCAACTGTAAATTGTCAGAGTATGATTACCCTCTGATGTTCTCTGAGTCTGAACCATATGACCACTGGAAGTTTGAAGTGGATATGTGGACACTGGTGACAACTCTACCAAAGAGGAAACAGGGTATGGTCTTGGCATTGTCACTTCCTGTCAAAAGTAAAATCAGAAGTAGTGTTTTGTGAACTGGATGCTCGTCAGTTGGATACTAATGAAGGATCTTCTGTTAGAATTCTTGGATGAAATTTACAAAAAAGATGACCTATTAAATGCATATGAGGCATGGGCAGTTCATGCAAAGAATTCACTTCAGATGGTTGGAGGATATAGTTCCTAACAATTGGTCTATGGGTGGAATCCCAAATTGCTTTCTGTAATGTGTGATAGTCCTCCTGCTCTAGAAAGTATTGCAATTAGTTCAATTTTTTTCTGCACATTTGAATGCTTTATATGCAGAGAGACAGGCTTTCATCAAGGCAGAGGTCTTTGAGAAAATTCAGAGACATCGTATAAGGCCATCAGAGGAATTTAATTTAGGAGATTTGATGTATTATAAAAGAGATGGTCATAGGGAATGGAAGGGCTTTGGTAAGGTAATCGGTCATGATGGTAAGACAGTAGTTATCAAGCATGGAAATCAAACTAAAGGTTCATTCCTCACGCTTGATCGGGTTGATTACAAAATCTCAGAATCTGAGCAGTTGACAGAGGGAAACGAGGTACCTCAAATACTCATGTGGTTTTTGATGAAGGTCCTGAGGAACAGAATGAGGTAGATCCAGGGTTGAATAGTAATCTGAGGGATCATGATGCTCAAGAACATGCAAACATACAAATTAGGAGCAGGAGTAGGCCACTCAGTCCTTCGAGCCTGCTTCACCATTCAATAAGTTCATGGCTGAACTGATTACTCCACATTTCCACCCAACCCCAATAATCTTCCACCCCCTTGCTTATCAAGAATCTGTATTTATTGGAGTTTAGAAGGATGAGAGGTGATTTTATTGACACGTGTAAGATCCTGAGGGGATCCTGAAAGAGCTATCAAATCCAAAGACAATTGCCCGAGTAGATACTCAGGTAACATGTATTCCAGAGGGGTCTAATAGATGGAGGAATGCAACAATTGTGGGGTGTGCAGGAAAATCTACAGGCAAGCTTAAATATAGGTTAAGTGTTCAAGATGATGACCAAGAAGCAAGGTCCATGAACTGGCAGAATAGGGTGAAAGAGTGGAGGGTAAGAAAGTGCAGTGCAAGTTCTAATAGTGGGTCTGGAAGTAACTCTTACATAAGGGAGCGATCACATACTGGAGAAAGAGCCTCCGATAATGTGCGAGGGAGATCTTCTAGCAGTAGTGCTGAAAGACATCAAAGAGGCCGTAGTTTGAGCAGATCCCACAATGAAACAAAGGGTAGAGAACAGTTTCTGAATAGAACTAGAAGCAGAAGTCCTCATGACCGTGACGTTTTAGTGGCCGCCAATAAACTTGAGGATAAACTAATAAGAGAAGCAAAACATAAGGAATTAGAGATTTTGGAGTTTACTCTGAGTTATCAGATAGGGGACTGCCAGCCTTGTCACATAGATGGATTTGTACTGAAAAAGTCCATCCCAGTGCAACTTAGAAGACAAAAGTGAGGCTAGTTGCAAGAGGTTTTGAAGAGCGACTGGGTGATACCAATGTTAGAGTGGACTCTCCGACAGCTGGAAAAGTCATCTTAAATCTTCTTAGCTCTTTTGGCCACAAATCCATGGGAGTGTAGATCCATTGACATAAAAGCTGCATTTCTGCAGGGTGATACTTTTCAGAGCAGCAGCAGATGCAGAAGGCAAACTATGGAAACTGCACAAATGTGTCTATGGCCTTAATTATGCTTTCAGAGTGTGGTATTTCTTGGTGAGATTTGTTTTGTTGAAAATTGGTTGTGTTCAACTAAAAGGAGATCCTGCAATGTTTTATTGGTAACATATATGGAAACGTTCAGAAGAAAGAGAGCTGAAGTGGCTTGAGTTAACTAGGAGGCGACAGAGTAACCCCAGTGAAAGCAGGGCCACAATGGAGGATCATAATTCAGGGCTGGGTACAGAATTGTTAAAACTAGCTCAATTAATTCCAAAATTCAATGAGGAAGATGTAGAAGGATTTTTTGTGTGCTTTGAGAAACTGGCAAGGCAGCTAAAATGGCCAGCTGAGACCTGGCCTCTTTTATTACAAAGCAAGCTAACTGGAAAAGCCCATGAGGTTTATTCCCTGTTGCCAGATGAGAGATCATCAAATTATAAACTAACCAAAAATGCTATCCTCAGGGCATATGAATTAGTACCCGAAGCCTATCTCCAAAAGTTTAGAACCCTCAAAAAGCAAGCTAATCAAACTTATCTGGAGTTTGAAAGAAGTAAGCAGCTAGCTTTTGACCAGTGGCTGAGGGCTCTTAAAGTACAGCTCAGCTATGAGAATCTCAGAGAAGTAATTCTGTTAGGGGAATTTAAACACTCTATCCCACTCTCCATAAAGACCCATGTAGAGGAGCAGCAGTCCAGAGAGCCTGGCAAGCGGCCGTTCTGACTGATGAGTTTGCTTTAATTTATAAGTCAGTTTCCCAGGGGAGAACCTTTCCTACTCACCTCCACAAATCTGAAAAGGACAATGGTTGGGAAGGTGATAGGAGCGCAAACAGTCCTGGGAGAGAAAGAAAAGCAGGAGACACAGGGAGTCCTCCTCTAGCCAAAAGGGAAGGTGCTGTGAGCAGTAAGACTGAGACCCAGATAGCTGTGTACTTCCATTGTAATAAAGCAGGGCATTTAAAAGCTGACTGCTGGAAACTAAAGGGAAAACCTGTAGGGTTAATCAGGGCACACCCACTCAGTGACAGGGACCCGATGGAAAGCACAGTAGAACAAGCTGTGGCTTTAACTGTAGTAACAGTGAGACCCAGGAAACCTACTGCTGCAAGTGCAGGAAAATTTAATAGGATTCCTGAAGGTTGTCAGGGTTTTGTGTTTGAAGGGAAAGTAACCCCATACCTCTCGAGTGGGGCAAGCAAGCCCATATTAATTCTCAGGGACACGGGGGTCACTGGATCTCTTTTACTGGGAAAAGGCCTGACCTTTCCCCCAGAGAGTGCAGTGAACACCAGAATGGTGGTGAATGGTATTGGAGGGCAAGGTATGCCTATACCTGTGTACCTTGAGTGCGAACTAATTTTGGGACCGGTGACCGTAGGGATTGTCCATAGTTTGCCTGTGGACGGGGTTGACCTGCTCAGATGTAATGATCTGGCGAGGGTGAAGGTGATAGCCCATCCAGTAGTGAAAGAAAGACCACAGGAGGTAAGAAAGACAGGGCAGTGGCAGGAGATGGACCCCTGCAGTTTCCTTGAATGTAAAGTGGATCAGGCCATGATCAAACCAGCTCCCGTAGAAGAGACTGAATTGGCACTGCAGGCAGATGACCAGGTCTGTCTGTTTGAAACTTTCTTTGGAAAGTTGGGAGACCCAGGGAATTAATTAAATGGATTTTTCCTGGCTGAGGCTCAGCGAGCCGACCCAGTATTGCGAGAGTTAGCACAGGCTGCCCAGTCTGGAAGTGAAGCAAAGGGAGTCCCTGATTGCTACTATTTAAAGAATGAGGTACTGATGAGGAAATACAGTTGATCTCACAGACCTGAGAGCAAGGAGTGGAAGTAGTTCACCAGTTAGTGGTGCCATAGAGGAATATTAAGAAGGGCCCATGAGACTACAGTGGCTGTACATGCCGGTATCTTCTTTGGCCTCCTTATCTCGAGAGACAATGGGTAAGCGCCTGGAGGTGGTCAGTGGTGTGTGGAGCAGCGCCTGGAGTGGCTATGAAGGCCAATTCTAGAGTGACAGACTCTTCCACAGGTGCTGCAGAAAAATTTGTTTGTCGGGGCTGTTACACAGTTGGCTCTCCCCTTGCGCCTCTGTCCTTTTTCCTGCCAACTGCTAAGTCTCTTCGACTCGCCACACTTTAGCCCCGCCTTTATGGCTGCCCACCAGCTCTGGCGAACGCTGGCAACTGACTCCCACGACTTGTGATCAATGTCGCAGGACTTCATGTCGCGTTTGCAGACGTCTTTAAAGCGGAGACATGGACGGCTGGTGGGTCTGATACCAGTGGCGAGCTTGCTGTACAATGTGTCTTTGGGGATCCTGCCATCTTCCATGCGACTCACATGGCCAAGCCATCTCAAGCGCCGCTGACTCAGTAGTGTGTATAAGCTGTGGATGTTAGCCGCCTCGAGGACTTCTGTGTTGGAGATACGGTCCTGCCACCTGATGCCAAATATTCTCCGGAGGCAGCGAAGATGGAATGAATTGAGACGTCGCTCTTGGCTGACATACGTTGTCCAGGCCTCGCTGCCATAGAGCAAGGTACTGAGGACACAGGCTTGATACACTCGGACTTTTGTGTTCCGTGTCAGTGTGCCATTTTCCCACACTCTCTTGGCCAGTCTGGACATAGCAGTGGAAGCCTTTCCCATGCGCTTGTTGATTTCTGCATCTAGAGACAGGTTACTGGTGATAGTTGAGCCTAGGTAGGTGAACTCTTGAACCACTTCCAGAGAGTGGTCGCCAATATTGATGGATGGAGCATTTCTGACGTCCTGCTCCATGATGTTCGTTTTCTTGAGGCTGATGGTTAGGCCAAGTTCATTGCAGGCAGCCGCAAACCTGTCGATGATACTCTGCAGGCACTCTTCAGTGTGAGATGTTAAAGCAGCATCGTCAGCAAAGAGGAGTTCCCTGATGAGGACTTTCCGTACTTTGGACTTCACTCTTAGACGGGTACAGTGGCTGTACATGCCGGTATACGAAAGACCAAAGCCCACTTAATAAAGAGAAGTTTGAGGCAATATCTGAAGAGGTTTTGTTTCAGTTCTTCGAGCTCACTGTAGAGTCCTTGATTGTAGGTAGATCTTGCTTTTCGTTGGGGCCCAGTATTCCTCTTAAACCTTGTTCATTGTAGGAGCCTTAACTGTGAGGTCATTAATTAATCCTATCTCGTTGCATAATACCAGGTCTAGAATAGCGTGCTCTCTGGTTAGCTCCAGAACGTACTGTTCTGAAAATTTATTCCGAAAACATTCTATATACTCCTCATCTAGGCTACCTCTGCCCATCTGATTTTTTCAGTCTATATGTAGGTTACAATCCCCCATAATAATAGCCATACCTTTCTGACAAGCTGCCATTATTTCTTCCTTTATACCCCGTCCTACAGTGTGGTTAACGTTAGGTGGCCTGTACACCACTCCCACAAGTGACTTCCTGCCTTTATGATTTCTCATCTCTACCCAAACTGCTTCTGCATCGTGGTTTCCTGAACTTGGGTCATCCCTCTCTATTGCGCTAATACCATCATTAATTAACAGAGCCACACCTCCAACTTTTCCTAGCTTCCTAAATGCCATGTATCTTTCAATAGTCAGGTCCCAATCTATGTCATCCTGCAGCCATATCTCTGTAATGGCTATCAGATTGTACTTATTTATTTCTATTTGCACTTTCAGTTCATCTGTTTTGTTTCAAATGCTATGTGCGTTCAGATACAGAGCCTTTAGTTTATTATTTAGTATTTTTGTAACCTCTACCCTTATCTGTTGATTTACTCTTAGATTTGTACGCTCTGTCCCTTCCTGTCACAGTCTGTTTATCATTTCCCACATTAATACCTTCCTCTCTTGCCTTATCTCTACTTGATTTATCATGTCTTCCCAAATTTGATCCCTTGCCCCCACTATTCAGTTTAAAACCCTCTCTATTCCCTAGTTATGTGGCTCACTAAAACACCAGCCCCAGCACGGTTCAGATGTAGACCATCCCAACAGTACAGCCACCACTTTCCCCAGTACTGGTGCCAGAGCCCCACGAACCGGAACCCACTTCTACCGCACCAGTCTTTGTGCCACGCATTAATTTATGTAATCTTATTTGCCCTATGCCAATTTGCACGTGGCTCAGGTAATCAGAGACTTTGAAATTTTCTTTGAGCATGTTAATAATTTGTGCATAGTATGGAATTTATTTTGAAATGTTTGAGCATGTTAATCCATGTTGTATTAAAAAAGAAAGAAGGGAGTTTGTTAATCTGTAATTGTTTGATTATATACAGGTGGAGGGTGTTAATTGGGGTCTTACTTGAACATTTATAAGCAGGCACTTACTGATATTGGTGAAGGGTTTGACTGAGAAGTTACATGTTTGTAATCCTTTTATGCCGTACAATAAATGTGAGGCTGAGTAAAGATAGGCTCCAGCATTATCCTTCCATAACAAGCTTTCTGGAGTTTAACACAGAGTGCGATGATTTCCTAACATCTAACTCTACCTTAAGATTTTATGTGCAGACCCCTTATTTTGAATGGCTAATTCAATTGTTAGAATCTAATATTTTCATTGTTTTAAAGGCTACAGTCATATCCCCTCTAAGTCTGCATTTCTCCAGTGAAAGCAGTCCGAATTCATTCAGCCTATACGAATAACTAAGACATAGTCGCTATAACAATGTTTAACATTTAAAATTTAAAATTCTAGCTAACTTGAAGGCCTGGACTCCTGACTTGCCGAAGACTGAATTTATGAACAGGTGGAGTTAGAAATGTTAGCTGCTGAGTCCTACTCAATTTCAATTTTCTTTTAAAAAGTGTGTGTGCAATAAAAACTGGAGATCAGCTGGTCTTTCAAAATTTTGAAGCATTAGAATAAGAAACATGATGGTGCAAGGTATCTTTCATACTTTCACCTTACTGTCTTAAGTCATTTTAATAGTTGTTGAAGCAAGATTTGCTGAGGTAACAGTTTCAGAATTCTATATTACTAATATATTGTCTTTCACTTTTGTTTGCTTTCAACAGAAGTTTGGCAAATAACAATCTTCAAACTCTTCCTAAAGACTTATTCAAAGGCCTGGATGCATTAACTAATATGTAAGAGAATAATTTGCACCTCTGAATACTTGGTGTTTTGTTTTAGTATGCTTTAAGATGTAGCTATGTATACTTTGTGCAACAAAAAACCTCCAGTATATAGACATTTTAAGTGTTGCTGAAATGGGTTTATTTTAGGATTCATTAATGTGCATAAAATGGATCTTCACCAATGTTGTTGTACATTACTGAGGGCAATCTTATTCTAGAATGGGAGAAATCATGTGCATTAAGTGCTTACCGTATATTTATCAACAAGTGGGGATATATTTGCTCTGTGCCAATTGTGCTAACATGTATTAGACACAGGTGATCCATATTATCAAGCACTGAGGCCTGCAGTCCTCCTGTCAATAAACCAAGGATCTGCACATCAGACATGTACTATATTCATTAAGGGCCCAAAAAACTGTTACTGATTTACTGATCTTATAATGTCTGAACAGTGCTGCAGTCGCAGCACCCATATGAAACAGGTGCTGCAGTGGTAGACCCCAAAGTCAGCCATGTCTGGGCCTTTTCTTAAATGGGACTCTGCTTCCTAGTTGTGGGAAGTACTGATGTTTTGATCCAACAATTTGGTTGCTTCTTTGAATTTCTTTGTTGCTTTCACTACTGAAGCTGTACATACTTTATCAAAGCTGCAACCCACCTCCAATCTGTTGTGTTTGGCAAGGAAACTGCAATTGTACCCAACCCATTGCACAGTCCTCTCTACCTGGAAGAAAAGAATCAGTGGAGGCACTCAAGGCAAGGGTCTTTTCACCTTAGGCATTCAAATAAAAGCTATCCACATGCTGCTGCTCACGGAAACAGGCCAAATCACATTACTGATATTTGCTTGTAGAGACAATGATTTACTCAAAAGAAACACTCAGGAACATGCAAACAGGAGTGGGCCATTTAGTCCCTCAAGCCTGTTCTGCCATTCATTGAGATCATGGCTGATCTGTGGCCTAACTCCATAAACCCACCTTTACCCCATATTCCTTAATACCTTTGGCTAACAGAAATCTATCAATCTCAAATTTAGAATTAACAACAGCATCAACTGCCATTGGTGAAAGAGGGTTTCAAACTTCTACCATCCATTGCACATAGGAGTGTTTCCTAATTTCACTCCTGAAAGGCATGGTTACGATCTTTAGGTTATGTTCCCTAATCCTAGATTTCCCCAACCAGTAGAAATAGTTCTCTCTATCTCTTATCTGTTCCCCTTAGTATCTTGAAAACTTCAATCAAATCACCCTTTAATTTGTTAAATTCCATGGAATACAACCTTAGTATGTATAATCTCTTCTCATAACTTAACCCTTGGAGTCTTGGTATCATTCTAGTAAATCTACACTGCACTCTCCCCAAGGTCAATATATCCATTCTAAGGTGTGGTGCTCAGAACTGAACAGAATACTCCAATGTGGTCTAACCAGGGCTTTGTATAGCTGCAGAATGACTTTTAACCCCTCGCATATGCTAGGTCTCTCGATATTAAGACCATTATTCCATTAGATTTTTTGATTATTTTCTGTACCTGCCCATAAAATTTTAATTATCTATGTACCTAGATCCTCAAGTCTCCTTGGACTTCCACTGCTTCCAACTTTTCACCATTTATTAAGTGCTCTGATTTAACCTTTTGAGTTCCATAGTGAATGAGCTCATACTTTCCTAATAGTTTTGCCCATTCACATAACCTGTTAATATTTTGCCTATCTTTGTGGCATCAACAAACTAGGCTATGTGGCTCTCTATCCCATTATCTGAGTTGTTAATAAATACAGGGAATAGTAGAGGCCCCAACATAGATCTCTGTGGGACAGTATTAGTCGCATCCTGCCAATTAGAGTACCGGCCCATTATTCTTACTCTTTGTCTCCTGCCACTCAACCAATCTCCTAACCAAGTCATAATTTGTCTTGAATTCCATGAGCTTCAACTTTTTCTCAGTCTCTCAGAACTGATGAAAGGTCACTGACCTGAAACATTAACTTTGCTTCTCTCTCCACAGGTACTGCCAGACCTGCTGAGTATTTCCAGTATTTTCTGGTTTTATTGCTGTTATTCACCATTTTTTTTCTAATATCATTGTCAAAGTTCTTTTTACCCATTACCAGATCTTCCCAGTTTATTGTAGACAGTTTCTGTCTCATCCCATTGAAGTCAGCCTTACCTAAATCTAGAACTTTAGTAGCTGTTTTGGTTTCTTCCTTCCAAACACAACATTAAACTCAGTCATATTATGTCTACTATTAGATAAATGTTCATGCACTTTTAGGCTGTTAACTAAATCTGGCTCATGGCTCATTGCTCATTGCTCATTCTTAAATTTAATATGGCCTGCCCCCTTATTGGTTTTAGGTCATATTGAGAACTAACCGGAACACAAACAAGAAATTTGCTACCTTTCTGCTTATCCCAATCTATATGGAAAGGAAAATCCCCATTAAAACCACTCTACCTTTATGATATGCTTGTCTCATTTCTGTATTAGTACATTCTTCCACTTCACAGTTGCTACCAGGGAGCCTATACACAACTCCCACTATAGTCATTAATTTTTTTTCTATTTCTTATTTGTACCCATAAAGTCTCCACTGCCTGCTTACATCTCATTATGTCATCTCTTATCATAGAAGTAATTTCACCCTTAAGTATGAATACTACTCCTCCCCCTCTAACATACTTTCTATGCTTCCCTAGACCTTATAATCTGATATATTCAGTTTAGAGTCCTGATGGTTCTGCAGCCATGTCTCAGTAATGGCTATCATGTCATACCCTCTAAGTTGAATTTGCACCTGCAATTCATTCAGTTTCTTCCCTACAATCGTGTATTTGTATCAAGAACATTTATTTGGACCACACCTTAATCTGTCCTTCTGCTCAAATGTTGTTTTTGTCACATTTCTTATTTTTCCCTTATGATTTAATTAATTTCTATTGTTTCGTTTTTCCTTTACCTGTAGTGCCTATTGCACAATTTATGACGATTACTCAACTTTCTTCCCTATTGGTTGTTTCAGAATTATTTATACTGCCTTTTCCACCTGAGCTCCCCCCCATTTACTAGTTTAAAGTCCTGTGACTGCTCTGTTTATCCTTTCTGCTGGATCCTGGTCCAGCACAGTTCAGGTGGAGCCCGTCCAACGAAACAGTTCCATCCTGTCCCAATACTGATGCCAGGGCCCTATTTCATACCACTCCTTCAGCCACATATTCACCTCCTTAATCTGCTTTTCCCTATGCCAATTTGAAAGTCGCTCTGGTAATAATCCAGAGATCGTGGGCTAGAAATTCATGTGCCTCGGTTTTTGGGCAGAGGGGTCGTGATCTACGACCTGCTCGCACTGGTTCTGATCAAGACAGACAGCACGCATATTTGGTGCTGCCACTTTATCTGCCTGATTGTAGCCTGTGGCCGAGTGGATCCTATGCAGCTTCCTCGTTCTTCGCGCTGCTGGCTTTCTCTGTGCTCAGCAGGAATCTGAACAGCATTGTTTGGATACCATGTGGTGCAGCCAACCTACACTTCCTAAAGGCAGGCTCTATCTCTTAAAGAGAAGCTGCATTGAATAATATTGGTGGAATTTAAATGGTGGAAAATTGAATAAACTTACATGGGTCGTCAAGGTAAGTGAATGCATCGTCATCTGACATCTCCTACCCACCACAACACCAAACTATCACGCTGCAAAGTGCACCACACCCCATCACTCGCCCATCAGCACTCCCTGGCACGCAGGACTCACACCTAACATCCAGATACTCCACCTCACCCTCGCACACCTGCCAATGCTGCTGGCCTCACATCCACCTCTCACAACATCCACATACCTCCAGCTGTTAAGCTATATCAGGAACATCACCAAAACGCATTGCTACACAATCACTGACATTCTGCCCTCTCTTGCAGGACAAGGTGGCACACAATAGAAGGGAGCAGAGCAAAATCAGTAGGGGACAAGGATGCCTTCATCTCTTAAACTGTACAGAGGAATGGCTCTCAGCATCATGGAACCGACAGAAAATGGTACCATAGTGGTAATGTCACTGGACTAGTAAACCAGAAGTCTAAGCTAATGCCCTGGGGACACTTGGCAGCTGGTGGAATTTAAATTCAGTTAATTAATAAATTCAGTTAGTTAATAAAAATCTGGAATTGAAAGCTATTCTCAGTAATGGTGCTATGAAGCTATCATCGATTGTCTTAAAAACCCACCTGGTTCACTAATGTCCTTTAGGGAAAGAAATTTACTGTGTTACGATTAGGTGAGAAACGTGTCTAGGGGTCCCTCTCAGCCTTCACCTGGTCTTACTGTAACAGGGTTTAATTTTAAACACATAGTGTTTTTAGCTCCCCCTTGGTGAATCCTTGTTGACTGCTTTCCAATTATAAGGCAAAGAAACCAGCACAAACAGGTTTTCTTAGGTTTAAAGAAGAAAAGTTGAAATATATTGAACTTGAACTTAAACTCTAATTCAGTTGACGCCTATGGATACACAACGCGCCCATGCTAGCATGCATACACGATACACACATGCAAATAGAGACAGAAAAGAGCAGAAGAAAAAAATAAAGTGGAAAGTTTTGAGGCAATGTCTGAAAAGTTTTTGTTATGGGTCTTCGAGTTCACTGTAGAATCCTTGATTGTAGGTAGTTCTTGCTTTTTGTTGGGGCCCAGTATTCTTCTTAAATCTTGTTCGCTGTATGAGACTTCTCTCTTGAGGTTCATGTGTCTTCAGTGGATTCAGAAGCTTGTGAGAAAGAGATGGGAGCAGACAGGAGAGATCTTCTCAGTCCAGGAGCAAACAGTCTTTCTGAGTTCAAACTCTCTGGGGCTAGTTTAAAATACCCTGGAACAGCCAGTTAGTCATGTGATCAGCTGGTCTAATCAGTCCTGGATTGTATCCTCTCGCAGTCTCTGGAATGCTGCTCTTACACACAATGCCTGGTGATCAAGGTCCATTGTGGGTTGAATGTGTCAGGGAATGGTCCTTTGTCCTTCCCAGCACTGTCTGTTAATATGCAAATGTATTTTCCAGCCATGGCTGATCTGTTTAACATGTCATTTCCTTGCTCCAGCAACAGTTTAAAATTAATGTTTATGACAAAATTAATGTGCCTCATTCTTGGCATGTGGGTGCTTAGCATGACAACTGTCTTTACCTGGTCTGGCCTATACATGACTTGAAACCCACCACAATGTGGTTGGCTGTTAACTGCCCTCTGAAATGGCCTAGCAAAACACTCAGTTATCTAGGGCAATTAGGGATGGGCAACAAATTCCTCCTTGCCAGTGTTGCCCACATTCCATGAAAGAATTTTTAAAAACATACCCCATGTCATCCCAAGGCACTGAGAAAGAACATTGAGCATGTTCCTGCCTTATACCCCTTCTCAACTTCCAGCTCCTCATTCCAGTATCTCGCATGATGTGCAAACTGCAGATGGTGTGACCATGGACATCTTGCTTCTCTCCCCACTCCCATTCCCTGACCCCAACCTTTCCTTTCTGAATTCCAGCTTTCAGACACCCAAAAACTGCCACCTGCCCAACCACAGTAGCCCAAGGAGGAAGAGATATAGCAACAGCACAGTACTAATGAAGAGGCCTTGGCACTTGACCTGGCATTGACAGACAACAACTTAGATACTGGCGCGGCACATACCTTGGAGGCTAGTTTAAAGTTGGGATCAGCACATGGTGAGTCATGTGGGCACAAGTGGACTGCATCTAAGCCTTGGTAAAGGCTAATTTTTTTGCCAGCTCCCAGGAAGGCGAGGCCGCATTAAAGTTCTGATGCAGAGGACTCAGTTTGGAGCTTGATTGGATGAAATGCAGGAGAATGCTGATGGGCATTCTCACTGAGATGCTAGCTGCATTGGTTGGCCTGCCAGACAGACTTCTTTCACTGTTAAGAAGCATGGAGGAACTGGGCTGCAAGTTGGCAGAGGATATAGTGCAGAGCTTCCCTTCTCAGCAACCTCCAGTCTATCTTCCACCTCACTGTCGTGCTGCAGACATAGATGCACTGCCTCTGCTGCTGCATACCTGTTGCAGCCTTTGTGTGGACAGACCACCAAAATCCGCTGCCCTCCCTGTCAATATGCAGCAACACTTTGGCAAATCCAGGAACTCACCACAGAACCTCTAAAAACACTCCGGTGTACTTCCAGACATTGTGCAATACAAGAAGTTCTTAAAAAACAATCTTACCTGTAATTTGGGTGCCTGACCTGTAAGGAACTCTAGTACAGGGCCCACCTTGCATCCTTGCGCCTGTTGTTTGCAGAATGGGGTACGAATACGTTGCCTGGACTCGCATGGTCCAAATTAGGTATCCTGGTGTCACATCAGGCGCTTGGATTGTGTGAAGTCAGGATAGCGCTGTTTCACAGGCTTACAACACATGCAGGGGACACTCTTGAGGGGGCCGTTTTAAAGAGGACGCGCCACATGGGCTGCCCCTGAAGTGGCTGGCGGCACTGAAAGTGACTGGTAGCGCTGTGTGCGCCAAGAAAGCGGTGCTAGGTTTCCGCACCTTGTGGACACTGACACTCCCAAATGAGCACATCGACAGTAGATTTTTCTGCCTCAAATCTCTCTGGTTCAGACTCATTGAGCTGGAGTGTGAGTTAGAGATACTTTGGCACATAAGGGTGGGGGAGGTGTACCTGGACAGTTTGCCACAGATCTTGGTCATACCTTGTGGAGAAGGAAAGGATCAGAATGATGTTGGTGTGACTGATAGAATACTGAGTAAGAGGACATAAAATAACTAAGATCTGCAGAAACTGCTCCTATCCAATAGGTACTTGTGAGGATAAGGATGAAGACTGCTAGAAGGATTGCCAGAATGTTGACGGTGGCACCGTGGAGCAGAAAGCAGTGCAAAGGGAGGAGGGAAAGCATAATATGGTAATTCTAGGAGTTTTGATAATTACGAGGGCAGGTAGCATTCTTTGTAAGCAGGATTGAGAGTTCCACATAGTATGTTGCCTACTTAGTGTTAAGGTGAGGGAAATCTTGAACTGACTTAAAAGATATTAGAGAGGGAGCTGAAGGATCTAGTTGTCCTGGTCCATGTTGTAGTCCAGTTGGGACCAACACCATAGGAAAAGGTAGGCAAGAGGTCACATTCAGAGTACTGGGGGCTAAATTTAATAAATAAACCTTAAAGGTTATTGGGCTTAAAGTCAAGAGGAGGGGGTCCTGGGAGGAGCATTGTTTCCCGGCTGGGGGTTTTGTGGTCCAAAGATTGCCCACAGAGGAGGGCCCCCCGCAAGCCCACAGGGAGGACGCCTCGTTTTACAAGGCGTATTTACAAAGAGTATTGTAAGGAAAGTGCTTGTTTAGATTCCTGTGTTCTGTGCCGTTCTCTTTACTTACCTATCAAACAAAAGTAAACAAAAATCATCATGAAGAGAAGAGCAGAGAAGAGCCGAACTCCTTCAAGGTGGGAATTCCTGGAAGAGATGTGACAGTGAATTGAACAAAAAAAAACCAGGAAGTAACATACTCCAAATACTGGAAATATGAAATGCAAACAAAAAATGCTAGAAGCATTTTGGTTGGGTCAGATCAGGCTGGGTTACTCGGAGCTGATAAAGGATTATAAACCTGAAATCTTAACCCTACCATTTTTCCACAGCTGCTGCTGCGTGTTTCCAGCATTTTCTGTTTTTATTTCAAATTTTGAGCATCTGCAGTGTTTTACTTTTTATTTACTAGAGAATTTGACAGAAGTGTACAGCCTCCTGCAGCTAGACCTTAAAGTCACTTTGAAAACAAGTGCCACTGGATCATTTCAAGTGACAGCAACACCTGACAAATTTTCCAATCTGTAGTCCGCATCTACATCTGCAGGTGATAGGTCCATTGTTGCTTGGGATTTAATTACTTTACCTATGGCTGCCGCCGAGGGAACCAAAGATATCCCAAGAACCCTGTTCATGAATCTTAACACATTCAGGGTCAAAACCTGAAAAAAGATACAACGGGATATACACATTTCCCAGGATCTTGATACAGAGAGCACTCAGATATTGAAGAAAAGGTTAAGATGCTTTGATCCATTTGGGGAAGTCATTGTACAGCCTGATCAAGTTATTCCATATTTCCGCATCTACTCCACCTAAGACAATTTCAATTTTTGCATGCCTCGTGGAGAAGAAAGCCGACCTCAACCAGTGGCAGCAGAGAACCACAACCAGGAACCAAAAAAGACATCTGCAGAATAAACTCTTCACTCAGAAGGTATTTAAGGCATCTATTATTTAGTGCCTGAAATATTTAGTGCACAACAGTCATGCACATGATCCAGCTCTCTGGCACAAAACAGAATCCCTGCTATAGCTCTCAATCTTACATCAATACCAATGAATATCATACATATGTCTCCAAAACTATTTTATTTTGCAAAGGGGGCCACAAACCGGTATTAGGCCCCCTATTTGTATATGAAAAGAACCGAATGCCTGTTTCAGGTGTGTGGCCTGAACATCTGTGCAGGAGCCTTTACCAGCACTCTTCGGTCGCGGAATGAACGTACACACGCTGCCTGCCATATTGGACCCTTGAGCATCAACTTTACACCTGTAAATTGAGCGCAGTATGACCCAATTTCTTGACTTTTGTTCCTTTCCACTGTGAGTGGAAGTGAGGGGGTTGTTGCTATGGGTGGAATTCTATCGAAATAGACTGTTTTTGTATTGTGGGGGGGAGGGGAGGTGGGGGGGGCAAAGGCTGGCAGCAGGTCAGGAACCCATTTGATGCAGTAGCCGGCTTTGCCATGACTCTTTAACTCAGTCACAGCATTAGCATCCTGCTTCCAGGTTTCCTAACCAATCATAGAGTGCAGTTGTGATGACGACCCACACTCTGTCAAAGGAAGGATTTTCTACTTGAAGTGACCTCAGTCTCTGACTGTTTCCTGAAGGTCCTGCTGTTGGATCTGGAGGACTGAAGGGAAGTGCTGTTTCCTTCGGATGGGAGGAAGAGGCCAGCCTCTCAAAACAAGAAGGCATGAATGGAATTTGCCAGGAAGTCAGCAGCAGGACTGTGGTCCTTGAACCTGGATACAGTGCCTCAAGGGGTTCAATGAACTAATAAAGGCAGGAAAGGTGAGTGGCGTCCCACTTTCAGGTGCCAACCCTCACACTGACTACCCCTAGCATTCTCCTGCACAGAACAGCTGCAGCTCTGCTCATTCCTCTTTCTACAGGTGCCTTCTCACATCCCCATCTGAACAGCCAACTCTGACAATCACCCTCATCATATTGACATCTCACACCCATGCCTCACAGTCATAAATGGTGCCATTGCATCCGCTCTGCACAATCCATTTCTCACACTCATAACTATCTGTTTTCTTTCCTTGCAGAAGAAGAGAGTGCACAGCTCCAGGGAGAGGCAAAGAATCGGGGGTGGCTCTTTTGTGATAATCACCTTGATGGTCATTGGCAATGCATGCCCACCAGGTCCACTGTGAAGGAGGCCTTGTTTCAGGACTTTATGATGTCAGGAGCAACCTGCCATGAAAGCCTGAGCCTCATGAGGCACTGGTGCTCAGACATGCCGAGAAAGGTCTGCCTGTGGATCTGCATTAGGGGTATCAACTCCTTCGAGCTGGATCTCTGCGTCCATCCCGTCTGCCCGCTGGAGCGGCTTTTGGCTGAGGAGAAGGCATATGGTGCTATTGCTGGTGGTGTTCCTGGTGCTGTTGGTGTTGCTGATGCTACTTCTTTTGTTCCTCTTCAGAGGTCCAAGGTAGAGCTACATAAGCTGCTGCCATGTTGCAGTGAAGGCTGGCACAGGGAAGATCAGATCAAGGTGAATAATGTCCAAGGTACAAAGAACAAAGAACAGTACAGCACAGGAACAGGCCATTCGGCCCTCCAAGCCTGCGCCGATCTTGATGCCTGTCTAAACTAAAACCTTCTGCACTTCCGGGGACCGTATCCCTCTATTCCCATCCTATTCATGTATTTGTCAAGATGCCTCTTAAACGTCGTTATCGTACCTGCTTCCACCACCTCCCCCGCCAGGTACTCACCACCCTCTGTGTAAAGAACTTGCCTCACACATCCCCTCTAAACTTTGCCCCTTGCACCTTAAAGCAATGTCCCCCAGTAACTGACTCTTCCACCCTGGGAAAAAGCTTCTGACTATCCACTCTGTCCATGCCACTCATAACTTTGTAAACCTCTATCATGTCGCCCCTCCATCTCCATCGTTCCAGTGAAAACAATCCGAGCTTATCCAACCTCTCCTCATAGCTAATGCCCTCCACACCAGGCAACATCATGGTAAACCTCTTCTGTACCCTCTCCAAAGCCTCCACGTCCTTCTGGTAGTGTGGCGACCAGAATTGCACGCAATATTCTAAGTGTGGCCTAACTAAAGTTCTGTACAGCTGCAGCATGACTTGCCAATTTTTATACTCTGTGCCCTAACCGATGAAGGTAAGCATGCCGTATGCCTTCTTGACTACCTTCTCCACATGTGTTGCCACTTTCAGTGACCTGTGGGCCTGTGCGCCCAGATCTCTCTGCCTGTCAATACGCCTAAGGGTTCTGCCATTTACTGTATACGTCCCACCTGTATTAGATCTTCCAAAATTCATTACCTCACATTTGTCCGGATTAAACTCCATCTGTCATTTCTCCGCCCAAGTCTCCAACCGATCTATATCCTCTGAAAATCCTCATCACTATCCGCAACTCCAGCAACCTTTGTGTAGTCCGCAAACTTACAAATCAGACCAGCGACATTTTCCTCCAAATCACTTGTATATTCTACAAACAGCAAAGGTCCCAGCACTGATCCCTGCGGAACACCACTAGTCACAGCTCTCCATTTAGAAAAGCACCCTTCCACTGCTACCCTCTGTCTTCTATGACCGAGCCAGTTCTGTATCCATCTTGCCAGCTCACCTCTGATCCCGTGTGACTTCACCAGTCTGCCATGAGGGACTTTGTCAAAGGCTTTACTTTCTGACCTTTCTGACCTTTCTTTATCAATCATCTTCGTCACTTCCTCAAAAAACTCAATCAGGTTAATGAGACACGACCTCCCCTTCACAAAACCATGCTGCCTCTCGCTAATAAGTTCATTTGTTTCCAAATGGGAGTAAATCCTGTCCCGAAGAATCCTCTATAATAATTTCCCTACCACTGACCTAAGGCTCACCGGCCTATAATTTCCTGGATTATCCTTGCTACCCTTCTGAAATAAAGTAAAAACATTGGCTATTCTCCAGTCCTCTGGGACCTCACCTGTAGCCAATGAGGATACACAGATTTCTGTCAATGCCCCAGCAATTTCTTCCCTTGCCTCCCTCAGTATTCTGGGGTAGATCCCATTAGGCCCTGGGGATTTATCTACCTTAATGCTTTGCAAGACGCCCAACACCTCCTCCTTTTTGATAACGACATGACCCAGACTATCTACACTCCCTTCCCTAGGCTCATCATCCACCAAGTCCTTCCCTTTGGTGAATACTGATGCAAAGTAGTCATTTAGTACCTCGCCCATTTCCTCTGGCTCCACACATCGATTCCCTCCTCTGACCTTGAATGGGCCAAACCTTTCCCTGGTTACCCTCTTGCTCTTTATATAGGTATAAAAAACCTTGGGATTCTCCTTAATCCTGTTTGCCAATGACTTTTCATGACCCCTTTTAGCCTTCCTGACTCCTTGCTTAAGTTCCTTCCTACTTTCTTTATATTCCTCAAGGGCTTCGTCTGTTCCCAGCCTTCGAGCCCTTCCGAATGCTTTCTTTTTCTTTTTGACTAGGCTCACAATATCCCGCGTTATCCAAGGTTCCTGAAACTTGCCAAACTTATCCTTCTTCCTCACAGGAATATGCCGGTCCTGGATTCTAATCAACTGACGTTTGAAAGACTCCCACATGTCAGATGTTGATTTACCCTCAAACAGCCGCCCCCAATCTAAATTCTTCAGTTCCTGCCTAATATTGTTATAATTAGCCTTCCCCCAATTTAGCACCTTCACCCGAGGACTACTCTTATCCTTATCCACAAGTACCTTAAAACTTACGGAATTATGGTCACTGTTCCTGAAATGCTCCCCGACTGAGACTTCGACCACTTGGCCGGGTTCATTCCCCAATACCAGGTCCAGTATGGCCCCTTCCCTAGTTGGACTATCTACATATTGTTTCAAGAAGCTCTCCTGGATGCTCCTTACAAATTCTGCCCCATCCAAGCCCGTAGCACTAAGTGAGTCCCAGTCAATATAGGGGAAGTTAAAATCACCCACCACTACATCGAGGGCCGAAGGGCCTGTACTGCGCTGTAATGTTCCAATTCTAATTCTAATTTGTCTGCATATCTGCTCCTCTACCTCCCGCTGGCTGTTGGGAGGCCTGTAGTAAACCCCCAACATCGTGACTGCACCCTTCCTATTCCTGAGCTCTACCCATATTGCCTCGCTGCATGACCCCTCCGAGGTGTCCTCCCTCAGTACAGCTGTGATATTCTCCTTAACCAGTAATGCAACTCCCCCACCCCTTTTACATCCCCCTCTATCCTGCCTGAAGCTTCTAAATCCCGGAACATTTAGCTGTCAATCCTGTCCTTCCCTCAACCAAGTCTCTGTAATAGCAACAACATCATAGTTCCAAGTACTAATCCAAGCTCTAAGTTCATCTGCCTTACCTGTTATACTTCTCGCATTGAAACAAATGCACTTCAGACCACCAGTCCCGCTGTGCTCAGCAACATCTCCCTGCCTGCTCTTCCTCTTAGTCTTACTGGTCTTATTTACTAGTTCCCCCTCAGTTATTTCACCTGCTGTCCTACTGCTCTGGTTCCCAGCCCCCTGCCACACTAGTTTAACCCCTCCAAGTGACGCTAGCAAACCTCGCAGCCAGGATATTTGTGCCCCTCCAGTTTAGATGCAGCCCGTCCTTCTTGTACAGGTCCCATCTGTCCCAGAAGAGATCCCAATGATCCAGATATCTGAAACCCTCCCTCCTACACCAGCTGTTCAGCCACGTGTTTAGCTGCACTATCTTCCTATTCCTAGCGTCACTGACACGTGGCACAGGGAGTAATCCCGAGATTACAACCCTAGAGGTCCTGTCTTTTAACTTTCTACCTAACTCCCTGAACTCCCCCTGCAGGACCTCGTCACACTTCCTGCCTATGTCATTAGTACTGATGTGTACTACAACCTCTGGCTGTTCACCCTCCTCCTTCGGAATGCCCCCTGTCCGTTCAGAGATATCTTTGACCTTGGCACCAGGGAGGCAATATACCATCCTGGAGTCTCTTTCACGTCCACAGAAGCGCCTATCTGTGCCCCTGACAATAAAGTCCCCTATAACCATTGCTCTTCTGCGCTTTGCCCCTCTCTGCTGAACAACAGTGCCAGCTGTGGTGCCACTGCTCTGGCTGCTGCTGTTGTTATCCCCTGATAGGCCATCCCCCCCAACAGTATCCAAAATGGTATACTTGTTAGAGAGTGGGATCGCCACAGGAGATTCTTGCACTGACTGCCTGCCCCTTCTCGCAGTGGTGCAGTGGTTAGCACCGCAGCCTCACAGCTCCAGGGACCCGGGTTCGATTCCGGGTACTGCCTGTGTGGAGTTTGCAAGTTCTCCCTGTGTCTGCGTGGGTTTTCTCCGGGTGCTCCGGTTTCCTCCCACAAGCCAAAAGACTTGCAGGTTGGTAGGTAAATTGGCCATTATAAATTGTCACTAGTATAGGTAGGTGGTAGGGAAATATAGGGACAGGTGGGGATGTTTGGTAGGAATATGGGATTAGTGTAGGATTAGTATAAATGGGTGGTTGATGTTCGGCACAGACTCGGTGGGCCGAAGGGCCTGTTTCAGTGCTGTATCTCTAATCTAATCTAATCTAATCTAATCTCTCTGCCTGCACCTTGGGTGTAACTACTTCTCTAAAACTCCTGTCTATGACGCTTTCTGCCACCTGCATGCTCCTAAGTGCATCCAATTGCTGCTCCAACCGATCAAAGCGGGCTGTGAGGAGCTGCAATTGGGTACACTTCCTGCAGATGTAGTTATCTGGAACGCTGGAAGCGTCATGGACTTCCCACATCTCTCAGGTGAAGCACTTCACCCCTCTAACTGACATTTCTAGCACTAATTAATAAATTAATTTAAAATAAATAATAATATACTTATTAAACCCTTACTAAATTAAATTACAATTAACTGTATGGTCCCTAGTGCTAGATTTCTACTATAAATATTAAATGCTAAATACAGTAATTTCCTCCCTCCGGTTTAGTTACTCCTCTACTTATTAATTAATTAGTTAATTAGGGTTTTAATCCATTTTAATCAATGTTTTAATTTCCAATTCAGTACAGTTTCCCTACCAGCCAATCAGGTCACAGCTTTCCTGTGATTTCACTTTTTCAGTTTTTTTTAGTTTTTTTTCTGTTTTTTTAGTTTTTCATTTTTTTTACCGAAAACTTGCAAACAACCTGTGAAGCAGTGAAATCTGGCTCTCTGAACAAGTGCTCTGAACACAAACCTTTCACATAGGCAGCCCACTAACTATGCAGTTTTACTGTTTAAAGGCTTTCCAGCCTATCGGATTCAATGATCAACAGCTCCCCATTGTGCTGTCACATTGTTGACGCTGGTGAATTTCACACAGCTCAGGAAACCCATTTGCTGGCTGTCAACACTAGAATCCTGGGTTAAATCCACAATTAATTGACTATTTAAATTACTTAGCCGACAGCAATATACCATTGAGAAAGAATGGCTCTGTGAGAAGGATACATCATCCGTGACTAACTAAGAATGTTAAGGATGGTATCAAATTGAAAGAAAAGGCATACAATACTGCGAAGATTAGTGTTAGACCAGAAGATTGGGAAAATTTTAGAAACCAGCAAAGAAATTAGAATGAGAGTAAAGTAGCAAGAAATACAAAAACAGACAGTAAGAGCTTCTACAAGTATTTAAAAAGGAAGAGAGTAGCTAAAGTAAACTTTGGTCTCCTAGAGGATGAGACTGGGAATTAATAATGGGAAACAAGGAAATGGCAAAGACTTTGAACGAGTATTTTGTTTCTGACTTCATGGAAGAAGACACAAAAAATATCCCAAGAATAGTAGAAAATCAAGAGCAAAAGGGAGGGAGGAACTTCAAACAATCACTATCACTAGACTAAAGGCTGACAAGTCCCCTGGACCTGATAGCCTTTATCCTAGGGTCTTAAAAGAAGTGGCTGCAGAGATAGTTGGTTGTAATCTTCCATAATTCCCTCGATTCTGGAAAGGTCCCAGTGGATTGGAAAACTGCAAATGTAGCACCTCTATTCAAGAAAGAAGGAATACAGGAAGCAGGAACCTATAGGCCAGTTAGCCTAACATCTGTCTTTGGGACAATGCTGGAATCCATTATTAAGGAAGTAGTAACAGGACATTTAGAAAATCATAACACAATCAGGCAGTCAACATGATTTTGTGAAAGGAAAATCGTGTTTGACAAATTTATTAGAGTTCTTTGAGGATGTAACAAGCAGGTTGGATAAAATAGAACCAGTCGATGTAGAGTAATTGGATTTCCAAAAGGCATTCGATAAGGTGCCACATAAAAGGGTACTGCACCAAATAGGAGCTCATGGTTTCGGGAGTAATATATTCTCATGGATTGAGGATTGGCTAACTAACAGGAAACAGAGAGTCGGGATAAATGGGTCATTTTCAGGTTGGTAAACTGTAACAAGTGGGGTGCCACAAGGATCAGTTCTGGGGCCTCAAGTATTTGCAATCTATATTAATGTGTTGGATGATGGGTCTATTGTAACCAAATTTGCTGACAATACAAAGATAAGTAGGAAAGCCAATTGTGAGGTGCACACAAAGGGCTGCATTTTATTATGATATTATTGCTATCACAAAGACATGGTTGAGGGAAGGGCAGGACTGGCAGCTTAATATTCCAGGGTATAGAATCTTTAGGCGTGACGGGGTGGGGGGAGGGTGTAAAAGAGGAGGTGGCATTGCACTATTGATCAAGGAGTCAATTACTGCAGTAAGGAGGTATGATATCGTAGAAGGTTCCTCAAATGAGGCCATATGGGTAGAACTTAAAAACAAAAAGGGGGCAATCACTTTGCTGGGAGTGTACTACAGGCCTCCAAACAGTCAGGGAGAGATTAGAGAAGCAGATATGTAGGCTAATCTCAAAGAGGTGTATAAGTAATAGGGTAATAACAGGGGATTTCAACTTCTCCAATATTAACTGGGATAGTCTTAGGGCAAAAGGCTTAAAGGGGGTAGAATTCTTAAAAGCACATCCAGGAGAGCTTTTTGAGCCAGCACGTAGAAAGTCCTACAAGAGAAGGTACTGGACCTAATCTTGGGGAATGAGGCTGGGCAAGCAGTAGAAGTGTCAGTGGGGGAGCATTTCGGGGATAGTGACCATAACTCTGTAAGATTTAAGGTAGTTATGGAACAGGACAAAGATGGACTGGAAATAAAGGTAATGATTTGGGGGAAGGTGGATTTCAATATGATAAAACGGGATCTGGCCAAAGTGGACTGGGAGCAGCTACTTGTAGCTAAGTCTACATCAGACCAGTGGGAGTCATTCAAAAAGGAAATAGTGAGAGTTTAGGGCCAACATGTACCTGTTAAGGTGAAGGGTAGGACCAACAAGTCCAGGGAACCCTGGATGTTAAGGGATATAGAGGATTGGATAAGGAAAAAAAGGAGGCTTATGGCAGATTCAGAGGGTGGAAACAGCGGAGGCACTAGAGGAGTATAGAAAGTGTAAAGGGGTACTTTAAAAAGTAATTAGGAGAGTGAAGAGGGGACATGTTAAAACACTGGCGGGCAAGATAAAGGAAATCCCAAGGTGCTTTACAAGTATATTAAGGGCAAGAGGATAACCAGGGAAAGAGTGGGGCCCATTAGGGACCAAAGTGGCAATCTGTGTGTGCAGCCGGAGGACGTAGGTGAGGTTTTAAATGATTACTTTTCATCTGTGTTCACTGTGGAGAAGGACGATGTAGGTGTAGAGATCAGGGAAGGGGATTGTGATATACTTGAACAAATTAGCATTGAAAGGGAGAAGGTATCAGCGGTTTTAGCGGGCTTAAAAGGGGATAAAAGCCCAGGCCCAGATGAGGTGTATCCCAGGCTGCTATGTGAGGCAAGGGAGGAGATAGCAGGGGCTCTGACACAAATTTTCAAATCCTCTCTGGCCAAAGGAGAAGTGCCAGAGGACTGGAGGCTAGTGAATGTGGTACCATTATGCAAGTAGGGTGGTAGGGATAAACCAGGTAATTACAGGCCGGTGACATCAGTGATAAGGAAACTATTGGAAAAAATTCTGAGGGACAGGATTAATCTCCACTTGGAGAGGTAGGGATTAATCAGAGATAGTCAGCATGGCTTTGTCAGGGGGAGATCATGTCTAACAAATTTCATTGAATTTTTCGAGGAGGTGACTAGTGTGTAGATGAGGGTAAAGCAATTGATATAGTCTACATGGACTTCATTAAGGCCTTTAATAAGGTCCGGCATGGGAGATTGGTCAAAACGGTAAGAGCCCATGGGATCCAGGGCAATTTGGCAAATTGGATCCAAAATTGGCTTAGTGGCAGGAGGCAGAAGGTGATGGTCGAGGGTTGTTTCTGTGAGTGGAAGCCTGTGACCTGTGGTGTACCGCAGGGATCGGTGCTGGGACCCCTGCTGTTTGTCGTGTGCATTAATGATTTAGATGTGAATATAGGAGGTATGATCAGTAAGCTCGCAGATGACACATAAATTAGTGGTGTCGTAAATAGTGAGGAGGATAGCCTTAGATTACAGGATGATGTAGATGGGCTGGTAAGATGGACAGAGCAGTGGCAAATGGAATTTAATGCTGAGAAGTGTGAGGTGATGCATTTTGGGAGGACTAACAAGGCAAGGAAATGTACAATGGATGGTAGGACCCTAGGAAGTACAGAGGGTCCAAGGGACTTGTCCATAGATCACTGAAGGCAGCAGCACAGGTAGATAAGGAAGGCATATGGGATCCATGCCTTTATTAGCTGTGGCATAGAATATCAGAGAAGGGAGGTTATGATGGAACTGTAAAAAACGCTAGTTAGGCCACAGCTGGAGTACTTTGTACAGTTTCGGTCGCCACACTATAGGAAGGGTGTGATTGCACTGGAGAGGGTGCAGAGGAGATTCACCAGGATGTTGCCTGGGCTGGAGTATTTCAGCTATGAAGAGAGACTGGATCGGCTAGGGTTGTTTTCCTTAGAGCAGAGAAGGCTGAGGGGGGACCTGATGGAGGTATACAAAATTATGAGGTGCATCGATAGGGTAGATAGGAAGAAATTTTTTCCCTTAGTGGAGGTGTCAATAACCAGGGGGCATAGATTTAAGATAAGGGGCAGGAGGTTTAGAGGGGATTTGAGGAAAACTTTTTTCACCCAGAGGGTGGTTGGAATCTGGAACAGACTGCCTGAAGGGCTGGTAGAGGCAGGAACCCTCAAAACATTTAAGAAGTATTTAAATGAGCACTTGAAAGGCCATAACATACAAGGCTTCGGGCCAAGTGCTGGAAAATTGGATTAGAGTAGATATGCTTGATGGCCGGCGCGGACATGGTGGGCCGAAGGGCCTGTTTCTGTGCTGTATAACTCTATGACTGTATGACTGTGTGGTGAAGGAGGTCCCGGCAGTTGGCTGGAAGGTGGTGGGGGAGACCCTGCCTCGGCCCTATGTCAGACCCCTGAAGCCACTTGATGGTGGGCAGGCAATTAACAGCCTGCCATCGGGGACACTGTCCTTTTAAGGGATGAGCTCCCGCCTCCAGAGCTGACGGCCAATTGGAAACCACTGGACCTGGCCGACACCAAACGGGTCATCTTTTCCAGAATTGACTTCTTGTTTGTGTCCTAAGCTTTCGCGGTCAGATACACCAATGTCAAACTTGTGTTCTTCTCTGACCACTGCCTCCTGCTGGCCGACTGTCACTTGCAGGATGACCAAAGGGTTGGCAGAGGGACAGGGAAGCTGGATGTGAAACTGTTGACCCCAGAGAACGTTGAGGAATTCAGAAGGGATTACAAAGGTTGGAGAACCGTGAAACCCCTCTTGAGTTCCTGATACATTGGTGGGAAGCGATCAAGGTGAACATCAAAAGGTTATTCATAGTCAGAGAAGTTCAGAGGGCGAAAGAATCAGAGGGAAACGTCCCAACTCCAGAAAAGCATGCAAAATCTGCTGCTGCTGCGGTCGATAGGGATCAAGGTTAAGGAGGAACTCCAAGAGGTGAAAAGCCAGCAGGCCAGACTCTTTGCATGGAGGCCTCTAAGATCGTCTTCTGGCCCAGAGTCCGCCTTGTGGAGCAGGATGAGACGTGCTCATGCTTCTTCTTCCAAGAGGTACACAAAGAGAGCTCTGTGATCAGCAACCTGAAGGAAGAGGATGGCTTGGTAACGTCACCGCAGCCTGACATTCTAAGGATCAGCAAATCCTTTTATGCCGGGCTGTACAGCATGAAGCCCACAGGCAGCACAGCCTCCCATTCCTTCCTATCCTCTATCAGGGAGGTTTGAGATGACAGTACACAGGAGAGTCTGGACAAACCACTTATTCTGGACAAGCTGACAAAGACCGACTGGTCCTTCGAGACGAGTAAAACTCCTGGAAGCGATAGCTTACCGTTTGAGTCGTATTCAACTCTTTGGGACTGGATCGGCCCAGACCTGCTGGAAGCGTACAAGATTATGCTTCTGGCTGACAGTATGTCAGAATCCATGAGGAAAGGTATCGTCGCCCTCATCTACAAGTGGAAAGGGGAGGAAATCAGAAATTGGCGGCCCATTTCACTGCTTAACGTGGACTACAAAATTGTGTTGTAGTATATTGTAATGGAATGAGGAGATAAAGAATGAAAAGCGAAGGATGATACTAGCCATGAGCTTGGGGGATTCCTTCATTCTCCCCTTCCTCTGGGATAAGGTCATGGAGTATTAGTATCTGGTCAGAAGCAAGACAGGCAAGCAAGAGTGAGCAAAAGCCCTCTAAGGTCTGCTGCTCAGGAAATCCTATTTCTTGACCATTGTATATTCCCGATACAATATGCACTACATGCCAAGATTCCAATGTTGCTGTGCAGCATGAAGTATAACTTTGCTTCTTTTGTGTTTCGCTACCAGTGTGTATAGTACCTAAGGAGCAATAGTCCTGGATGCATATTGGCCTTATAGTTACTAGTTTGGTAATGCAATTCAGCATTCTATCACTTTGTTGATTGCTGTTGTGCAGTGATTGGACATATTGGCCAGGATTTAACACGGAGGCTGTGGCCCTGCCAGTGGCTGGAAAGTCAGGTGCGAACCCATCTCTGCCGGTCCAGGAAGCCATGATGCAATTTTGCATGGCTCAGGCAATTAGGTACCTGAGGTCGTGGCTTCTGCCTCTTTGAGGCAGGATGTCCCACCTCCAAGAACTGCCAAACAGAGGACCGGCAGCTCTTCAATCCCAGCAATGCCACCGACAGCAGTGGCCACTGTTGGCACTGTACCTGGCCCCAGACCCAGCCAGTGATGGAGGCCCAGAGTTCAGGTAAGTGGGGCGAGCTTGCTCGGGTGATCGGGGGAGGTGTGGGAGGGGGTATTAAGCTGGGGCGGCCCTTACCCTTGGGGGTGCCTGAGCCACATGGTGTGTGAATCCCTCCCAGCAGCAGTGGGAAGAGGCCCATATGTGGCCCTTAATTAGCCACCTAAAACCTCAATTAGCCCAAGGGCAGGTGAGCCCCTCAACACCCACCCCACCATCCCACACAATTTGATGCCCCCTCTCCATCCTGCCTGCCAGCCTGCTCCCAGAGGGTCGCAAAATTCTGGCCATTGTGCCAATTAAAACCCCTCTTTCAACATCATCTTTAACTATTTCAACACCATTCAGCAAACTTATGTCACCTATTCTTTACTTGCTATGCGCAGCACTTTATACTTGGCCGTACTAAATTTCCTCCACAATGTTCCGCCCACTTCCATACTTTTCCCAACTTATTTCCTTTCGTTCCTGGACTGTCTAAGTCAAGTGCATCTCCTAGTTTGGTAGCCTGTGTTAGTTTAATCTGTTTGCATTGAGCGTCTGAATCAAATTCATTCACGCAAATTGGAAACATAGATCGTGCCTTTCCCAACTTCACATAACTCCTCTAAAAAGTGTCTATTCCTTCCTAACTTTCCACCAACCTCTTATTCATTCGCATTTTTTTTACTCTGAACCTTCACCACTTTAAATTTAAATAAAACTCTGACAAATGTCATAAAGGTCATTTAGAAGCCTAAGTACATTATGTCATAAGGCTTTACACAGTCTTTTTAAGATGTAATTGCTTCAAAAATGTTAAAGTAATAGTCAGACAGGAACTTTGCTTTCTGAATAGTTTTGGTTAATAAAGATTTTCTCTGTTGCTCAAGATATGTCTGGATGCCCAGTAATGATGTGCCATGAGATGTACCATTGCTTTGGCTCTTTATCTGGATATCTTTTCAGAGATCAGAAAACTTCTTCAATAAATTATCCTAGGTGCAGTGGACCTTGGAAATAGAATTCACCTCCTCTCTTATGTTGTGTCATGCCTGGCTTCTAGGAGTTTTCCTCCAATTCAAAGAGCAGATTTCTGCTTTGCTGTACCCCATCAAATAATGATTGTAAGGCATAATTTTCTCAGTGAAGTTTTCTTAACTATACCTGCTCAATCTTTTGGCAAGTAGTATTACCGAACAGTTTTCTCAGTATTTATGCTGCTTAGGTAAGGTATTGTGTAGGCCCCCACCTGCCAAGGATGAGGCATTATTTATTTTGCCACATGGACATTGAAATTTCAAATTGTTGCTAGGAAGAAGAGAAGGCCTGTTACAAGGACTGGCAGACCTTGGTTGGAAAAAATACATTTTCATATGAACAGACAGTACTTGGGGAACAAAGGAGGTATCCCCTGCTCCAATACAATCCACAAATGGACGTGGTCAAACCAGTTAGTCACATGACTAACCTGCTTGGCAGTCTGGGGTTTTTTCTGAATTGGAGTTTGAACTGAGAGTCTGCAGAAAGCTGAATGCTCCTGGATTGAAGCAGACCTCCTCTCCTGTCTGTCTGCTCCCATCTCTTTCTCCCGGAACTCCAAAACCCACTGAAGACACATGGACCGCAAGAGAGAAAAGTCTCCTACAGTGAACATGGTTTAAGAAGAATACTAAGCCCCAACGAAAAGTAAGATCAACCTACAATCAAGGACTCTACAGTGAGTTTGAAGAACCGTAACAACAACTCTTCAGATATTGCCTCAAACGTTTCCCCTTTAATTTTTCTTTTGCTCTTTCTGTCCCCTGTCTGCATGTGTGTATCGCGTTTAGGTGCTAGCGTGGGGCGCTGCATGTATCCGTAGGTATTACCTGAATTGGAGTATAAGTTTAATAAATTTCACTTTTCTTTTTTAAACCTGAGAAAACCTATTGTGTTGGTTTCTTGCCTTATAATTGGAAAGCGGTGAACAAGGATTCACCAAGGGGGAGCTAAAAACACAATGTGTTTAAAATTAAACCCTGTTATAGTAAGACCAGGTGAAAGCTGAAAGGGGACCCTAGATATCTTTCTCACTTGGTCGTAACAGAAATTTGGGTGCTAGCATCCGGAATTGACCCACAGACAAACAAGAGAAATTGGATGTGGAAAGCCAAATTGTTCCCAAACAAAATAGAGCAAGATTAATACAGGTTTTCTTGTGCTTGTGTGTGCTTGAATACTACCATGCCTGCAACTGAAGCTAGTAGCTCTCCAAGCCAGGTTGAAGTAACTTGGGATAAGTTAAAAGCACTGTCTATGGAGGAGCTGAGAAAATTGACTGTGCATTGTGGGATCACTGTACGTGGCAAGGCTAGGAAGTCTGAACTCCTAAGGCTAGTGGCCAACCATTTTTTCCCTTGAATCTGAAGAAGCAGAAACAGGGTTAGAAGCAGACCCAGACAGGGTACTGCTAGCAAAGATACAATTGGAACAAAGGAAACTTGAATTAGAGAAGAGGGAGAAAGAGAGAGCCTTCCAGAAGGAATGTGAAGTAAATGAAAGACAGGAGAAGGAACGAAAGGGAGAGGAGAGAGAGAGAGAGAAAGACTATTCCAGAAAGAATGCAAAGAAAGAGAGCTGAAGTGGCTTGAGTTAACTAGGGGGCGACAGAGTAACCCCAGTGAAAGCATGGCCAATATGGAGGAGCATAATTCAGGGCTGGGTACAAAATTGTTAAAACTAGCTCAGCTAACTCCAAAATTCAATGAGGAAGAATGTGGAGGTATTTTTTGTGTTCTTTGAGAAACTGGCAAGGCAGCTAAAATAGTCAGCTGAGACCTAGTCTCTTTTACTACAAAGCAAGCTAACTGGAAAAACCCATTAGGTTTATTCCCTGTTGCCAGATGAGAGATCATCAAATTATGAACTGACCAAAAATGCTATCCTCGAGGCATCTGAATTAGTACCCAAAGCCTATCGCCAAAAGTTTAGAACCCTCAAGAAGCAAGCTAATCAAACTTATCTGAAGTTTGAAAGAAGTAAGCAGCTGGCTTTTGACCAGTGGCTGAGGGCTCTTAACGTACAGCTCAGCTATGAGAATCTCAGAGAAGTAATTCTGTTTGAAGAATTTAAACACTCTCTCACTCTCCATAAAGACCCATGTAGAGGAGCAGTGGGTCCAGAGAGCCCGGCAAGCGGCCATTCTGGCCGAAGAGTTTGCTTTAATTTATCTTAGTTTCCCAGGGGAGAACCTTTCCTACTCACCTCCACAAATCTGAAAAGGACAATGGTTGGGAAGGTGATAGGAGCCCAAATAGTCCTGGGAGAGAAAGAAAAGCAGGAGACACAGGGAGTCCTCCTCTAGCCAAAAGGGAAGGTGCTGTGAGCAGTAAGAGTGAGACCCAGATAGCTGTGTACTTCCATTGTAATAAAGCAGGGCATTTAAAAGCTGACTGCTGGAAACTAAAGGGAAAACCTGTAGGGTTAATCAGGGCACACCCGCTCAGTGAAGAAGGGAGTCTGATGGAAAGCACAGCAGAACAAGCTGTGGCTTTAACCACAGTAAGAGTGAGACCCAGGAAGCTTACGGCTGCAAGTGCAGGAACATGTAATAGGATTTCTGAAGGTTATCAAGGTTTTATGTCTGAAGGGAAAGGAACCCCATACCCCTCAAGTGGGGCAAGCAAGCCCATAGTAAGACTCAGGGACACAGGGGCCACGATCCCTTTTTTCTGGGAAAAGGCCTGACCTTTCCCCCAGAGAGTGCAACAAACACCAGAATGGTGGTGAATGATATTGGAGAGCAGTGTTTGCCTGTACCTGTTCACGGGGTGCACCTGGAGTGCAACCTAATTTCAGGACTGGTGACCGTAGGGATTGTCCCTAGTTTGCCTCTGGATGGGCTTGACCTGCTCCTAGGTAATGATCTGGCGGGGGTGAAGGTGGTAGTACCGCCCCCCCTCCCCATCCCAGTAGTGAAAGAAAGATCGCAGGAGGTCAGAGAGACAGGGCAGTGGCGGGAGACGGACCCCTGCAGTTTCCCTGAGTGTGTAGTGGATCAGGCCATGATCAAATCAGCTCCCTTAGAGGAGACTGAATTAGCACTGCTGGCAGATGACCAGGTCTGTCTGTTTGAGATTTTCTTTGGAATGTTAGGAGACCCCGTGAATGAATTAAATGGATTTTCCCTAGCTGAGGCTCAGTGAGCCGACCCAGCACTGCGCGAGTTAGCGCAGGCTTTCCAGTCTGAAAGTGAAGCAGATGGAGTCCCTGATTGCTACTATTTAAAGAATGAGGTACTGATGAGGAAATGGAGTTCTCCTCACAGACCTGAGAGCAAGGAGTGGACAGTAGTTCACCAGTTAGTGGTGTCGCAGAGGTACTGGACAGAAATATTAAGAAGGGCCCACGAGACTACAGTGGCTGTACATGCTGGTATACGAAAGACCAAAGCCCACATAAGACAGCAGTTTGACTGGCCAAAACGCCACAAAGATGTGGTGGAGTACTGCAAGAGTTGCCACATGTGCCAGGTTGCGGGGAAACCCCAACCTACAGTGAAACCTGCACCCCTAAGTCCTGTCCCGTGTTAGGAGGACCCTCCAGCAGACGGCTGCTGAACTGTAAGGGACCCCCGCCAAGAACAAAAAGGGACAGGCTGGCAAAAGGTTAGACAGGGAAGGGGAAAAAGTGACCAAGAGGACAGGTTAAAGGAAGTCCAGGAGGAATCCCGAATGAAAACCCTCACTGTCCGGTCAGCCAACCCCGACAAAGATGAATGGTTAGACTCCACATCCTCCTACGTAAATGCGAACACAAGAAGCACCCCACCAGAGTTGCTAATCGCATTTACAGGAACCCCTACGGGGCAGAGAAACCATGAGGGTAATGCCTCACCTAGTCGAAGTGCCACAGGGGCGTGCAGTAGAGTCTACACAAATACCTGCGGGTAAGAGTGTCCCAGAGGACAAAGGGGAGATTAGCAAAGAGTCCTCCCCCACAGTCTGAACCAAAGAGAACAACCCATCCCCCAAAGTCAAAAGCCTTTGCATGACCCAGCAAAGCACTGAAAGAGCATTCAGGATTGACTCTCTTGGAAAAAATTCCAATTTAGGGCTAATTAAATCTAACTTCTCCCCCCACCCCTTGGCAGACCTGAACAGGAACAAGACCCTAGACAGTCATGGCAATGGACAAACTGAAGAAAAACGTCCCCGAAGAACCACATGTTTATTGGGATGGCAAAAAGGGGGCAATTAAAGCAGCACTGGCACCAAGAGAAAACAGGCTGTAGTAAGTTTTAGGATTTATGAATAAATGGGAATGAATGAGAGAAATGCATGATTTTCTGTATCTTATATTTTCTGTCAGCCCATTTAATGAAATGCGCTTTTCTCAAATTGCATTTTGTTCCCCTGGGTGTGGAGGTGTCATGCAGGCCCCCACCTGCCAAGGATGAGGCATTATTAATTTCACCACATGGATATTGAAGTTTCAAATTGTTGCTGGGAAGAAGAGAAGGCCTGTTACAAGGACTGGCAGATCTTGGTTGGAAAAAATACATATGCATATTAACAGACAGTATTTGGGGAACAAAGGAGGTATCCCCTGCTCCAATACAATCCACAAATGGACGTGGTCAAACCAGTTAGTCACATGACTAACCTGCTTGGCAGTCTGGGTTTTTTTCTGAATTGGGGTTTGAACTGAGAATCTGCAGAAAGCTGAATGTTCCTGGATTGAAGCAGACCTCCTCTCCTGTCTGTCTGCCCCCATCTCTTTCTCCCAGAACTCCAAAACCCACTGAAGATACATAGACCGCAAGAGAGAAAAGTCTCCTACAGCAAACAAGATTTAAGAAGAATACTGGGCCCCAATGAAAAGTAAGATCTACCTACAATCAAGGACTCTACAGTGAGCTCGAAGATAGTAACAACAACTCTTCAGATATTGCCTCAAACTCTTTCCACTTTAATTTTTCTTCCGCTCTTTCTGTCCCTATCTCCATATGTATATCACGTATGCATGCTAGCGTGGGGCGTGGCATGTATCTGTAGGCGTTAACCGAATTAGAGTTCAAGTTTAATAAATTTCACATTTCTTTAAACCTGAGAAAACCTGTTGTGCTGGTTTCTTTGCCTTATAATTGGAAAGCGGTGAACACCAAGGTGGAGCTAAAAACACAATGTGTTTAAAATAAAACCCTGTTAAAGAAAGACCTGGTGAAGGCTGAGAGGGACCTCTCAGACCTCTTTCTCACCTGGTCGTAACAAAGGAAAGAAACAACTTGCATTTATACAGTGCCTTTTAAGTCCTCAGGACATGCCAATGTGCTTTACAGCTATCTAATTACTTTTGAAGTGTGGTTACTTTTGTTTTACACATAGCAAGCTCTTACAAACAGCAATGAGATGAATGACCAGTTAATCTGTTTTGGCAATGCTGTTGAAGGATAAACATTGGCCAGGATAACTCACAAACTTTTCTTTAAATAGTGCCATTGGATCTTTTACATCCAGCTGAGTAAGCAGATAAGGCCTTGGTTTAATATCTCATCTGAAAGATATCGCTTCCAACAATGCAAT
Organism: Heterodontus francisci; assembly: GCF_036365525.1. NCBI lineage: Eukaryota > Metazoa > Chordata > Chondrichthyes > Heterodontiformes > Heterodontidae > Heterodontus > Heterodontus francisci. The sequence continues at coordinate 37,392,223 of NC_090390.1, read as the reverse complement.
ATTCCCTCAGTACTGCTCTGAAGTGAGGGCTAGATTATATGCTTAAACCATGGAGTGAGGCATGAGCATGATGTTCTGAAGCATGTGAAACGAGGATCGCACTGTTGTAGGCTTGTTTAAAAAGATTAAATTCCTATCAGCAGCTTTTTGCTACTGTAATAATTATAAGATTCAAGTTAGTTAAAGCTATTCATGTAGTTAAATTAATTTTATTGATTGATTTTTATTGATACCAAAACAAAAATTATTTCAAAGAAAAAGGTTAAGAAGGACTTACATTTATAAAGTGTCTTTTGTGACCTCAAGAATCTTAAAGTGCTTTACTTTTTAAGTGCTTGTTTGAAGTGTTGTATGGGAACTCAGCAGCCAAATGTATGTACAGCAAGCTCCCACAAGCAACAATGAGATAATGTGTTTTTTTGTGATGTTGGTTGAGGGATAAATATTGGCCAAGACACCAGGGAGAACTCTTCTTCAAAATACTACCATGGAATCTTTTACATCCACCTGACAGAGCAGACAGGGCCTCAGTGTAGTGTCTCATCTGATAGATGGTACCTCCATGTCAGCCTAGATTTTGTTCTCAAGTCTCTGGATTGGGACTTGCTACTTTCTGACTTGGTGGCAAAAGTGCTACCACTGAACCATGGCTGACACCTATGTATGTGAAACAAAATTAATGGTTTAATTAATACAATAAATGCAGTATTCTCATTGCTGTTTCGAAAAGAAAAATTAAAATCATATATTAATATCAGGCATTAATATGGCAGTATTTAACTGTAATTTGTGTAATAAGTCACCAATTAAAACTGCTTTTCTTTACAGAGATCTTAGAGGCAATTCTTTCCACTGTGATTGCAAACTGAAATGGTTGGTAGGATGGTTGGATAGCACCAATGCAACAGTCGATCAGATCCGTTGTGCAAGTCCAGGGAAGTATAATGAAACAAAAATAAGCCACCTTCCACTGAAAGAATTTGACTGCTTGATTGCAGGTGATTCAATAAGACTCAAAAAATATTTTTGCATAATGATCAGTGCTGGTTTTGTAATATCCAAATTTGATTTACCCTGGATGGAGAAACTTACAGATTTCAGACAAAGGTGGGTGAACAAAAATTGATTGAGAATTTTTATTATGCTTCCCCTCTGCTTTTTATCTCTAGATGCCTGCTGTTAGCTCCCACCATCGACCTTTTTTCTGGTGGGAGGCAAGCTGATCTGGGCTGTCGATGCCTCTATAGTGATTATCAATGCTGACATAGGATTGATCAACAAAAGTACATAGTTGTAGATCTGATTTGCAGTATTTCTTTCTGCCTCCTGCAACCCCAGATGAAGCTGTCTGCTACTGTATTAATATTTTGAAGTAATTTATTTTTATTTTACCATTTTGATTCAAATTGATCATTTTAGTTAATTTAGTTTAAAACGTCTTTTTGGTAGGGGCAAAACCTCACCAGAAAATTTTAGTAGTGTCTGCCCTTTGTGGAGGTTTCCCTGTGGGACTAGGCTTGCCTAGCCCTACATTTAGGCTGGCCTGCTTCAAGAACAGCCACTTTAGCATGCGCATTTTCTGTTCTCATTCTAATATGCATTACCTTACAAGTATGTCTATTGTGTTCCTCCCTAGGGATGAGATTCTTGAGCAACTTATTAGGGATGAGTAGCTAAGGTAGTTTATTGTTACTTTCCCCACGGCTTATATCTTCACAGTATCTTTTCCCAGGTGGGCTGTACCTAAGGCTAATGAGCTCTACCTGTCTTTGATGATTGTGGTGGTTAGGAGAACTACATCCATCAGTCACAAGTATCCCGTTGGATGTCAGCCCAATATTGAGAGCTGGGTCTCCTCTTTCTGGGCCTGCCTGAAGCCGCGCCCTCTAGAGTCCAACACTCTTAGAACAAGCTATTTTTTTCTTTTTTTATGTATCTTTTATTTTGCTTTCATTTATATGTTTATAACATTATTTACTTTTTTCATCATGGTACTATAGTTTGGGTTATCTTTTGGAAAACAGTACCAAGAACAACACCAACTTGTATTTACATAGTGCCTTTAACATCGTAAAATGCCACAAGATGTGTTACCAAACAAAATTTGATACTGAGCCGCATAAGGAGATTTTAGGGCAGATGGCCAACAGTTTTGTCAAATAGGCAGGCTTAAGGAGCATCTTAAAGGAGGAAAGATATAGAGAGGTTTAGTGAGGGAATTCCAGAGCTTAAGGCCTTGGCAGCTGAAGGCATGTCGCCAATGGTGGAGCAATTAAAATCAGGAATGCTCATGAAGCCAGAATTGGAGGAGCGCAAATATCCAGAAGGTTGTAGGGCTGGAGGAGATTACAGAGACAGGGAGGGGAGAGGCCACTGAGGGATTTGAAAACAATGATGAGATTTTAAAGTTGAGTCGTTGCTTGACCAGGTACCAATATAGGTCAGCAAACACAGGGGTGATAGGTGAATGGGAGTGATGTGAGTTGGGACATGTGCAGCAGGTGGCCTCAAGTTTACAAAGGTTACAATGTGTGAGGCCAGCCAGGTGTGCATTGGAATAGTCGCGTCTGGAGGTAACAAAGGCATGGATGATGGTTTCAGCAGCAGGTGAACTGAAGCAGGGACGGAGACAGGTGATGCTACGGAGGTGGAAATAGACTGTCTTATGATGGAACGGATATGTGATCTCGGGATCAAATATGGCAGCAAGGTTGCAAACAGTCTTATTCAGCCTCAGACAGTTTCCAGGAGAGGTATGGAGTCAGTGGCTACGGAATGGAGTTGGTAGCAGTATAGAATTAGGTTGTGCATGATGCCCATTGGTGCTTCCCTAATGATCCTTTCCCTAGTGCCTAATGTTCCTTTCCTTAAGGCCAATTGGTCACAGCATTACAAAAACTCATTTCATTAAAAGGTAAACTTCAGTCAACTTGAGTATTTTAAGTTGGTGAACTAATTAAGGGAGAAGATCATACAAAATCTCAATTTTCCTGTCCTAGCGTCAGTAATGCATGAATGATTAAATTCTGATGAATGTTACATTTAATAAATGGTGTTTTTTCTTTTTCATAGATTTTGTTGTTTACCAGACCCTGAAATTTCGCTCTTTGTCAATTGAAAGCTTCACTTACATGAGCGATATTTATGTCGCAATTGCACAACCTATGGCGGGGAGCTGCAGCATCTTTGAATGGGATCATGTAGAAATGGTCTTCAGGAATTTTGACAACATTACTGGTATGAATGCCTCTCATTTAAAGTGGAAAATATCATTACTCTCTCCTTGTGCATTCTTTCTAATTTTTTTTGGATCTTTACACAGGCACTGCTACAGTATTCTGCAAACCACTGCTCATTGAAGGTCAGCTGTTTGTAGTTGTTGCTCAGCTCTTTGGCGGCTCTCACATATACAAAAGGGATATTTCTGTCAACAAGTTTATTAAAATCCAGGATATTGATGTTTTAACAATCAGAAAGCCAAATGACATTGAATCATTTCAAATAGAAGGAGAATGGTTCTTCATTATTGCTGATAGCTCCAAGGGTGGGACTACAACAGTATATAAATGGAATGGAAATGGATTTTACTCTCATCAGTCATTGCATCATTGGTACCGAGATATAGATGTGGAGTACCTTGAAATAGCTAAAAAACCTCACTTAATCTTGTTAAGTCGTTTCCAGCGCCCTATTATCTATCAGTGGAACAAAGGGAAGAGAGAATTTGTGTGGCGCACTGATATTCCTGAGACAGAAGATGTGTATGCAGTCAAACATTTTAAAATCAAAGACAATTTATATATTTGCTTAACAAGATTCCTTGGTGACTCCAGGATAATGAAATGGAATGTCTCCATGTTTGTGGAAGTACAGACATTTCCATCACGAGGATCCATGGTATTGCAGCCTCTTAAATTAAACAAATGGCAGTATGCCATTCTGGGAAATGACTACTCATTTACAGAGATTTTTCAATGGGACACAACCAAAGGAAAATTTAAGAAATTTAATGAAGTCATCATCCAGGCTCCAAGGGCATTCACTTCTGTATTGGCAGATAACCGTGAATTTTTGTTTGCCTCAAGTTTTAAAGGAAATACGCAAATATATGAACATATTATAATTGACACAAGTGCGACATAAGGCTGACTTAGATGTGTTCATGTACCAGGAGAAGACTTCTTGAAACCACAGTGAATACACATGTATAACTGGATATGATAATGAAGTTCATGCATGATTTTGCAATGCTGTATTTTAAAATGATGGCTGTTGTAATCAACATTGCAAGAAGAGCATTATTTCCTGTCACTTATCCATAATTTTACAGTAAAATAACATTTACTGCACTTGCAAGCAGATCCTCACTGAATGAACTTATTCAATTAGCACCTTTATGCAGCATCTCACCATAGGCGGGTGGGACTGTTAAGGACAGCTATCTAAACTTCTGGTATCATTCTGTTAATGTACGATCAGTTGTGTTAAAGTCACCTAAGGATGCCTTAATTCATGCAACTATGCCTTATCCTCTGATAGAGTAGCAAGTTACTGGATATCTATAAAATGGCCATTGAAACGTCACCACGTTTATGGTTAAGTGAAATATCAGATAATTATTGCTTTTTTATTGTAGATAGTAAGACCAGATACAACAAGGATAAATTGCTCAGGTCACTGTACATAGTGAAATCATAAATATGTTCTTTTTGAATGAATTTACAATGTCATTACAAATTAACCAGAGTAATTCTTTGCCATTTCATCATCCTTTCCCTTGTTCCCAGTCATTACCAGACTTAAGCCTTGAAATTACTGTTGATAATATCAGTGGATGAGTGGTTAATGCATTCATGTGACATTCCTTTGTTTACTATTTTACCGAGACTTTAACCCACTTTAAAAAATCTAGTTAATTCAGTATTAAAATAGAAGATGGAGGAGTGCTATGTGATTGCATTAATTGTTAGTCCACTGATATCACAGATAGGTTTTTGGCATTAAGGTTGTTGTAGAAATATGCATCTAAACATACTGGGTTGAATTTCTGCTGTCATTCCAAAGTTTCAATGCTCTCAGGGCTAGATGGGAGTGTGGACTTTGAGACACAAACAGATCAGCCATGATCTTATTGAATGGCGGAACAAGCTAGAGGGGCTGAATGGCCTACTTCTGCTCCTAATTTGTATGTTCGTATGTTCTTCTGCCGAAGTTATGGTGGACAAACGGGAAAACATCCATGGAAATTCACCTGCTGGGTTTTTAATAATTTCTTAATACTGCTGTATATTTTATAATGCAAAATCTCAGCCTTATTACAAATCCTTCGCCTTTGCTTCTTTTAACGTTACAAGCAGATCTCCAGCTCCTGGTCTGAAAGATATGCTTTCCTCTGAAGAGAGGGGATTCCCAACATCTGTCATATTTACAGCTGTTTTCTATTAGATTCAGATATCACTGTCAAATATCCTTATCATATAATTGCAATGTGACACTTCTCGAGATGATGATGCTAATGCTGACTTTGAGTTGGAATTCACATCATTTTGAAAGATGCATATGTGCCCCCTTAGAATTTGAATTTACTGAAAATTATAATTAAAACAGTACTTAAGAAACAACAGTAATCTTTGAGAACTAAGCCACTATTATCTACCCTATGATCAAATGCTTGCTAACCTGGCAAATACAGACCAGAAATATTTATTCACTTAATGGTTATAATGGTAAACATTAAAATGTTAGCTCATTTTTGGATTCTATTTGTAACTGTGATGTACAAATTCAAAATGACTGCCTCTGTGATAAATTAATTTACAAATGCATTTTATTAAAATATTCAATAATAAACACATCTAAATGAGACAAACTAATGGATTAACCAAGTTGATTATGATCAAAATGTACCAGAAGTAGCTTGAATAATATTAGAAATATGTGATGAACAAGGTTTCATTGTCAAAATTCTGGATTAAGGATTTCCTAAACTCTTAGTGCTGAATTTTATGAGCCCTCTGGCATTGGGGGTCTTGGTGGGGGGGCCCAGAAAATTCTTCCGGGAGAGGACCGCTACATCACCCAACACCGGGAAAGGCCCCACCGCATTTTACCGTTGGCAGCGGAGCCTTCATTTGTGTTGCTAAATCTATAAAAACAAATGTAAATAAATATACCTAGATAGGACGGCTGTCCCACGCCAATATTCCAGCCAATGGCCGGAAGTCCCGTGCCTTCCGATCCCCGTTTGGGGATTCAAGGCGAGACACTGGTGGGGAGGGGGGAGGATTTTAATTTTCTGGTTGGGAGGGGTGAGGGAGCGGGAAAACCGCTCCGATTGGTTGTGGGGATGGATGATGAAGGTCAAATGTTCTGAAGGTGGGGGTTAAAGGTTGGCATTTTCAAAAGTGGTTTTTGGAGGGGAAATGTCAATTTATTAAATGAGAACTCAGTGGGGGGGTGGGGGGGGAGAGGAAAACCAAAGATAAATTGAAATTTTCTGCACTTTCTACCAAAACGGCACCTTTAAACATGCAAATAAAAGTGAAGGGCCTGAAGCCCTTTAAAAATGGCGCTGGCACCTGCGCAGCGGCGCCGGACGCTGTTGCCTGGGACGGAGTGGCCGCCCCCGATGACATACAGGGTGCAGCCACTCTGTCCCCTCCACTTAAATAAGCTCCCACGCAAAATATCGCGGGGGCTCAGCAACGGCTGCTCCAAGCGCGAAGGCCAGCAAGATCAGAGCATGCCGCCACGATTGGTGGCGTGCTCATAAAATTCAGCCCTTAGGGTGCGTCTGTACTGCAGCTTTAATGTCTTTGAAAAGTGGTCGCCACTTTTTAGCAACACTAAGATAGCAGTGAAATGATTAACTAAGCCTGATCTTTCTCCAGAGAGAAGCAATATGAGGCTTCTAACTGATCCCATTGGCAGAGGTCAAGAAACAGAGGACACCAATAGAAGGTGAATGGCAAAAGAACCAACGACAACATGAGGAAAAGCTTTTTTATGTACAGTGAGTGGTTCAGATCTGGAATGCAGTACCTGATAGTGTGGTGGAGGCAGATTCAATGGTGGCGTTCAAAAAGGAATTAGATAAGTACTGAAGAGAAAAAATTTGCAGAGCAACAGGGAAAGGGCTGGGAAGTTGGACTAGCTGCTTTGTTTATACAGAGAGCCAGCACAGACATAATGGGCCAAATGGCTTCCTTCTGTACTGTAACCATTCTATGATTCTTGGAGGAGGAAGTCTCGCATCCCTTTAGTTTGCCACTGCATGGAGTATAACTCCAATGCCCTGTCAAGCCAGATTTAAATTGTGTTCAGGGCAGGGCTTCTTTGTATTTCATGAGCACCCTTTACATCTTTATTCAAAGTTGATTTAACTGTTTGGAGCACTTTTATTTTCTGGATGTTAAATGGGAGCCAGCATTAATTCCCCAGCCCAGCACTGGCCAAGTTAATGTTGTTTTTGAAAATCACGCTGTGCTTATATTGCAATTCTTTATGCATCTTTTCAAAGTATCTATATCAATGCTATAAAGTAAATGATGAAAGAGTTACACTGGCGCATAAGGAGGCTTCCCGAGGCTTGATGAGGAAGTGCAGAGGAAGTCAATTCCCGATCGTATTATGCTTGATACACTGGCTGTCCAAGTTGAATAGGTTTGCATTCCATGCTTTGGCACTGACATGCCTCGCATAGAGTCATAGTCATAGAGTTATACAACACAGAAACAGGCCCTTCAGCCCATCGTGTCTGTGCTGGCCCTATCTATTCTAATCCCATTTTCCAGCACTTGGCCCGTAGCCTTGTATGCTATGGTGTTTCAAGTGCTCATCTAAATACTTCTTAAATGTTGTGAGGGTTCCTGCCTCTTCCACCTCTTCAGGCAGTGCGTTCCAGATTCCAACCACCCTCTGGGTGAAAAATCTTTTTCCTCAAATCCCCTCTAAACCTCCTGCCCCTTATTTTAAATCTATGCCCCCGGTTATTGATCCATCTGCTAAGGGAAAAAGTTTCTTCCTATCTAACCTATCAATGCCCCTCATAATTTTGTATACCTCAATCATGTCCCAACTCAGCCTTCTCTGCTCTAAGGAAAACAACCCTAGCCTTTTCAATCTTTCTTCATAGCTGATATACCCCAGCCCAGGCAACATCCTGGTGAATCTCCTCTGCACCCTCTTTAGTGCAATCACATCCTTGTGGTGCCCACAACTGTACACAGTACTCCAGCTGTGGCCTAACTAGCGTTTTATACAGCTCCATCATAACCTCCCTGCTCTTATATTCTATGCCTCAGCTAATAAAGGCAAGTATCCCATTTGCCTTCCTAACCACCTATCTACTTGTGCTGCTGCCTTCAGTGATCTATGGACAAGTACACCAAGGTCCCTCTGACCTTCTGTACTTCCTAGGGTCCTACCATCCATTGTATATTCCCTTGTCTTGTTAGTCCTCCCAAAATGCATCACCTCACACTTCTCAGCATTAAATTCCATTTGCCACTGCTCTGCCCATTTTACCAGCCCATCTATATCATCCTGTAATCTAAGGCTTTCCTCCTCACTATTTACGACACCACTAAGTTTTGTGTCATCTGCGAACTTACTTATCATGCCTCCTATATTCACGTCTAAATCATTAATGTGCACTACAAACAGCAAGGGTCCCAACACCAATCCCTGTGGTACACCACTGTTCACAGGCTTCCACTCACAAAAACAACCCTCGACCATCACCCTCTGCCTCCTGCCACTAAGCCAATTTTGGATTCATTTTGCCAAATTGCCCTGGATCCCATGGGCTCTTACCTTCTTGACCAATCTCCCATGCGGTACCTTACCAAAAGCCTTACTGAAGTCCATGTGGACTACATCAACTGCTTTACCCTCATCTACACATTTAGTCACTGCCTCAAAAAATTCAATCTAGTTTGTTAAACACAATCTGACCCTGACAAAGCCATGCTGACTATCCTTGATTAATCCCTGCCTCTCCAAGTGGAGATTAATCCTGTCCCTCAGAATTTTTTCCAATAGTTTCCCAACCACTGATGTTAGACTCACCAGCCTGTAATTACCTGGTTTATCCCTGCTACCTTTCTTGAATAATGGTACCACATTCGCAGTCCTCCAGTCTTCTGGTACCTCTCCTGTGGCCAGAGAGGATTTGAAAATTTGTGTCAGAGCCCCCTGCTATCTCCTCCCTTGCCTCACATAACAGCCGGGATACATCTCATCTGGGCCTGGGGATTTATCCCCTTTTAAGCCTGCTAAAACAGCTAATACTTCCTCCCTTTCATTGCTAATATGTTCAAGTATATCACAATCCCCCTCCCTGATCTCTACACCTACATCGTCCTTCTCCACAGTGAAGACAGATGCAAAGTAATCATTTAAAACATCACCTATGTCCTCCAGCTCCACACACAGATTGTCACTTTGGTCCCTAATGGGCCCCACTCTTTCCTTGGTTATCCTTTTTCTCTTAATATACTTATAAAACGCCTTAGGATTTTCCTTTATCTTGCCCGCTAGCGTTTTTTCATGTCCCCTCTTCGCTCTCCTAATTACTTTTTTTAGTACCCCCCCTACACTTTCTATACTCCTCTAGTGCCTCCGCTGTTTTCAGTGCTCCGAATCTGCCATAAGCCTCCTTTTTTTAACCTGATCCAATCCTCTATATCCCTTGACATCCAAGGGTTCCCTGGACTTGTTGGACCTACCTTTCACCTTAACGGGTACATGTTGGCTCTGAACCCTCACTATTTCCTCTTTGAATGACTCCCACTGGTCTGATGTAGACTTTCATACAAGTAGCTGCTCCCAGTCCACTTTGGCCAGATCCTGTTTTATCATATTGAAATCGGCCTTCCTCCAATTCATTACCTTTATTTCCGGCCCATCTATTTCCTTTTCCATAACTACCTTAAATCTTACAGAGTTATGGTCACTATCCCCGAAATGCTCCCCCGCTGACACTTCTACAACTTGTCCAGCTTCATTCCCTAGGATTAGGTCTAGTTCCGCCCCTTCTCTAGTAGGACTTTCTACGTGCTGGCTCAAAAAGCTCTCCTGTATGAATTTTACGAATTCCGCCCCCATTAAGCCTTTTACACTAAGACTATCCTAGTTGATATTTGGTAAGTTGAAATCCCCTACTATTGTTACCCTATTATTTTTACACCTCTCTGAGATTTGCCTACATATCTATTCCTCTATCTCTCCCTGACTGGTTGGAGACCTATAGTACACTCCCAGTCAAGTGATTGCCCCCTTTTTGTTTTTAAGTTCTACCCATATGCCCTCATTTGATGAACTTTCTAAAATATCATCCCTCCTTACTGCAGTAATTGACTCCTTGTTCACTAGTGCAATGCCACCTCCTCTTTCATCCCTTCCGCTGTCACGCCTGAAGATTCTATACCCTGGAATATTGAGCTGCCAGTCCTGCCCCTCCCTCAACCATATCTCTGTGATAGCAATAATATCATAATCCCATGTGCTAATCAACACCCTCAATTCATCTGTCTTACTAGTAAGACTCCTTGCATTAAAATAGATGCAATCCAGCCTTGCATAAAATCAACACAAAATTAATGATAGGGAGTTGGTGGATATAATAGCTGATTGGATCCAAGTTAAGGTATAAATTGTAATATTGATTGGATAGACAATAGGACATCGAGGAAAATTATTGCTAATTCAAATTGGGCAGCAGTGATCATCAGAGTTTCTCAGCAATCAGGCTTGAAGCTCCTGGGCCACAAAATTTGGCTGCATAGTGCCTGTATTTTTGACTCTCTATGTTTTTTTTCATTCATTCTTAGGATGTAGGTGTCATTGGCAAGGCCAGCATTTGTTGCCCAGCCCTAATTTCCACCAGGAAGGTGGTGGTGAGTGGCCGCCGTGAATTGCTACAGTCTATGCAGTGTAGGCACACCCCACAGTGCTGTTAAGGAGGGAGTCCCGGATTTTGACCCAGCGGCATTGAAGGAATGGCAATATAATTCCAGGTCAGGATTTAAGTGACTTGGAGTGGAACTTGCAGGTGGTGGTTTTCTCATGTATCTGCTGCCCTTGTCCTTCTAGGTGGTAGAGGTCGTGGTTTGGAAGGTGCTGTCGAAGGAGTTGCTGCAATGCATCTTGTATATGGTACACACTGCTGCAACCATGCACTAGCGGTAGAGAGAGTGAATGTTTAAGGTGGTGGATGGGTGCTGATCAGGCAGGCTGCTTTGTCTTGGATGATGGCGAACTTCTTGAGTGTTGGAGCTGCAAGCATCCAGGCAAGCAGAGAGTAGTTATGCAGCACAAGTTTTCAGCACTACAGCTAGGATATTGTCAAAACCTATAGCCTTTGCTGTATCCAGTGTCTACAGCTGTTTCTTGAGGTCCCGCCCTTAGCCAAGCTGTTCCAGTATAGCTACAACACAGATATTTACCCAACAATGTGGAAAATTGCCCAGGTATGCCGTGTCCATAAAAAGCAGGGCAAATCCAATCTGGCCAATTACCACCCCATCGGTCTGCTCTCAATCATCAGTAAAGTGATGGAAGGTGTCATTTACAATGTTATCAAGTGGCAACTCAGCAACAACCCGCTCACTGATGCTCAGTTTGGGTTGTGCCAGGGCCACTCAGCTCCAGACCTCATCACAGCCTTGGTCCAAATATCGATAAAAGAGCTGAATTCCAGAGGTGAGGTGAGAGTGATTGCCCTTGACATCAAAACAGCATTTGACCGAGTATGGCATCAAGGAGCCCAAGCAAAATTGAAGTCAATGGGAATCGGGAGGAAACTCTCCACTGGTTTGAGTCATACCTAGCACAAAGGAAGATGGTTGTGGTTGTTGGAAGCCGATCATCTCAATCTGAGGACATTGCTGCAGGAGGTCCTCAGGGTAGTGTCCTAGGCCCAACCATCTTCAGCTGCTTCATCAATGACCTTCCTTCCAACATAAAGTGAGAAGTGAGGAAGTGTGCAGGAGATTGCAGTGTTCAGTACCATTTGCAACTCGACTTGTGTCAAGACTGACATCTATGATGGTGGGGACTGTAAGAAATGGGTGTCTAATAAATTTATAAAATCTTAAGAAAATGAATTGAATATTATAGAAATAATCTCTCTCTCTCTCTCTGTCTCTGTCTCTGTCTGTCTCTCTCTCTCTCATTAAGAAAGGTTCTATAGCAGTCTGCCAGGCTGACAGACACAGGATAGCATAGGACTGTTATTTCTGCCAAGGACATGACTAGCAGAGGCTTTGAAACAAGACATTCCTAAAGCTGATAAGATGGTGCTTCATACCCTCTCTAGACAGTGACAGAAGTTTACAAACAGTACCTAGCAAGTGATAAGCCACAAGGTGACTTCAGGGGCAGAGTGATGGGCGTGGGAGGCGTTTACTTTTAATATGTGTCCCTTGGTGATTGGGCAATTGGAACTGAACAAGTAATTGACATGAAACACTCACCCAGAAATACAGTGTATAAACAGGTGCTTGGGAGGGAACTCTTCAGTCTTCTTTGGAGAGGAAAGTGGAGTCTATGCTGGCTTCTGCCTAACACTTTGGTTAGCTCAAGAAGGCCGAGGATCCTGAGGACCAAAGAGACCACCAACACCTCGCCTGCTTCATCCATTGGGGCGACGGCCACCACTGTCTGCCCAACTGTACAATCTAGGATCAGTAAACCATTCAACCTGTTTTGGTCGGATGTCTTTTGTGTCTATTTAGCTTATGCATCATCATATTTAAACTGCTGTTACTTAATAAAATACTTTACAACCACCTATGATGTCGGCCCCCCTCTTTGGGTAATCTGTGACTCCCGAACCAAATCTTACAGTGCTTGATTAAAAGCATCTTACTGGATGCTAGAGGAAGGCCGAGATGGATCATCCACTCCACTTCTGGCTGGAGACGATTGCAAATGCTTCAGCCTCGTCTTTTGCACTGATGTGCTGGGCTCTCCCATCATTGAGGTTGGGGATGTTTTTGGAGTCTCCTCCTCTAGTTAATTGTTTAATTGTCTAATTGTCCACCATCATTCACAACTGGATGTGGCAGGCTGCAGAGCTTTGATCTGATCTATTGGTTGTGGGATTGTTTTGCTCCATCGCAAGGTTGTCCAACTTATGGACCGCGGGCCAGAATCCAGTCCTCCAAAGGATTCCATGCAGCCTGCGAATGTAAACTGCCGGAATGTGAGGCACCTCGGCGGGCAGCTATAGGTTTGTTAGGCCCCTGCTCCCAGACAATATGGCTGTGCCAAGCGGAGTGGTGACGTTCACAACCTGCCTCTATTTTGCACATTTATGGTGAGTGCACGAGCAAAGAGCGGCGAACTTGCAGCGAGAGAGTCACCAAAAAGGGGGGGGGGGGAGGTGAGAGTGAGAGAGAGAGGGGGGTGGAGGGAAGAGAGATGGGGACAGAGAGAGAGAGAGTGGGGGAAAGAGACAGAGAGAGGGAGGAGGGAGAGGCAGACAGACAGGGGGAGAGAGAGGGACGACAGAGAGGAAGGGAGGACAGAAGAGGTGGGGGGAGAGAGGGGAAAGAAAGAGATCAAGATCATTCCTGACAGATGGACATCTATCCAGAATACTCTGCATCGCTTGATCAAGTGTGCGGGCAGAGATTGAGTACTTATGCAAGCAAAAACAATGCCATGTATGTCACTAAATCAATGTTCAACACAGTGCTGAGAAAGTAAGTCAATAAACTAGTCTTATTTAAAGCTTCACTAAAATGCACATTTATTGTTGTTTTGATTAATAGTAAGATACATTTTAATTGCCTTTATCTTTCCAAAAATGTTCTCACCGGCCCCTGTGTAGAACAAAAACTGTAATGTGCCCCACCCCCATGCAAAAAAATTGGATGCCCTGGTCTATTGCATGCTCCCTCTACTGTTTAGCATGCATGTAGCCCTTTGTTGTCGCTTCACCAGGTTGGCAGTGTATTTTTAGCTAGCCCTAGTGCTGTTCCTGGCATACTCTCCTAAACTTCTCATTGAACTAGGGTGCCATTTTGCAATAGATCATAGAGAGATACAGCACTGAAACAGGTCCTTCGGCCCACCGAGTCTGTGCCAACCATCAACCACCCATTTATACTAATCCTATATTAATCCCATATTCCCTACCACATCCCCTCCTACATTAATCCCATATTCCCTACCATTCTCCTACCACCTACCTACACTAGGGGCAATTTACAATGGCCAATTTACCTATCAACCTGCAAGCCTTTGGTAGTGGGAGGAAACCAGAGCACCCGGTGGATACCCACGCGGTCACAGGGAGAACTTGCAAACTCCACACAGGCAGTACCCAGAACCGAACCCAGGTCGCTGGAGCTGTGAGGCTAAGGTGCTAGCCACTGTGCCACCCATTCAAAATGGTATCCACGCCATATGCACACGTTTCTGGTGCAGGGTGTGCCAGATGCCATTTTCGGTAGGTCTGTGATGCCTGCACTAGAAGCAGTATGCAGAGTAGGCAGATCGTGACATCAGTCAGTTTTGACTCTAGCGATGCCTTTTTAGACCTCAATGCTCCAGCTAAAGCCATCTCTTAACCTCGCACAATCGAACAGACATTCAGAAACTGGAGGGACCCCCAGCAGCACTATTTAAAAGGGATCATCAACCACTCTCAGGTTAGTTCCTCATTGATTTCTACTGGCAGCAGCTGAATTAGTAGACATGTTTGGTGGTTTGTATTACCATTTAAAGTTGATGAAGCCAAAGGGAGTGGTGTGGCATGTGGTGACGTCCTTGGTCTGACTTAAAGAGTTCTGTTCAGACTGTAGTGCTGTAGTTTCTATCTCCCTTGGCATGCAGGATGATAGGGAGAATGAGCAGAGGTGACACAGAGGAGGACAAGCTTCTTGAAGAGGGATAAGGGAGAGAAGGACTCTCAGCAAGAGGCCATATCCACCCAGGGAGCAATTCTCCTACCTCAGTGTAAGCCAGGAGCAGTGTACATTAGACATTTCTGTTTCAATCTAAAGAGGGGCTCAGTGAAATCTGCCCCCTATAGTAGGCAGTCTGCAGACCCAGAGCTGTTTGACGAGGGCACTGCCACTGGATGTGAGGGTGACCATGGCCATGAACTTCCTCACATAGGCTCCTTCCAGGCTGGAGCTGGATTCATCTCCAACATCTCGCAGTTCGCTATCCACTGTAGTATAAGGAACCATATACGAAGAGAGGGAATATATTGTCTTTCTTTCAAGAGAGAAGCAAGTGAAGCATGCATGTGGGCTTCACCAGGATAGAGGCCTTTCCCATGGTGCAGTGTGCCATTGACAATGCACATGCTGCTTTGCAGGCGTGTATCTAAATTCAGAGATATACCGCAATTGCAAAGGATTCCACTTCCTCAATCAATGCAAGTTCTCCTGGCAGCAGTCATGATGCCTTTATTCTGAGCCAGTCCACTGTGCCATCAGCTATTGAGCAACCATAAGAGACCAGAGGCTAGCTACTGGGCAACAAGGGCTATCCTGACCTCTGGTGTGCAACCCATGTACACAAGGGCAGCATGCATATGAGTACCATGCTGCCAAATGGAATGTCATCAAGCAGACCATCTTAGTGCTTAACCAATTATTGCACAGTTTGGACCTTTCAGGTGGAGTCCTGCAGCACTGTCCAGAGTGCGTGTCATCATTCATCATAGTCTCCTGTATCCTGCACAACCTTCCCATCAGGAGAGCACAGCTATTGCCACCAAGTATACGGCAAGCAGCTAGGGAGGAGGCAACCAACACATCGCCTTTCTGACTGGACTGTCCATAATCAGATCACCCAACTGCAGTGCCAGTGAACACAACCCTAATTCGTCATTCAACA
Source organism: Heterodontus francisci (assembly GCF_036365525.1). NCBI lineage: Eukaryota > Metazoa > Chordata > Chondrichthyes > Heterodontiformes > Heterodontidae > Heterodontus > Heterodontus francisci. The sequence continues at coordinate 37,376,365 of NC_090390.1, read as the reverse complement.
ACAGTCCCATACCTTACCATCCCTCTATTATGACCATCACAGTGTCCTCTTGGCCACAGTGCTCAAATAAAACCCACCACAAGACAAACATTCCAAAACCAACTTTATCAAACAAACTGTCCAATATTCCATACAAAAGTCAACTTGTTATGCTTGTCAGCTATGGCTCAGTTGGTAGCACACTTGCTGCTGAGTTACAAGGTTGTGGGTTCAAGTCCTACTCCACAGATTAGAGTATTGCAGTATCAAGGAAGTGCTGCACAGTTGAAGGTGCTATCTTTTGGATCAGATATTAACCTGAGGTCTGGTCTAAGGTGGATCTAAAAGATCCCATGGCACTATTTCAAAGGAGAGCAGGGGATTTATCTCTGGTGTCCTGGGCAATATTTATCCTTCAATCAACATCACAGAAATGCAGATTATGTGGTCATCATCACATTGCTGTTTGTGGGAGCTTCCTGTGCACAAATTGGCTGCCACATTTCCTGCATTACAACAGTGATGACACTTTAAAAAGTACTTCATTGGCTGTAAAGTGCTTTGGGATGTCCTGAGGACATGAAAAGTGCTATATAAATGCAAGTCTTTTTCTTTTTGTGCATTCCCTTAGTGCCTATGCTCCAAGTGCTTTTATCTGTCCTGGTGCTCCCCAAGTGGCTGCAGCATGGCTGGTGGAAGGCTGCTGACTTTCAATGGGGGGAGACTTCAGATAGTCTTGCAGGATGACCTCGAAATGCTCTGGTCCTAGGAGGCCTGGTTTTGGACTGCAGCACTTTGGTATGTGCAGCAACAGTCTGGGCTGACTGGCTGACAGGTATCAGGGCACTGGCAGAATGGCAATGGTGGAAGGACGAATGCTGTCATCCTGAAAGAGGACAGCAGGTTTGTGCTCCATGGAGCCATTGCCAACTGCACTACCCTTTCCCCCTGTCCTGGCTGCAGGCCACTCATCCCTGGTGACTCACCAGGTGCAGATGCTGCCTCTATGCTTTCCTCTAAAGTACAGACAGTGTCAGCATCTGATCTGGTGGATGTGAGCGTGAGATCAAGTGACAGTGTTACATCATCATCAGTCTTACTTCCTCTTGTACTTCACACTCCTGCACCACTGCCTGGCCAGGTGGCAGTTCTTGGGTATCTGAAATGAGAAAGGCACAAGAGTAGGGTTGCGCTGAGGGAAGTGGGAGGGGGTGGGGGTGGGGAGCAAGAGGTGCATATTTAGACCATCTGCAGCTTGTACATCAGAAGAGATTGAGAGAGGAGGATTAGGTAGGAGCATATCGTCATCTGCAATGCTTTCAGCCCCTCCGCTGGCCACGGCCTGAATCACAGAAAGCACTGTATCCTCCGTAGAGGTGAGAAAATGCAACCATGCCTGTCCCCGCTGGTTAGCTCCAGCTGCCTATGGTTATGCGCCACCTTGTCCTGCAAGAGAGAGGAAAGTGTGTCAGTGAGTGTGATGCAATGTGTTTGGCCGATGTGCCTGTCATGCTTGAAAAGCTGGCATTGAGTGCAAGCCAAGAGATATAGGTGTGAGGCTATCAGCAGTGCTGAGTGTGTAAGGGTGAGGTAAAGCTATGAATTTGAGGTATGAGTCCTGATTGATAGAGATTGGTAAGTGAGTAATGGAGGGAAGGGTGCTTGTGGTTCAGTTGTAAGGATATGGCATTTAAAGATGCATTCACTGACTGACCACTTGTGTGAGGTCATTGAACATCTTTGGGCACTGCAGCCAGGTCCTCGGAGCTACACTGCAGGCATTGACCAGCACAGCTATGTGCACCCACGCCTTCTCAAAGTTTGTCTTGAGGGCCCTCTGGTCCCCTGTGGACAGAGGACCTCTCTCCTCCTGTCCACCTCCTGCACTAAGGCCTCCAGTGCTGTGTCAGAGAACTTTGAAGCCTGCTCTCTGTCATGTTGTACCATTCCTATGTTTTTGCCAGGTCAAACTGACTTGTAGAATGACTTCCAGCACCTGCTGCAGCCAGAATGCACCTCTCTTTTAAGAGATGCAGACTGGTTTTAAGTAGTGCAGACTGACTTGAACTCTTGCTAGCATCTCACGGTTTTGCACCCACTGCTCAGGTGTGCAGCCATCCATCAGAGCGCTTAGCACTGGCTGCAAGCTGCAATCATGTAAATGAAGCACGAAGTTTGTGTGCTGCCTGCATCAGAAGCAACGGGCGCCGGCTAATCGTGCATCGTGATACCCTCGCCTATTGTTGGGTTCTATTGAATTTTGACACCCTCGTGTTCAGAATATTAACAACTTGATTAAACTTCTACACCTCCACCCTCATATCTGATTTAAAGGCTGTTGTAATACTTTTCAACAGCACATCCAACCTCAAGTCCTGACTGACTCACAATTTCCTTTAGCTCAGTGCTGGACTATCATGGCCACATTATTCAGTTTCTACCAGCACCCAAGTCCTCTCTTGCCAGAACCTACATGCCTGCCTTTCCAGGGCCCACTGGTTTGTCTGTTTAACTCTTTGGGAACTGTCTCCAGTCCCGTTTCTGATTTGTTGCTAGTTTAGTCTTTTTGTCTTTCTCAGTGTAGCTGTGGAATGGGCAATAAATGTGGCCTTGCCCATGTCACCTAAACCTCAAGAACAATTGTTTTTTAAAGTCTGTTATAAAAAGTGTTTGGTATAACTGAATCATCCATCTTCTGAAGTAAAGTGAGATGTAGTAGAACTCCTACATACTATCAAGTATCAAATAACAGGTTCATTGTTTGCCTGGAACATGCTGTCCTGGATTATTTTCTGCATAAGGTCATATTTCAGTTCATAGTCAGTGAAGCTTTGCCAAGTAAGTGAATTTTTATGCTTGGCACAAGAAATAATGTCTGGCATGGGCTTGAATTGTAACTATCATCTGAAGCTAAATCTCGTGGGCACAAACTGAACTTTTTCTCCCCTTGACTGGTTCATTACCAACACTTATTTTTTTCACCTCTGAAGCATTGTCTCCTTTATCCGTGACACTTCCCAACTGCTGTTGAAACCCTGCTTCAATGTCATCAGTTTGAGGATGATTTCTCTGTTCCCCTCTTCTTTGTTTGTCGCCCTACCTCCAACCTTCATAAACTCCACCATATCCAAAATGCAACAGCTTCTGATTCCTCCTCGGATAATTCGGAGGAGGAGGAGAAGGACAAAGAAGAAAAGCAGGGTGATGAGGGAAATGTACCCACAGCTGCTCACACTGTTGTTTGGGATGCCCATATTAATGCAAGATTCACTTAGGTTGCAATAATACATCCACGTCACCAGAAAATGCAGTGGTCGATCTTGGCCAATGCCACTGACAGAAAGCAGTCCTGCAACCAACCAACCACCCTTTCAACATCCCCTCATTGGTCACCATCAATTCATGCCCATCATCAAATAAGTACGAAGGCCACTTACCACCCAACACCCAAGATTAGACAAGGCGGGAAAGTGGTGAAAAAGAATAACATTTATGTGATCTGAATAAATAACAAAAACTTATCAAAACATCATTTGCTCAGAAGTGTGGTGGAATACTCCCCAATTGCCTAGATGAGTACAGCTCCAAAAACATTCAAGAAGCTCAATATCACCCAGAACAAAGCAGCCCGCTTGATTGGCATCCCATCCACAACCTTAAACATTCAATCCCTCCACCACCAGCGCATGGTGGCAGCAGTCTGTACCATCTACAAGATGCACTGCAGCAACTTGCTGAGGTTCCTTTGACAGCACCTTCCAAACCCTCAACCTCTACCAACTAGAAGGACAAGGGCAGCAGGAGCATGGGAACACCACCACCTGCAAGTTCCCTCCAACTCACACACCATCCTGACTTGGAAATATATTGCCATTCCATCATAGCCACTGCATCAAAATCCTGGAGTTGCCTCCCTAACAACAGTGTGGTGGCACTTCACCACACAGCCTACATTGGTTCAAGAAGGTGGCTTACCACCACCTTCCCAAGGGCAATTAGAGATATGTAATAATGCTGGCCTTACAAGCAGCACCTACATCCTGTGAATGAATTAAAAAAAAGTTCAAATACTTGTGCAACTACTAAGCCTTACTCTTCATTTTTCTGCTATTGCTACATGGTGTAACCTGTGTGGCTTCAGCAGAGGTAGAGGCAGGCTGCTCAAATCCCTACCCTGTCTGCTGAGATGCTCTTGGGTGACATCCTCTGCATTTTGGAGCCTGTGTGGGCCCTGCAAAAGACTGCTCCACCTGCAGCTGTGCAGGGGCAGACTTGGCCATCGGGACTGTGGGTAAGATGTTGAAGCATTGTCAGTGGAGTCCCCACTTCTATGATCCTTTTACTATTATCCCTCTCATGACCCAACCACAATTCATTGTTACCACTGTGCGGGAGAGCACTTTGCTACAGATCAGTGTGGACCTGCAAGGCCAAGGTTAAGGTATCTATTTAAGGTGGAAAACATGTTGACATTCAGAGTCTCCATGGTGGTGTTCAAGGCACGCATGGACTCATTTGATTGGAGTGGATGATGAATAATAGCACTGGCTACTCTATCCGTGGAAGAAGCCATCACCTCAGTGACATGTGACATCACACCCCTCATGCTGGAGGTACATATGAATGTACGAATTAGGAGCAGGAGTAGGCCACTCGGCCCCTCAAACCTGCTCCACTATTCAACAAGATCATGGTTGATCTGATTGTAACCTCAACTCCACATTCCCGCCTACCCCCAATAACCTTTCACCCCCTCGCTTATCAAGAAGCTATCTACCTCTGTCTTTAAAATATTCAACAACTCTGCTTCCACCGTCTTTTGAGGAAGAGAGTTCCAAAGACTCACGACCCCTTATTTTTAAATAGTGACCCCTAGTCTTAGATTCTCCCACAAGAGGAAACATCCTTTCCAAATCCGCCCTGTCAAGACCCCTCAGGATCTTAAATATTTCAATCAAGTCACCTCTTACTCTTCTAAACTCCAGCGGATACAAGCCTAGCCTGTCCAACCTTTCCTCATAAGATAGCCCACCCATTCCAGGTATTAGTCCAGTAAACCTTCTCTGAACTGCTTTCAATGCATTTACATCCTTCCTTAAATAAGGAGACCAATACTGTATGCAGTACTCCAGATGTTGGCTTACCAATGTCCTGTATAACTGCAGCGTAACCTCCCTGCTTTTGTATTTAGTTCCTCTCACAACAAAACAATAACATTAGCTTTTTAAATTACTTGCTGTGCCTGCATACTAAACTTTTGCGATTCATGCAGTAGGACACCCAGATCCCTCTGTATCTCAGAGTTCTGCAGTCTCTCATCATTTAGATAATATGCTTCTTTTTTAATCTTCCTGCCAAAATGGACAATTTCACATTTTCCCACATTATACTCTATTTTCCAGATCTTTTCCCACTCACTTAACCTATCTATATCCCTTTGTAGCCTTCTTATGTCCTCTTCACAATTTACTTTCTTACCTATCTTTGTGTCATCAGCAAATTTAGCAACCAGACCTTCAGTCCCTTCATCCAAGTCATTTATATAAATTGTAAGAAGTTGAGGCCCCAGCACAGATCCCTGTGGCACACCACTTGTTACATCTTGCCAACCAGAAAATGACCCATTTATGCCTACTCTCTGTTTCCTGTTAGCCAGTCAGGTGGACTCCTCCAATCTCTCTGCAATCGTGGTGAGTCTACTTTGAAGCTCTGTCAGTGAATCACACATTGCTGCTATTCAGTGATTCTCCTCTTCATCGACAGCCCCCTTGGTGCAGCATCCATGTGCAGCTGACCAAAGCTTGAAGAGGCCTGCGCCCACAGATGTAGACTTTCCACTGCTATTCCTGTCTCCACCATTTGCTCTTGCTCACCTGTGATGTATGAGTCACCCAGCAGTCTGCCTTACTGGTCCCACCGAAGTGCGAATACCTGAACTGGTGCATGGTCTGCATGATTCCTGGGACAGTGTGCCTTCAGAAGGACTCAGCTCCTCTGAGGTATCATTGTCATTGACCTCCACCAACTGCTGTTGCACATGTGAAGGCTCTGTGGAGCATAAAAGATATGAATTCATCCTGGCAAGGTAAGAATATGTTGCAAGTTATCATTCTGAAGCTGATCATATTTCACTCACAGTTGAAATTAAGTCAACATGACTGCGGGCCATATAACATGTGGGTGGCTTTTATTTGATTGTGTCCCCAGGTAGCTGGTAGCTCCCCATCCCCGCATCTCCAACAGGGATGCTGAAACTCCACTGATCTCCAATGTCGCCTCCTGTGCACTTGTCAGCTGCAAGATGTTTGAAGGACACCCTCCAGTTCTCTCCCACTTGCTGGTGTACTGTGCTTTCCTTCTGCAGAGGGAAGGAAGAAGTGTATAAATGAGTGTAATGGACGGAGTGTATTTGGTGAGGGTGACACTGAGAGAGAGGCATGACATTGCAGAAGGATTAGGTTGAGTAGCTGTGAGTTTTTTTTCTATTTCTTCATACGTTCATGGGATGTGGGTGTGGCTGGCTAGGCCAGCATTTATTGTTCATCCCTAATTGCCCTCGAGAAGGTGGTGGTATGTTCCCTTTTTGAACCGCTGCAGTCCATGTGGGTTAGGTACACCCACGGTGCTGTTAGCAAGGGACTTCCAGGATTTTAATCCAGCGACAGTGAAGGAACGGCAATATAGTTCCAAGTAAGGATGGTGTGTGACTTGGAGGGGAACTTACAGGTGGTTGTGTTCCCATGCATTTGCTGCCCTTATCCTTCTAGTGAAAGATGTCGCAGGTTTGGAAGGTGCTGTTAAAGGAGCCTTGGTGCGTTGCTGCAGTGCATCTTGCATATGGTACACACTGCTGCCACTGTGCGTCGGTGGTGGAAGGAGTGAATGTTTGTGGATGGGGTGCCAATCAAGTGGGCTGCTTTGTCCTGGATGGTGTCGAGCTTCTTGAGTGTTGTTGGAGCTGCACCCATCCAGGTGTTATGATCCTGTAGTTTTTTTCCCCCAGGAAGAATGCGGTGTGCCTTTAAGATTGGAAAAAGAGCTGTACTGCTTTAAGGCAGCAAGCGCTAAAGACTGAGTCAAAGAATGCTTTCTCGTTGCCTTGGATACAGCCAATTGGACTGAGCATCGAGAGATACATTTGTTACAATTTAATTTTGAACTGGCTTATTGTGCAAAAAGTCTGTTCTAACAGGGGACACAGGCAGACAGCTGTGTGTTAGCACCTGAAAGAAGAGCTCTCAGCCCATTTAAACTGAAGGAAGAGAATTTAGTCTGTTTATTTATTATTCTCTCTCAAAATTCTAAAAAGTCAGCTAAAACAGAGATCTCTGATAATTTAAACTGAAGGAAGGGAAGTTAGACTGTTTTATCCCTCAAAAAGTCAGATTGATTCTATTGAAAGTCGTTGCAAGTTGTTGATCGACTGTGGTCTTTGCTGGAAGAATGAGGAGTTTGAAACTTTGGTTGTTGGACTGTTTTCCTTTCCTCATCAGATGCTGGAAGATTGCACGGTACTTTAATCAGAGGATTGTTCACCAGGAAGTGTAAATTTGCAAGGACTCTATTTTGTTCTATTTTTAAATGTTGTTTCAATCCTCGTAGTGTTTAAGAATTTAGTTTTTCTAATTAAATAGTTAATTTGTTGATTTAAAGACACCTAGTTTGGTTAGCCTCATTCGGGGGTCAATTGATTATACAATTTGGCTGGGTCTTTCTTTATTTTGGAAAGTTTAAAAATGATATGTTAGGCGATCTGTGGAGGGACAGGATTGAATTGACTGTGTGTTTCTCCTACCACAATTAGGATTGTATATTTTGATAGGGGGCTTTGATTGGAGTGGTCGGTTGTGACACAGGCAAGTGGAGAATATTTCATCACACTCCTGACTTGTGCCTTGTAGATGGTGGACAGGCTTTGGGGAGTCAGGAGGTGAGTTACTTGCCGCAGGATTCCTAGCCTCTGACCTGCTCTTGTAGCCACGTTATTTATATGGCTCCACCAGTTCAGTTTCTGGTCAATGGTAACCCCAAGGATGTTGATAGTGGGAGATTCAGTGATCACAATGCCACTGAATGTCAAGGGTAGATGGTTAGATTCTCTCTTGTTGGAGATGGTCATTGCCTGGCACTTGTGTGGTGTGAATGTTACTTGCCACTTATCAGCCCAAGCCTGGATGCTGTCCAGGTCTTGCTGCATTTCTACATGGACTACTTTAGTATTTGAGGAATTGCGAATGGTGCTGGACATTGTGCAGTCATCAGCAAACATCCCCATTTCTGACCTTATGATTGAAGGAAGGTCATTGATGAAGCAGCTGAAGATGGTTGGGCAGGTCCCATAGCCTTTGCAGTATCCAGTGCCTTTAGTCGTTTCTTGATATCACGTGCAGTGAATTGTATTGGCTGAAGACTGGCATCTGTGATGCTGGGGACTTCAGGAGGAGGCCGAGATAGATCATCCACTCGGCACTTCTGGCTGAAGATTGTTACAAATGCTTCAGCCTTATCTTTTGCATTGATGGATGGATAGATAGGGATGCGAGCAATTGCATAGAAAGAGGATAGGTGAGCGTGCAAGGTAAATAGGTGTGAGAAGTGATGTGCTGGGGTAGACTTGAGAAGGCAGAGGGAGGGCGTGGAGTGATCCGCACAGCAGGATGTAGGTGAATGTGCTACTGTGCTCACCTTTCCTGCCTTGCTTAAGTCAGTCTAGCACTTTCTATACTGAATCCAGGAGCATGGCACCATGCTTCTGCTGCTGACCTTCTTGGCAACCTCTAACCACGCCTTCTCGGACTCCACAGCAGGCTTCTTCCTCCCATTGCTAGGGAACAATATCTTTCTCCAACTCCTCACAGCCCCCAGCAACACATCCAGGGAGGCATCACTGAAATGAGCAACAGCCGTTGCCCATCTGGACTCTATTCTGGTACCTGTTTCTCTTTGGTTCACAACTCCACACTCCTTCAAATAGCATATTTGGAGTGTCCCTTTAAATACTGGACTTGAGTTTCATCATGGAGATCTAAGTCGCATCCATTGCCTGTGATTGGATGGAAAACTCAGTGGTAAAATTATAATGAAGTGGCTGGGTTAAGAAGCTGCTGACAGACGCGCTGCACATACTTGCGGGATTCCGACATGCTAATGGACAACACCCTGCTCTCAGTATGTTGCAGTGGGGCCTACATAACAGTGTAGGTAAATGTTAGATAATATCTAGTATAGCCAAATTGAAGGCAATGCACATAGTTCCAGCAGTCTAAGGACAGGGTTGGGCTCAGCTGTGTTCATACTGTGGCAAAAAGCCTGCTAATGCTCTGGTCATGGCTTACACATAAATTATTGGATGTTTTCTGGGTTAACAGCAAGTTACTAACAAGTTGTTATTGTTGTTGAACAGTCCAGAATACCTCCTGTGATTTCCTGAACAATTGTAATGATGTAACACTTTAAAAAGCGTTCATAGTCCAAATGAAACATTCCTACTGTCGTTCTTGTCTGAAAATAAAGAGCTAAATGAATGCTTTATTATTTAACTGAGGCACCATAAATCCTCTGGAGATAAAGCAGCCTCTTGTGAGACTTTGTCATTTATTTCCCCTCCACTGCATCACCCCACCATGCACCCACCATTCTTGATATTAACTATTTTGATTCCAAACACCATTTCCTGCCTATTTGTTATTTTATATAATTATACCATTAAAATATCTTTTATTCATTATTTACATAAGCCCTGTCTATCACCCCATTTTTCAGTGTGAACAGGGACTCCTTCAAAGTTCCAACCTGCCCAATTCTACCCTTCAGCATGCTACTGCAGGCCCATTCTCTGTGGTTGCACTGATGGATTTACAGCCCTCGAATGGCTGCCTATCCATGTTCAAAACAGACAGGCAGTTTACCAATTCAATGTAAATGACACTTGACCATCATAATGGCCTCTCACTGACCACATCAGGTAGGCATTCCAATTGCTGCAACATTTCCTGCACAATGTACACCAAAGATGGGGCCATAGTGTCACTGATGTATTAATAGTATTTACAACCAGTCAATGAACTGCAGCACTTCCAGGAGACCCATTCACAGAAGAATTCTTTGAACCATAGAACCTTGTAGCTCAGAAGGAGGACACTACACTTTTCCTGTAGTCCTGCAAACTTTTCCTTTTCAAGCATGTGTCTAATTCCCTTTTGAAATCTATAACAGTCCCCACTGCTTATGGTGAGGGAAATGGCCGGTATAACAGGGTAGCATTAACAAAAATTAAAAATAATTTCGGTTGCAATGCACAGTGGCGCAGTGGTTAGCACTGCAGCCTCACAGCTCCAGCGACCTGGGTTCAATTCTGGGTACTGCCTGTGTGGAGTTTGCAAGTTCTCCCTGTGTCTGCGTGGGTTTCCTCCGGGTGCTCCGGTTTCCTCCCACATGCCAAAATACTTGCAGGTTGATAGGTAAATTGGCCATTCGCAATTGCCCCTAGTATAGGTAGGTGGTAGGGAAATATAGGGACAGGTGGGGATGTGGTAGGAATATGGGATTAGTGTAGGATTAGTATAAATGGGTGGTTGATGGTCAGCACAGACTCGGTGGGCCGAAGGGCCTGTTTCAGTGCTGTATCACTAAACTAAAACTTCCCAGTTTCACAGTAGGTTTTGTATACTAATACGTTGAGCCATTGAGTGATATCTTTAATAAAGGTCAGTAACACAGAGTATGCAGGCTTGCTTATGCCACATATAAACGCATATTTATATATTCAAAACAACCTGCAGAGAACAGAGGGCATGTAGATTCAGGACAATGAGGATCTGTAAGTCAGTCATCGGTTCAAGTGGGTTTTTTCTTATAATTCATTTTTTGTGGGATGTGGGTGTCACTGGCTAAGCCAGCATTTATTGTCCATCCCTAATTGCCTTTGAACTGAATGGCTTGCTAGGCCATTTCAGAGGGCATTTTAAGAGTCAACCATATTTCTGTGGGTCTGGAGTCACATTTGGGGCAGATCAGTTAAGGACAGCAGATTTCCTTCCCTAAAGGACCTTAGTGAACCAGATGGGTTTTGACAACAATCAACAATGGTTTTATGGTCATCATTAGACTAGCTTTTAATTCCAGATTTTTTTTTATTAACTGATTTTTAAAAATTTCACCATCTGCCATGGTGGGATTCAAACCCGTGTCCACAGAGTATTAGCCTGGGCTTTGAATTACTAGTCTAGTGACATTACCACAACACCACCACATTCCCTTGAGTCTCTTCACTCAAGCAGGTTCAACATGTCTGCAACCATGGGGCTGAATTTTCGCCAGGGAGGTGGGAAACAGAAGTCAGGATTTTTTTCTATTTGTTTCATGGGATGTGGATGTTGCAGGCAAGGCCAGCATTTGTTGCTCATCCATAATTGCTCTTGAGAAGGTGATAGTGAGCTGCCTTCTTGGACCACTGCAGTCCATCTGGTGCAGGTACATCCACAGTGCTGTTAGGAAGGGAGTTTGAGGATTTTGATCCAGTGACAGTGAAGGAATGGTAATATTGTGCCAAGTCAGGTTGGCATGTGGCCTGGAGGGGAACTTGCAGATGGTGCTTTTCCCATGTGACTACTGCCCTTATCCTTTTAGGTAGTAGAGGTTGCGGGTATGGAAGGTGCTATAGAAGGAGGCGCAGTGAGTTGCTGCAGTGCATCTTGTATATGGTACACACTGCTGCCTCTGTGCGCTGGTGTTGGAGGGAATGTATGTTTAAGATGGTGGATGGGGTGCCAATCAAGCAGGCTGCTTTGTCCTGGATGGTGTCATGCTTCCTGAGCGTTACTGGAGCTGCGCTCATCCAGGCAAGTGAAGAGTATTCCATCACAATCCTGAGTGCCTTGTTTTCTGGTCAGGAACACGTCTCTGGTGGGAAACCAATTAATCCCGATTTTCACGTGGGTGAGCCCTTTATTAATATGGAGATGAGATCCTGTCCAATCAGAGCCAGTGGGGCTTGGAACAGAGGTGGGTCAGATGAAGTGTGGGACTGATTTAGACTCCCCATAGCAGCCATCACTAAAACTGCTGGTTATCCTGAAGGAGAGAACTGCTGATTGTACCAAAGTCTTCCACAGCACCAGAGGGAAGTGAGATGAGTCAGGAGGGTCGGAGGCCTGGTACCAGGGCAGGGCTGCCCCTTGCTTCATTGATCCTGACCTTGATCTAATGTTGGAGGCTGTGAAGGAGAGGAGGGAGGTCTTCTTTCCAGAGGGTGGCAGGAGGAAGCCATCAACTGAAAGCAAAGAGGCCTGTGTGCAGATTGCTGCCACTGTCAGCGGCAGAAGCGAGATGAGAAGAACCTGGATCCAGAGCCGTAAACCTCTTACATTCTGGCAAAGTGACTACAACCCCCAACACATTGGAAAGGGCTCAGGGCTTGCACCCTCCAGCAGACATGTCACCTGAGGAGCCCCAGGGTGCATGCTGTTCCTGGGTATGGGAGGGGTGTGTGCCCAGGGCACTTACTCATCCCTCAGAATGGCTCACAGCCAAAGAGCTGCTGAGGACCTGTCACCACTGAGACTCGCAGCTCCTAATACATAGGGGCAGATGGCAGAGAACAGTAGAGCCTTATCTCATTCTCTTTTGTCCTTGCAGGAGAAGCAGGCACATAATGCAAAGAAGGGGGCCCAGACGGGAGGAGGAGTGCTGATTTTCTACTAAATTATCCAATGGAGCAGACACCAATGGTAATGGTAGTGCAAGAGGAGGCAGCCAGGCACCACGAAATGGGAGGTCCTGGAGGACCTGATGAATACAGAAGGCAAAGTGGTCATTGAGAGGGTGCAGTGCACTCCATTCTGTCTGATAGTGTGTCGCGCACTGAGTAACATTGGGTAGCCTCAGCACTGCAGTGGCTTCTATTCTGCTAGTCGAGCTCTCTTCATCTCTTCTTGTGTCTCCTACAGATGCAAACATACAACCCAGGGCAGTCTCTCTTCCTCCCTCCATGGGACCAGAGCAGCATGAAGGAGAAAAAGCACCGTCACACTTTACGAGTGCACTGTCCACCAGTGCAGTTACTCTCATCTCAATGGGTCCTTGTGCACGTGTAGACGGGGTGGCACATGGTGATGATCACAACACCAGTGGGCAGGAGGAGGGGCCAAAGGCAGAGGGAGCTGTGTTCAGTTCCCATCAAAGGAGGGAGAGCAGACACAGCCCTGATCAACTGGGCACAGGTGCAGGAAAGGAGGATTTACCTTGAACAGCAGCAGGGCAATGTGCTCCCACATGTCGGAGTTCCCTGAGGCACAGCGGTGTCTTGGGCAGAGGATGGAGGTGTCCATCCAGCTCATGTGCGCCACAATGACTCAGGGCTATGTGCGTATTGAGCTCCTCAACAGAGAGAGTGGCCAACCTCTTGGCAAGCTATATGCGGCACCAATTGTAGTGCACTCAGGAACTGCACACTGATAGCCACAGGATCCATGTGACACTGGGTAGAGTGGACTGGTCAGTGGCAATGGTGGCACAGAGATCTTTGGAGGGGCTACCAGATGCACCCTACTTATTGTCCTCTACCAGGCATCCGGAGAGCCAGGCAAGGACTGAGGATGTCACAGAGGAGGATGAGGGTGCCACCCCTCACAGGACACCCTCATCATCCTCGGCTTCCTTAATTCCTCTGACTGAGGGACCATCTGTGCAGCAGGGCCAAGTGACTGAGGCTGCCCTTGCAATGATGTGGGTGCAGCAGCCTCAGGAGATGCCCCCATGGGCATCTCCATGCTGAGCATGACACCACATGCATCTCAGCTGGAAGTCGAGGCAAGTGAGCAGGCTGCCACCACCTCCTCTGCGCCATGAGGAACACCATGTAGGAGTGGCCGAGCACGGAGGCCACCATGTCGTGTGGAACCCTAAGTGAGTCTCAATAACGAGCCATATTTCCATTTGTACAATACAGGGGTGGGGGCTCAGAACCTGGCATCTTTGGCTGCTCCTGTTGCTGCTGCCCCAGACTCCCAGTTCCTTTTTATATTAAAGTGCTTTTTTCTCTCTCTATCTCTTACTTCATGTGTTTCAGTCTGCTGGTGTTCAGTTTAACCTGAAGCTCAGCCATCAGGCCCAGGTTCAGAAAAACCCACAGTTATTTTTGGCAGATTGCTTGAAACCTTCGTGTGGGCCCCTGGTTGTGAAATCCTGCTCCAGTGTATAAATGCTAAGCACATGTTAGTGCTGTGATCATATTCAACTTAATAATATTCAATGATATGCAGCAAGTCATAGCACAATTAATTCGGCATGTTAACTAACTGCTGATCTGTAATCAAAATATTGAATGCTGACTAAGAATTAAAGATTCATATAGTAAATTAATGGGGCACATCTCGCTGGAGTGGGGTATAGCATGCCCTGTTAGTCAGACATTTTTCTGTACCCTTCAGCTCAAATATTTTTGTACCATAACTTGCTGGAAGTGCAATAATGGCATGTCGAGGGCAATGGGGCATCTGAGGCCTTAGTGAATAGCAGGACCAACAGTGAATCTCCTTAACCAAAGAGATTTAAGGATTGAGAAGGAAACAGAGGAATGATGGAGAAGGAAATAGAGTAAATTTGAGTCAAATCAAGTACAGAAAGAGAAATAAAGAGAAAGAATCAATTAAGAGAGAGACTAAAAAGAGACCGAAAAAAAAATTACATTTAAATGTGAAATTTTAAAAATCTTATACCATTGGCTACACACAGGAATGAGATTGAACATTTTACATTGTTCTTTTTCTGGGCTAGAGTGGTAGATTGCTATTGCATTAACAATTATCACATTGTTAAAATGGTATGCTGTGAACTTCAGAATCGGCTTTCTGTGGTGAGTTTATGGGCAATTAATGAGCAAATCCAGCAAGGTCTTAAAAATAACAGGGAGGCTAGGGGCGAGATGCTGTTTATGCAAAGCAAGTTCTGGAGATTCACAACTCATGGCATATCTCTTAATCCCCTGTCCTTGCTGGCTGATTTGCACATTCATAATAATGTGCATCATTAACATGCCATTATATTTCTAAGATGAATCAGCCTAATAAATACAATTTTAAAAATATATATTTTATTTATCAGTCTCTTAACTAATCAAATAATTTGTTTAATGATTAATGTACTAACTGATTTTACTATAATTTGTTACATAGGTTGAACTCTGCCTTGTTGCTGTGCTCCCCTTTCTGTTGCCCCTCTTTCTCTACCACCCCTCTCTCTTTTTCTCTCTCCACATATCTTTGTCTTACTACACTATCTCTCCAAGTCCTGACTCTGTTCTTTTGTTTGTTTCTTATTCTCATCTCCATCCATTCTTATCATTTTACTCTCTTCTCTATTTCATCCTTTTTTCTTTATCCCTTTTTCTTTCTCTATTTTGACTCTCCCTATTAATCCCATCCCATCTCCCTCTCACACCTCTCTCCTCTATTTCTATTCCAAGCCCTTTCTCTTACTTTATTTCTCTCTCCATCTTCCATTCCCATTTTCTATCCCAAGCCATTCTTTCTCCATTCCATCAGCTCTTTCTTGCACCATCCTGCCAGTTTATTATTTTCTGTGCCTCTCTCTGTTCTCTTATCCATTTTCTCTTCAATCTCTATTCCCAATTAATTCCACTCTCTCCAGTTTAAAACTCAAATAACAAAATTGTTTTCAACAACTATTAATGAATTATCCCAGGATTTATAACAGTAAGTATAAAAAGTAATGGCACTCTGGTTGCTGCATATCAGAATAGGACCCCATTTTCACAGTAGCATGTCATACTGTTATGACCAGGTGAGGAAGGGGTCTCAGGCTCCCCCCTTTTGCCCCTTCTCTGGTCTGAGGGCAACAGGGGGTTTAACCTTTTAACACAATAATTTAACTTACCACCTCAGTGAACACTTGCTCCTGTTCCTCTAATATAATTGCAAATGAATCAATCAGACAAGTTTTCTTGTTTAAACAAGAAAGATGTAAGTTTATTATCTTTATCACCCTGAAACCAGTTAAAATGACTAACATATGCTACACATCCATGCCCCACATTCACACAAGAGTCACACACACACACAAAAATGGATTACAGAGGGCAAAACAGTTGAACGGTTGAAGTAGAGTCTGTAATAAATGGAATTTAAATACTGAGTCTCAGTGTCTTTAGTTGAAATTGTAGTCCTGAAGTCCTTGCTGGGCCATGTGCACGGTTTGGGCTTTCTTCTCTGGTTCTGGAAGGCAGAAGAGGGGCTTTATCCGTGTCCCCCTAGTTACTGACGGTAAGGGTCTGTAGACTTGAGGTGCAGGAGCTGCATCCAAGGCTCCTCTGGGACTTTACTGGAGAGAGAGAGAGAGAGAGAGAGAGAGGGATGTTCTGTTGCTGGATCTCAGTTACTGTCTGCCTTCTGAGTCACAATTCACAAACTCCCAGAGTTGCACAAGCGGTCACATGATCTGACCACCTCTTTGTGTTTGAATCAGAATCTTCCAGAAGGAACTTTGAAATTCAAGGTTCTTCCCACAAGCTGTTCAGTCATACTTGGTTGGGTGGGGGGGGGGCGACGTTTGGCTCTTCAAAGTCAATGGGTGTCGATGGCTTTTGACAACCCCCATTGATAAGCCTATCCCAGATAAGTGAATCAGAGAGTACTCCATTGTTCTAGCTAGGCTGAGTAATCTCATGTCTCCAGCCTGATCCTTTGTTTTTTTTCAAATGCAAATTGTGCATGGCCATCTTGGCTGCCAGCTGTTCTGCTTTAAAAGTTATTTGTAACAATGTCCAGTAAACGTCTCAGGCAAATTTCCACATGATGAAATTAATATTTTCATTTGGCATGTGGGGTTTTCATCACAATACATAGAAATCAAATTTCAGATTTCTGGTATTGGCATATTTTTACACAGCTGTAAATGCTAATTAAGCTCATTAAACCTGTAAATTAATCAAGTCAAAACAAGCTCAGTGTGAAGATGTTTAAGATAAATATAGATCATTATCTTTTTTAGATAATAGAGTTTTAGCTCAGATCAGTGCTGGTGTCATGCTAGGCCCCACCTGCCAAGAATGAGGCACATTAATTTTGTCATGAACATTGATTTTAAACTGTTACTGGAGTGAGAGGAGGACTTGTTGAACAGATCAGCCGTGGCTGGAAAAGACATTTGCGTATTAACAGATGGTGTTTGGAAGGACAAAGCAGCCATTCCCTGATATTCAACGCACAATGGACTTTTGATCACCAGGCGTTGAAGGTGGGCGAGCTCGCATTCCAGGTTGACTGCTAAGATGGCCAAATACACAAATGGACATGGTCAAACCAGCTAGTCACATGGCTAACCTGCTAGGCAACTTGAGTTTTTTGAATTTGTACAAACAGTTTGGGCAGAAAGTTGTTTGCTCCTGGACTGAGAAAATCTCTCCCCTGCCTGCTCCCATCTCTTTCTCACAAGCCTCTGAATCCACTGAAGCCACATGAACCCCAAGAGAGAAGAGTCTCCTGCAGCAAACAAGGTTTAAGAAGAATACTGGGCTCCAAAGAAAAGCAAGATCTACCTACAATTATGGACTCTACAGTGAGCTCAAAGAACCGTAACAAAAACTCTTCAGATATTGTCTCAAACCTTTCCATTTTATTTTTCTTCTGCTCTTTTCTGTCTCTATTTGCATGAGTGTATCATATATGCATGTTAGGTTGGGGCGTGGCATGCATCTGTAGACATTAACCGAATTAGAGTTTGAGTTTAAGTTTAATAAATTTCAACTTTTTTTCTTTAAACCTAAGAAAGCCTGTTTGTGCTGGTTTCTTTGTCTTATATTTGGAAAGCGGTGAACAAGGATTCACCAAGGGGAAGCTAAAAACACGGTGTGTTTAAAATTAATCCTGTTATCGTAAGACCCAGGTGAAGGCTGAAAGGAAACCCTAGACCTCTTTCTCACCTGGCAGTAACAGCTGGGAAAACTCATTTTCTGACTTCTGGAACGAAGGCAAATAATTCTGCTTCACTCCCTTCTGTGCTGCACTTGTGCTTTTCCTCCCTCTGCTTGCTGTGATTTTCTTCTACCTCTTGCTCCTTTCATCCCCCTACACTAATCACCCATACTTTTGTCCTCTTCCCACGTCTTCTCCCTTACTCCCACCTGCTGGCCAGCCCCTAAGAAAATCCGCGTTCTTGTGGTTTTGACAGTGGCACTGTGCAATTATTCTCATTATTCCCAGCCCACAGCTATGTCCCAATTTTACCTCATCCACCAAACCTCTCCTCACCAAGCTCCCACACCTCACCTCTGCAAATTACCATCAGCATTGTTTGTGTCAACCATGGCTCAGTTAGTAGTGCCCTTGCTTCTAAAACAGAATTGTGGTTTCAAGTCCCACTTCAGGACTTGTACAGTACTGAGGGAGTACTACACTGTCAGAGGTGCTGTCTTTTGGATGAAATGTTAAACCAAGGCGCCATCTGCCCTCTCAGGTGGACATAAAAGATCCCATGTCACTATTTCGAAGGAGAACAAAGGAGCTATCCCTGGTGTCCTGGCCAATATTTGTCCTTTAATCAACATCACAAAAATAGATTATCTGGTTATCATCACATTGTTGTTTGTGGGAGCTTGCTGTGCACAAACTGGCTACCGCATTTCCTACATTACAACAGTAACGCAACTTCAAAAGTATTTCATTGGCTGTTAAGCACTTTGTGACATCTTGAATTTTTAAAAGGTGCTATTTAAATGTAAGTCTTGTTTTACATTTTTTATTAGGTGCTAGTCATGGCTCAATGGTAGGACTTTGTAGGAATTATTTATGACTTTCACACCTCACAAGTTGAGTGCTAGGGTGGGGTTTGTGGACCCGAATCTGCCTTCACACACAAATACACTATCTCTCAGACAGATCTTTTATTTAACCACCACCACATGGATTAAATAAGAAAACACAACCAGACCTGTCCTGAAGTCTTCAAGTGCCCGGTGACTCAACTGATGATCACCTGGTGTCTGATAAATCTATAAATGTCTTCTTTCCATTAGATTGTCCTGGCGGACTGCAGTAAAGGATCTAGATATTGTAAAGTTCTGATATCCTTTGTGTCCAGACTTTCTTTGTGATTTACACATGCACATCTTGATGGTTCCTTCAGGCATGCCTATTCCCTTATTGTTCATGGTTGGCTTAAAGTTTAGTGGGGCTACTTCATACTGTATGTCACTTGTTGAAGTTTAATGGGGTCTATATCTCAAGACAGTACCAGCCAGTTCTGCTGATTCCAGAGCAACCCAGGATTTGTCTTTGGCTACCAGCTGCCTTTGTCTGACAAAAAATGTCTATTAAGTGTTCCTGTATAGTTCTATTTCTCAGCTTGCAGTTTAATGAGGTTGAATCATCATTAAAGTTCTCTTTTGTATTAAAGTTTTTCTTGTTAGGGATGTTTCAAACAGATTTTCCTTCAGCTTCCTTTTCATTTGCCTAGATCTTCACATACCCAATGCTCCTACACCACAACTTTGCTAGCCCACATGCCACCTCACTCCCCAGTTATGTTACATAACATTGCTGCAACCTATGTCCTATCTAACTGCAACCAGGGACATCTCTGCTGCCACATTCCTCTGTAACTTGGGCTTTTAAAAAAGCTAAAAAATAAAATTAACTGCACAATTCACATTTTTTTAGCATGCTGATTAAGATCTTCCACATGAATGTGCACATAATTCAATCCCTAAACTATCACTTACATTCTTGTAAAAACTGTGTAATAAAAACATTACTTAATTTACTCAATCACTGTATGTTAGTGGCCCTGGTAATATATTGCATGTTATGTTAATATTGCAATTATCCTCTATCTCACCATTGGTAGCATCGCAGGGGATCCACGAGTAGCTATTAAAGCTTTGAGCTGTCTTGTCAAACATCAGGGGCTGGAATTTGATCCCCAGCCGGGGCCAGGAACGGAGGCAAGTGGGAGTTAAAAATAGCCCCGCTGGCCAGTGTACCGATTCCTCGGCTCCATCCCGCCTCCGAACCATTTTTTCAAAGGCGGGATGGGAGGGTTGCAGCAGGGTACCCATCACAGCTCATTAAGAGCTTACTGAGGCCAATTAAAGGAGGCCAACTGGGATTTGCCAGTCAATCTCCAGGTCCCCACAAGTGGCAGGGACCAGTTTAGGTGCCTGGAAGCAGCCTCCTGGTGGCAGGCCGGGAGGGCCAGTGTCATATCTTTCCTGACAACATCACTCGTACGTACAACATGGAGGTTAAATCTGTTTTTTCTTATACACATAAATACACACAAATGGTCCCAAGATGATACTATTACACTCCTCCCTCCTTAATGAAAAAGTTACAGTAGAACTGGTCTAGATGTAAAATATGACAATAATTGTGTCTTATGACAATAATTTCAGTGGAGAACTGTTTCATTTGTCTCTTTTCTTTCCAATATACATACCAAATCAACAATTTGTTCTATTTCCACACAATAATAATACATTTCTTGTTTTCCTTTATTCTCAAATCAAACTTAACCACAGGTTTCCTATTCCTAAGAGGATACCTCCTTTCCTGACTCAAACTTTCAGAACTTGTGCAAAGACCTCGACTGATCTTGGAATGAGTCTGAGGAGAAGTTTTTCCCAACAAAGGCTGATTTTGACCTTGACCTACCATTGAAAGTTCCACTTCATTTGACTTGTCAGTCAGACTCTGATTTGGATCTAAAATCTGACTTCCTCTTGCAATAGTTTCTGACATGACTTTTGTTGAAGTAATTATTGCAACTGTGACGGAAACCACACCTACCAAAAATGAGACATATAAATTTTGTCATATGGAACATTATTTTTGAACTGTTAGTGGACTTGAAATAACTTGTTTAAAAAGACCACTTGCTGAAAACATGGCTGCACATTTGCATCCTAATAGTTGCAGGAAGAAGGAGTGCCTCCCTAATTCAATCAACCAGATGGATTTTGATCAAGAGACATTGGATGTGTAAGAGCCAGCATTCCACCCCAACACCGCCCCCCCCCCCCCCCCCCCCCCCACCTCCCCCACTGAGAGTGTCTGGTTATCTTGGGGGAAATCCACAAACTTTGCAGGAGAGGTTAATCCAAATAAGGAGCTAGTCATATGACTAACCTGCTGGGCAACCTGGGATTATTTGAATTGTGCCATACAGAAAGGAACAGACTGCAATTTGAAGACAAAAGAGCAGGAAGGTCTCTCCTTGTCACTCTCTCTCAAGCAAAGGTTCAGGGACCCATGGAAGTAACTCAAGCTTCAAGAGAGAAGACCAGTGAAAGAAGTTTGAAAATGTGCACTGTGCCCCAACGGGAACTGCAAGACTTAACTTCAATCAAAGACTTTACATCAAACCCAAAGTCAGTAACTGAACTCCAGCTATTACTTCAAACTTTTCCCCTTCTTTCTCCTCCTCTGTCTCTATTTGCATGTGTGTTCATCGCGTGTGCATACTAGTGGCTGTGCCATGTATTTTTAGTAGTTTTAACTGAATTAGAGTTTTAAGGTTAACAAACTTACACCTTTCTTGTTTAAATCTGAGAAAACGTGTCTGGTTGATTTCTTTGCCATTACAATTAGAGAGCAGTGAGCAAGGACTCACAGAGAGGGAAGCTAAAACACGGTGTTTTAAAAATTAAACCCTATTACGGCCAAACCAGGAAAAGGCTGAGAGGGAACTCGCAGACCCCTTTCACACTTGGTCGTAACACTACTCGACTTGCATCCAAACTATCTGATTCATCAGTCTCATTTGATTCTTTCGAACTTTCTTCTTTTTCCTGAACCTTTGAAGTAAAACATGATCAATATGTACAAACCTAACCTTTCCACTACCAAACATCTTGACCAAATATGTGTGAGGACCACATATTTTCATGACTCTTTCTGGTAGCTACTTCAAGCACTTCTGATGGTGATTCTTCACTCTAACCTTCTGGTTCAACTTCAGACTTCTTTCTCTCATTCTACCTTCTCTTTCTGTCTTGATTGTTTCTCTTCTACTGACTGCGCTAAATGTGGTTTCAGTGATGAAAACCTTGTTCTGGGCTGTCTTCTGTTATGAAAGTACTTCCACTGTTTAATATTCTTTTTTTTTGAGGACTTGAGTTAAAACTGAAATAATTCCAAGATGTGTTTTTTTTTTACCAAGTTCACTGACGGGACACTTGAGATGTTGTTTGAAAGCCACCTGTGCTGGAGGTCATGTGCTTTGGGCTCAGTAAACAACAGAACCCATGGTGACCTGGGGAAAAATGGTTACAGAGAAGCCACATGTCAAGGTTTTTGGAGGTTAGGAGGTCGACTTTCAGTTTGGGGTTCGGATGTTGTTTTCAGTTTATTTAGGGTGTGAACTGCTTGAAGACAGTTGATGTTTTCCTGCTGGGAGAAAGAAGAAACCACCCAGCTCACCTCCTTCTCTACCTCTTTGAAGAAATTCTGCAAAGATCACTGTGGGAGAGCTAAAATCCCTGGTGCTGCATAGCTCCTGCGAAGTTGAAAAAAAACCCTGTAATTCAAATGTGTGCTGATGGAAAACCCTGATGCCACGTTTCTCCTGGAAAGCCTACTAGAATAATTCTCGACATCTCCAGAATAGACTGCTTCTGAAATGATTCCAGTGACCCATCTCTGTATACCCGGATGCCAAACTAAAAAAGGGACAACTGACATCCTTCCATATTTTCTCTTTTTTTCATCAAGAATTAGTAAGTATTTGGCCAAAGTGGTCTTTTTTGTCTTTTCTTGTAACAGACCTCTGTAGAGAGAATTTCTGTATTTTTTCCAGTGTGTGTGTGAGTGTAATTGGGGAATATTAAAAAGGGAATTTTCATATTTCAATCTGTCTGTTAATGCTTTGCTTCATTACTGGTTAAGTCTTGTTTTATAATAAACTGATAATTTTTTTGTTTTTTAAAGAAACCTGGTTGGTGTATTTTATTCTGGGATTAAAAAAAATGAGTATATGATTGGCTGTACTGGTACGTGGGTAAACATTTAAATATATGTTGTGACCTGTGGAGAAGTGGAACTAGAAAAAACAGTGCACTCCTCCTGTCCCGGTCGTAACACTTCTAATAAATAGTTGTCAAGCACAGAACTTGAGTATTGCTGAAAACAGTGACATTTTATCGAAGCTTTTCATCTTGCACTCATCAAGACAATTCGCAAGAATACCAATGTAAGAGAAGCAACAAATTTATACTATATGAGAAGAGAGTGCTGATTAGTTGGCAAGTGGACTCTGATTGGTAGAGGTGTTGCCATGGAGAATGCACCAATTTATGGTGACTGACACTTAACTGCCAAGGTTTGTTTGAAATATAAACCAGGCAGCTTGACTCTGATTGGTCAAGGCAATGCCCTGAGGAATGAACCAATGAATGGCTGTCACTTATTTTGTTTAGCTGAAACAGGCGCAACAGGAGATGGGAACCAAATGAGGTCAGTGGAGAGTAAGGAGGTAGTAACTAAAGCCTGTAAGGAACTAGATAATGAAGTCAGCGTGACTAAGGGAAAGAGTAGGCAGGGAGCAGATGATGAAAGCAAAGGGACTGGTGGTCTGAGGTGTATTTGTTTTAATGCAAGAAGTGTAGTAGGTAAGGCAGATGAACTTAGGGCTTGGATTAGTACCTGGGAGTATGATGTTATTGCTATTACTGAGACTTGGTTAAGGGAAGGGCATGATTGGCAACTAAATATCCCAGGATACCGATGCTTCAGGCGGGATAGAGAGGGAGGTAAAAGGGGTGGAGGAGTTGCATTACTGGTCAAAGAGGATATCACAGCTGTGCTGAAGGAAGGCACTATGGAGGACTCGAGCTGTGAGGCAATATGGGCAGAACTCAGAAATAGGAAGGGTGCGGTAACAATGTTGGGGCTGTACTACAGGCCTCCCAACAGCGAGCGTGAGATAGAGGTACAAATATGTAAACAGATTATGGAAAGCTGTAGGAGCAACAGGGTGGTGGTGATAGGAGATTTTAATTTTCCCAACATTGACTGGGATTCACTTAGTGTTAGAGGTCTAGATGGAGCAGAATTTGTAAGGAGCATCCAGGAGGGTTTTCTAGAGCAGTATGTAAATAGTCCAACTCGGGAAGGGGCCATACTGGACCTGGTGTTGGGGAATGAGCCGGGCCAGGTGGTTGACGTTTCAGTAGGGGACTACTTTGGGAATAGTGATCACAATTCCGTAAGTTTTAGAATACTCATGGACAAAGACGAGAGTGGTCCTAAAGGAAGAGTGCTAAATTGGGGCAAGGCCAACTATACCAAAATTCGGCAGGAGCTGGGGAATGTAGATTGGGAGCAGCTGTTTGAAGGTAAATCCACATTTGATATGTGGGAGGCTTTTAAAGAGAGGTTGATTAGCGTGCAGGAGAGAAATGTTCCTGTGAAAATGAGGGGTAGAAATGGCAAGATTAGGGAACCATGGATGACAGGTGAAATTGTGAGACTAGCTAAGCGGAAAAAGGAAGCATACATAAGGTCCAGGCGGCTGAAGAAAGACGAAGCTTTGAAAGAATATCGGGATTGTAGGCGCAATCTGAAACGAGGAATTAAGAGGGCTAAAAGGGGTCATGAAATATCTTTAGCAAACAGGGTTAAGGAAAATCCCAAAGCCTTTTATTCATATATAAGGAGCAAGAGGGTAACTAGAGAAAGGATTGGCCCACTCAAGTACAAAGGAGGAAAGTTATGCGTGGAGTCAGAGAAAATGGGTGAGATTCTAAACGAGTACTTTGCATCGGTATTCACCGAGGAGAGGGACATGACGGATAGAACATAGAACATAGAACATTACAGCGCAGTACAGGCCCTTCGGCCCTCGATGTTGCGCCGACCTGTGAAACCATCTGACCTAAACTATTCCATTTTCATCCATATGTCAATCCAATGACCACTTAAATGCCCTTAAAGTTGGCGAGTCTACTACTATGGCTTGTTCCCTTGTTGATCTAGGAGATAAGAAAACTATCCTGAACAAATTCAAGAAATTCACTAGCTAGTCTGCTTATTCCAATGAAAGTTAAACTCCCCCATTGAAACTACTCTGCCTTTACTACATGCTTGCCTGATTTCTACATTAATACAATCTACCACTTCACAGCTGCTACCAGGAGACCTATACACAATTCCCACTACAGTTTAAATACTTTTCTATTTTTTAATTCTACCCATAAAGTCTCCATTTCTGCTTACTTCTTGTTATATGCTCTCTTGCCATTGAAGTGTTTTCATCCTGAATCACTAAAGCTACTCCTCCCCCTCCGCCATGTTGAGGTTAGGGACAGATGTTTGATTACTCTAGGTCAAGTCGGCATAAGGAGGGAGAAAGTGTTGGGTATTCTAAAAGGCATTAAGGTGGACAAGTCCCCAGGTCCGGATGGGATCTATCCCAGGTTACTGTGGGAAGCGAGAGAGGAAATAGTTGGGGCCTTAACAGATATCTTTGCAACATCCTTAAACACGGGTGAGGTCCCAGAGGACTGGAGAATTGCTAATGTTGTCCCCTTGTTTAAGAAGGGTAGCAGGGATAATCCAGGTAATTATAGACCGGTGAGCCTGACGTCAGTGGTAGGGAAGCTGCTGGAGAAGATACTGAGGGATAGGATCTATTCCCATCTGGAAGAAAATGGGCTTATCAGTGATAGGCAACATGGTTTTGTGCAGGGAAGGTCATGTCTTACCAACTTAATAGAATTCTTTGAGGAAGTGACAAAGTTGATTGATGAGGGAAGGGCTGTAGATGTCATATACATGGACTTCAGTAAGGCGTTTGATAAGGTTCCCCATGGTAGGCTGATGGAGAAAGTGAAGGCGCATGGGGTCCAAGGTGTACTAGCTAGATGGATAAAGAACTGGCTGGGCAACAGGAGACAGAGAGTAGCAGTGGAAGGGAGTTTCTCAAAATGGAGACGTGTGACCAGTGGTGTTCCACAGGGATCCGTGCTGGGACCACTGTTGTTTGTGATATACATAAATGATTTGGAGGAAAGTATAGGTGGTCTGATTAGCAAGTTTGCAGACGACACTAAGATTGGTGGAGTAGCAGATACTGAAGGGGACTGTCAGAGAATACAGCAGAATATAGATAGACTGGAGAGTTGGGCAGAGAAATGGCAGATGGAGTTCAATCAGGGCAAATGCGAGGTGATGCATTTTGGAAGATCCAATTCAAGAATGAACTATACAGTAAATGGAAAAGTCCCGGGGAAAATTGATGTGCAGAGAGATTTGGGTGTTCAGGTCCATTGTTCCCTGAAGGTGGCAACGCAGGTCAATAGAGTGGTCAAGAAGGCATACGGCATGCTTTCCTTCATCGGACAGGGTATTGAGTACAAAAGTTGGCAGGTCATGTTACAGTTGTATAGGACTTTGGTTCGGCCACATTTGGAATACTGTGTGCAGTTCTGGTCGCCACATTACCAAAAGGATGTGGATGCTTTGGAGAGGGTGCAGAGGAGGTTCACCAGGATGTTGCCTGGTATGGAGGGCGCTAGCTATGAAGAGAGGTTGAGTAGATTAGGATTATTTTCAGTAGAAAGACGGAGGTTGAGGGGGGACCTGATTGAGGTGTACAAAATCATGAGAGGTATAGACAGGGTGGATAGCAAGAAGCTTTTTCCCAGAGTGGGGGTTTCAATTACAAGGGGACATGAGTTCAAAGTGAAAGGGGAAAAGTTTAGGGGGGATATGCGTGGAAAGTTCTTTATGCAGAGGGTGGTGGGTGCATGGAACGCATTGCCAGCGGAGGTGGTAGACGCGGGCACGATAGCGTCTTTTATGATGTATCTAGACAGATACATGAATGGGCAGGAAGTAAAGAGATACAGACCCTTAGATAATAGGTGACAGGTTTAGATAGAGGATTTGGATCGGCGTAGGCTTGGAGGGCCGAAGGGCCTGTTCCTGTGCTGTAATTTTCTTTGTTCTTCTTTGTTCTTTGTGTGTACATGTTCTTTCTGTGTGCAAAGAACAGGGCTCTGTGTATTAATATATGCAGCTTCCAGTACCTGCAAATGCATATCAAACAACATGTCCCTTCCGCTCCTCGCAACGGGCAAGGTACAGACCATTCCCAACCAGCCTGTGCTTGCAAAACTCAAAACACAGTGTCCAACATTAGGTGTGGTTCTGCAATTGGACAACATTTGCTAAATAATCTTCAGTGTGCTAAGAATTACGCTGGCAACTAATTTAAGATTGTCAGTTGGGCTCGCGATGAGGTGCATTTGCAGAGCCCTGTACTTTTCAGATAGAATGAACATGTACACGAATTGCGCCTGTTTCAACTAACAAAATAAGTGACAGCCATTCGCTGGTTCATTCCTCAGGGCAATGCCTTGACCAATCAGAGTCAAGCTGCCTGGTTTAAATTTCAAACAAAGCTTGGCAGTTAACTGTCATTCACCATAAACTGGTGCATTCTCCATGCCAATGTCGCTTCCAATCAGAGGCCACTTGTCAACCAATCAGCACTTTCTTCTCATATTGTATAAATTTGTTGCTTTCCTGACATTGGTATTGTTGCAAATTGTCCTAATGAGTGCAAGACAGAAAGCTTCGACAAAATGTCTCTGTTTTCAGTAATACTTCTAAGGAACCATTCAGTTGGCTTTCTGCTGGTAGTAATGTGAGGGGTGTTACGATAGGTAATTAGAAAATTCGCCAGCCTGCGATCCAATGAAAATTGACATTGGTTCAGACTTGTACCCAGTGTCACGGTCCTGTAGTTTTTTTTTCAGAATATGCGGTTTGCCCTTAAGGCTTGCAAGTGATCAGTATTGCTTTAAGAACCAGCAAGCCTCAGGAGTTATAGGAAGGTGCATTTTCGTTACCTTAGAAGCAGCCATTTGGAGACTGCGATTCAAAGGATGCATTCTCGATACCATGGAAACAGCCACTGGGAGTGAGTCTCATGTGATACATTTGTTACAATTCAGTTTTGAACTGGCTTATTAGTTGAAGACAGTTTGTTCTAACAGACACAGGACACAGCTGTGATGACAGCACCTGGAAAAAGAACTCTCAACCATTTAAACTGAAGGAATAGAATTTTAGTCTGTTTATTATTATCTCTCAAAATTCTAAAAAAAGTCAAACCAAAACAGAGATCTCTGGTAATTTAATTTGAAGAAAGGGAAGTTAGACTGTGACAATCTTTTATCCCTCAAAAACTCTAAAGTCAGATTGATTCTGTTGGAAGTGTTTGCAAGTCATGAATTATTGAAATTTGCTGGAGAAGGAAAGCGACATTCTGTGAGGACTTTGAGCAACATCCTGTGAGGACTTCAAGCAACATTGGACTGTAAACTTGCAAGGACTCCAATTTTTTCTATTTTAAATGTTGTTTATATCTTCATAGTGTTTAAGAATTTAGTTTTTTTAACTAAACAGTTAATTTGTTGATTGAAAGACACCTGGTTTGGTTAGTCTCATTCGGGGGTTAATAGATGGTACAATTTGGCTGGGTCTTTCTATAATTTGGAAAGTTTTAAATGATATGTTAGCCGATCTGTGGAGTGACAGGATTGAATTAATAGTGCGTTGGTCCCTCACAATCAGAATCATATATTTTGATTGGGGGCTTTGACAGGAGCGGTCGGTCTTAACACTAGCATTTGCTTGACAAAAGGCGCTTAACAATTTGCATTTTGCACTCTGCTGCTCCATTGGAAGCAGGATGATATGATGCAACTCTAGTGTGTTTTTCACCGTTTGTTCTCATGAATTGTACAAACACTTCTGAACAAAACTGAGGTCCGTTGCTGGACACAATTTCCTCTGGGAACCCATAAGCAACAAACACACTACGCAAAATATCTTGGTTTTTGCTAGTTGTTGTTCAATTCATCAGAAACCCATCAACCCGCTTCAAATGGCTATCTATCACAATGAATAGCTGTCATGCTTCTAATTCTGTGAAATCTATGTGCAGCCTCTGCCACACTTCAGCTGGTCATTTCCATGGCTGCAGAGGTACCGATGGTTTTTTTCATTTCTACAGAATGACATGCACTACAGTTTCACTGTATTTTTGGTGTCCTTATCTAATCCTGGCCACTAAAAATAGCTCCTCACTAGACTCTTTGGCCAGAATGTTTTGTTCGGCAAGAGGCCCGGCTGAAAAGTTGGTGTCGAGCCCACCTCCACCGCGCCTGGGGAGCCAGGCTGGGATTTTTCACTCCCCAGGCCCTTAGTTGGTCTTTGACAGGACTTCCACCTCTTTAAGGCAGGAAGTCCTGCCTAATTCAGCTGCTGGCCAATCAGCAGGCTGGCAGCTCTTAGTCCCAGCAGTGCCACCGGAAGTGGTGGCCACTATTGGGACTACACCCAACCATCGCAAGCAAGGTGAAGGACGGCCCCTGAGGACAGTTAAGGTTTTAGGGCCTCGCCGGGGACCATCGACTGGGTCCCGGTGAGGCAAAGGGGCTCAGTTAGGGGGGCGGGGGAATGTGATGTGCATTGAGGGTGACTGTGGCTTTAAGGGCAGCCCTACTTGGGGCACAGGGTGCCTGATCAGGAGGGACCCACACAGCCCAAAAGAAGGTATAAAAGGCTTTACCAGGCGGTGTTCTTGAGGCTTTTGCCATCTAGCTGCCGAGGGTAAAATACCTATGGTGGCGGGAGGAGGCCCTTAAGTGCCAGTTAATTGGCCACTTAAGGGCTTTAATTGGCCTGGGATGGACAGGCCATTTCTCGCTGCTGCTGCCCCGCATAAAGTTGCAGTGGGGGTGGGAGGGGGTGGGGAACAGACAGCTCCCCTCCCACCCAATTTTATGCCCCCCTGCCACTAGCCCGCTCGTTTAGGGGCTGTAAATTTCCAGCTTTTGTCAAACATATTCCTAAGTGTTGATCATGAAGATCACATAGCAACTGCGATCTGTACTTTCCAGGGATTTCAACTCTGGTTCCCCACATGACACAACTTTTATCAACTGACAACTCATTCTTATGCATAAAAAAGGCCTGATTTCTAAATCCAGTATCTGTGTTGGCTACTCATTTGTGATATAGTCGTACACTCTTGCCAATACAAGGCACCTACGAGTTGTTCTACCAATCTCATTTGCTGTGATTGGCAACTTGTTGACGTATGAAAAGAAAAATACATGTTCCCTATTGGGCTCTATCTCTGATGGGAATAGTAATCTAGACATTGCATTGGCATTACAATGATCTTCTGATCATCTGTATTTAATGTCATACTTATAGGCATTCGGGCTGCAGCTAAAGTGAGTACTTTGGATTCAGAATAGCCATCAGTGGCTTATGGTAAGTTATGATCATGAAACTAGCACCACACAAGTACTTATGAAACCTTCTTACTCCAAAAATCAAGGACAACGCTTCAAGTTCTATCTGAGTATAATTTCATTCACTGGGACTGAGGGTGCGAGAGGCAAATGCAATCAGTCTCTCCTCACCACTATCCAACATGAAAGATCAGAGCACCTACTCCGTAAGGAGAGGCATCATGTGCTAGCTTAATCTCTTTGGACATATAGTAATGTACAAGCATTATACCCACTACAAGTTGACTTTTATACAATTTGAAAGCCTTATCACACTCCTTTGTCCAATTCCATGGAATGCCCTTCCTCAAAAGTTCATTCAATGGATGCAATAATATTGCCAAATTTGGTATGAATTTACCATAGTAATTCACGAGGCCCAAAAAAGATCCGAGCTCAGAGATGTTCTGAGGGTGTGACACATTTCTAATTGCTTGAACCTTACTCTTGATAGGATGAACTCATCCTTGTATACATTACGACACAAGTACTCTACAGAGTTTTGAACCATTTCACATTTGTGTGTCTTCACTCAAATCCCATGTTTTTTCAAGCATTGGAGCACCTCTTTCAGTTTGTCATCATGGGTCTGCTTGCTTGGAGCTGAAATAAGTATGTCATCCAAATAGTACACTACTCCCTCCATTCCTTGCAAAATTTGGTTCATCACCTCCTTGGAAAATTCCAGGGCTGAAGAAACGCCAAATGGCAGCATATGAAACTGAAATAGACCCATGTGTGCATTGACAGTTAAGTATGACTTAGTCTCTTTGTCTAACTGCAGATAGGCATTTGTCAGATCTAATTTTGAAAAACAATCTGGTCTTCTGACGGCATTGTGAACAGATCCTCAATGTTTGGCAAAGTATCAGGTGGATTACCTTCCAGTACCTGATTTATGGTTACCTTATAATCACCACATACTCTTACACTACCATCTGACTTTGGTTCTACCACTATGGGAGTAGCCCAACTACTCTGCTCTACCATAGAGATAATGTTCTCAGTCTCAAGTCTTTTCAGTTCTTGCTCTACCTTCTCTCTTCGGGTACTGGACGAACCTACAATGAAGTAGCCTCTGAACCCCTACATCTCTGAACTTGTACATTAGCCTTGAATCAGTTTGCCAGTTTTGCTGAACACCTTAGGGTACTCATCAACCACATTGAATTGTGAAGTGAATTTCGCTTCATGGAGAATAAGCTTTGTCCAATGTAACTTAAGTGCTTTTAAGGAATTTCTTCCTAACAAGGTTGATTTTTTACCGTTCACAACAATTATTGGCAATTTTGCACACTGCTCATTGAATGTGACCGGAATTGACACACTTCCAATTATGAGAATTTTCTCTCCTCCATAACTACATAACACTACTCGTGATTTTTCCAGCTGATGTCGTCTCAACTTTTCAACTTATAGCGACTCAGAAATCACGCTAACAGATGCACCCGTATCGATCTCCATGTTTATCGGAGCTACATTCAACGCTACATCGACCTCGAAGCCCAGTGAAATTCCACTGGACGTCCTTGTGCTTCTGATCGTCTGGATCTCAAATGACCCCTCATCAACCTGCTGACAACTGGATAACTCTCACTTCCCTCGAGTCACATTCAGCCATGTCCATGGACATTTGACAAGCTATGTCAAAAGTCAACGTTGGCAATGTCATCAATCTACTGTGAATGCGGTCACTTTTTAAGCTGCAAACAAATCTGTCACACAATGCTCAGTCTTGAAATTCTCCAAAATTACATTGAATTGACAGCTTTTTGAAGGCCACAAAAAATTCCCAATGTCCTCTTTGGGGAGCTGATTCTTTGTTCCAAAACAATAGTTTTCTGCAATCTCCAAAGTTTTGGGATTGTACTGCTGCTCAAGCTTGATCAAAATGTCCTTCAGCTGCATGTCCTTTGGCTTTGCTGGGGCAAACTGAAGTCCAGGGCAGCGGCAGTAGGGGGCGGACCTGGGAGGAACCGTGACTGGAGCAAAGCTGTTTAAATAAAGAGCGGGGCTCGAGGCCCTTTACTTACCTGAAGTCCAGGGCAGCGGCAGTCAGCAGCAGGCTCTCTGGCTGTGTCGGTGTGAGCTGGCTTTGAAGGGTGGAAAGAGACTGCCAGTGACATCACGGGAAATCTATGGGTTGGTTGGTGGGTGTCAGCTGTTGTTGCCTGTGGCTAGCTTAGAAAGATGAGAGAAAAAAGTTCTTTTTTTAAAATAAAAACCCTCAGATAGCTATCTTGTGGGTGAGGAGGTTAGTACTACTAGTTTTTTTTTAAAATTAGTGTAATTTATTAGTGATTACTAGTTGGAATAGTGCTGTTTGGTCAGAGTAAGGCTGTGAGTTGTGTGTGGGGGAATTCGCTGGCTGGGGAGGGAGGTACTCTTTGGTCTATTTCTTTTCGGCTTTTTCAGCCTACACGGTACAGGGGAAAAGCTGATTGTCAAATAACTGGTAAGTTCTTCCACTTATTACACTAGCAATAACAAGTTTGTAAAGTTAAGTAATGGCAGGGCAGCTCGCCCAAGTGAAATGTGCCT
This sequence comes from Heterodontus francisci, assembly GCF_036365525.1. NCBI lineage: Eukaryota > Metazoa > Chordata > Chondrichthyes > Heterodontiformes > Heterodontidae > Heterodontus > Heterodontus francisci. Next base: position 37,343,523 of record NC_090390.1, on the reverse strand, counting down.
CCTGTGGTATGTGGGAAGTCGTGGATGCACCGTGTCCTTGACAAACACATCTGCAGGAAGTGCCACTGGCTGCAGAAGCTTGAGTTCCAGGTTTCGGAGCTCAAGCGGCAGCTGGAGTCACTGTGGCGCATCCGTGAGGGAGAGAACTACGTGGATCGCATGTTTCAGGAGGTAGTCACCCCGGAGCTTAAGAAAACCCAGGCAGAGAGGGACTGGCTGGCTGCCAGACAGACAAAACGGTCAAGTCAGGTAGTGCAGGAGTCCCCGGAGAGCATCCCACTTTCTAACTGGTATTCAGTTCTGAGGAACAATGGGTAGTAGGGTTTGCTGGAGAGTGCAGCAAGAGTCAAGAACAGAGCGCCATGGGTGGATCAGCTGTGCAGGGAGGGAGTAAAAAAGACAAGAGAGCAATAGTGGGAGGGGATTCTGTAGTTAGGGGAACAGATAAGCGTTTCTGTGGTCGCAGGCATTGTTCCAGGATGGTATGTTGCTTCCATGGTGCAGGGGTCATGGATATTGTCGAGCAGCTACAGAGATCGTGGTCCACATTGGTACCAACAATATAGGAATAAAGAGGGATGAGGTCCTGCAGGCTGAGTTTAGGGAGTTAGGAATGAGATTAGCAGGCAGGACCTCAAAGGTGGTAATCTCTGGATTACTCCCAAGGCCACATGCTAGTGAGTATAGAAATAGGAAATTACACCAGATGAATGCATGGCTGGAGAGATGGTGCAGGAGGGAGGGCTTCACATTTCTGGGGCATTGGCACCGGTTCTGGGGAAGGTGGGACCTGTACAAGCCAGACGGTCTGCACCTGAACAGGACTGGGACAAATCTCCTTGCAGGAAAGTAGCTGTATCCAGTCCACTTTTGCTAGGTCACCTCTCAGTTTCATAAAATTTGCCTTCCCCCAATTTAGAACCTTTGCTCCTGTTTTATCTTTGTCCTTTTCCATGATTATGTTAAAACTAACTGTATTACAGTCACTATCTCCAAAACGGTCACCCACTGTTACTTCATCCACTTGCCCAGCTTCATTACCGAAGACTAAATCTAGAATTCCACCCTGTCTCGTTGGGCTTGTTTCGTGCTGGCTAAAAAAAATTCTCTTGAACACAGTTCAAGAATTTCGTCCCCTCTGTGCCCTTCACACTGTTTGTATCCTAGTTGATATTGGGGTAGTTGAAATCCCCAACTATTATTTCCCTATCGTTTTTGCAGTTAGAAATTTGCCTACATATTTGTTCTTCGACCTCCCTCTCACTATTTGGGGGTCTATAGTGCACTCCTAGTATTGTGGCTGCCCCTTTTTTATTTTTGAGCTCCACCCATTTGGCCTCATTTGATGATTCATTTAGCAGATCATCTCTCCTCAAAGCTGTTGTTGATTTCTTAACTAATAATGCTACACACCCTCCTTTTTCATCTCCCTCTCCATCCCGCCTGAAAACTCTATATCCAGGGATGCTGAGCTGCCATTCTTGCCCTACTTTAAGCCATGTTTCCATTATAGCAACGATATCGTGTTGTTATGTGTCAATCTGTGCCCTCACCTCATCGGCTTTATTTACTATACACCTTGCATTTAGATAAATACCCTTTAACACTGCCAAATTCCTGTGTAGCACACTTTTTATCTTTTGCTTCTTCCGTCTTTCAGTCACTTGCTAATTTTCTGCCTCCTGTTCCCTGCCCTGAAATTGTCCTATCGAAGACTGCGCTCAGGTTCCCATCCCCCTGACAAACTAGTTTAAACCATCCCCCTGCCAAATTAGTTTAAACCATCCCCAACAGCACTAGCAAACCTTCCTGCAAGGAGATTTGTCCCACTCCTGTTCAGGTGCAGACTGTTCTGCTTGTACAGGTCCCATCTTCCCCAGAACCGGTCCCAAGGAAGGAAAATCAGTGGCAAACCAGTGGGAGGCATTCAAAAGCGAGTTACTACAGGCACAGTGTAGGCACGTCCTCATAAAGAGCACTGCCAAATCTAGAGCCCCCTGGCTATCTAGTAGCTTACAGGGCAAGTTGAAGCAGAAAAAGAAAGCTGGTGATGATCACAAAAATCTTAATACGTTAGAAAGCCTAGAGGAGCATATAAAGTGCAGGGATGAAGTAAAAAAGGAAAATTAGAAAAGCAAAGAGAGGACATGAAAAATTATTGGCAGATAAAATTAAGGACAACCCAAAGCTGTTTTATCAGTACATTAAGAGCAAAAAGATAACTAAGGAAAGGATAGGGCCGATCAGAGATGTACAAGGGAACTTATGCATGGATGCAGAAGATGTGGGCAGGGTTCTTAATGAGTTTTTGTCTCTGTCTTCACAAAGGAAAGTAGTTAAAAAGGGGGAGTGTGAAATATTAGATACAATAAGCATAGTGAGAGAGGAAGTACTAGAGGGTCTGAGGATAAATCGCAAGGACAGGAGGGATTGCATCCCAGGTTGTTAAAGGAAGCCAGGGAGGAAATAGTGGATGCGCTGAGGATCATCTTCAAATCCTCACTAGATACAGGCACGGTACTAGATGATTGGAGCTCTGCGAACGTTGTACCATTGTTTAAAAAGGGTACGAGGGATAGGCCAAATGACTATAGACCAGTCAGTCTGACCTTGGTGGTGGGTAAATTGTTAGAATCAATTTTGAGTGGCAGGTTTAATCAAGGATAGTCAGCATGGATTTGTTAGGGGAAGGTCATGTCTTACTAACTTAATGGAGGAAGTAACAGGCAGGATTGATGAGGGTAGTGCAGTGGATGTGGTCTACATGGATTTTAGTAAGGCATTTGACAAGGTCCCGCATGGCAGACTGGTCAGTAATATGAAAGCCCATGGGATACAAGGGACTGTGGTAGGTGGGATCCAGAATTGGCTCAGGGCCAGGAAACAAAGGGTAGTAGTCAACGGATGTTTTTGCGAATGGGAAGCTGTTTCCAGTGGCATTCCACAGGGCTCAGTGTTGGGTCCCTTGCTGTTTGTGGTGTATATTAATGATTTGAACTTAAATATGGGAGGCATGATTGGGAAATTTACTGATGACAAAAAAATTGGCTGTGTAGTTAATAGTGAAGAGGATAGCTGTAGACTCCAGAATGATATCAATGGTTTGGTTGAGTGGACGGGAAAGTGGCAAATGGAATTCAATCCAGAAGTGTGAGGTAATGCATTTGGGGAGGGCAAATAAAACGATGGAAAACACAATAAAAGGGGAGGATACTGAGAGGGCTAGAAGAATTGAGAGACATTGGAGTGCATGTCCACTGGTCCCTGAAGGTGGCAAGACAGGTAGATGGAGTGGTGAAGAAAGCATATGGATTGCTTTCCTTTATTGGCTGAGGTATAGAATACAAAAGCAGGGATCTGATGCTGGAACTGTATAAAACGCTGGTTAGGCCACTGCTGGAATATTGCGTACAGATCTGGTCACCACATTACAGAGAGCACAAAATTGCTCTGGAGAGAGTACAGAGGAGATTTACACGAATGTTGCCAGGGCTTGGAAGTTGCAGCTATGAGGAAAGGTTGGATAGGCTAGGGTTGCTTTCCCTGGAACTGAGGAGGCTGAGGGGAGACTTGATTGAGGTGTACAAAATTATGAGGTTCCTAGATAGAGTAGACAGGAAGGACCTGTTTCCCCTAGCGGAGAGGTCAATTACCCGGGGACACAGATTTAAGGTGATTGGTAGAAGATTTAGAGGGGACATGAGGAAAAGCTTTTTCACCCAGAGGGTGGTGGGTGTCTGGATTTCACAGCCTGGAACAGCGCTGGAGGCAGAAACCCTCAATTCTGTTAAAAGGTACCTGGACATGTACCTGAAGTGCTGTAACTTGCAAGGCTATGGACCAGATGCTGGTAGGTGGGATTAGATTGGGCGGCTAGTTTTTTCAGCCAGCATGGACACGATGGGTTGAATGGCCTTCTTCTGTGCCGTAAATGTTCTATGGTTCTAAGCTAATTCTTGAGCGCCTCATACACTTCCGGGCCTGCTTCAGTCTAAAATATTGCCCTTTTCCTTTCCTACACTGCTGGTTGACAGCTGGATTATCAGGATCTTCGAGGATATTGTTAGTGATGACAAACATCTTTAGACAATCCACGTATGTACTGAAAGACTCTCGGTTGCAGCTGTACTCCCCAGTCGCTCAACAATTCCCGTAGGTGCAGCTATAAGGGCTGAATGGCCTACTCCTGCTCCTATTTTTCTATCTTGGAAAGTCAGTTGATCTACATGCAGAACCCTTTTCTTAGCTCAGATTTTAATCCTTTTTTTCAAACAATGGACACTCACAAGTTCCTCAGTTGGTTAGCTGGGAACTCCTTCAACCCAAAATTTTTCAGCTTGGGAATCCCATCTTCATTGCCAAACTGTCATATCTTTCCTGACAACATCACTCGTGTGTACGACGTGGAGGTGTAGTAAAAGAGACTGGGTTAACCTGATTCCTCTTGCACACATGAATACCCACGAATGGTCACAAGATGTCGCTATTACAGCCAGCAATCATTTTTTTTCCCAAAATATACTTTATTCATAAAAATCTGTAAAAAATACATTACAATAAGAGTTCAAAACAGCACCAAGTTGACATTCCAAAAAGTGTAAAGGAAATCAGTTTTCTTCAGTACAGGAATGAGTTGCCTCACAACCCTTCCATTCCATTTTACATGCCATGTACATTTTACAGCAAAACCATATTCGGTGTATACAGTCCGAGGGGTTTCCCATAGGTCCAGCCCCTCAGTTCACTTTGGTGGGGGGACCTTACACAGTGGTCTTTCCCCATTGAGCCTTTGCAGCGGCTGCCCCAAGCTTTAGTGCGTCCCTCAGCACATAGTCCTGGACCTTGGAATGTGCCAGTCTGCAATACTCGGTCGTGGACAACTCTTAGCGCTGGAAGATCAGCAGGTTTCGGGCAGACCAAAGAGCGTCTTTCACCGAATTGGTGGTCCTCCAGCAGCAGTTGATGTTTATCTCGGTGTGCGTCCCTGGGAACAGCTCATAGAGCACAGACTCCTGTGTTACAGAGCTGCTTGGGATGAACCTCGACAAAAAACACTGCATCTCTTTCCACACCTGCTTTGCAAGGACACATTCCATAAGGAGGTGGGCAATTGTCTCTTCCCCACCGCAGCCACCTCGAGGGCAGCGTGTGGAGGGGGCATGCAGGAAGGATCTGATGGGGAGGGCCCGTCTCATCACCAGCCAAGCTACGTCTTGGTGCTTGTTTGAAAGTTCTGGTGATGAGGCATTCTGCCAAATAACTTTGGCAGTCTGCTCGGGGAACCATCCGACGGGATCCACCAGCTCCTTTTCCTGTCGGTCCTTGAGGACAATCCGTGCAGACCACTGCCTGATGTATTGGTGGTCAAAGATGCTTTCCTGCAGAAACTTTCCCACGAAGGATAGGTGGTACGGCACAGTCCAAGTGGATGGAGTGTTCCGTGGCAATATGACCAGACCCATCCTTTGTAACATCAGGGACAGAGAGAACTTCAGCACGTAGTGACACTTGGTGTTTGCATACTGGGGCTTTACATACAGCTTGATGCAGCCGTACACGAAGGTGGTCATCAGGATTTTTTTTTTATTCATTCATGTGATGTGGGCATCGCTGGCTAGGCCAGCATTTATTGCCCATTCCTAATTGCCCTCGAGAAGTTGGTAGTGAGCTGCCTTCTTGAACCGCTGCAGTCCATGTGAGGTAGGTACACTCAAAGTGCTGTTAGGAAGGGAGTTCCACGATTTTGACCCAACGACAGTGAAGGAACAGCAATATAGTTCCAAATCATGATGGTGTGTGACTTGGAGGGGAACTTGCAGGTGGTGGTGTTCCCATGCATTTGCTGCCCTTGTCCTTCTAGTTGGTAGAGGTCGCAGGTTTGGAAGGTGCTGTCTAAGGAGCTTTGGTGTGTTGCCGCAGTGCATCTTGTAGATGGTACACACTGCTGCCACTGTGCGTCGGTGTTGGAGGGAGTGAATGTGTATGGATGGGGTGCCAATCAAGCGGGCTGCTTTGTCCCAGTTGGTGTCAAGCTTCTTGAGTGTTGTTGGAGCTGCACCTATCCAGGCAAGTGGAGAGTATTCCATCACACTCCTGACTTGTGCCTTGTGAATGGTGAGCAGGCTTTGGGAAGTCAGGAGGTGAGTTACTCGCCGCAGGATTCCTAGCCTCTGACCTGCTCTTGTAGTCACAGTATTTATATGGCTACTCCAGTTCAGTTTCTGGTCAATGGTAGCCCCTAGGATGTTGATAGTGGGGGATCCAGCGATGGTAATGCCACTAAATGTCAAGGGGAGATGGTGTGATTCTCTCTTGTTGGAGATGGTCATTGCCTGACCTGTGTGTCGCGAATGTTACTTGCCACTTATCAGTCCAAGCCTGGAAATTGTCCAGGTCTTGCTGCATTCCTACACAGACTGCTTCAGTATCTGAGGAGTCGCGAATGGTGCTAAACATTGTGCAATCATCAGCGAGCATCCTCACTTCTGACTTAAAGACTGAAGGAATGTCATTGATGAAGCAGCTGAAGATAGTTGGGCCTAGGACTCTACCCTGAGGAACTCCTGCAGTGATGTCCTGGAGCTCAGATGATTGAATTCCAACAAGCACAACCATCTTCCTTTGCGCTAGGTATGACTCCAACCAGCAGTGAATTTTCCCCCTGATTCCCATTGACTTCAGTTTTGTTAGGGCTCCTTGATGTCATACTCGGTCAAATGCTGCCTTGATGTCAAGGGCAGCCACTCTCACCTCACCTCTTGAGTTCAGCTCTTTTGTCCATGTTTGAACCAAGGCTGTAATGAGGTCAGGAGCTGAGTTGCCCTGGCGGGACCCATACTGAGTGTCACTGAGCAGGTTATTGCTAAGCAAGTGTTGCTTGATGGCACTGCTGATGACACCTTCCATCACTTTACTGATGATTGAGAGTAGGCTGTTGGGGCGGTACTTGGCCGGGTTGGACTTGTCCTGCTTTTTGTGTACAGGACATACCTGGGCAATTTTTCGCATTGCCGGGTAGATGCCAGTGCTGTAGCTGTACTGGAACAGCTTGGCTAGGGGCGCGGCAAGTTCTGGAGCACAGGTCTTCAGTACTATTGCTGGAATATTGTCAGGGCCCATAGCCTTTGCAGTATCCAGTGTCTTCAGTCGTTCCTTGATATCATGCGGAGTGAATCGAATTGGCTGAAGTCTGGCATCTGTGATGCTGGGGACTTCAGGAGGAGGCCGAGATGGATCATCAACTCGGCACTTCTGGCTGAAGATTGTTGCAAATGCTTCTGCCTTATCTTTTGCACTGATATACTGGGCTCCCCCATTCTTGAGGATGGGGATATTTGTGGAGCCACCTCCTCCAGTTAGTTGTTTAATTGTCCACCACCATTCATAGCTGGATGTGGCAGGACTGCAGAGCTTAGAATTGATCCGCTGTTTATGGGATTGCTTAGCTCTGTCTTTCACATGCTGTTTACACAGTTTGGCACACAGATAGTCCTGGGTTGTAGCTTCACCAGGTTGACACCTTATTTTGAGGTATGCCTGGTGCTGTTCCTGGCATACCCTCCTGAATTCTGCATTGAACCAGGGATGGTCTCCTGGCTTGATGGTAATGGTAAAGTGCGGGACATGCTGGGCCATGAGGTTACAGATTGTGGTTGAGTACAATTCTGCTGCTGCTGATGGCCCACAGCGCCTCATGGATGCCCAGTTTTGCATTGCGAGATCTCTTTGAAATCTATCCCATTTAGCACAGTGATAGTGCTACACAACATGATGGAGGATATCCTCAATGTGAAGGCAGGACTTCGTCTCCACAAGGACTGTGCGGTGGTTACTCCCACAAATACTGTCATGGACAGAAGCATCTGTGGCAGGCAGATTAGTGAGGATGAGGTCAAGTATGTTTTTCCCTCTTGTTGGTTCCCTCACCATCTGCCGCATACCCAGTCTAGCAGCTATGTCCTTTAGGACTCGGCCAGCTTAGTCAATAGTGGTGCTACCGAGCCACTCTTGGTGATGGACATTGAAGTCCCCCACCCAGAGTACATTCTGTGCCCATGCCACCCTCAGTGCTTCCTCCAAGTGGTGTTCAACATGGAGGACTACTGACTCATCAGCTGAGGGAGGGTGGTAGGTGTAATCAGCAGGAGGTTTTTTTGCCCATGTTTGACCTGATGCCATGAGATTTCATGGGGTCCAAAGTCGATGTTGAGGACTCCCAGGACAACTCCCTCCCTACTGTATACCACTGTGCCAACACCTCTGGTGGGTCTGTCTTGCCGGTGGGATGGTCATGGCAGTGTCTGAGACATTGTCTGTTAGGTATTATTCCGTGAGTATGACTATGTCAGGCTGTTGCTTGACTAGTCTGTGGGACAGCTCTCCCAACTTTGGCACAAGCCCCCAGATGTTAGTAAGGAGGACTTTGCAGGGTCGACAGGGCTGGGTTTGCTGTTGTCGTTTCTGGTGCCTAGGTCGATGCCGGGTGGTCCGTCTGGTTTCATTCCTTTTTATTGACTTTGTAGCGGTTAGGTACAACTGAGTGGCTTGCTAGGGCATTTCAGAGGGCATGTAAGAGTTAACCACATTGCGGTGGGTCTGGAGTCACATGTAGGCCAGACCAGGTAAGGACAGCAGATTTCCTTCCCTAAAGGATATTAGTGAACCAGATGGGTTTTTACAACAATCGCCAATGGTTTCACGGCCATCATTAGACTAGCTTTTTAATTCCAGATTTTTAATGAATTGAATTCAAATTCCACCTTCTGCTGTGGTGGGATTCGAACTCATGTCCCCACAATAATACCCTGGGTCTCTGGGTTACTAGTCCAGTGACAATACCACCGCCTCCCGCGACGTAGGGTACATTTTTCCCGCCCTTATCCAGAGGTTTGAACATCGTGTCCCTCCGGACCTGGTCCATTTTAGATCTCCAGATAAAGTGGAAAATGGCTCAGGTGACCGCCACGGCGCACGAGTGGGGTATGGGCCAGACTTGCGCCACATACAGCAACAACGTGAGCGCCTTGCACCTGATGACCAGGTTCTTACCCACAATGGAGAGAGATCACTGCTCCCACATGCTCCGTTTATGGTGTACCTTGGCAACTTGCTCCTTCCAGGTTTTGGTGCATGCCCCAGCCCTTCCGAAACCATATCCCCTGCACCTTCAGGTAGTCTGACCTGACGGTGAAGGGGACAAAGGATCGGTCGGCCTAGTTCCCAAATAACATGGCCTCACTCTTGCCGTGATTGGCTTTGGCTCCCGAGGCCAGTTTGGCCCTCCGTCCCTGCCTGGGTGCAGGAGCAGCCACAGGCTGCCCTGTAGAGGGGCTTCACCACCCCCCATCCCCATAGTGGTGGCTTGGTTGCAAGATCCATTTTTAAATTTAAATTTAAAAAGTTGGAAGAGGGCGCCTCCATTTTGAAAAGCCCTCTTCCTCACTTACCTCCTTTGCAGCCTGCCGCTCCTTTCAAGCTGGAAGACCTCTGATTGGCCCTCCAGTTTCGAGAGCCCCCGCCAATTGTCCGTAATTTGTCAGCAAGCCTGTCTCCGGGCCAATTAACACAACACCGCCCACCCCAAAGAAAATCACAATTAGTGACTGTTTCCCCCGGGGATGGTTTGACTCAGAAACAGTGCCCACCCTAGGTGTTACAATTAACGGTCAAGAAAGCCAATCATTTCCATTGTGAAGGAAAAAAACCCCTATGTACAGAAAATACCTTCCACTTGGCTTCATGGCAGTAACCTTTTAAAAACATTACAATAAAAACAAAGACATTTGCACCTTCAACTGACCTGAGAATCTACCCAAGAACAATTAGCCTCCAGCTGACCCAAGAGGGTGCCACATTTGCAGCTTTTGGCCTTAAAAGGGCACTCCTTTTACACACAGATGCACTTTAGTGCCAGAATAATTCATTATTTATGAGATAGTATCATATTCATGTACTTAAACTCCGAGGTACAGTGAACAGCCCGATTAAGTAGATAATTTAAAGATAAAAGTGACGGGGCAAAGCATACATCCTGGTTCAGTGGCACAACACAACTATTTATGGGCAGCTTACTGTATGAATTTGAGGCTGTCAGTGGATCTGAAAGTCTTTTTTTTGTTTCAGTTTATGTTACTTTCAAATAACTGACTGATGGGTTTCTATTTATGGGCCTTGCTTCCTCCAACGCTCAGCGTCGTGCAATCAGGAGCCATTTTGTTGGTAAGCACCGCCCCTTAACACAAGTGTTTATTTGAGGTGACGGCGGTTGGGACAACTATTCAGTTTCTAACACTAGGAACAGTTTAGTACAGGTAGTTTGGACGGTGGGGCTGTTGTGTAGGGGATGAAGGTGAGTGCTGTTTAAAATGAGCGTTTATTATGGTTCAGAGGAGGTGGAGGATGATGTTACTGTGGCTCCAGGGCTTGAGCCGCATGTCCTTGAAGTTCTGGTGGAAAAGCCCAGCCGAGGAGCTGCCAGTCCCGAGTGTAATGGGACCTCGGGCTCAGGGCACCGAGCAGCAGCAAGAAAATACTTCAACTTTACTTCTTGCTGTCAGTCTCAGAGAGTCAGAGACTCAGCTGATGAGGGAGGCCCGCCAGGTACTGTTGCTCTTTTCAAATCCCACCTTTTTATTCTCTTTTTCTTTTAAAAGATGTAATCTTTGCGTGTGTTTTTAGAGATAAACACTGTTTTATTGATCAAGTTTTTTTTTACTGCAAGATAATTTTGACACCTCACAATGACTAGGCAAAATGTTGTGCATCATGAAACCTGATGTGCGAAGAGCCTTTGGGGATTTTGTTACCAGTCGGCAGTGGAGAGATGTCAGTGTTCAACAGAACCTCATTAAATGTCCCTACAGATCACTGTATTTGAAGGGAGAAAAGATCACATTTTGTCACATCTCTCTTTCAGAGTGAATTGCTGAAATTGCCCCATAGTTTACCATTATGTTTTTTGCACTTTCCAAGATGGAGGAGGGAGGGGAGGGAGGGAGGGGGGGGGAGAGACCCTCTCCAAATTCTATCTAACCCCCCCCCCACCCCAAAACCAGGACTTACATTTGAATTTTTGAAAAACTTGTCAACTACCAAATAGAAAATGCTGCCTTCATTATAGAAAGCATGTTTTGCTAATATACCACAGCAACAACTTATTTATGTACCCCCTTTAATATTTAAAAAAAACTCCTGAAGTTCACAAAAATGCAATCAAGCCAAAGCAGCCATGAACTTATTGCATGGTGGAGTGGCCTACTCCTGCTCCAAATTTGTGTGTTTGTATTAGCAGGGGTGAACAAAAACTTAGCCAAAGAAGTGGATTTTAAGGAGGTCTTAAAGGAGGTGGTTTAGGGAAAAATTAAAGACTTACATTTGTATAGTGCCTTTTGTGACCACAGGACATATCCTAAAGTGCCAATGAACTACTTTTAAAAGTGTAGTCAGTGTTGTGATGTAGGAAACGCAGTGGGCAATTTGCACACTGCAAACTCCCACAAACAGCAATGCGATCATGATATGAGAATTTATTTTTGTGATGCTGATTAGGGATAAATATTGACCAGGGCACTGGGGATAACTGCCCTGCTGTGCTTTGAAATAGTGCCATAGGATCTTTTGCACCCACCTGAGAGGGCAGACATGGCCTTGGGTTTAACGTCTCATCTGAAAAACAGCACCTCTGAAAGTGTAGCACTCCCTCAGTACGGCACTGGAGCGTCAGCCTAGATTTTTGTGCATGAGTCATGGAGTGGAACTTGAACCCACAATCTTCTGACTCTGGCAAGAATGCTGCCAACTGATCCACAGCTGACACTCGTGGGCAATTCTAGAGCACAAGGGCAGGGTGCTGATGGTACAGCTGCTAATAGTGGGGTGAAGGCAAGGGGACGATATGAGGCCAAAGGCAAAGGTGTTTAGTGTTTGTGTATGGGGAGGGGTGGGCTGGTGGTTTGTAGTTGTAGAACTGGAGGAGTTTACAGAGTTAAGGAGGTGTTACGGCCAGGTGAGGAGGGGGTCTCGAGCTCTACTCTTGCCTGCAACAGGGTTTATTCTTTTTTAAACAGTGGTTGTGCTTACCACCTCTGTGAATGTTTTACTTTTCCTGTTTACTGTGATTGGTTCTTTCACAATCAGACAGGTTTTCTTGAGATTTTTTTTTTGTTCGTTCGGGAGATGTGTCAGCATTCCTGTCAGCATCCCTAATTGCCCTTGAGAAGGTGCTACTGAGCTGCCTTCTTGAACCACTGTAGTCCTTGGGGTGTAGGTACACCCACAGTGCTGTTAGGAAGGGAGTTCCAAGATTTTGACCCAGTGACAGTGAAGGAACGGCGATATAGTTCCAAGTCAGGATGGTGTGTGACTGCAAGGGGAACTTGCAGGTGGTGTTCCCATGCATCTGTTGCCCTTGTCCTAGGTGGTAGAGGTCGAGAGTTTGGAAGGTGCCGTCGAAGGAGTCTTGGTGAGTTGCTGAAGTGCATCTTGCAGATGGTACACACTGCTGCCACTGTGTATCGGTGGTGAAGGGAATGAATGTTTGTGGATGGGGTGCTAATCAAGCGGGCTGCTTTGTCCTGGATGATGTCGAGCTTCTTGAGTGTTGTTGGAGCTGCACCGATCTAGGCAATTGGAGAGTATTTCATCACATTCCTGACTTGTGTCTTGTAGATGGTGGACAGGCTTTGGGGAGGCAGGAGGTGAGTTATTCGCTGTATAATTCCCAGCCTCTGACCTGCTCTCGTAGTCACAGCATTTATGTGGCTGGTCCAGTTCAGTTCTAGTCAATTGTGACCCCCAGGATGTTGATTGTAGGGGATTCAGCAATGGTAATGCCATTTAATGTCAAGGGGAGATGGTTAGATTCTCTCTTGTTGGAGATTGCCATTGCCTGGCACTTGTGTGGGATGTATGTTACTTGCCACTTATCAGCCCAAACCTGGATGTTGTCCAGGTCTGCTGCATTTCTACCTGCTTGGTATCACTCCAACCAGTGGGGAGTCCTCCCCCGATTCCCATTGATACCAGTTTTACTAGGGCTCCTTGATGCCATGCTCAGTCAAATGCTGCCAAGGACAAGGGCAGTCACTGTCACCTCATCTGTTCAGTTCAGCTCTTTTTGTCCACGTTTGAACCAAGGCTGTAATGAGGTCTGGAGCTGAGTGGCCCTGGCGGAAACAAAACTGTCAGTGAGCAGGTTATTGCTCAGCAAATGCTGCTTAATAGCACTGTCGATGATCCCTTCCATCACTTTTACTGATGATCGGTAGTAGACTGATAGAGTGGTAATTGGCCGGGTCGCAATTGTCATGCTTTTTGTGTACAGGACATACCTGGGCAATTTTCCACAATGCTGGGTAGATGCCAACGTTGTAGCTGTACTAGAACAGCTTGGCCAGGGGTGTGGCAACTTTTGGAGTTCAAGTCTTCAGTACTGTTGCCGGACGGTTGTCAGGGCCTGTAGCCTTCGTAGCATCCAGTGCCTTCAGCCGTTTCTTGATACCACGTGGAGTGAATCAGATTGGCTGAAGACTGGCATCTGTGATGTTGGGTACCTCAGGAGGAGGCCAAGATGGATCATTCACTTGGCACTTCTGGCTGAAGCTGGATGCAAATGCTTCAGCCTTATCTTTTGCACTGATGTGCTGGGTTTCCCCCATCGTTGAGAATGGGGATGTTGTGGATTCTCCTCCTGTCAGTTGTTTAATTGTCCACCACCATTTACGACTGGATGTGGCAGGATTGCGGAGCTTGGGTCTGATCTGTTGGTTGTGGGATCGCTTAACCCTGTCTATCACGTACTGCTTCTGTTGTTTGGCACACGAGTAATCCTGGGTTGTAGCTTCACCAAGTTGACACCTCATTTTTAGGTATGCCTAGTGCTCTACTGGCAAGCCCTCCTGCACATTTCATTGAACCAAGATTGTTCCCCCGGCTGGATGGTAATGGTAGAGTGGGGGATATGCTGGGGCATGAGGTTACAGATTGTGGTTGAATGCAAGCAATTGCGTTGCTGCTGATGATCCACAGCACTGTGTGGATGCCCAGTTGTGAGTTGCTTGATCTATTCAAAATCTATCCCATTTAGCATGGTGTTAGTGCCACACAGCATGATGGAGGGTACCCTCAGTGTGAAGATGGGACTTTGTCTCCACAAGGATGCTGCGGTAATAACTCCTACAAATACTGTCATGGACAGATGCATCTGATAGGTAGATTGGTGAGGACTTCGTCAAGTAGGTTTTTCCCCTATTTCTAGTTGCCTTGCACCTGCTGCAGACCCAGTCTAGCAGCAATGTCTTTTAGGACTGTGCCAGCTTGGTCAGTAGTGGTGTGACTGAGCCACTCTTGACCATGGACATTTGAGTCCCCCACCCAGAGTACATTCTTAAATTCTTCACCCTTGCCAGCCTCAGTGCTGCTTCCAATTGGTGTTGAATCAGTACTCCATGTTGATCAGCCAAAGGGT